>NC_083886.1:31962500-32587500 GCF_032452875.1 Bos javanicus
CCTCACTTTCCCAGATTTCGTACTTCATTTTACTTCAGGATCTTGTTTTGGAATTTTCCTTTTGCTTTTCAAAAGGTTTAATTGTTCACTCAAAAATTAATGCTCCTCTTCCGTGGCTCAAATTAAATCACTTTGCATCTACTCACATATTCAAAAATCATTTTTTAAGCGTCCATGTTCTAGTCAGTAGCCCCTATGTGGTCTATTGAAATAGTTTATGAACAATTGAGTCCCCTCTCTTGCAAAGTCACGTGCCTCTTCATCCCTGTCCTTTGTACATGTGGGCCAAATCTCCTCTTGGAATATATTGAGTAGGTCAAAAAGTTAGTTTGGGTATTTCTGTAATATCATATGCAAAACCCAAATGAACTTTTTGGCCAACCTATTAAAACATGAAGAGATTCCCCTGGTCTTCCGGGTGGTCTAGGATTAGATGCCGGGTTGATGCATTAGTGATCTGCACACATCCCATGAGAATGTGGAGTCTGGAGGTTTTTGTAACGATATTGGCATTGAGTTCTTCTTCTCCCATGAGCAGTTGGAACTGGATTTCCTGATGGACCATCTGTGTTTTATACAAATCGTATTTGACCCAATTTCCCTGGAAGGAACAAAGACAAAGTATAGGGCAAAAGAGAAGCTGTCAAACACGCACCAGGTCTTCTAAACATCCTTTCTGCTCTCAGTGGATCTATTTATAAGGTACATCCACCCCATAAGCCATGGAAATCTAAACCAGCACCTGGTTGGCTCCAGCTGCCAAACAAAAATGCCCAAAGGATAATGCAAAAAGATGCTTGAGTAACCAACCTGTCTTTAATTCATGTAGTACTAAATCCTCATACACATTGAGACCAGGTCTCTGTGCATTCTCCTACATTACTATATTCTCCCTCACCACCTGTACCCAACAGGTAAGCAGTTGCCACCAATTTCAACCTCTGTTTCTGAATCCATCCTTCTCTGTCATGGCTACCACTGGTTTTTTTCATCTCTTTCTTCAACAAATGCCAACACATCTTTTTCTTTTTAATTTATTTTATTGAAGTATAGCTGGGCTTCCCTGGTGGCTCTATGGTAAAGAATCTGCCTGCCAATGCAGGGGATCCTTCCTGGGTTGGGAAGATGCCCTGGAGGGAGAAAGGGCTACCCACTCCAGTATTCTTGCCTGGGAAACCCCACGGACAGAGGAGCCTGGCAGGCTACAGTCCACAGGGTCTCAAAAAAGTCAGACACGAGTTAGCAACTCAACAACAAACAACAGAATAGTTGATTTACGATGTTGTGTTAGTAACCACTGTACAGCGGTAATTAGCGATCTAGATATATATACATTTTTTCATATATATATATATTATATTCTTCCATTATCATTAATCACAGGATACTGAATACAGTTCTCTGTGCTACACAGTGAGTGTGTGTGTGCATGCTCAGTCATGTCTGACTCTTTGCAACCCCATGAACTGTAGCCCACTAGGCTCCTCTATCCCTGCATTTTTCCTGCTAGAATATTGGAGTGGGTTGCCATTTTCTCTTCCTGACCCGGGGATTGAACCAGTATCTCCTGCACCTCCTGCAGTGGCAGGCAGTTTCTTTACCACTGAGCCACCTGGGAATCGCCTGTGCTATACAACAAGACCTTATTTATCCATCCTATATATAAAAGCTTACATTGAAGACACTTCTTAACTCACCTCCCTTCATCCCAGGGAGCTCCACTACAATTCATTCTCCTTGCTGCTTCCAAAAAGGTCTGTTTAAACCATAATTCCTTCATTAATTCCTAAGTGAATGCAGGATAAGCTGTCTTGTACAGAAAGGCAAAACAAAACAAATCTGCCTTTGACCTGCTTCCTTCCTTCCTTGCTGGCTTACCTGCCCCTTATAATGTAGCAGTTCCTACCTCCTTGAAATAACATACTCTACTGTACCCTGACATCCTTACTGACTCACACTGTTCCTTTTGAACCTCGTGCCCTTCTCCTTCTTTGTCTAGATTAACTTCTACCCATAGTACAAGACTTACCTTGGGTGTTCTAATATCTCTCTGGGAAATCTTCACTAATCCACTGTCACCTCGAGAACGAGAAACATCCTTGTGTGTTTCCCTGGCACTCGGTGGTTGCACACACCACCACTGTATTGCACCGACATTGCAAACTTATGAAAGGCAGAGACTGTGATGTCTGCTATTGGTGCACTTTTTGTTATGAAATAATCCAGAGATACAAAATATAAGGATTAAATACTTACCACTCAACTTAGGAAGTAAAAGATGGCTGGTGTAATTATAACCCTCTGTAAAGATTGTTATTGTCATCATTTATATTGTCAGTTCTGAGCAGAACTCCTGGCCCATAATTAGCATTCAAGGGGTATTATTGAACGACAGTGTATAATATCAGAAGGATGGTGTGCCATGTTATGTATTACTTTTTATTTTTTGGCTCTGCTAAATTTTAGTTGTCCTGTAGCATGTAGAATCTTAGTTCCCCATCCAACATGTCTTCTGCATTGGAAGCACAGATTCTTAACCACTGGACCACCAGGGAAATCCCTAGGTATTATTTTTGGACATGTGCTTTGAGAAAGTTTCCAGCCACGTAGAACAGAGGGCCAAGGGTCCTGAGACAGTCACCACACCCCCTATTTTTTCTCTCTTGAAACCAGGGAAATGTTTTGAAAAATATTATTCCTGGGTGGGGTCAAAGACCTTAAGCCAGTGCAAAGTTGACTGGTTCACAGAGAATAACCCTCAGCTTTGCCCTTTTTTTATCACCAAGCTCCAGACAAGATCCATCTTAAACTATCAGGATCTCCTCCCCCCAGAGCAGTTGTGGGCTCTCTAGACCACACAAAAATGATGATGAGTCTGACTTGCAAAATATCGGGACATGTTAATGACCGCATGGAGCCTTTCTGCGCTTGGCGGCAGAAATAAGGCTTCCCAACTTTAGGTCTCAGGAGGAAACTTTTCAAATATTTAAATAGCCTCTGCCTCTGTTGACATCACAAAATCCCCTCTGGCAGTTCAGTCTCCTGCTTTCAGCATGACTACCTACGTCGCACAGTAAGTGACAGGAATGTTGTCAGGAGAAATTGGAGGAACAAGCCTGAAAACGCAAACTTTGCTCCCAATTCAGAGGTGCTCGATTCCATCTGGTGCTCTTCTTAAGGGATTTTGGGAATCACGTGACAATGGCCTGAGTGTTTTCAATATTTTGGCACTTAAAGGTATCACAGAATACAAATGAACTTAATCTCCGAAACAAAACCAGACCCACAGACATAGAGAACAGACTGGCTGTCAGGGGGGAGGCAAGGGGAGGGATGGACTAGGAATTTGGAATTAGCAGATGGAAACTATTATACACAGAATCGATAACAAGATCCTACTGTACAGCGCAGAGAACCATATTCAATATCCTGAAATAAGCCATAATTGAAGAGAATATGAAAGAAAGTATGTATATGTATAGCTGAACACTTTGCTATACAACAGGAACTAACACAGCATTGTGAATCAACTACACGTCAATAAAATAAATTTTTAAAAAAACGTATCACATAAACCTGGGTGAGCCTTAGAGAAACACGTTTTCTATAAAGGGTCAGAAGGTTAACATTCTCAGCTTTGCAGACCATATGGCCTCTGTCACAAATACTCGGCTCTGTCATTGTAGTGGGAAAATAGCCATAGACAATATATAAATGAAGGAGTATGGCTGTGACCAATAAAACTTTATTTATGGACAGTAAAATTTGAACATCATGTAATTTTCATGTCATTAAACATTATTATTTTAATTTTATCAACCATTAAAAATTGTAAAAACCATGCCCAGCTTGAGGGCAGAGACAGAGGGTCAGATTTGGCCTATAAATCATAGTTTACCGCCTCAATACCCAACGTGAAGGGCTTTCCTAATGGCTCAGTGGCTAAGAATCCACCTTGCAATGCAGGGGACACAGGTTTGATCCCTGCTCAGGGAAGATCCCACATGCTGAAGGGTAGCTAAGCCCATGCACCACAGCTACTGCAGCCCATGCACCTAGAGCTCCACAGCAAGAGAAGCCACTGCAGTGAGAAGCCCGGCACTGAAACTGGAGAGGAGCCCCTGCTCCCTGTACCTAGAGAAAGCCCGTGCGCTGCAGTGAAGACCCAGCATAGCCAAAAATAAATAACTTTTTAAAATACGCAGCATGTTATCCACAAAACACCAAAGGACATAAATTTTACCTATGTTAAATAATAGAAAGGTGAAGAATGCACACCAAAGGGAATCCAAGTTCTCACTGGAGGACTATATAACACATTTACAGATAAGAAAATGCAGACTCTCAGAGGAACAAAGGAGAAAGAAATCCAGACCACTGCAGGCAGTCAGCCCCGAAAGTAGGAGTACACTCACATCGTTTCCATTGAAGTATTTCTCTTTTTAAAACTTTCCTGGGCTCCTCAGCTCTCGCACGTGTGTGCTCGGTCCCTTCAGTTGTATCCAATCCTTTGAGACCCTATGGACTGTAGCCTACCAGCCTCCTCCGTCCGTGGGATTCTCCAGGCAAGAATGGTGGAATGAGTTGCCATGTTCTCCTCCAGGGGATCTTCCTGACCCAGGGATCGAACCTGAGTCTCTTAATGTCTCCTGTATCGCACATCTTGGGAAGTCCCCTTAACTCCCAACACATGCTAAGTATCATTTCATTTCTCTAGCAGTTTTCTCTCACCCCATATTTTTATCAAATCAGGCTGAAATGGATTATTCCACTAATAAGACCTCGATTTTGACAAGTTATAGCACTGGTTATTTTATATGCATGCTATGAAATATCTTAATGAATGGAAATTAAATCAAATTTGTCCAATTAAGGGAAGAAAGTAAATGATCATTTTCATGATAATTTTTTTTTTCATTTTTCCCATTTAAATAATTAAGCTTAATTAGTATAAACTACTACCCAACTCCTGGCTGGATTCGTGTTTGTCAGACTCTAAAGACCAGAAATTTGTTAAAAAGTTGGCATGAGTTCCCTCCAGATACATCAGTTCAAGGAAGTGCAGCTGCATCGGTGGCAAATATTCATAATTTCCATCACTTAGAGAGGCTTCCCTGGTGACTCTTTGGTAAAGAATCCCCCTGTCCCCCTGCCAATTCAGGAGACAGTAAGAGACACGGGTTTGATCCCTGGTCTGGGAAGATCCCCTGGAGAAGGAAATGGAAATCCCACTCCAGTATTCTTGCCTGGGCAATCCCATGGACTGAGGCGCCTGGTGGGCTACAGTCCCTGGGGTTGTAGAGTCTGACAGGACTTAGCAATTCAACAACAGCGGGGAACTAGGGTCCTACATGCCCGGAGGTGAGGCTGAGAAAATTAAAAAAAAAAAAAATTGCCAGCTGCCCTCCAGTGTAGTTGTACAAATTTACTTTCCACACAGATAGCTGTTTCTTCCCAACCTCGCGGAAAGTTGGTTCACCTGACACACCAGTTTTTGCCCGGGAGTATGAAGTGGAATCTCAGTCTTGTCCTTTCACTTCCCACATGTGACACTGGAGCATCTTTTCAAGTGTCTATTGGCCATTCATCTTGTTCCTTGCCTTTTTATGTAGTGTGCTCTTTGGGGCTTTCTTTTTCTCATGGATTTGTGGGAGGCCTCTGTATTTTCTGGATACCTTTGTTCATTATACAGTTGGTAAATATCTTTTCGAAGTCTGCTCCTGACCTTTGTCATGCTGATTTAGTTTTAAATGTTGCAAAACAGTCTTTTTATGTTTCATGCTTTTCGTACTGCTTCAGAAATCGCATCCTAGCCAACACCATAAAAATAATCTTTTGTGTTTCATCTTTAAAATACTACTACTTCATATTCATGTCTTTAATCCACCCAGCATGTATTTTTGCACAGTATTCTAATTTTATTTTTTGTTATTAGTATTGAGTTATCCTAACATGCTTATGGATCTGCTCATCCATTTTCAGCATACTGATTTTGAATATAAATTTCCTGTTTACATCTGGGTCCATTTCTAAGTGATTCACTCACAGTTCTATTTATTTACCCAAGAACCAATTTCACGTTTTTAACTAACATTACTTTGCTGCTGCTTCAGTCGTGTCTGACTCTCTATGACCCCATGAACTATAGCCTGCCAGGCTTCTCTGTCCATGGGATTCTCTAGGCAGTAGGACTAGAGTGGGTTGCCATGGCCTCCTCCAGGGGATCTTCCCAACCCAGGGATCAGACCTGGGTCTCCTTCGTTGCAGGCAGTCTTTACTGCTGAGTCACCAGGGAAGGCCTAACATAGCTTTATAAGGAAACAATTTCTGATAGAACAAATAAATCCCTCCATCCTGTTCTTCACAACTATCTTTGCTGCTCTTTACCCTTTGCTCTTCCATATAAATTTTAGAATATGATTGTCAGGATGATAAGAAACCCATTTATTTATTTTGGAATTGCATCTTTATGATATTGGTAATACTGAGTCATCCACTCATTAACACTACATTTGTTTTGGGTTTTATTTATGCCCTTGAGTAGTATGTTACAGTTTTCACATCAAGATTTTGCATACTTTATTTATTATTGCCTGTCTTATGATTGTTGTTGGTATTCTAAAGTAACTTTTAAAATAACTTTTTTATATGCTAAAGCACAGAAGTGCCGTTTTATTTTCAATGTTGATTTTGTATCCAGCAAGCTTTTGTTTAACACACTAATGAGTTCTGTTATGTGTATATTCTCTTCGATTTTCTATATGGAAACTTATATTTTGATGATAATAGCTTTATTGTTTCCTTAACTATCTGTATACAGTTTATTTGTTTTCCTTGACTTTTAGCCTGTGATGTTCAGTTGCTCAGTCGTGTCCTACTGTTTGTGATCCCAGGGACTGCAGCATGCCAGGCTTCCCTGTCCTTCACCATGTCAAACTCATGTCTATTGAATCCATGATGCCATCCAACCATCTCATCCTCTATCACCTCCTTCTCCTCTTGCCCTCAATCTTTCCCAGCATCAGGGTCTTTTCTAATGAGTCAGCTCTTCGCATCAGGTAGCCAAAGTATTGGAGTTTCAGTTTCAGCATCAGTCCTTCCAATGAATATTCAGGATTGATTTCCTCTAGGATGGACTGGCTGGATCTCCTTGCAGTCCAAGGGGCTCTCAAGAGTCTTCTCCAACACCACAGTTCAAAAGCATCAGTTCTTCAGCATTCAGCCTTCTTTATGGTCCAACTCTCACATCTAGAGATGACTACTGGAAAAACCATAGCTTTGGCTATATGGACCTTTGTGGGCAAAGTAAGGTCTCTGTTTTTTAATATGCTGTCTAAGTTTGTCATAGCTTTTCTTCCAAGGGCAAGCGTCTTTTCATTTCATGACTACAGTCCCCATTTGCAGTGATTTTGGAGCCCAAGAAGACAAAACCTAGGACCTTTGTATAATGTTGATTAGAAAACATGAATAGCTTAGAAAACAAGACAAGTCATGCTTGTCTTGTTTTCTCTTTTTTTAAACTATCTACTTTATAGGACTATAGTGAGAATTTATTTATTTATTTATTTACTGCACTGAATGGCGTGTGGAATCTTAGTTCTCTGACTAGGGATCAAGCCTGGGCTTGATCTTTGCAATCACAGAGTCTTAATCACTGGACTACCAGGAAGTCCCCCTTGTCTTGTTCTTGATTCAAAAAAATATATTTTAGTATTTCACTAGTAGACACATGTGATGTTTGCTTTGGTTCTGCTATAGATACCTATGATCCAGTTAAAAGAAATCTCATTTATTTATAGTTTGCTAACAAACTAAGTTTTCAGAAATTCTGTGCAACTTTTTTGATGATTGTATTATTTTACTTCTTTAATCCATTAATGCAGTAAATTTTTCTCACAGATTTTTCTTAACCATCCTGGCATTTCAAAGATAAACATTTCTAATTGAAATTCTAATTGAAACAATTCTAATTGCATTTCTAATTGATCATCATACATTTATCTTTATATATTAAGTTCAGATTCTTTAAAAATATTTGTCCATTATATACTGCCTCACTAATAACACTAGTTTATCTACTTTTCAGAACTTAGCCAACCCGGTAAAAAAAAATAACAATAATAATAATAATTAGGCATCTGTGCTCCGACTCTTCCTAGGAGAGATCCCAGATCTCTACTCTGATGATGAGGTTGAAAACATCATAAGCAACGTGAGAAATGAGGTCAAGAGCCAAGGTCTGGTTGACAATAGAGAAAATTGCTGGAAGTTTTTCATAGAGCGAGTCCGACGGCAGCTGAAGGTACGAGGGTCTGCTGCTCAGGGTGCAGAGGACAAGAGATGACTCCCAGGAGCCTCTGTGGACATGTTGGACACAGCAGTCCTTATTGGCCACCTTGGGAGTTGGGGGGACGGAGATGCAGTTCCCTCTGATCCCAAGCACCTGTGTGAGGATGCCCTTCTCACCTGCTGCTTCCCAGCATTCCTTTTTGCTAAATAATTTTAGATTGGAGTGTAATTGCTTTCCAGTGTTAGTTCCTGCTGTACAATGAAGTGAACCAACTGTATGTATACATATACCTCTCCCTTCTTGAGCGTCCCTCCCACTCCACCCCCCATCGCAGCCCTCGAGCATCACAGAGCACAGAGCTGAGCTCCCTGTGCTAGACAGCAGCTTCCCCCAGCTCTCCGTTTTATGCATGGTGTGGATATGTATCAGTGCTACTCTCCCGTTCTGTCGCCTCCTCTCCTTCCCCTGCTGGCTCCATGTGTCCATTCTCTATGTCTGCATCTCTCTTCCTGCCCAGCACACAGGCTCCTCAGTACCATTTTTTTAGATTCCACATATATGCTTTAATACACAATATTTGTTTTTCTCTTTCTGACTTACTTCACTCTGAATGACAGACTCTAGTAGGTCCACCCACATCACTATAAATGACTCAATTTCCTTTTTTATGGCTGAGCAACCTCCCATTGTATATGTGTACCGCATCTTCTTTATCCATTCATCTGTTGATGGATGTCTAGGTTGCTTCCATTCCTGGTTATTATAAATATGGCTTCAGTGAATATTGGAGTGCATGTGTCTTTTTCAATTACAGTTTGCTCAGGTTATGTACCCAGGAATGGGGATTGCTGAGTCCCAATATTCCTAATCCCTTGGCTAGAAAGGCTGCTGAGAGTTTACAGATATTGTCTCTGTTGATATGGCTCCTAATGTCCTGGGAAATAAACAATCCAAGGCTGTGTGGATCTCTCTCTAAGTACCTTCTGGGTTCTCCCCATCTTTCTGCCTTCTCAGGTGACTCTCTGCTTCTCCCCAGTGGGGCCCAACCTGAGGGTCCGCAGCAGGAAGTTCCCCGCCATCGTGAACTGCACGGCCATCGTCTGGTTCCACGAGTGGCCAAAACAGGCCCTGGAGTCTGTCAGCCTCCGCTTCCTGCAGAACACGGAAGGCGTTGAGGTGAGAGGGCAGAGGAGACACCCCTCATGCTCCTCTCCATCTCAGGGAGTGAGGGGTCCCCCATCCGGCCCATTGAGCCAAGTGGGCAGTCTCCTGCCATCAGCATGGCCAGGTGACCTCTTTATTCCCTGCCATTTGATTCTAGGCCACAGTCAAGCCATCAGTTAGTGAGTTCATGGCTTTCGTCCACACAAGTGTCAACCACACCTCCCAGTCCTATCTGAGCAACGAGCAGCGCTACAACTACACAACGCCCAAATCATTCCTGGAGTTCATCAGACTCTACCAGAGCCTGCTGCGCAGGAATGGGAGGGAGCTCAGGTCCAAGATGGAGCGGCTGGAGAACGGGTTGCTGAAGCTCCACAGCACCTCTGCCCAGGTAAGCAGCGTCCTTCCAGTCCTCCTGTCCACAGCGGGCTCGGAGGGAAGGAAGGGCAGCCCCTTCCCAGAGGACAGAGATCACAGTCACGCTCTGAAGACCACGCACGGTTCTCCAGAGGCTCCAGCGTCATCAGAACAGTGCCTGTGGTGCCCGAAAAGCTTTATCAAAAGTCCAAGCTCTTGTTCTGTGTGCTAAGTCTCTTCAGTTGTGTCTCTTTTCGACCCTATGGACTGTAGCCTGCCAGGCTCCTCTGTCCATGGGATTCTCCAGGCAAGAATCCTGGAGTGAGTAGCTTGCTGTACCCTCCTCCAGGGGATCTTCCTGACCCAGGGAGCAAACCTGCGTCCCTTATGTCTCCTGCATTGGCAAGCAGGTTCTGTACCACTAGCACCACCTGGGAAGCCCCAAACTCTGGTTCAACTCATCCAAAAGAATCTGGTCTAGGAACACAAAGGCAGAACACGTACACACACTGAGGAGCAAAGAGAACGAAGAAGCAGTTTGTTCGGGGCAGAAGCAGAAGCTACACACTCAAATAAGAGTTCAGGCATGCTCAGAGTGAGGGGTACACCGCAGGGTTTGTTGATCCCCCTTTTATTTTTAACCCTTTGACTAAGTGGGGTCTCTCTGATTAGGGGTGGAACAGTCGTTGGGGGAAGGTCGAGGAGTGGCCTGGATTGCACCAGGTGGCATCAGCTACCATGGTCCTGTCCATTCAACTCCTGAAGTCACTATGCCTGCATTCAAAGAGATGCTTTCCCTTCACTTCTACGTACTAGTCAAGCACCACACATAGAAGGTCGTACAGGGTCATCAGCAACCTGTGTGTGTTTTTATTGGAATATAATTGCTTTACAATGTCATGTTAGTTCTTGCTGTACAATGATGTGAATCAGCTGTATGTATACATATACCTCCTCCTTCTTGAACTTCCCTCCCACTCCAGCCCCCATCCCAGCCCTCAGATCATCACAGGGCACCGAACTGAGCCCCCTGTGCTAGACAGCAGCTTCCCACTAGCTATCTGTTTCACACATGGTAGTGGTTACACGTCAATGCTACTCTCTCAATTCGTCCCAGACTCTCCTGTGTCCCCCACTGTGTCCACAAATTCATCCCCTACTGAGTCCACAAATCCATTCTCCATGTCTGCTTCTTTATTCTTGTCCTACATTTTTATTTGCATGTGTTCCACAGTTTTCAGGAGAACACAATGGCACCCCACTCCAGTACTCTTGCCTGGAAAATCCCATGGACGGAGAAGCCCGGTAGGCTGCAGTCCATGGGGTCGCTGAGGGTCGGACATGACTGAGCGACTTCACTTTCACTTTTCACTTTCATGCACTGGAGAAGGAAATGGCAACCCACTCCAGTGTTCTTGCCTGGAGAATCCCAGGGACCGGGGAAGCCTGATGGGCTGCCGTCTATGGGGTCACACAGAGTCAGACACGACTGAAGTGACTTAGCAGCAGCCACAGTTTTCATGGTCGATTTCCTTGCTCAGATGCTCCAAGGTTTCTGTTTTAGATGCCACTTCTCCAAGCATCATGGCCTCGTTAAAAGCAAAACAAAGAGGTGATGTTGTTGTTGTTCAGTCGCTAGGCTGTGCCCGACTCTTTGTGACCCCATGGACCGCAGCACACCAGGCTTCCCTGTCCTTCACTATCTCCCGGAGTTTGCTCAAACTCATGTCCATTGAGTCAGTGATGCCATCCAACCATCTCATCCTCTGCCATCCCCTTCTCCTCCTGCCCTCAGTCTTTCCCAGCATCAGGGTCTTTTCCAATGAGCTGGTTCTTCACATCAGGTCACCAAAGTGTTGGAGTTTCAGCTTCAGCATCAGTCCTTCCAGTGAGTATTCAGGGTTGATTTCCTTTAGGATTGACTGGTTTGATCTCCTTGCAGCCCGAGGGACTCTCAAGAGTCTTCTCCAGGTGACACTGACTCTGCCTAAATGCCTGGTCCTGTCTTTCCTGCCTCACCATGAGCCCGGGCTGAGCTCGCTCTTGGTGGAAGTACACACCCTCAGCTTCAGTTTGGGAGGTTCCCTCTCACAGATACCAAAATCCCTGGAAATACTCCCTTTTTTCCTTTATCACATGTTCGTTTTCCTCTACTTTCTTTTAGTCTCCTACCCACAGTCTCTTCATCTTCAAAAATCCAAACAGTTGAATGGCTGGGAGCAGTGCTTGCAGGGTTGGGCCAGTTTTCTTTGATTTCTTGCATCTTACGATGTTCTCTGTCAAAGAGCCTTTGGAACCGAATTCCTTAAACAAACCCTGTCTCATGTCATGCATGTTCCTCTACGCTCCTAAGTGGTTACACCTCGGAAGAAGGCCCCTGTCATCCTGTCCTTGTTTTATTTTTCTACTTACTCTTCCAAATGGAACAAGTCCATTTCAGTTACTTTACTGTTGGAGAACTGTGGAGGACTCGGGCACCTCCTCTGCCCTGCTCATACCCATCAGATACTGCTGGGCCCTTGATGGCCCTTCTTTGTTCTCTGTTTACCAGCAGCAGACCCAGCCTCTCATTAAGGTGGTGGAATTTCATGCATTTTCACAATTAAACTAGCATTGTAATCAATTTAATTCTTGAGCATGGCATGTTTCTGCAGATTTCTGAGTCTTTCATTTACTGTCATTTTTTTTAGAACTCTGCCTTCAGAATAGCTCTGTTGAACTTCCTCCTGACTTGTCCTTTTTCTCCACTTTTTTTTTTCTTTTCTTAATTTTTTTTTAACTTTTTTCATTTTTATTTTTAAATTTGTACTTATTTATCTATTTATTTTTGGTTGCACTGGGTCTTCATTGCTGTGCACAGGCTTTCTCTAATTGTGATGCATGGGCTTCTCACTGCCATGGCTTCTCTTGTTGCAGAGTGAGGGCTCCAGAGCTCAGGCTCAGTAGTTGTGTCGCACAGGCTTAGTTGCTCTAAGGCACATGAGATCTTCTCAGACCAGGGATCAAACCTGTGTCCCCTGCATTTTCAGGTGGATTCTTAACCACTGAGCCACCAGGGAAGCCTTCCACTTCACTTTCTTGATTCATATACACAATACATCTAAAGGATTACAGTTTATTCAGTGGGATGCAGTCAGCCCTTGCAATCTATACACACAGGATTTTTCTGTTCAGGAAATTTTCCTCCTGTGATGAGGTTTCGCTCATCTGGTCAGGCCTTTCCTGCAGGAGCAGTGATGAAGTGGATGGGTTCTTTGCACTTCATGTCTATTGGCTTCTCCCTCATTGCTTTCCTTCCCTTTGGCCTTTTCCTCTACATTCTAGGAAGTTTATCCTCAATGATACTAATCTAATTGTGGGCAATATTGCTTCTGCTTCTTACGCCTCCAGTGAAGACTTTAATTATGCTATTACATTTTCAGTATCCCCACAGACCTTCCTCATCTCATCCTTTCCCCTTCCTAACATTGCTTTTGTATTTCAGCCTATTTTTCTGCAACCGTCTATCACAGGAACCATTCTACTGATGATGCCAAACAGCTTTCTTGATGTCTTCTCTAAATCCAGTCATGGGTCGTTTTTCAGTTGCATTGTTCCTCTTAGTCTTCTAGATGCTATTCCTTCCCTTGTTCTGTATTTACGTGAAGACCTTCTTACCCCTTTGTTTACCTCCAGGCATGATGAGATCTATTCAAACTCAGTGTTTGTCAACAAATGGTATGTGACAATTATCTGCAATGCTACTCTCTTTCTACTATGTTCTTGTAACCAAAACTCCTTCTTAGAGCTACAGTTCAAAGCAGCTTGAGGTACACAGTGTCCCCAGCAGCTTACTTGGTCATACCTTTGTTGCAGTAAGGTAGCGTCTTCTCACCCCAGTTACTTTGTTATTCTCTCCATCTCTGAGCCTCTAGAAAACAGAGTAAGATAGACTCCCAGAATGCAGTACTACCAGATTTGTTTCGCCATGTCTCACCTCTTCCTCTTCCTGTCTCCCCCCGCCCCACCTACAGTGCCCTCAGAACATCCTGTATCCCCACTCACCCCTGTTCTGCAAAACACCCATCTCTCCTCTGGGAATTGCTGATCATTCTACACAAAAGACCGTTGCTGGGGAACCATCAATGGGACGTTCACAGAGCAGCACCCAGTGTTCTGTCTTGTACCAACCCTGGGTGTCTGAGCAGATGATAAAGACAGTCTGTTCTCCTGCTTTAAGCAGTCTCTTTAATATGAAGAGGCCTGATTATACCATTAGGTGAATCCAGCTCTCTCTGCCCACCATCAGTGGGGAGTCCTCCCATGTCCTGGCATCCTCCCATGTCCTCCCCTGTCTGTTCTTCTCCTTCTATTTTCTCTGCTTCAATGAATAATATGTCTATCTACCCAGTTACCTAGCCCAGAAACTGCAGTGTTATTTTATACACCTCCTCTTCCTTCACTGCCCACATTTAAGCCTTAACAGCTTCTGCAGATTTTCCAAGTACCTCTCAGGGGCATGCCTTTCACTGTGTCCCCTATTTAGACACGTCTTACCTGGATTATTTCAATAAACTGAACCTTCAGGTCTCTTACCCACCCCAAACCCACTTCACCCACATCCTCTCGTTTCAGCCAAAGTCTTCAAAGTCACCCCCGACCCTGCTCACGTCTCTCTTTCTCTCACTATCCACATCTGGCGCATCAGAAAATCACAGTTGGCTCTAGCTGCAGAGACGCCCAGAATGCCGTTGCCTTGCACCTCTTGCTACCACCCTGCTCTGAGCCACTGACACCTTTTCTCCTGGGCAGCCACGATACCCTTTCACTAGTTTGTCTGCTTCCCTCTAATAGTCTGTCATCAGCTGAGCAGCCAGAGTGATCGATTTATTTATTTGTTTATTTTTGGCTGCATTGGGTCTTCGTTGCTGCATGCGAGCTTTCTCTAGTTTCAGTGAGTAGGGGCGACTCTCTAGTTGGGGTGCTTGGCCCCTCACTGCGGTGTCTTCTCTCATCGTGGGACACGGGCTCTCGGGCATGCAGGCTCGGTAGCTGCAGCTCCTAGGCTCTAGAATGCATGCTCATTAGTTGTGGCACCTTGGCTTAGCTGCCCTGCGGCATGTGGAATCTTCCTAGACCAGGGATCGAACCCGTGTCACCTGCATTAGCAGACAGATTCTCAGCCACTGGACCACCACGGAAGTCCCAGCGCGATCAATTTAAAGCATAGATATGTCACTTTTCCGCTCCACAGCCTGAAATAGCCCCTACTTCCCTCTTTACACTGAGTCTCCTTCCCAGCCCTGTCCTGTTAACTCTTCCGATCTCATCTCCTACTGCCCCGTCCCCGAGGCATGCCCCCTTAAACCTCGCTGCGTCTCTGTCCTTTCCTCAGACATTCCAGGCCGTGGCACCAGCTGTTCCCCTCCCTGGAATGCTCTTCCCTCTAACATCCCCAAGGCTTCGTCTCTCATCTGCTTCAGTTCTTTATTTCAATGTCACCTTCTCAAGGAGTCCTACCCTATGATCTCATTTAAAATTGCAGCCCCCACACCATTCCTGAGCCCCTTATTCTGCTCTACTGTACCTTTCCCCCATAGGATTTACCCAAACGGCAACCCACTCCAGTATCTTGCCTGGGAAATCCCATGGACGCAGAAGCCTGGTAGGTTAGAGTCCATGGGGTCGCAAATAAACAGACACAACTTAGCGACTAAACAACAACAAACATGTTCCATGGGCTTCCCTGGTGGCTCAGTGGTAAAGAATCTCCCCGCCAATGCAAGAGACACAGATTTAATCCCTGGGTCAGGAAGATCCCCTGGAAAAGGAAATGGCAGGATTCTTACCTGGGAAATTATGGAAAGAGGAGCCTGGCAGGCTGCAGTCTATGGGGTCACAAAGAGTCGGATACAACTTAGTGACTAAACAACAGCAACAACATATTATATGGTTTACTTATGTTTATATTTTGCTGTCTGTCTCCACCTGTTGGATTCAAGCTCTATAAGAAAAGGGATCCTTGTCTGTTTTGTTTGCTGATGTATTCCAAGCACCTAAAACAGTGCCTGGATGGAGCAGGTACTCAGTAAATATTTGTTTAATGAATTAATAACATTCTACCTAGTCTCCCTAACTGCATTCTGGCAGCACTCTATACCAGCACTACCCAATAGAAATAGCCTGCAAGTCATAGTCACAAATCTAAATTTTCTAGGGAATTCCCTGATGGTCCAGTGGTTAAGACTCAGTGCTTTCACTGTTGTGGGCCCAGGGTCCAACTCCTGGTTGGGGAACTAAGATCCCACAAGCTGTGCAATACAGCCCCCCAAAGAAGTCCAAATTTGAATTTTCTAGTAGCTGCATCAAAAAAAGTATAAAAGAAGTGGATTTTATTTTATTTTAATCATATATTTAATAGTATATAATATCACATAATTTAATAGCATTTTATTTAACCCAGTATATTCAAAATATTATCATTTTAACATGTAATCAATGTAAGAAAAATGTTGTTTAAAAAAATTGCTCATAAAATATTTTCCCTTTTTTTTCTATAAGGCTTTAAAAGTTCATGTATACAATTACACTTACAGGGCATCTCAGTTGACACAAGCCATGTTTTAAATGCTTTCTGCCTGGAATGCTGCAAGAATACAGTCAGAGAGACTAAGCAGAGAGACCAAGTAGAATGTTATATTTTAAACTACGTTTTAAGTGGTTATTAACCACGTGTGGCTGGTGGCTGCCAAACTAGGCAGCACAGCTTCAGACCAACCTGTGTCCTGCTCTTAGAAGGACTAACAGCAGTATTTCACGATGTGTGCAAGAGAAGTGATCATCTTTGTTCAAACCTCAAGTCTGAGTATTCACTTGAGTAAGCCTTAATGATCTTAGACATGGCCATTCAGATTCTCTAAACTTTTCCGGAACTTTTAAAATTGCTTATAACTCCATTCTCTTCTTCCTCTTTTTGATCACACTGCACCCTGAAGTCCAACAGCACTATTTGAAGTTCTCCCCAAATAGTTCTCTCTCTCTCTCTCTCTCCATGGCTTGTTCACATCTCTGTGTCTTCACATATGTCCCTACCTTGTCAACTTATCAGTGTCAGGACCTAAAAAAGTTTCCTACCCGCCTGCCCACAAGCCCTCTCTAAGCTCTGAGCAGTGTACCTTCCCTTCTCTATGTCCCTTGAATTCTTCATCCTTTTTTAAAAAATTGAAGTATGGTTGATTTACACTGTCATGAATTCATTCTTATGTTTCTTCTCTTGCATACACGTGAAATACTGCTATTAGTCCATCAAGGGTAGAAATCAAGATTTATTGGCACAGAGTAGGTGATCTATAAATGAATAGCTAGGTAGATGATAGATAAGTAGATTGATAGATAGGCAAATGAATGAACAGGTTCAAAAATCACCTACAAACAGAGAGGGGATGGCGAATGGGTCTTTTGAATGGAATGATCTGAGGTGCCTAACTCTGATATAAACCCTTCATCTGGAACTATTCCTTTGATAGAAAAGGACTGAAGTATATCTCACCATAATCTTGGTAAAAGAATGATGACTTTAATTATTAATATATTCTATAGTATCTTCTGCTTGATTATTACAGCTTTTGGTGCATATAATCTGGTAGGAGTAAGCTAAATGGATCTCACAGCTTGGACTCAGGCAGATTTCCAGATTTGTTTAGCAGTTACTTCCCAGGTGACTCAGTGGAAAGAACCCACCTGCCAGTGTAGGAGACAGTTCAACCCCTGGGTCAGGAAGATCCCCTGGAGAAGGAAATTGCAACCAATTCCAGTATTCTTGCCTGAAAAGCCCCTTGGACAGAGGAACCTGGTGGACTACAGTCCATGCGGTTGCAAAGAATCAGACACAGCTTAATGACTCAACAGCAACGAGTAGTATTAGAAGTAGTAGTAATGACAATAATTAACAATTGGGTGGTAACCTAAAGTTAAACAGACTTTAGACTTGTAATTTCATGCTTTGACTCAGCTAGTCAGAATATAACTTTCTTTTTCAGTAGCTGAATTTAACTTGGCCCTGGATCCATCTTTTTTCCTTTAAGAGTAGAAACCTCTTAACCTTGCATTTCAGGTTGAGTTGGTCATATCATGTTAAAAACTCGGTCTTTGGAGGGCAGTCAGTTCCCTGTCTTGACACAATCAGAGCCCCCCGCCCTGCCTGGGGTCTCACTCCTCTCACTAACAACCTCAATTCTGTGTTTAACTCAGGTGCGATCACGAGAAAAAGGGACTGTTGGATTTAATCCACAAATCTATCTACCTGGAAACCTTTATTTTTTTAAAATATTTTATTTAACTTTTTATTTTATATTACAGTATACCTGATTAACAATGTGTGATAGTTTTAGGTGAACAGTAAAGAGACTCAGCCAGTTGCCAGCATGAAGGATAGGGGAAAGGATAGTTAGGGAGTTTCGGATGGTCTTGTACACCCAGCTATATTTAAAATGGGTAACCTACAAGGACCTACTGTGTAACACAGGGAACTCTGCTCGGTGTTATGTGGCAGCCTGGATGAGAGGGGAGTTTGGGGGAGAATGAATACATGTATATGTATAACTTGGAAACTTTTAAATTCAATTTATCCTGGGGTTTAAAATAACCTCAATAACTGTCACCTGGAGTTGACAGTTAACATTTATGATGATGTATTTGTCAAGACGTTTTTGTTTGCAAGTGAAAAAGAAAACTAACTCAAATTCACCCAATGAAAAGAAAAAAAGTGGAAAGTGAAGGAGGGGAGGGAGGGAGAATAGGAAAGAAAATTTTGAGATTACATTAGATGTTTATCAGAACCCTTTTGATGGCAACTAACCAAAATCCAACTGAAGTTGATTAGACAAAACAAAATAAAAAGGAGTGGATGAATTCATATCCCTGAAAAGCGAGGGATAGGGTTTAACATGGATAGGACTGGAGTTAGATGTTCACCAGATGTCCTTGTTCAGGCAGGCAATCCCCATGGCTCTGAAACCTCAGACAAGTATTCTGTCTGTTTTGCTCCTTATTTATTGTATTTTTTGGCTGCTCTGGGTGTTTGTTGCTGCTCTCAGGCTTCTCTAGTTGTGGTGGGCTGGCTTAGTTTCTCAGAGGCATGTGGGGTCTTAGTTCCCTGACCAGGGATCAAACCCTTGTCCCCTGCATTGGAAGGTGGATTCTTAACCACTGGACTGTCAGGGAAGTCCTTGCTTTCCTTCTTTTCCAGTATTTTCAGCCCAGTTCCTGGGCTGGCTCTGAGAGAGCTTTTTAAGGCTTTGGTTTGCCCATATTGAGCCAATCTATAATGTGGACCCTTTCATTGGCCAAGCCAGGATCCATGACAACCATCGAAGTCAGCCCCACCCAAAATACAAGGACTTAAAAGGCAAGGTCTCTAAAAGAAAACCAAGTTGTGTTACCAGAACATAGTTTTTATATTATTATTAGTTGTTATATAATTATTATTGTTAGGCAGGCAAACCTAACAGATGTCTACTCTAGACAGAAAACATCTGTATCTAAGAGGAAAGCCCGCTTGAAGTCCAATTTCACATCAGAAACTGTTGGAAGTTTTGACTTCATCCCTGGCTCTAGGATTGGATTTGTAACGTAGGCATAGGTCTCAGAGACATTTGGTCTTGAGTATCTTTCAGGTATGGACCCATGACCTCAAGTGACTGACTCAGGCATACTGATACTAATTCTAAGATTCTTTTCTTCCTTTACTTTCTGTGGTTGGAGGTATGAGGATATAATCCCAAGTTCTTGGCCATCACCTTGCCATCCTGACGGGAGTCACTGACTAAAAGTGTATTCACTTTAAAGTACAATGATGTTGAGAGACATGGTGTCGTCTGTGTTCTAGGATGAAGCTGTATCTGAAGCCAGTATAGCCCCAGAATTAAGTTATGTAAATCATTAAATCTTAATTTTGATAAAAAAGAGAAAGTGTTTGGTGACTCCATGGATTCTGAGTCAAGAAGGAAGCTATCTCTAGGCCTCCAACTTTCGATGGAGTGTTATTTGTGACTGATTATTCTGGATTCCTTCTCCACCTTCTGGAGCTCTGGGGACCTCTCTGTGAACCTCTCTGAATCATGTGCCTGGACCTTGAAGAAGGGAGGGTCTCCCACCACCATCTTACCCTTGCTGGACTCAGTCAGCGTCCCCCCACCTCCAAGAGTCAGCATCGATGGTCGATACTCGTGGGGAGAGGGTCTCATCAGTGTTGGTAACACCTCCCCTCTTGATCTTCCTATCCAAGTGTGGGAGTGTCTAGGTGACAGGAAACCCAGAGTGCAGCCCGAATGCTATGAATAAGGAGGAAAGGGAAGAGAAAATATTTAAGTCACTTACTTCAATGTCCTGTTCTACTGAAGAAGAGCCATCAGATGACCCTGAGTTCTGCCTTGTTGGTAGCCTACATCTGATGAGCTTCCCAGGTGGCTCGGTGGTAAAGAACCTGCCTGCCAGTGCAGGAGACACAGGAGACATGGGTTCAATCCCTGGATCAGGAAGATCCCCTGGAATAGGAAATGGCCACCCACTCCAGTATTCTTGCCTGGGAAACCCCACGGACAGAGGAGCCTGGTGGGCTTCAGTCAGTGGGGTCGCAAAGAGCTGGACGCGACTGAGTGACTGAGCAGCTACAGCCGACTTCTTTCTGGCTGGCTGGCCCCTCGTGTCACTCCGTGTCACAGCTTAAGAGTTATAAAGCTTCCATCCACAGCACTGGTGATTACTTACCCGGGGCCTGAGGTCATAAGGCAAATCTGCAAGCCATAAAACAAACAACAATAACAACAACAAAAAAGACCCACTTCAATTTTCTCAAATCTCCCAAGATTTGGAAAGGAACACAAAGTTGCTGGTGTGTTTGCTGACTGGAGTGATTACGTGGTTCAATCATTTTGATTTACAATTGCATCTTTGTCCTTGTAGAAATTACTCTGCAGCTGAACAATGGGAGAGGGAAAGGGATTAACCTTCCAACACAAGAATACAGGACCCGTTCTAGGGAGCAGGCCTCCATCTGAGGTTAAGCAAAGTCTCCGATTTCTATGAATACACAAAATTAAAGCACGTTCTTTTTTTCTTCTGCCTTCATTTTCTTTTCTTTTGATCTGCCACGAAAAGGGAATTATCAGCAACGTCTAAGCCCCCGTTTTATTTTTGCAGCACTTGAATCTGTTTGACATGTTCTAGGAGCTCTGAAGTAATCTTTGGTGGTTGCATAAAATAGACTTCAGAAAAATGAGAGACAAGGGGTCATCCTGGAATGTAAAGTTTATCCGCCATATTGCAAATACAATTGACTTTTTTTTTTTTTTTTTACTTTCCAGAAATAAACAGATCTGAGTCTTCTCTTTGCATACGAACAGGCCTTGAGTTAGGCCAGTGATTCTCAAACCTAGGTGGGCATCAGATTCACCCAGAGGACCTATTAAAACACAGATTGCAGGGCCCCACCACCAGAATTTCTAATTCAGTAGGTCCAGAGTGGACCAGAGAACTTGATCCCTTTTTTTTCAAGATTTTATTTATTTATTTATTGGCTGTGCTGGGTCTTCACTGCTACATGTGGGCTTTCTCTAGCTGCAGTGAGCGGGCTTCTCATCGTGGTAGCTCCTCTTGTTGCAGAGCACAGGCTCCAGGGCACGTGGGCCTCAGTAGTTGCAGCACATGGGCTCTGTGGTTGCGGCACACAGGTTTAGTGGCTCCGAGCATGTGGGCTTCTCCTGGATCAGGGATGGGACCCATGTCCCGTGCTGTGACAGGTGGGTTCTTTACCACTGGACCACTGGGGAAGCCCCAAACTTTGCATTTCCCAGGTGGTGCTGATGCTGGGTACCACCTCCTGGGATCTGAGGACCACATTCTGAGAACCATCACCCCCTACTGAGCACATAGAAAGCCATTCACCTCTTCCCAGCTGACTGGGAACATAGGATTCCTAGGAGCCAGTGTTCCCACCACTCCAGCATCGTCCCCAGATGCACATGGACATAGAGGTGGGCGGAGAACGCAGCTGGTCTGGACCATCGGAATCCATGCTGTTGCACTTCAGCCTGGTCATCTACTTCTTGAAAGGACTGTGGGAATAGATGAAGTCCAACTAAAGGAGGACGAGCAAAGGCTCTTTATTCAGAGCTCACTCTAGCAGGGCAGTCAGCCGCCATCATTTGCGCTTTGGTAGAGACAGTAACAGGTCTCCCTGGTGGCTCAGCAGTGAAGACTCTGCCTGACAATGCAGGAGACACAAGTTCAGTCCCTGGGTTGGGAAGATCTCCTGGAGAAGGAAATGGCAACCCACTCCAGTATTCTTGCCTGGGAAATCTCATGGACCGAGGAGCCTGGCAAGCTACAGTCCATGGGGTCACAAAGAGTCAGACACGATTTAGCGACTGAGCAACAATAACAAGAGACACAAAAGCAGGCAGAGGAATGGGAAAGCTAAATAGTTGGAAGAAAAGCATTCCCAGATGGAGGCTGTCGGCCATTGGGAGGCAGAGGAGGGCAGATCAGAAGCTGGGCATCTTGTTTAGGGGTGGGTGTTTGAATTTCTCTCATTTCTGGTCCTTCATTGGGATAAAATTAAGAAAGTTGTCAGTTATTAATCAAGTCCTGGCCATTTTGAACTGATTCTTATAGAGGTTATTGCCTGTCTTCATGGACTGTTACTTAGACAGTAGACTTGTTGCCAAACCAAGGTCCAGTCGCTGGCTGCTCAAAAGCCAATAAAGAGGTCAGGTTGATGGAAAGGAAAATCTGCTAAATTTGGATGCTAGAAGCTGGTGGGGAGAGCGGATATATGTCCAAGGGCTGACTCCCCCACCCGGTAAGTCAGTGGGCAAGAGGTTTTGTAGACTGAGGAAGAGGGCTACATGCAGAAACAGCACAGCTCTGACAGTCAACTTGAAATTGGTCATCATTATTAGGTATTCAATTCCAAGGTCAGTTCATTCCCATTTCCTTGAGGCCAGTTCTCAGAATTATGGCAGCTTACGTCATGGCTACAGTCTGGTCGTTATATAGTTGACTTCTTCACCTGGTAGGGGTTTCTGTATCTACACAGGATATGGCTCAGAATATTATCTGTAGCCCTTGAGGAGGAACCAAATGTTCTTGAATATGTTTAATGACTACGTTATTATTATTTGGTTTCCCTCAGCTGTTTTCCTTTGTTAGTGCATGTTCTCACTTCTCTGATTGAATTTATTTTTGGCTAGTTTTTCCACCAACAAGAGGCAGGCTGAGGACATTGCAGGGGCAAGGACACAGGGTCCTGTTCCATTTCAGTCTGACTTGTGGCAGGCTGGCTTTCTCAGCTGGTTGCTGTAGATAATGGGCTGGTCTCCTGGGCAGGTTGTTGTAGGTTCTAGGTCAGAGTTCTGCTTTTATGGTCTGGCCACTGTCTGTTCGTATATTCCATCTTACATGATACCCAGTGGACACTCAGTTTTTATAGTTTGCTAAATCCTCAGTGCATTCCAGACTGGCCAAATTCAATTAAAGGATAATTGTTGCTTATTAAAGCCCTACTATGTGCAAAGTGTTATATTAGGCCTGTGAGGTTTTTACAAGACACAGACACCAACGTCAGTGAAAAGCCAGCTGTGTCATTTAGGCATCAAGGAAAAAGAAAGTTCACAGCCTCCATTGCTTAGAATCTTCCACCACATTTGCTGCAGAGGAGAGAGGAAGAGGGTGGCCAGGGCACCTTTTCTTTCCCAGGTCAGGGAGCTTGGTCCCAGCTGAGAGCTCAGCTTTGCACCTTTGCATCAGGAGCTGGTGTTCTTCCCTGCCCTGCAGGGTCAGACCCCACCATGGTTCCATCGGAAAAAACCTGCCACTTTTCTGCTGCAGGTGGATGAGCTGAAAGCCAAGCTGGCCACCCAGGAAGTGGAGCTGAGGCAGAAGAATGAAGATGCCGACAAGCTGATTCAGGTGGTGGGCGTGGAGTCGGACAAGGTGAGCAGAGAGAAAGCCATTGCCGATGAGGAGGAGCGGAAGGTGGCCCTCATCATGCTGGAGGTGCAGCAGAAGCAAAAGGACTGTGAAGAAGACCTGGCCAAGGCAGAGCCAGCGCTCACAGCAGCCCAGGCGGCCCTCAACACCCTCAACAAGGTAGGAGGAACGTGTGTGTGCTTGCTTATCCCTCTGGGGAGGAGCAGCCTCTCCTCCGACCCAAAGGCAGCCCACCACGCTGGCGTTCCGAGGGACACAAGGGCACAGTCCAGAGGGCTGGGCTGGGACCAGCTGCCACTGGCTTATTCATTGAGCAGGCATACGTTTACATACGCTGAACATATGTCAGGCTGCACAGGCTGCCAGTGAAATCCCAGAGGTGTGAGTCCCAAACTTGTCGGGACAGGAGGGGCCAACTGTCCAGCCTCCTCACTTCACGGATGAGAAAGCCAGAGCCCAGAGTCACAAACCTCAATGTTAGAGCCAGACTTGAACTCACATCTTCAAAATGCAAGCCCAGAGACCTTATGGCTATGCAGTCCATGGTCATTTTACTTCTTCTGTGCTATAGGACACATAGGCCTCTTATGGGCTTCCCTGGTGGCTCAGGTGGTAAAGAATCTGCCTGTAATGCAGGAGAGCTGGGTTCAAACCTTGGGTCAAAGCTTCCCAGTTGGCGCTAGTGGTAAAGAACCCACCCCAATGCAGGACATGTAAGAGACTTCAGTTTGATCCCTGGATTGGGAAGATCTCCTGGGGCATGGCACCCTACTCCAGTATTCTTACCTGGAGAATCCCATGGACAGAGGAGCCTGGCAGGCTACAGTCCATGGGGTAGAACAGAGTTGGACATGACTAACACATGCATGCAGGCCTTGTAAGGCCCTATGAAAGTGTTTAAGGTATGAGACTAAAGTAAGATGTCTCCAAAGTAAGAGAAAAAAATCTACAAAATCAAACTTGGCAAGTCCTCAGTTGTTGACAACATGTAACTGCGTGTCAACTAAATTCAGCTCATACACATGACCTTTTACTGGAACAAGCATGACTCTTGAGATGTGTTCATTGGGAGTTTTATTTTGGCTCCCTTTAAAGATACTCTGTGTGTTGAGAGGTGCCTGTGGTTAGTACTTCTTCCTTTTATAGTTTTCGCATTAACTTTCTTTCCCATTTGGATGCCCGGGGCTGAGAGGCTGAGGGAGGAAGATGGAAAGCAGGGCAGACAGACTCAGGTTATCAGGAATTGGTATCACAGAGGAAAGCTGATGTTTACTTGGAAGCTCACATCATCTCTTTGCAGACCCTCCACCGGTTCCTCTTTCTGCTGAGAGTCTAGATACTCACTTGCCCCTTCACAGGGGCCATTTGGTCAAGGTCTCAGAGAGCCCATGCCAGGTGGGCCATGCCAGCAGCTCACCTCTGCTCCACAGGCAACACCTGTGCCTCTTTCTTCCAGATGGAATCTGAGAGTGTTGGCCACCCATGTAGGAAACACCCCCCAAGTTCCACTGCCAGGGGACTAGCCTGCCATTTGCACCCTGTAGATTTCTATAAGTTAGAACCCCAGTCCAGTGTCATTCAAGTTGCATTTAAGCTCTCTCAGTGGTCTCCTGGTGACCACTGAGTCACCAGGGAAGCCCTAGCTGCAACATTGAACTCTTAATTGCAGCATTTGGGATCTAGGCCCCTCACCAGGAACCGAACCCAGGTTCCCCTGCTTTGGGAGTGTGGAGTCTTAGCCACTGGACCACCAGGAAAGTCCCTCTGAAGCTTTCCTTTATGGATTCTGTGTAACCAACGCACACCTTGCTTTGGAAGGTAGCATCCCTTGGCTTAGGTCCTCAGCACATCTGAGACTAACTGAGGACATTGGAAAATCCTGTGATGTATAGTTATGTATAAATTGTATTAAATGTGAGATATGAGTGCATTTTGGTGTTTTTATGATGTGTGGTGGGAGGTCCCTAAAAGGAAGGACCTATACAATCCTTAAGTGGGCCTCTACCTCACATTCATAGAAAACACAAGATTTCTCCAGGAAAATTTTAGAAATTATGGATAGGCTGGGGAGTGGAGGTGTAACCCAATTATGCCACCACTTCTCAGCCTGAAAGCTTTTCTTTCTTCTTGAAGCTCTTTCTATTTTCACTGGAGGAAAATTGCTCTACAGTGTTGTATTGGTTTCTGCCAGACAACAATGTGAATCACTTCTTGCCAAGAAGATGAACGTCTTTCATAAGATTTTTTGACACAGATTATATGTTCTAAGATGAGCTGAGTCCAAATTCTGGCTGGACTATTTACTGTGTGTGACCCTAGGAATGACTTTATGGTCTTTGAGTCTCTGTTTCCTCACCTGTAAAGAAGAGGTGGTAGTAATATAGTCCCCATCAGGCTGTGAAGGACAGCGAAGCCTGGCGTGCTGCAGTCCATGGGGCCGCAAAGAGTCGGACGTGACTGAGCAACTGGACAGCAACAACAGGTTGTTGTAAGGATTCAGTTAGATAACGCATGAAAAGTATTAATAGCTAACAGATGGCAGCCACTCAGTTTGCTGTAGTCGATGATGTCTTTATAACAGTGTTATCTCTTCTGTTTCCACAGGCTGAAAACAGTGAAAACCCCTGAATACTCTTGGTTAATTTTATGGCTGATTAGTTAGGTGACCTTTGCTGGTAGAAATGAACACATAGAGGTGTAACTCATGAAAGTGACGGGATCGGATTGAGAAAAAAGCACTGGGTTTGAGTACTAGATACCTCTGCCACAAAGAAAGTGAAACTCATGTTTCTAAAGGAATGAAGTTTTCTTAATAATTTTATTTGTTTGTTTATTTTAGTCCATGCCGGGTCTTCATTTCTTCTCAGGCTTCTCTGGTAGTGGTAGGCAGGTTTCTCACTGCGGTGGCTTCTCTTGTTGCGGAGCACAGGCTCTAGGGCAGGCAGACTCAGTAGCTGTGGTTCCTGGGCTCTAGAGCACAGGCTCAGTTGCTGGGGCTCATGGGCTTAGCTGCTGCCCAACGTGTGGGATCTTCCTGGATTAGGGACTGAACCCATCTCCTTCATTGACAGGCGGGTTTCTTACCACTGAGCCACCAGCAAAGCCCATGAAAATCATTTTTAATGAATGCCTACTATGTATGGTAGCTCAACGGTAAAGAATCCACCTGCCAATGTAGGAGATGAGGATTCTGTCCCTGGGTCAGGAAGATCCCCTGGAGGAGAAAATGGCAACTTGCTCCAGTATTCTTGCCTGGACAATCCCATGGACAGAAGAGCCTGGCCAGCTGCAGTCCATGGGGTCACGTGGACTGCAGCTTAGAGCTGGACACAACTCAGCGAGTTGGACACAACTTACCGAACTAAACAGCAACCACTGTGTGCCAGAGAACAGGATGGGTACTGTCTTCAAACGAGCTGCGGAGCCTCACGCACCAGCCGCTGAACTTCTTCATCCCTCACAATGACATGTAATGTTATCTTAGCTTCAAGTGTACAACATAACAATTCGGTATATACAAATATATGGTGAAGTGATCACCACACTAAGTCTGGTTAGCATGTATCACCGTGCATAGTTGCAATTTTTTCTCGTGTTTTGTTTGCTCTTCTTTTAAGATTTACTCTCTTAGCAACTTTCAAATATACAACACAGTTAGCTATACACTACATCCCCAGGACTTATTTATTTTAAACCTGGAAGTTTGTACCTTTTGAACCACCTTCACCCATTTCTCCCAGCCCCCACCCCCTGCTCAGAGAAGTAGAATGGATCAGATTGTACCACACAGAACAGGGGAGATGTTTCTTCACGAACACAGGGACCCCTTGAGTATCCTCAAATTTTTTCGCATCCACAGGACTCTGGTATTTAAGGACCGCATTCCTATTTTCTCATCATTTTCAAAGTTAACAATGAAGCTTTAGTTAATACATAAAGAACACCTGTAAATCAGAGCATAGTAGTAAGTCCCTGCACATTTTAAGTCTCTGCTTTGGCAGTTTTATCTCACTTTTATAGCTAAACTGAAGCAAATCCAGTATAGCTTTTCCTGCCCTAGTTGAAGAATGGTTTTGCTTACAATTTCATGGCTTCTTTTTTTTTCTCCTTGCAGAGTTACTTGAAATTTTCTATTTATTTCCTATGCGCTTTATCCAGTAAACTTACTTTTTATTATACAAATAGCATATAATGGCATTTTTATCATTACAATAATTCAAAGAGTACAGAATGTACAGGATGAAACATAAAGTCACCTTCTTTCCACTCCACCCCCAGTCCTCTCCTAAAACAGCACTCCTGGAAAAGCTTGAGCTATATCTCATCCAGCAATTTTTCTATGTATTTATGTCTGTGCAAATACACATATGAAATACAGTAGGTCTTCCCTGGTGCCTCAGACAGTAAAGAATTCACCTGCAATACAGGAGACCCAAGTTCAGTCCCTGGGTCAGGAAGATCTCCTGGAGAAGGGAATGGCAACCCTCTCCAGTATTCTTGCCTAGAGAATTCCACGGGACAGAGGAACCTGGTGGGCTGCAGTCCAGTGGGTCACAAAGAGTCGGGCATGACTGAGGGACTAACACCTAGGGCTTCCCTGGAGGCTCAGACTGCAGTGCAGGAGATTTGTGTTTAAAGCATGATATATTTTATATGCACTGCATTATATGTTTATATGAATATAAAATATATCATATTTTAAATACAAATAGATAATGACAACTTACTCTTCCTCATGAAACAAGACTGTGTCATGCCAATACATACATTGAAACCATATTCATTTAATGCTTTGTAGTAGTATTCCAGGGTATAACGTACTCTATTTCTTTTAGCTATTTACTCTTGAGTATCTAATTAGTTTCTTCTTTCTCTAATACAAATATTCTTGTGCATACATCTTTACTCCACATGTTCACATATTTCTCTGGGCCAAATAAGAAATCCACTTGTTTGAGAGAACAACATGGCAGGTTGAATCATACGTCCTCCACCCCTCAAAATACCCATGTCCTAACCTCTGGAACCTGTGGATTTTACTTCATATGGTGACTCGGTGGGCGTGGTTAAATCAAGGATCTCACAGTGGGGAGATGATGCTGGACTATCCAGTGAAAGTGAGAGTGTTAGTCGCTCAGTCATGTCCACCTCTTTTTGACCCCATGGACTGTAGCCCACCAGGTTCTTCTGTCCGTGCAATTCTAGAGGCAAGAATACTGGAGTGGGTTGCAGTTCCTTTCTCCAGGGGATCTTCCCCATTCAGGGGTCAAACCCGGGTCTCCTGCATTGCAGGCAGATTCTTAACCATCTGAGCCACCAGGGAAGCCCCAGCTGGGTCATAAATGTCATCACAAGGATCCAAAGAAGAGGGAGACAGGAAGATCGGAAGAAGGCAGCATGATGGTGGGAGCAGAGCAGGCAGACACAGCTGATATGATGTGGAACCTTGAGCCAAGGAGTGAGGCTGGCTCTGGAAACTGGGAACAGAAAGGGTCAGACTCGCTGCTCCAGCCTCCAGAAAGAACCAGCCTCTCAAACATCTTCGGCTTAGGAATCCTGACCTCCGAAATAGGAAGATTGTACGTTCACGTTGAGTCACTGTGTTTATGGTAATTTCTTACAGAAGCAATGTGTGTGCTCAGTTGCTTTAGTCCTGTCTGACTCTTTGCAACCCCAGGGACTGTAGCCCACCAGTCTCCTCTGTCAATGGGAGTCTCTAGACAAGAACACTGGAGTGGGTTACCATGCCCTCTTCCACGGGATCTTCCTAACCCAGCGATTGAGCCCCTGTCTCTTATGTCTCTTGGATTAGCAGGTGGGTTCTTTGCCACTAGCGCCACTTGGGAAGCCCCACAGAAGCAATAGGAAGCTCTAACAATAATTCTCTTTTTTATATAAGTAATGCTCAATTTCTATCCAAAATAGCTACTCTTCTTTATAGTTGTAAGCACTGCTTTCCCCCACATCCTTGCCAGTCTTAAGTATTTTCAATCATTCTAATTTTTCTCATTAAGAACACAAGAATTTTTTCATTTAAAAAATTTGTGAATGGTTAGATTCCAATACTTAGATTACTTCCTTCATTATTTGCTCAAATTCTTTGTCCATTTTCTGATGAGATAATTTCCCTTTTCTGTATTGATTTATAGGGTTTTTAAGATAAATTTTTACTATATGTCTTGCTTTATATGTTGTAAATATTTTCTTCCTGTCATTTGACTTGTAACTTAATATTTACAAGTTATTTATAAAAGGTATATTTTATAATTAAATGATTTTGAGAATTCTAGGGTTACAGAGTTTAACAGACTTCTTTCCTACAGGACTTTTTAAGACCTTTATTATATGACAAGCTTGATACTGAAAGTGATAGAGATAGCACAAGAAAATAAAACCTCAAATTATACAAATTTATGAGTAGTGATTTAAGATATCCATATAAAATGCTGGTAAATCAAGCCTAGCAATTTATTCAAACAACAGTATGCTGCCAACCAAAGTTTTGCCTATGCAAGGCTACTTCTGTAAATATACCCAACCATCGATCAAAGGATAATAGCTTTGGGGGACTTCCTTGTGGTCCAGTGGTTAAGACTTCACTTTCCAATTCAGGAAGTGTGAGTTCGATCCCTGGTCTGGGAGCTAAGATCCCAAATGCCTCGAGACCAAAAAACCAAAACATAAAACAGAAGCAATGTTGTAACAAATTCAGTAAAAACTTTTAAAATGGTCCACATTAAAAAAAAAAAAAAATCTTTAAAAAAAAAAAGGCAAAAAATTCTGTAGTTAGAGAAATGTCAAAAATGATACCTAACACAATTCAACATCCTTTCCTATTAAAACTCTCAGTATAGTAGGAACAAAAGGATATTTGGATAATTTGCTAGCACATAGCAATCAATCCCTGTCCAAGAATGAAACATCCCGTCTAACGGTCGAGCATTAGCAGAATTCCCATTAGCAAAGAAAAAGCACAATAATGACCCCCTCTGCTTCTATTATAAAACAATTGCCCTAAAGTTTCTAGCCAATGCAATGATAAATGAAAAATGGTAATTGTGCAAATGTTGTAAAGTAGCAGACAAATGTGTTATTATTCATAGATGTCATAAAAATATAATAAAACAAATAAAAGGGGAGGGTTAAGGGCCCATTACAAAATTTAATAGCTTTCCTAATATCAGCAGTAGCCAGTTAGAAAACATAATATTTTCAAGATAGCAATCAAAACTCACAGTATAAGTAAACATAAATAAATTTATTGAAACTAGGTGAAGAAAACTGCACATCTTTGTTGAGTAGTGTAAAATAAGATATGAACAGGGAAATAGATGTACCAAGTGTGTGTAAGGCAAGATTTAATATTTTAAGGATGTCACTATTCCTCAAATACTTTATACATTAAATCCAAGTCTAATTTGACTCTTATTTGGGGCTTACTTATTTCTAATTTCATTAAAAGTTCATATCATTTAAGCAGCTATTAAAAATTTAATAACCTAAATACTTAACAGTATGGAGTTGGCTAAATTATGGCTCATCTAAATGAGAGAAAATTGCACATACTTTATCTAAAATCATATTTTTCAAAAATAATTCATAGCATAAAAGAGTTTAAGATACAATTTTCAGTGAATGCTAGATTCAAAAAAATGGTGTAAACAGTGATTGTATATGTATATGTATGTACATATATGTATGCGTGTGTGTGTGTTAAGTTAATTCAGTTGTGTCTGACTCTTTGTGAACCTATGGACTGTAGCCCGCCAGGCTGCCCTGGCCATGGGATTTTCCAGGCAAGGATACTGGAGTGGGTCGCTGTGCCCTCCTTCTTTACCACTAGTGCCACCTGGGCAGCCTATATATATGTGTATGTGTATATAAATGAATGAGCCAGACATGCATCACATTCATATATATTCACACTACATTCACTCATTATCTTTCTTTTCTGTGCCTCTTTGATAGTTTGTTAAGCATATATAATGAAATGTACCAGGACAGTGTTTATCTCTGGGTAGTAAAATGATGAGTGAGTCTGATTTTCATCTTCATCTTTGCTAAATATTTCACAATAAATATGTATTCTTTTACTAGAAGGACTAAATAATGTAATCTTATAAACCAGTGAACAATAAGAAAGAAACTGTAAAAGAACTAGAAAAGTTACTATAAGGTCACATCATCTTAATACATATGAAAGACCCTTCTTACCATAAAAACGAAGGATGATAGCATGATGTCATCTGGAAAAGGATTATTCAGTTTGGCTGTAGGAAAGCTGAATTTCTACCTGTCACCGAATATCTTAAATTTTTTAAATTAAAAAAAGAGTATTCTCATGTGTGTGTGTGTGAAAAGGTCTTATAAATCATGCTGGAACTGGCGTTTGTGCCTGCCCTCTCCCCACTCGTTTACTCTCTGCCCTTCCCCCTCCTGAAACATCAGGTTCTCTACGTGGTCCTCCGAGAACCCCCTCCCTGGCCAAAGTGATACCATCAGTCTTCCAGAATCCACTAGCCTACTAGCCCTGCTTTTTGCTTTTTTTCAGAGCACTTCTCACTCTCTAACATACCAAAGATTGACCCTTTTGTGTCCGTCCCTCCCATCTGCGTGAGCAAAAGGACTGACTTTTTTATTTACCACTACATCCCCCCTTTGCCAAATGAACGACTGTGCAGACACGTTTATTCACTCAGCGGAGACTCCCTGACTGCCCTCCATGCCAGACACTGTTCAAGGTGCCCATGATGCCTCCATGAACAAAGATTCTGCCTCTATGAAGATTCTGTTTAGCTCTGGGCAGGGGCGAGAGACAATGAGCATCATGAAAAAGCACTGTATACAATGTGTGTGTGTGTATACATATATGTATATATTTACATTTAGATATTCAAAACACTTAAGATCATGGCATCCAGCCTCCCATCACTTCATGGCAAATAGATGGGGAAAAAATGGAAACAGTGACAGACTTTATTTTCTTGGGCTCCAAAATCACTGTGGATGGCGACTGCAGCCATGAAATCAAAAGACACTTGCTCCTGTGCTCTGCCACAAGAGAAGCTACCACAACGAGAGGCCTGCACAACCACAACTAGAGAAAAACCCATGTAGCAACAAAGGCCCAGAATTTCCCAATGAAATATATATATATATATGTAATTTTTTAAAAGTTAGAAGGAATTACATTGAAACAGTAACAATGATATATCTAGGTTATAGAATTAAATTTCATCTGTATCCATTTTTATCTTTTCTTAATTCAGTACATTGAACATACATGCTCAACTTGAATGATATTAAAATCGCGTGGGTTTTGTTTCTGATTGTATGTTCCCTCTGTGTCCTCTCTGGCTCAGGGGAGGCCACTAGGACAGGTGTCCAAGCACAGCTGCCACACCTGCGCTGCCCTTCATTCCTGTCCATTATAGACAAGACTGTCATGACTCAACGTGCAAACCGGGGCAAGAATAAATGGAGCGCCTTCCTAGGTGCTTCCATGAGGTCCTAGAAATAATCCCCCTCCTGTTTTGATTTCCAGGCCTGAGAATACCCCCAAATTAATTTGGCACAAGGATCTAATCTTTGAAATAAAGATTTTCCCTGTTCACAAAATCAGCCTTGAAATCAAGTGCTTTTGAGATTACATGTTCCTCACTGTCGGTCACAACAAACCTTAAATCAACTTTATATGTATTTCTGACCAAATTTCACTTGCAGATTTACTGCTCCCAACCTACAGATGAAAACACTAAGGCCTGAGAAGTTCGAGTGGCTTTTCAAGGTCAAGCCTTTCAGCCATATCTTTCTAGAGCAAGTGAAACTTGTAGCAAAACTCCAACCCCTGTCTAGGCAGAGGCAGTAACAGCACATGCCGTGCCTGGCTTTCTGTCTGTGTTATTTCTTGGCAGAAAATACCACTTTGCTATCAGGACGGTCAGCTGTAGTTAGAACAAGCTCATGGAACAAAGCAGTTTAATTAAAGAAAAAAATATATAGTTGGGTTACACTGCCATTCTCTTCAATCCAAGATGGAAATTAATTTATAATAACCTTATCTTTTATTCATGGCACTCTGCCTGTTTCAGAGCGTGTTGGCATCCTTATACATTTCAGTTAAATGTGAAATAATTGTGTGTTTTTGATGGGCTGCAGGTCAAAGTGCTGAGAGAACCTCGCTGAGTCTCGACTAACCATTCGGAGCAGTCTGGAACCACTGGGGAGTTTTTGGTTCCCTTCTGATGAATCATGATATTTAAAATTCCGAGGGCACCTAAAGGCTTCGAAATGGCCCTCTCAGTTCACTCTGAGCCAGCCTCCATGAGTGGTCGGTGACAAAGAGAGCCCACGCGTTTTCCTCTGACAATGTGCCTCTCTCTTGCAGACCAATCTGACCGAGCTGAAGTCCTTCGGTTCCCCGCCGCCAGCGGTGAGCAATGTCAGCGCAGCGGTGATGGTGCTCATAGCCCCCAGGGGCAAGGTGCCCAAGGATCGCAGCTGGAAGGCCGCCAAGGTCACCATGGCCAAGGTGGACGGTTTCCTGGACTCCCTCGTCCACTTTGATAAGGAGAACATTCACGAGAACTGCCTCAAGGCCATCAGGCCATATCTGCAGGACCCCGAGTTCAATCCGGAGTTCGTGGCCACCAAGTCTTATGCAGCCGCGGGCCTCTGTTCTTGGGTCATAAACATCGTGAAGTTTCACGAGGTGTTCTGTGATGTGGAACCCAAGCGCCAAGCGCTGAGCAGGGCCACCTCGGACCTCGCTGCTGCCCAGGAGAAGCTGGCGGCCGTTAAAGCCAAGATCGCTGTAAGTGACCCCCACCTGAAGCAAACAGCCCTCTCCCCCAGGCCCCAGCGCCTCGGACCTGACTTTTAAAGAAAACCAAATTGTTATGTAAAATCTTAATTTTTCAATAGAGGAAACTTTTAAGTTTTCTTTCTCAAATACCGTGTAGTTCAAACAAGATAGACCCACCGGGCCATGGGTTTAAGCTTTGGTCCTAAAAGGTTTTTTTTCCATTTCCTCCAAAGAAAGAAAAGATGACAGACAGATACGTATAATAAATGAATGGTATTATCCATGGAACCAGCTGCTATCTTATTAGCCACAGGTGAATCTAATATTTTTGCACATCTGATAGTTAAGAACATAAGGTCAGAAAAGGGAGATTCTTTAACTTATGTTATTGAAGTATAGTTGATTTACAATGTTGTTATTTTCTGCTGTGTAAAGAGATTCAATTACACACACACACATATATATTCTTTCCATTACGGTTTGTCACAGGTTATTGACTATGGTTCCCTGTGCTGTGCAGTAGGACCTTGTTGCTTATCCATCCTATAGGTGATAGTTTGCATCTGCTAATCCCCAAACTCCCAGTCCATCCCTCCCCCACCTCTTCCCCCTTGGCAACCACAAGTCTGTTCTCCTGTTTGTGAGCCTGTTTTGTAGATAAGTTCAAAAATGGGAGACCCATTTTCCTCTCTGAGACATAGTTTTTCACCACCTTTCCCCACCTCGTGCATCAGGATCTTCCATTCTGCCCACTGTCCGCCCCCTCGCTCTGATTGCTGTGGACATGTGGGTCTGTGGGACGTGTTACGCCACCTGCACTGCCTTATAGAAGTCTGTAAGAGCAGACTAGCGTGTTGTGGTTTGGGGTGGGGGTGGTCCCTTGGCCATAAATATATCATTATTAGCCTCTTATTGATATTTTTGTTGTATGTCCCTCACCCAGGATTGGGGGATGGAGGTGACCTTGGATTCACCCCTATTTGAGACAGATTCCCTTTGAACTTCACCTTTGCCATCAAAATGACATGTGTTCACGTTCAGTCTTGTCTGATGCTTCACGACCCCATGGACTGTAGCCCGCTAGGCTTCTCTGTCCATGGGACGCTCCAGGCAAGAATACTGGAGTAGGTTGCCCTTTCCTCCTCCAGGGGATCTTCCCGAGCTAGGAATTAAACCTGCGTCTCCTGCATCAGCAGGCAGATTCTTTAACACTGCGCCACCTGGGAAGCCATTACAATGGGTATTGCCAACATGAGAGGTGGAAATCAGAATCCTGCGGAATGACACAGCAGCTAAAACCCCTTCCAATCCACGCTGCGCTGTTCACCAGTGGGTGACATATAGAAAGGGCTTTCAAGTGCCCAAACTTCAGCTTCCTGACATAAAATGGACACAGTAATAGCTCCAAAATCACTGCAGATGGTGACTGCAGCCATGAAATTAAAAGACACTTACTCCTTGGAAGAAAAGTTATGACCAACCTAGATAGCATATTGAAAAGCAGAGACATTACTTTGCCAACAAAGGTCCATCTAGTCAAGGCTATGGTTTTTCCAGTGGTCATGTATGGATGTGAGAGTTGGACTGTGAAGAAAGCTGAGTGCCAAAGAATTGATGCTTTTGAACTGTGGTGTTGGAGAAGACTCTTGAGAGTCCCTTGGACTGCAAGGAGATCCAACCAGTCCATTCTGAAGGAGATCAGGCCTAGGTGTTCTTTGGAAGAATGATGCTAAAGCTGAAACTCCAGTACTTTGGCCACCTGATGCGAAGAGTTGACTCATTGGAAAAGACTCTGATGCTGGGAGGGATTGGGGGCAGGAGGAGAAGGGGACGACAGAGGATGAGATGGCTGGATGACATCAGCAACTCGATGGACGTGAGTCTGAGTGAACTCCAGGAGTTGGTGATGGACAGGGAGGCCTGGCATGCTGCAATTCATGGGGTGGCAAAGAGTCGGACACGACTGAGTGACTGAACTGAACTGAACTGAATAGCCCCCACTTTGTGAGTTTGCCGTGAGGATCAAAGGAGAGAAGCAGGTAGAACAGAAGCCCAGAGCCCAGCCCACAGGAACACAGGGAGCTGCTGCCACCACCAGGGTTCCTGTGACTCCTGACCCCTGCGTTACCTCCACCTGCTTCTCCATCAGCTGCATGTGTCATCATGTCTGTGTTCACGCCCTGGTCACCACCAAGGTCAAGCTCAAGCCGAAACTTTCCCTGGATCTTTCATGTCTACATGTGCGTTCTAGGCAGATAAAATTCTTACTGCACATTTCTCATGATGATAAAAAGGCTTTTACAAATTATGAAAAGCAAGATTGCAGACATGCTTCATGCTTCAAGTTTCACAGCATTATTGATCCATAGATTAAATTCCTCAGCTAAAGACCCCAGTTCAAAGATCCTTGCAACCAGACTGTCTATAAAAAAGAGATGCTTTGGCAAAGCAAAGAATCTCCCAGTATGTTTGCTTTATAAAACCCGGATATTCACGGGCCAGATTACTGATAATCAACCTCCCAACGGCCCTCTTGAAAGAACACCAAGAGCAAAACACTCTACCACCCTGTTGACTGCTTCTAGGGGGGAAAAGACCTTCTGATCATTTTCATATTTTTCAGTCGCTCTCAGAAAAGTGTTACAGGAACTACATTTTCAAAGCTCTCCCTCTCTTACTCAAGTTATTTTAACGAAAGGAACATTTGGTGCGAAGGGAATGTTTTCAAAATGTTTATACCTATTCAGTTAGCCAACACGCACATGATGGGCTCATTCAACCTGTGAAAGCAATCAGAATATTTTTAAAATACTTGGCTACCTTAGGAAGGCACTTCTCTTCTGCCAAAATATTTTTTGAAATTAAAAAGATGCCTTCTCGCTTTGAACAACCTCCTCTCCATCCTTGCTCATCCACATGCCTATCAACATAGGCATGACACTCACCTACTAATAACAGGAGGGTGGACTGATACCCATTGCACATGTGGACGCCCACCCAGGCAGGAAAGTGCCTCCCTCTGTGTCACTGAGGCCACAGCCAGCCCTCTCCAGTTGCATCCCCCTTCACCAAGAAGAGGATGCCTGTTTTTAGGATTTTAGCATAATTCCAAGTAAAGAATTTTTTAATCAGAGTATAGTTTCTTTACAATGTTGTATTTGTTTCTGCTGTACCAAGAATTTTATACTCATGATGCATAAAGCAAAAAAAAAAAAAAAAGGCATCTTTCAGAACACATTCTACAAGGTAATTTCAATTTGATTATATATATAATTAAAATCCCTGGAGGAGGAAATTGCAACCCACTCCAGTATTCTTGCCTGGAGAATCCCATGGACAGGGGAGCCTGGCAGGCTACAGTTCATGCAGTTGCGAAGAGTCAGACACAAATTAGCAACTACGCAGATAATTAAAATACACACCAATATGAATAGTGGTGGTTATCTCCAAGTAGTAGATTTTGGATGTTTTTTTTTTTTAATCTGTATTTTCTTTTTTTCTGTCACAAACACATATGAACTTGACAGATTAAAAAAATAATAGCAGTAAAAACAAGGAAGGCATCTTCACCAGGCATTTACTCACTCATTAAGTAAAATAACAGAGAGCAGAGAAGAGCTTCGAGTGAGTAATGACAGTCTCCTGACCTTTTCATTCTTTTGTCTGTTTCTACTGATTGTTGAGCCATAAAGAAAGCTGAGTGCCAAAGAATTGATGCTTTTGAACTGTGGTGTTGGAGAAGACTCTTGAGAGTTCCTTGGATTGCAAGGAGATCAGACCAGTCCATCCTAAAGGAAATCAGTCCTAAATATTCATTGGAAGGACTGATGCTGAAGCTGAAGCTCCAATATTTTGGCCAGCTAATGCTCATTGGAAGAACTGACTCGTTGGAAAAGACCTGATGCTGGGAAAGATTGAAGGCAGGAGGAGAAGGGGATGAGAGGATGAGATGGTTGGATGGCATCACCGACTCAATGGACATGAGTCTGAGTAAGCTTGAGGAGACAGTGGAGGACAGGGAAGCCTGGAGTGCTGCAGTCCATGGGGTTACCAAGAGTTGGACATGACTGAGCAACTGAACTGAACTGAACTGAGCTGAACTGATTGTTGATGCCACTCAGAGCTTGCAACCCAATGGCTTAAATGTCTTTTATCTGTCCTGCACGTACTGCTTGGAAATGATTTAACTGGTGGCCAGTATTTAAAACTAAAAAACCTGATTTCTGGCCAGTCTTATAACAATCACAAGATTCCTGAATATCACTGACTGACTCTGGCCTTAAGCAGTGGCTTCCCACTCGAGCAGGCAGTTTTGCTGCATTTTGTCACAGTCCCCACCGGCCCCTATTTCTTTTAACATTAGACTCATCTGGCTAGTTTGCGCCGTCTTCCTGTTCTGCGCATCTGAATTTCTGAGCCCTGTCTAAGTGCTGTGCCGCATCCATTTGTCATGTATCTTCTTTAGACAGTTGACTTTCTGCTCCAGGAGGCTGGACAACAATCATCTCCTATCTCATCACAGTGACGCTGTTTCGCCGACGTGACCTCAATTCCTTGTTCAATCACACAGAGGCCGCTTCCTTGGAGCTCTCGTGTTCACGATGGAGTTAGTGCCCTTGCCTTTAGCTCACCCGCCTCCCTCCTACCTCCCACTTCCCTTATCATTACTTATCGTTGTTTGGTTTTTGAATCACCAACACTGAAAATCCCTACATTGTAACCAAATCAGTTGTCCCAGGCGCTCCCCACTGACTGATTCAAAAAACTGAAAGGACAGTAAATTATATTTATATTCTATGAATCTCCCTATATTGTTCATAGCAGATCAAAGTACAATTACATTTCCTTTTTAAAATACCTTTCCCCCTGGAATTTCTACTTTCTCCTTTTCTCTCTCTCTTTCAATTAGTTCCTTTGGGGGGAAAAAAAAACAAACCTCTCTAGGTACTTCCCTGGTGGTCAGTGGTTAAGACTTCACTTTCCAACGCAGAGTGTACAGGTTCAATTCCTGGTCAGAGAGCTAAGATCTCACATGCCTTGTGGCCAAAAAAAAAAAAAAAAACATTTTTTTTTAAAGAAATATGGTAACAAATTGAATAAAGAATTTTAAAAAATGGTTCACATTTAAAAAATCTTAAAAAAAAAAAAATTAAATCTCCATCCACTCCAGTGTTCTACTGAGCCTGCCTTTGTTCCCAAGACCTTTCTCTCTTGTTTCCAACTCAAAGCTCTAGTGATGAAGAGTAATCACATTCACTGCTCTCTCGGGCTCACTCCAAAGACTTCTGGTCCCCATGGCTTCTTTCTTGATTTCTTCTCTTGTTTTGCTTTGGCTCATTCTTAAATAACTTTTTCAGAAATCTCTTACATAAGAGATAAATTATCTAATATTCTGGTCTGGACATATCTTTTTGTTTCTAAACTGAATTGACAGTTTCACTGAGTTTTAAATTCTGATGCTAATATTTTCCTCTTAGAACACTGAGTGCTTTATCTTTTGGTCTGGTGAGAAGTCTGATGAACAGTCAGGGTCCCATTCCTTAGTGGGTGCACTGTGTTTCTGCCTTTCTGGAAGTCTTTCGATTTTTTTTTCTTTATTCTTGGTGTCTGAAATGTTACATTGATGTACTTAGCTGTCATTCTTTTTTTATTCTTTGTGCTTGGCCTGTAGAGACTTATTTTCTTCGGTTCCACAAGATGCTTTGTAGTTTCTCTTCTGTTTCTTTTTTAACCTTATTTCCTGGAATGCATATTGATTAGATATCAGAACTTCTCAAAGTAAAAGAAAGTGAAAGTCGCTTCAGTTGTGTCCAGCTCTGCGACCCCGTGGACTGTAGCCCACCAGACTCCTCTGTCCATGGATTCTTCAGGCAAGAATACTGGAATGAGTAGCCATTCCCTTCTGCAGGGAATCTTCCCAACCCAAGGATAAAACTCAGATCAAATCTGCATTACAGGCAGATTCTTAACAGTCTGAGCCACCAGGGAAGCCCGTCGAAACTTCTGACGGGTCCTCTACTTTCTTTTATTTTTTTTCACTTTATATTTTCTTACACTGTCTAGATTTCCTCCAGTTCATGTTTTAATCCTTCCCTTGAATTTATTCCCTTGTGGCTCAATCGGTAAAGAGTCTGGCTGCAATGTGGGAGACCCAGGTTCAGTCCCTGGGTTGGGAAGATCCCCTGGAGAAGGAAAGGGCAACCCATTCCAGTATTCCTGCCTGGAGAATTCCATGGACCGAGGAGCTTGGCAGGCTACAGTTCATGGGGTCACAAAGAGTCAGACATGACTGAACGACTTTCACTCATGATCATGTTAGAGAAGTCTTGGGAAGAAGAGGAGGCAGAAGAATGTGGCCAGCCTGCCACCGTTAACTGGATGCCTCACCACCTCCTGGTTAAGCTGCTTGGCTGTATAAGTCTGGCTCTTCATTTCTTCCTCTTGTGACTTGGTGATGATGGACAGAGCAGCCTGAAGCCCTACTGTGACACAGATGTGAGACTTATCTGGAGGTGTCTTCTATGCAACTAGGTGGCTTTGCGGATGCAAACAGGCGTGGTAGGGGCAACAAAGACTGTGCACTTACATTCTAAATTCTTAATGCATTTAGAAAAACTGAGAACCATGTCTTTTAAAAAAATGTTCCTCTATTTTGGGATAATTGGAGAGAATGGAGGAGGTTAGGTGAAGTTGTCTTATACTCCTGAGACCTTGAAACAAGGAGAGGACCCAGGTTGCAGACCAACTCCAACCTGCAAACCAACTGCAGCAGACAGTCTGGCTCCTCCCTGCACCCCCACCCCCAATCCTGGGATCCTTCTGTCCATTTCCAGGCCTCCCCAGGCTCCAGTGAGCTTTTGCTTCTAAAAGCAAAGCAGCGCTTTCACTTTTTTTCTCAGAGTACTGGAACCCATTTTCCCCAGTACAGAGAGAGACAGAATTTAAGTCTCTCTCTCCTGGTCCATTGCCTGGATCAAGAAAATCCCTTGGAGAACCCACTCCAGTATTCTTGCCTGGAAAAGTCCATAGACAGAGGAGTCTGGTGGGCTGCAGTCCCTGGGGTCACAAAGAGTCAGACACAACTTAGCAACTAACATTTCATTTCATTTCTCCTGGTCCATCACCCCCTCCTGCTCCTGGACCATTGACTGGGTGAGGGACGTGAAAGTTGGGTTCTCTCTCTTGGATCAGGACCCTTTGGACTCCCACGGGGATCTGCCTGAGAGCCCCCCAGCTTGCCTCCCTTCCCTTCCCTGCCCATTTCCCCAGTCCCTCACAGCTTCTTCCAGGGAGCACAGGGCTTCTTTAAAAATGCCCTGCACGTGGACCCTTATCTCTGAAGCACTGGAATTACTGACAGACCTTGCATTCCTTCCTCAACAGCACCTTAATGAGAACCTGGCCAAACTCACAGCTAAGTTTGAGAAAGCAACAACCGACAAACTCAAATGTCAGCAAGAAGCTGAAGCGACCGCAGGCACCATCTCCCTTGCAAACCGCCTAGTAAGTGTGAACCTCCAGGGACGGGGTGGGGGAAGAAGGGGGATTTAATTACACAAGCTGAGCTTGTTGGTGCCTCAGAGGTACATAGTAGATGAACACAGCTGAGCCCCACTTTGACAAGAGTGGCAAGAAATATTAAAATGCTCCAGGCTGTAGAGGCTGACTCCTGGGGAAAGTATGAATGCATACCCTGATCTAGTCAAAGGAGATTTCCTACAGGGATGGTTGGGAGGAAGGGGTGTGGGATCCATCAGGCAGCTTTCAAGAGGCATGACATGCTTACCTGTACCTGCAACGGCTATGGGAATCATTGAAGACAAAACTAGCCTTTGATAGGCAAACCCAGGCATTCTTCCCTGTGGGGCGTTTGATAACAAGGGTGTGGACAGGATGAGGCGCTGAGACAGAAGCAGAAAGGAGCCAGACAGCTGACTCGGAGCATGGCCACCCATGACCTTGGTCTGTCCAGCAGGGTAGTCACCTACATGGCCACTCAGGGCTCCAAGAGCAAGTGTCCCAAGGACAGAAAGTAGAAGGTCCCATTCTCTTAAGGCCTGGGACCAAAAGCCAGCACAGCATCCTTCCTTGCATTCTACTAGTCAAAGCAGTGTCAGATCCGGGGAGAGGGACCACAGGCCCCAGCCCCTGACAAGAAGAGAATCACAGGATTTGTAGCCATTTTCATCCCCTGTGGCTTACATTTCTCATCATGAATCATCAGCTCAGAGCCTGCAAAGCAGTGCCCACTGGACATGATATCTCTTTATGGAGGGCCCTTACAGCACCTCCCTCACCAGTGAAAGGAAGTGGAATCAATCCCTTTTCATACACGTTTATTCCAGCCACCATTTATGTATATAACAAAGCCAGGTTTCCCAGTTCAGGGACAGTTGAGTCATAACCGTCACTGAACCAGCCGCACTCCAGTGATGGGAGGTGAAACCTCAGGTGTGTCTGAGCCCTTGTGTGTTGAACCTGCTGCTGCACAGCTCTGAGACCCCCAACTTCACTGAATGGTGGGGTGTAGAGGCAGCTCCTCCACAGACGAGCGGGAGGCAGTCAGGACCTCTCTGCCGGCCTGTCATCTGTTCACTCCCCTGCCTGGTTCCCAGAATTTCCCTTGGCCTCTCTCTGCCTGGTTGGAGACTTTTCTGCATTGGTTCTCACAGGAGGTGAGGTGGGGCTCTGCTCTAGGACTCAGGACAGATGGTCTCTGAAGCCCCCCCACTTCCACTGACCTTGGGGTTCTGACAAGATGCTGGGACTTTCTGATCTTTATCTGTGTGATCTAAGACGGGGTGAGGATGGGCAGGTGGGGTAAATCCCTCAAGTCTGTCAGCTGTGATATCCTTGGATGTCATCTTTCGAGGAAGAAAAGGCGACCAGTCATCACACCAGAGCACAGAGGGCTTCCCGGGTGACTCAAGCGGTAAAGAATCTGCCTGCAATGCAGGGAATCTGGATTCGATCCCTGGGTCAGGAAGATCCCCTGGAGAAGGAAATGGCAATCCACTCCAGTATTCTTGCTGGAGAATCCCATGGACAGAGGAGCCTGCTGGGCTACAGTCCATGGGGTTGCAAAGAGTCAGACACGACTGAACATGCATGCATGTGCATAGCATAGAAGCCAAGCTTCACCAAACAGCTCGCCTCACAGTCCTCCCATAGGGAGACCGTCTCTCCTCCAGAGAGGGTGCCTCTGACGTGGGCCGGCAGAGTCAGGCCCTGCTCTGCAGTCTTGGGACTTTGCTTCTGTGTATCTGTGGCTTAATGACCATGCCCATCCTGGCCTCTGTGAGTGATTTATAGTGCAATTGATTTTCTTTGATTTTCGTATCTTCAGTATTTGAAGAGAAGGGAGAGGTGCATGATTTTATGCTATGTTTTGAGTACCAGACATGACCCCAAGTGATGATCACACACAGTCACACTAAGTTCTCTTCATGGCCCTTCGAGGCAGGCATGTTCATCTCTATGCCTGTCGAGGGCAGAGCCCCAAAGGCTGCATTCAGACCCTGTCTCTCCACAGCCCAGCAGGTTCAGGGCAGAGAACAGGGGCTCATTTGCTGCAGTGCTTGCTGCGGCCGGTGCAAACCCGCATTGATCACAAGGGCCACACAGATGATGTCCCGAGTCCCCTGCTGGGAAACGTGTGCTGTGCATTCTCCGTGGCTGAATCGTGGCCTGTGGTATGACGTGCCTTCTCCCCCTCTCTGCTCTTCCAAATGGCAGGTGGGAGGCCTGGCCTCTGAAAATGTGAGATGGGCAGAAGCTGTGCAGAACCTCAAGCAACAGGAAAGGAAATTATGTGGAGACATTTTACTCACTGCAGCTTCCATCTCGTACCTGGGCTTCTTTACAAAGCGGTACCGCCAGAGCCTCCTGGACGCGGCGTGGAGGCCCTACCTGAGCCAGCTGCAGGTGTGTCTGGCCCACGTCACTCGTGAGCTCACGTGACAGTAGCAATACTAATCTTCTAGTCCCTTCCTGCGTTCTTCCTCCCGTCACCTCCAGAGCATCCCCTAGTGACCTCCGGGATCCAGGACGGAGACCTGGGCACCCATGTCCTTCCACACTTCCATGTACCGCCATGCACTGCCCTCCAGGTCACCTGGGGACAGCGCCTGTCCTCCTTCTGGGGTCTGCGTGGGAACTCTGGCCCACCACCTCCATGCTGTCTCCTGACTGTTCTCAAAACTGTTAAACCCACGAGGCACCAAACACATCCTGTATTTCCCTCCAACCTTCCTGCTCTTGTGCCAAACTTAATAGCAGCAGTGGAGGGCACACCTCCTTCCCCAAATGCTGCCCCCCTGGTTACTGTGCCCCGAGCACCACGTCTGTGTCTGTGACCCACAGACACCCCTATGAAGGCAGTTCATCGGCTTTGGTCAAACGTCCTCAGCTCTCAGTGTGAGTAGGTGGCTCACACTGACATGACCTGATAGGGAAATGCCAGTTTCCAACCGAAGAGGACTCAGGGTGTGTTGCCCCTCGACACTCTCACAGCACTCATGGTCCTCAACCCACAAGTACTTGCCGAGTCTTCATCCTGTCCTACATGCCACTGGCGGGAGGCACAGAAGACAGTCCGTACCAGGGTGTCGGCGGGACAGCCTTAGTCCTGCAGTCAAGACGAGAGTCATAAGAAGCAGCTGCCTGAGAGTTAGCACAGAAGAATCACCACGTACAGTTAGGGTTGTGTTCCAGAATGCATTTATAGGTGTCTCCTTGGAACACAAAGCCCAGACCATCTAGTGATGGTTGGCTTCTCAGGTCAGCTCATAAAATCCCACCCACCTGATAATTTGCTGAACAGTAGTTTAAAAACTCTTATAGTGCATTTCCCTGGTGGTCCAGTTGTTAAGACTCTGTGCTTCCAAGGCAGGGGGCACAGGTTTGATCCCTTGTTGGGGAACTAAAATCCCACATGGCACATGGCACAACCAAAAAATTGTTTAAATTTTTTTTAATTAAAAAAAAAAAACAGTTACAGTACTGGGAAATAAACAAAAAATTAAGCTGTTATTTATTCACTTTGAACACTTGTGGAAAGGAAATCGTTGAAAGGACAACCATTAGCTGAACAAATGAAGGCAAGGAGCGCAATAGCAGGTTAATGAGGCGTTTTCTGGCTCTGCTTTGGGGACTCAAGTATTTTTGTGCCATGGACCCTTTTGGCAGTCTGATAAAACCGATGCATTCCTTCTCACAGTAATGTTTTGTAGTATGTAAAATGGAATGAATACGATTACAAAGGAAAACGATTCTATTGAAATACATTTCTGATGCCAGGATAAGAACCTCCAGTGTCTGGTTTTCCCTTTGAGATCTGCTCGAAGGTATAGAATTGGCCATTCGTACTCTTAGCAGATATAATTAAAGGGAAAGGAGAGGCTTTCCTGAGATAACTGGGAGGACAAACTGCAGAGAAGAGAAGGATGGAGAGGTTAATATTAATAACAGGGCACACGTGTGAACCTCAAGAGTGTTCTGAAGCCAACACAAAAGGTCACATGTATTGCATGATTCCATTTATGTGAAACCTCCAGAATAGGCAAATCCACACAGACAGAGAGCAGATTAGAGGTTGTAAGACCTGGGGGTAGCCGGGAATGGGGAGTGACTGCTCGTAGAGGTGCAGTTTCCTTTTGGGGTGAAGAAAATGTTTTGGAAAGAGACAGAGCTGAGAGTTGCACAGCATTGTGAAAGACTAAATGCCGTTGATTTGTGCACTCTGAAATGGCTAAGGAATGTGACGTTTACCCCAATTAAAAAAAAAAGTTTCTAATGAAAATGATTATTCTGAGAAGAATTAAATGAGCTGAAAGAGGTAAGCAGAAGAAAAGGTAGGGTTCCCAACAGGGACAGTGGACAGGTTTGCGGGATGAGGTCCTGCAAGCAGCCTTGTGTTGAGGGGGTTGGTCTGCAGCAGGAGAAAGGAGAGGGTCTGCAGTCCTTTGCGAGCTGGGCATTGGCAGCAAGTGGTGATGCCAGTGAGAGGAGAGGGTGATCAGTGTGTGCTGGTGTGGGGACTGGGACGTGAAGCATAGAAATGCAACAGGAAATGACTCTGCTAACACGGGTAAGGAGGATGGAGACTGCTGTTAACATGCAAATGATACTTGGTTGCTCAGTCCTATCTGACTCTTTGCAACCCCATGGACTACAGCCTGCCAGGCTCCTCTGTCCGTGAGATTATCCTGGTAAGAATACTGGAGTGGGTTGCCATTTCCTCCTCCAGGGGAATCTTTCTGACCCAGGGATCAAACTTGCATCTCCTATGGCTCCTGCACTGGCAGGCAGATTCTGTACCACTGAACTGAATCCACCTGCAATGCAGGAGACAAAGAACACTCAGGTTTGATCCCTAGGTTGGGAAGATTCCCCTGGAAGAGGAAATGGCAACTCACTCCAGTATTCTTGCCTGAAAAATCCCTTGGACAAAGGAACCTGGTGGGCTAGTCCGAAGGGTTGCAAAGAGTCAGACATGACTGAGCAAACACACTTGGATTTGATCTGATTGATCTATGGTAGTCATTTGACTTAGAAAATATACCGAAGAACCTAGGATGACAAGGGTGGGATTTCTGCTGCTGTTCATCCCTCAAGAGAAAAGACTATCAGGACGCTGAGGAAACATGCTCCGCAATCACACAGCCAGGAAAACTCTCCTCAGGGGGATTTTGGTCTTGCTTTTTAGAGGAGTTTTGTCTTTTGAGTGAGCTGTGCCCCACCCCCTGCTTCCGTTCTGAGCGCCTGTGCCCTTTCTTTCCCACCAGGTTCCAATCCCGGTGACCCCCACCCTGGACCCCCTACGGATGCTGATGGATGATGCCGACGTGGCCACCTGGCAGAATGAGGGCCTCCCTGCAGACCGCATGTCCACGGAGAATGCCGCCATCCTCCTCAGCTGCGAGCGCTGGCCGCTCATGGTGGACCCTCAGCTACAAGGCATCAAATGGATCAAGAACAAGTATGGTGAGGACCTCCGGGTCACCCAGATCGGCCAGAAGGGGTAGGTGTCTGCACACAGAAGTTCCCACTTTGCCAACTACGCAGAAGGGAAAAGTGTCATGAGCGGGTTTTAAATCACCGAAGATTGTTTCTACCCCGCTGGTCCCCCCAGGAGTTTTCTCCTGATTGTCCTCTCAATTTAAGAAACATCTCAGCAGGAGATGCTTGGGTGCCGAGTCTCTGCTTTTCTTTCTTTTTATTTTTGTTTTTATTGGAGTACCAGCTAGTTTACAATGTTGAGTTAGTTTTAGGTGTATAGCAAAAGGAAACAGTTATGTCTTTGTTGTTTACTTGATAAGTCGTGTCTGACTCTTTGCAACCCCATGGTCTATAGCCCTCCAGGCTCCTCTGACCGTGGGATTTCCCAGGCGATAATACTGGAGTGGTTTGCCATTTCCTTCTCTAGGGGATCTTCCTGACCCAGGGATTGAACTCGAGTCCCTGCATTGGTAGGCAGATTCTTTACCACTGAGTCACCAGGGAAGCCTGAATCAGTTTACTTATTTGAAGTTACCCAAATAAATAAACGAGCCCTATAATTCATCATTTTTTCCAGCACTCTCAACTTTTGGTCTGTGATATCCTTTAAGACTTCTTTCTGCATATCCGTATTCAAATTATAGAAAATATTTTATTATCAACTAATGTAAATCCCTCCTGTTATTCTTCATCATCTTTTATTTCTTAAACCATTCTTATTATTTTCTTTTAGATTAACTTTAAGATTTTTGGTCAAGGTTTAAAAAATTATATTGTTATTTACTGTGTGAATTGAATCACATCAAACTTGTAAATCTATTTAGGTGAAATAATTTTTTATGTGCTTATTAAACTCTGCATAACATTGAAAAATTAAAAATAGCCTCAGTTCAGTTCAGTTCAGTCACTCAGTCGTGTCTGACTCTTTGCGACCCCATGAATTTCAGCACGCCAGGCCTCCCTGTCCACCACCAACTCCCAGAGTTCACTCAGACTCACATCCATCAAGTCGGTGATGCCATCCAGCCATCTCATCCTCTGTTGTCCCCTTTTCCTCCTGCCTCCAATCCCTCCCAGCCTCAGAGTCTTTTCCAATGAGTCAACTCTTTGCATGAGGTGGCCAAAGTACTGGAGTTTCAGCTTTAACATCATTCCTTCCAAAGAACACCCAGGAAAAATAGCCTAGCTTTTGGTAATTGATTGTTAAGTAAATTAAGGTGTATCAATACATTCTAATACCCAGTCACATAAATATTGTTATAGAAGAATATTTAATGACATGGGAAAATATTTACAGTACATTTGATGTACCAAACTCAGGTTGTAAATTAAATGAGCCACAGGGATAAAACAATAAATAAACATAAATACAAATGCAGACATAAATAAAAATATGAATAATATAAAATAAATAGAAATAGTAATAATAAACTTGAAAATATCATATATCCAGACATGAACATTCAACATCAGAATGTAAATGACACAAGGATTACAGTTAATTTCATGTTCTTTTTTGCATTTTGTTACTTTTCCCAAAAACATATCAGATCACATAAATACCATTTTTTTTAGCTTATCATAATATAGCTTTATTCACAAAACAAAATGGTAAGTTAGGCATACAAGAATCATATCTCTCAACTGAATAAGAACCCAGAAAACAATATTTCTGGAGGACAATGTAATGGTATGTGTCAAAAGTCTTCAAAATGTTTACCCCTTGACCCAACAGATTCTTTTATATGAATTTATCATAAGGAAAGATCAAACAAATGAACACAGATAAATTTTCATGATCTTTAGTGCAGGGCTATTTGGCAGTAATCCAAATTTCCCAGAAAAAGGAAATAATTCCATTTTTTAAATTGGAAGATAATTGCTTCACAGTGTTGTGTTGGTTTCTGCCATACAACCACATGAATCAGCCATAAATATACATATGTCCCACTCTTGAACCTTCCTCCCAGCCCTCATCCCATCCCACCCGCCTAGGTTATCACAGAGCATCTGGTTGAGTTCCCTGTGTTATACAGCACCTTCCCGCTGGCTATCTATTTTACGTATGGTAATGTAAATGTTTCAGTGCTGCTCTGTCAATTCCTCCCACCCGCCCCTTCCCCCACTGCATCCACAAGTCTGTCCTATACCTCTCCATCTCTATTCCTGCCCTGCAAATTAGTTCATCAGTACCATTTTTCTCAAGTCCATATATATGCATTAATATATGATATTAGTTTTTTCTCTCTCTGACTTGCTTCACTCAGTGTAACAGGCTCTTGGTTCATCCACCTCATTAGAACTGACACAAATGTGTTCCTTTTTATGGCTGAGTAATATTCCACTGTATAGATATACCACAACTTCTTTATCTATTCATCTCTCAATGGGCAAGATCACATAAATGTCATTTTAAATAAACATGTGCGCCTGAAGTCATCCCAGAGAGCTGTGCCTCCAAGATGACACCTGTGTTCCAGAGGCCACAGCCGCCTTGTTAAATTGCCTCAAATCCACAGCTTGCCACACTCTCACCTGCCCAACTCTCTCCTCAGCTACCTTCAGACGGTAGAGCGTGCTGTGGAAGCCGGGGACATGGTGCTGATTGAAAATCTGGAAGAGTCCATCGATCCTGTGCTAGGACCCCTGCTGGGGAGAGAAGTCATTAAGAAAGGACGGTGAGACCCAGCTGTCCTGCGGGCCTTCCAAGGGGCTGGTCGGTGGCCCCTGTAGAACCATGCACAGACCTGCTCTCCATAGAGCCTCCTCTCCCAGCTAGCTAGCTCTCCCAAAGCACCTCCTCATTCTTCCGAAAGAGGGACACCTAACTACCCTCCTGTCCTAGAGAAAGTTTCCTGAGGAACTTCCATCAGCCAACTCACTGGCCTACTTCCCAACAACCACAGCACACTCCTCTGGAGGAACTTGAGGGAACATGATGGAAAAGCAGGCTGACTCTTTATATATATATATATATATATATTTATTTTTATATTTTGGCTGTGCCGGTTCTTGCTTGCTGCTTGAGCTTTCTCCAGTTGAAGTGAACGGGGGCTACTCTCTGCTCGTGCAGGCTTCTCACTGCGGGGGCTTTTCTTGCTGTAGAACATGGGCTGTAGGGCTTACAGGCTTCAGGGGCTGCAGCTCCTGGGCTCAAGAGCACAGGCTCTAGAGTTGTGGCTCACAGGCTCAGTTGCTCCACGGCATGTGGGATCTTCCTGGATCAGGGATTAAACCCATGTCTCCTGCATTGGCAGGCTGATCCTTTACCACTGAGCCACCAGGGAAGCCCCAGGCTGAATTTTAACCACAAGGATTTCATCTAAGCCAGCTGTCTGAGTTCTGAGAACTCAAGTCTTTGTCGATTCGATGAGTACCTGTTGCTTTGGGTGCCAGTAGTTGATCAGGGCTTAGTAAGGGTCTAGGAGAAGGGGGAGGAAGAGAGAGACAGGGAAGGGCTACAGGCACTTAGGAGAGTGAGAGTTATCGGGAAGGACTGGTTGGACCCACTGTTCAGACCTTAAGCCACCTTTGCATGTCCTTGTTTAGTCACTAAGTCACGTCCTACTCTTTGCGACCCCATGGGCCGTAACCTGCCAGGCTCCTCTGTCCATGGAATTTCCCAGGCAAGTATACTGGAATGGGTTGCCATTTCCTTCTCCAGGGGATCTTCCAGACCCGGGGATCAAACCCACGTCTCCTGCATTAGCAGGCAGATTCTTTACCACAGAGCCACCAGGGAAGAACCCTTGCATGTCCTTAGGAGGCACTTAATTACTTAACTAAGCATTTTCTCCCATAGAAGTAATGTTCCACCAATCACAAGACAATGTAAGCTCTACTGCTAGCCCGCAAGTCACCTTTGTGCAAACTCTTAAGGTGCCCCTTCCTGCAAGTGCTTTACTGCCATCTGCTGGAAGCATTTTATAATGCGCTCCCATGTACGTGCACCACTAAGTGGATAGCTCTCCCTCCAGCCTTACCTGAAAAAATAAACATGATGGCCATGGGGAGAAGGACTGTCAGCCTCCACCCTGTTCCCTGCGTGAAAGCTCAGTCTAGACATGCCCGTCCATCTGAGTATGGCAATATCATTTGCTGCTGCTGCTGCTAAGTCGCTTCAGTCATGTCCGACTCTGTACGACCCCATAGACGGCAGCCCACCAGGCTCCCCCGTCCCTGGGATTCTCCAGGCAAGAACACCGGAGTGGGTTGCCATTTCCTTCTCCAATGCATGAAAGTGAAAAGTGAAAGTGAAGTCGCTCAGTCGTGTCCGACTCTTCGCGACCCCATGGACTGCAGCCTACCAGGCTCCTCCGTCCATGGGATTTTCCAGGCAAGAGTACTGGAGTGGGGTGCCATTGCCTTCTCCGATCATTTGCTACGACCTTGCAAAAAATCCCACGCGGATTCTGTCCCTAACCAAAGCTCCCAGGAAGGCACCCACCTTTACACGAGCCTCTTTGTTCCAGGTTCATTAAAATCGGAGACAAAGAGTGTGAGTATAACCCCAGGTTCCGGCTCATCCTTCACACCAAGCTGGCCAACCCTCACTACCAACCGGAGCTGCAAGCTCAGGCCACCCTGATCAATTTCACCGTGACCAGGGAAGGCCTGGAGGACCAGCTGCTGGCCGCAGTGGTCAGCATGGAGAGACCCGATCTGGAGCAGCTGAAGGTACGTGAGGCGCCCACCCAGCAAAGGAGGGAGGAGGAAGATGCTCTGCCACCCGACTCTGCCATGCGCCCTCCTCTGGGTGTGGGGGTGGGGGGGTGTTCCTTCAGAAATTGAGCCATGTGGTTCTTCTGGAGCTCGGAGGAGCGCCCACCCAGCAAGGGAGGGAGGAGGGAGACGCTCTGCCACCCGACTCTGCCGTGCACCCTCCTCTGGGTGTGGGGGTAGGGGTTGTTCCTTCAGAAGTTGAGCTGTGTGGTTCTTCTGGAGCTCAGAGGAGCACCAACACCATGTTCCTAGAACAACATCATGTTCCTGAAACAACACCAGTTCCCTGGAACATCCCTTGGGAAGCAGAAGGTAGAGCAGGCTGAAGACCAGGAAGTGGAAGGCAGCTGGGAGAAACCGCAGTCCCGTCCAAGACACTTTTGAACCTCTCATCACAAGTGTTCATGTGTCTATGTCCAGAACTAAATGGGATTCATTCCTGCAGGGGCAATAGAAATAGATTCAGCCATGTTAGGGGAACATCTCAGCTTGAGCTGCCATCACAAAATACCAGAGGCTGAGTGGCTGGGACAACAGATATTTATTTTGTCACAGTCTGGAAGCTGGAAGACAGTGTTCAGGGTCCAGTTTCTGGCGATACCTCTCTTCCTGGCTTGTAGGTGGCTGCCGTCTCACTGTGCATTCACAGACCTCTTCCTTGTGTCCACACAGAGAGAGCAAGCTCTCTGGTGTCTCTGCTTATAAGGGCAATGATCCCACCACAGGGACCCCATCCTCCTGACTTCATTTAACCTTACTTACCTCCTTCTCTAGTTACACCCATCTCCAATACAGTCGTGTGGTGGTAGAGGGGCAGGGGCTTAGGGCTTCAACATATGAATTGGGAGGGAACACAGTTTTGTGTAGAGCGAGTACTGTCCTTTTTCCCATCTCCTTAAATATGACTGGATTGTAATAGCAGGGGAATATTAGAGAGCCAGGGGGCTGATTTAAATTGGGAAGTTCAGAAAAAGATTCTATAAGCAGGTGCATAAGCCTTTGGCATGGAGCACTCCCAGAAGAGTCAAGAGTGAATCCTGGTTATAAGGCCAGATTGAGGCATGTGGGTTTTCTTTAAGCTTTTTACTTTGCATTGAAGTATAACTGATGAGGGCTTCCTTGGTGGCTCAGATGATAAAGAATGTGCCTGCAATGCAGGGAACCCAGGTTCAAACCCTGGGTCAGAAAGATCCCTTAGAGAAAGGAATAGTAACCCACTCCAATATTCTTGCCTGGAGAATCCCATGAACAGAGGAGCCTGGCAGGCTACAGTCCACTGGGTCACCAAGAGTCAGACATGACTGAGCAACCAACACTTTTACTTTTCACAAAGGAGAGCTATTCCTTTTGAGGACAGTAGAGTTATGACAGAGAAGTAAAACTTGACCCCATCCTCTAGCTATTCCCTAAAATAACTTCCATTTAATGACTAGACCATGTCCCAGCATTCTGCTAAGCCTTGCACAGCACTGCTATGTGTAGGGCCAGGTTTAACCCAGCTAAGGTTACTGTGAAAGGGGAATTCAGCCCAAGATCACATGATTAGTAACTGCTGCAGTTGGGGTTCAAGTCCTCAGCTGATTTGACGTGCTCGTGGTCCTGAGCACTCCTCTGTTCCACCTCCAGTTTGCTAAGGGCAGGGGCCCCATAACCCTCTGTCTATTCAGACCTACCGGAGAACAGGATGCTCTGGGCTCCTGTACCTGACTCTCCCTTATGTGATACTGCAGTCAGAGCTCACAAAGCAGCAGAATGGGTTCAAAATCACCCTCAAAACATTGGAAGACAACCTGCTGTCTCGCCTCTCCTCGGCCTCCGGGAACTTCCTGGGAGAAACGGCCCTGGTGGAGAACCTTGAGATCACCAAGCAGACTGCCGCGGAAGTTGAGAAAAAGGTAAGACCCGGCAGCCTGGGCTGGGGTGGGTGGGGGCGGGCAGAGGCCCTCCTCCTTGTCCCTGAGTCCACTGTACAGGGACAAATGTTAGAGTAAGAGATGGCTGATCCATCTTCCTGAGATTCTCCTGGAAAGTAGAGCTCGGCAGGATTCCTGAAATGAGCACCTCACTGCCTGCATGACAGAGCCCTCACTCCCTATAAAATGCTGTTGACAACTCTACTCTGCAGAAGTTTGACCGGCACTTAGATCTGTGCAGGAAATAGTGGCTCAAACTGAGTACCTTAGTGAGTCCATGGAGTTGCCCTGAAGCTAAGGAATCACGCTGGTATACAAGTACATTGCTGCACCCCCAGAAAACCCACAACCTGCAAAAACCTCACAAGTCTGATTTCAATGAGAAACTTTCAGTGATGTCCCAGTAAACTGAGCTCTCAAAAAAAAATTTTTTTTTAAATTATCATCCTGCAAAATTACTTAGCATATGTTTCCTTCCTTTAAGGGCGTGGAAAGGAAAGTGGAAATTAAGGAAACCCTTCCTGATGGTCTCTATGTGTGTGTGTGTGTATGTGTTAATCCCTCAGTCGTGTCCAACTCTTTGTGATGCAAGGATTGCAGTCCGCCAGGCTCCTCGGTCCATGAGATTTCCCAGGCAAGAACTGGAGTGGGTAGCCATTCCCTTCTGCAGGGCATCTTCCCAACCCAAGGATCAAACCCAGGTCTCCTGCATTGCAGGCAAATATTCTTTACCATCTGAGTCACCAGGGAAGCCCAACAGTCTCTATACAGTCTGTGAAACCATGAGTCAAGCTCCTCTGCTGAGAGTGAGGGTGTGGTGTTGAGATAGGGGGCCTGGAGAGAGGAGTGAAGGTTTTCGATAGCTGTTGGGGGAGGCAGGAATGAAAGGGACACAGGTTAGTGGATAGCATGAAGGACCCAGGGACATGAAAAATATGAGTCAGTGAAAACACCAATCTGAGCAACTATGTGATTTCTATTCAGTTCCACTCTCTTCTGAGAATCTTTGTCTTTTAACTACTAGTTTAACCAAGTTTTACATTTTTAAACATTACTGATACAATTGGATTTCTTTCTGCTATCTTGATTTATACTTTCTATTAACAATCCTTTTGTTTATTTTTTCTTTCTTGATTTTTCTTTATCCTCCTCTTTTGTCCATTGCTAGTTTTAAAGTTATTTACTGTTTATTTTATTGATTAATCTTAATTTTTCATCAATATATGAAAAATGTATTTCATTTCATATGTGACTTAACAATATATATATTGACTTAACACAGTCTGAAATTAAGCACTATATCTAGCCTCTTTCAAAACATGATAAGGATACTAGAAACTTTGATTATTCTTTTCCATCTTCCGTTATTGTTTTATAGCATTTCGCTTCTACCTTGCTTTCATCTGCTACTTCCAAACTGGTCATGTTTTTTATAGTCTTTGTTATTTAAATTGTACATTTAAGAAATTCTTGCATCTCACTTCTTTTGGGTTCAATTTTCTTCTAATCAAAGAAAATAATTACTTGTTCAAGGGCCTGTGGATAGTAAGTTTTCTTTGACATTGACTGCTTCTTCAAAGTAAAACCTCTGGTCTTTAATCAACTTTGGAAAATTCCTAACCATTATAGCTCAAACATTGCTTCTCCCCTGTTCTGTCTGTTCTCTACTTATTTCTGTTACATACATTTTGAATCTTTTTATTTTATCTGCCAGGTCTAAGAACTTCTTTTACATATTTTCCAACTTTCTTTCTCTCTGAGCTGCTTTTTAAACGGTTTCCTCAGATTTATTTGTTAGTTTGCTTATTCTCTTTCAACTCAAGTTCATTATTTAACCAGTGTACTGAGTTTCCTATTTAAATAGCTGTATTCTTGTCTTTGGAAGTTCTATTTAGTTCTTTTTCAGATAATGTCTGTTCTTTTTTATAATGTTCTGATTTTATATGTTCTTTTATCTCTACGGCTTTTAAACAGAATTAGTTAATGAAGTAGGTAGGTAGTCACTCAGTCGTGTCCAACTCTTTGTGACCCCATGGACTGTAGCCCACCAGGCTCCTCTGTCCATGAGATTCTCCAGGTAAGAGTACTGGCGGAGGTTACCATGTCCTTCTCCGGGGATCTTCCAGACCCAGGTATCGAACTCACATCTTCCACATTGCAGGCAGATTCTTTACCATCTGAGCCACTAGTGAAGCCCTAGTTAATCATAGATCAATCATCTTCAACTCTTGGGATGCTAATCCTTCTGTGAATTTTGAGAGGGCGTTCTTCTAATTATCCCGATAGGTAACACTTCCTCTTGAGCTTTGTAGTTGTTTATTGTGAGCTCATCTTCAGTAGGGTTTGTTTTTTCCTGTGGGCTTTGCATGAATTCTCAGCAGTTTCACTCTATCCTGGAGTATAAGGCAGGTTGTACTGAGGTTATATTTAATAGGATATTCTTACAGAATTCCTCTCTGATGTTTAGGTCTCTTCTTATTTTTACCTCTGATAAGAAATTTTCTGAAAATAGACCTTTCCATTGAAAGAGATCATCTCTGTGAATTTACATGTTCATAAAAGTAAGGAGCACAGAAAACTGTGGACGTCTGTGATGGTCCAGTGGCTAAGAACCTGCCTAGCAACGCAGGGGAAACAGGTTCCATCGTGGTCCTGGCGCCTGTGCTCTGCAGCAAGAGAAGCCCCGCAGTGCGAAGTCCCCGAACCACAGCTAGACAGAAGCCTCCACTCGCCACAGCTAGAGAAAGCAGCTAAGACCCAGCGCAGCCAAGGATTAATTAACTAACTAATCAATTACGAACAGCTGTCTGTGTAACAAAGAAAACAGAAAATTCGATTATGCTGCTTTTACTGGAGTCCTACTGCCTGGCTTACTTTTCAAGCTAGATATACTGATGTGTGTGCATGTGTGTGTGTGTGTGTGTGTGCACCTCCCACTTGTCCCCAGCTGGAGGGGCTGACACGCTCACCTTTGAAGCACTAGGAGTGTGTCCTCTCTTCCTCACTCGAGCTCAGTTAGGGAAAATCACAGCAGCTTTCTGCCCTCCCTTGTTCCCCTCATCTGCATCCACCCACCCCACCCACAGGCACAAGGTGCTGACCCAGAGCGGCTACATTGATTCTCAGGGAGCCCTGGCCGGTTCGAACAACGGACCGCTCTTGATTTTTCTAACAGGTGCAGGAGGCCAAGGTGACCGAGGTGAGAATCAACGAGGCTCGGGAGCACTACCGGCCGGCCGCCGCCCGGGCCTCTCTGCTCTACTTCATCATAAACGACCTCGGCAGGATCCACCCCATGTACCAGTTTTCTCTCAAGGTGACTTAGCCCTGGAGCCCTCTGCACAGTCATAGCACAGCAGCGTGACATGCCCCGTGCGGCTCTGCACAAGGGCTTGTCCGTGGGCTTCATTAGCCATGGCAAGTCTTTCAGACCAGATCCAGGAGAGCAGCGACTTGGCCTTACAGGCCTCGTCTCTCTAATTGGGTCTTTCATGACTCATTGGTTATTTGGCTGAAACAGAGGGAGAGGCCATGGCAGGTCCCAGCCTCGTTCGCTCAGCGAGTACTTAAGATCCAGCCAGCACTCTGCTTCCTAACCATGTGGAAGAGGAAACATCGGCAGGGAGCCCTGCCCCAGAGAGCTTCACAGCTAATAGGGCTGATCAAATGTGCGCCTCACTTGTATCTGTTAAAACCAAAGCAGGCCATACTAATAGTCCAACTTTAAATTAGTGTCCCTATTACCCTAATGGGCTTCCGAGGTGGTGCAGTGGTAAAGAATCCACCCGCTGGTGCCAGAGACACAAGAGATGTGGGTTCGATCCCTGGGCCAAGAAGCTACAGAGGAGGGCATGGCAACCCGCTCTAGCATCCTTGCCTGGAGAATCCCATGGACAGAGAAGCCTGGTGGGCTGCAGTCCAGGGTGTTCACAAAGAGTCAGACAACTGAGCACACACACACAACTACCCTAATGTCCTCAAAGCTACTGCTTTGTGGTTGCTGACATATTTCTAAAATCAAAGATGTTAGCAGATTGTAAGTGCTAACTAAGCTTATCTTACTCATGAAATAAGAAAGACCTATAAATTTTAAGTACATCTCTGAAAGTATATCTTTCTCCCATAAGGAGTTCTCCAAAAGACCACAGCTGCAGAGTCTGTATGGGGCTCTGAACAACTTTTCTGGTTTAATCCAACAGAGAGGACACTCATATTCAGGGTGCACACCTCATCCAGCTGCCCCCTGAAAGCCAAGGTGTGGGGATGAAGCTGAGCCACTGAGAAGGAAGAAGGCTTCCACGCCTGGACTTCACTAGGCTGGAAATGGCGTTTCATCCTGCCCCTATTCCCTCCCCTCAGCTCAGAGTCTCTGTAATATTGTATGCTTTTAAAAGAAATCCAATACTTGACATTATATTCAGGTCAAAGCCCCACTTGAAAGAAATATAAAGGATTTAAAAAACAGTATAGAAGTTAATGTGATAAGCCTAGTATCAGTGATACTAATCACCTCCCTAGTTTTGAGAATAGTTGAAATCTATTGCAGTGACTTTTCCTGAAAAAGGGAAATTAGATGAAGCCCATGAAAATATGTGTTCCAAAAAAAAACCAAACAAGAAGACTGGAAATCTGCCTAGCCAAAAATTGAAAAGACCCAATAATATCTTAATTTTCATTTTCTTTAAAGATTCATCTTTGACTTTGTTTTCTTTAATGATTATTCTCTTTATTATTCATTCTTTAATGATACATTCATTCCTATTATCAATTTTTATAAGTAGTCTATATCTAAGTTTAAAATGATAGAAAATTGATTCATATGATCAGTATGAAAATGGATTTATATTATACCCGTAATGTACAATTTGGAAGCTGTAACCGAAGCAGGCTATGCTCTCACAGTTGCAGAAAGTGTACATAAGAAAAAAGCACATGTAAGAGGGCTCATCAAATGATGTGGAGTTACTAGAAAGAAAAACGAAGAACAGCTGATATTCTGATCATTATTACCAAAAGGAAAAGTAATTAATTAAAAATATTCTGAGTACCTGTTATGTACACAGGTCTCTTTTAGAGAGCAAAGTTGTACCAGATGTTCATTCTACCATCGGGAATTTTATAATCCAAAGGATAGAATCACCCAAACTGGTTACTGTTCATTGTGTTCAGTTTCCAACAAAACTTATTAGATTTAATTTAATTATTTTGGTCACTGGACCTAAACAGTAGGCTCTTCACTGTATGCTTCATAGCTTGGCCCTCTTTGTGACAACATAGTAATTTATATGAGCAACTAAGACTGGAGTTTTCCTGTTGCCACTGGCCCTCCTTGGCAGGTTATGCTGGGAAGATAGTTCTATGATTGGTGAATTATAATACTCACCAGAGGTAGGGCCACTGGTTACATACAGAGAGCTGTGTAAGCTACCAGTGTCCTATCTCCTGCCCCCAGGCCTTCAGCATCGTCTTCCAGAAGGCTGTGGAGAAGGCGGCTCCTGGTGAGAACCTCAAGGAACGGGTGGCCAACCTAATAGACAGCATCACCTTCTCTGTGTGCCAGTACACCACCCGGGGGCTCTTCGAGTGTGATAAGCTGACCTACCTTGCCCAGCTCACCTTTCAGGTAAAACAGGATTGAAGACATTTCCAGAAAACAGGTCAATTTATATGCCCAACCAGCAGATATAAAGAAACTTTTTTCTTTAAAAAATTTTAATATTTATCTATTTATTTAGCTGCTCCAGGTCTTAGTTGTAGCATGTGGGATCTAGTTCCCTAACTAGGGATTGAACCAGAGCCCCCTGCATTGGGAGCTCAGAGTCTTCCCACTGAATACCAAAGAAACTTGCTTTTTTAAACGTCAGTTCCCATAGTTTGTGAAGATTATTGAGCTCTAAGCAGAGGCATCAGACAAGAAAATCCAGCATGGTGCACGCAGGCCGTCCACTCCATTGTCCCACTCATGGCAGACATGCTTAATCAACCATTATACTTTTTCGTGGTGATGCTGGATGAGGAAGATCCTCCTCCACAGGGCCCTCCAGCAGCCACTACCAGTCAATCCAAACTAGCCCTGAGGATGAAACTGGATGGCCATACCAAAGACTGGATACTTCCTGAGAGGCAGTAAGAACTTAAAGTATCCCTCGTTATTTATGTACCTTCAAGGTTGCAGGTAGCACTAGCAGAAAAGAATCCGCCTGCCAATGCAGGAACCATAGGAGACGCTGCTTCAATCCCTAGGTGGGGAAGATCCCCTGGAGGAGGAAATTGGAGAACACTCCAGTATTCTTGACTGGAGAATCCCATGGACAGAGAAGCCTGACAGGTTACGTCCAGGGGGCCGCAAAGAGTCGGGCACAAGTGAAGCAACCTAGCACACAGCACAAGGTTGCAAGTTTAATGTCCAAACCTTCCCCCAGAATAAGAAACTGCAAATGTCCTATAGCTGCAACCTTGGTCTTAGAGAAGTCCTTAAGAACTGGTTCTCAAGGGCTCGGAAGCATCAGGGCTTCGAGGGTTAATAAGAAACCGTTGCATTCTTCTTATTCTCAACATCAAAAAACCATGGAAATTGATTTCCTTGAACCTAACTCTCTAGGGACTTCCTGGGTGGCTCAGTGGTAAAAAGAATCTACCTGCCAATGCAAGAACTTCAAGAGACACAGTTTCGACTCCTGGTTGGGAAGATCCTCTGGAGGAGGAAATGGCAATCCACTCCAGTATGCTTGCCTGGAAAATCCCATGGACAGAAGAGCCTGACAGACTACTGTGCATGGGTTTGCAAAGAGTCCGACATGACTGAGCGAGCATGCATGCATGCACCTAACTCTCTAACCATTTTAGAACTGGGATTTTTCCCGATTATAAATTAGAAGCACAGACCAGACTATCCTGTAGGACTCCACCAGTTCTGAAAGTCAGCTATTCTAAAATCACTTCTGCTCAGACTCCGTTTGCACATTCTGAAGTCTGAATCCACAGAGGAGCATTAGCATGGCTTGTCCCTCTCCCCCTGTGTTTTCCCCTCCCCGGCCGGATAACAGCTTGGCCATGTCAGAGAGAACATGAGCCCCACCCCAACGAATTTTCCTCCTGCCACTCATTTCCCCGAAAGCCCAAGGAGCTTCTGCTTCTGGCTTTCACTCTACTCCCCTCATAAATATTTCAACCTCGTTTTACAAGGGCTGCTTCACCTCATCTGTGATTTCTAGCCCGTTTTTTCCTTCAAGACTTTTCCTCGAACTAATCAAATTATTTTTTTCTCTGTGAGTATTCCCATCTGTAACTTCTCAGCGGAGAACACCATTTGAAGGGGGAAGAACAATCTCCTGAGCGCCTCTCAGCATGAGCTGTTAGTTCTAACCCAGTCAAATGCTTTGCCCTCCCTGCACACACAGCACTAATTCCCTACCAAGCTTCTGCAGTTTCCACTGCCCCCTCCCTGGGAAGCCTGTCTAAATCTCATGCTCAGCTTCTCCAAAACCCAATTCAAAACCACTTACAGAAAGTTCAGTCAAAGGCATCTCCCTACCCTGCTTCCTAGCCACTCCCCTGTTCTGGGTCCCTCTTAGCAGTATTTTTTTTTTTTTTAATTTATTTTTGGCTGCGTCACATCCTAGCTGTGGCATGCAGGATCCTTCGTTACTCTGCATGGGCTCTCCAGCTGTGGCATGTGGGCTTCTGTCTAGTTGTCTGGAAGCATGTGGGATCCTAGTCCCCTGACCAGGGATGGGATGGAACCTGCGCCCCTGCATTGGAAGATGGGTTCTTAACCACTGGACCACCAGGGAAGCCCCCTGTTAGCATCACTCATTCACACATGCACTTCTGTTTTGCATACGTTCATCCGTTACTTTGACCCTCTCCTCAAATCATGTCATTCGTCCGTGTCATCTTCTCTGTGAGATTGCAGGAATGCACTTCATGGCATTTAGGACTGATCCATCAATTTCTTGTTTGCCAAGACATACGTCATTCACTGTGTGTGCTTTAGTCACACTGGTGTTTGGGGTGAAGTCAGATGCACCCAGAGGTGATCAGCACAGATAAAGACTTTCTTCCCCTCCACCGGATTTCAACAACCAAAACAGAGGAGTGAATCTCAGGTTAGAAGTAGCACTAGTTACACTGGCGGCAACTCCGAGGGCCTCCAGGACCCACGACTGCCACCAGATAACAAAACACAGCGCCGGGACTTCCCTGGTGGAAGTTCCACTGACTGGGACTCTGGGCTCCCAATGCAGGGGACGCAGGTTTGATCCCTGCTCAGGGGACTAGACCCTAGAGTAGGAAGTGGCAACCCACTTCGGTACTCTTGCCTGGAAAATCCCATCCACAGAGGAGCCTGGTGGGCTACAGTCCATGAGGGGTGGCAAAGAGTCAGACATGACTGAGCGTCTGAGCCCAGGGAACTAGGTAGGTCCCACATGCTGCAGCTAAAGATCCCATGTGCCACAACCAAGACCCAGTGCAGCCAATAAATGAATAAGAACACTGTCCTTCCACATCACAGATCCTCCTCATGAACCAGGAAGTGCGTGCGGCCGAGCTGGACTTCCTGCTTCGATCTCCAGCACAGACAGGAGTCACCAGTCCAGTGGAGTTCCTCTCCCATCAGGCCTGGGGTGGCATCAAGGTTGGTTCCAGCCCCTCGGGAAAAAAAAATCCACCTTGTCCTCTCCTGGACTGCTGTTCTGATGGTTATCCCTAGGAAACCAGTAGGGCTGTCTTTGAGGGTTTCACCCTGAGCTGTATTGGGGGCTTCCCTGGTGGCTCAGTGGTAAAGAATCTGCCTGTCAATGTAGGAGACATGGGTTCGATCTCTGGGTGGGAAAGATCCCCTAGAGAAGGAAATGGCAACCTACTCCAGTGTTCTTGCTTAGACAATTCCATGGACAGAGGAGCCTGGCAGTCTACGGCCCATGGTATCCCAAGACAGTCAGACATGACTCAGAGACTAAACAACAGCAACGTGAGCTGTGTTAGACGTCGGTGGGTCCCTCTGCTGGCACCCCTCCGGCAGAGCTCCCCCTTCCCGGGCCTGCTACAAGGGCTCTGCTGAGAAGGAGCAGGCGCGTGCTCATGTGTGGGCTCTGCCTCTGGGATGTCGGGGAACAGAAGGAACCCGCAAGTGTCTTTGACTCAGCTGAGCAGCTTTCCTCCTGCCGGTGCTCAAGGCCAGCTCCTCTGTGAGACCCAGGCTGGTATGGAGATGCTGTGTCCATGGAGGGGGCAGATACCAGGGTGCTGCCAGCTGTCCATCTCCACGTGAGTCCTAACAGCCACATTCCAGCCTGGGATTCTAGTGGTTAATAACAGCTCACGTTTACTAAGCACCTTAGAAGCACATTGTTGTTGCCTTTCAGTCACTAAGTCATGTCCGGCTCTTTGCAACCCCATGGACTGTGGCACGCCAGGCCTCCCTGTCCTTCACACTCTCCTGACGTTTGCTCAGACTCATGTCCATTGGGTCGGTGATGCCATCTAACCGTCTCATCCTCTGCTGCCCTCTTCTCCTTTTGCCTTCAATCTTTCCCAGCAGAAATGCTTTCCCTTATGTTATTCTCATGTTTTCCTGAGCAAGAGGTACTGTTTGTGCTCATTTAACATGTAAAGAAACTGAGGTCACTCATTTTATAAGTAGCAAACCCAAGAATTGAGAATCGAATTCTGGTCTGATGGCAAAGCCCATTTTCCCCTTCCATGTTATTCAGCTTAGTTTCATTGGGATTCAGTGAACATTGAAAAGATCACAAGCGATAAGCTCCGTCCAGTAGGGCCCACGCCTGCATTCACACGGGCTGGCACAGTGCCAAGTGGTAAGCGTGTACTGGGTGAACATCAGCCCCAGAGTCCAGACTCTCTCTCCACGTGAGTGGCGGTTGGGTCCCCACCTGGAGAAGCCCCACAGCGGGTGCTGGAGCTGTGCGAGGACCAGCACCTACCAGCACAAAGTGAATCCTATTTATGACCTTCCTGTGTTTTTTGTTTTTGTTTTGTTTTTTGCTTTTAAAGATTTTTTTTTTTGATGTGGGCCATTTTTTTAAAGCCTTTATTGAATTTGTTACAATCTTGCTTCTGTTTTATGTTTTTTGGCCACTAGACATATGGGATCTTAGCTCCCCCAGCAGGGATTGCATCCGCACTCCCAGCATTCAAAGGTGAAGTCTTAAGCCTCGGACGCCCAGGGAAGCCCCTCTGACCTTCCGTTTGCCCCCTCTCCCATGTGTTTCATAGCACAAAGAAGCCTGAGTCTGAAGCGATGTGATTGGCTCTCTCTCTGTTTATATTTTTTTTTTACTAAAAGTGTTTTGAGACAGTGATTCATGTGCAATTATGTGAAATAGATTCTTTGCACCGCATCCCCTCAGCAGTCACATCTGGCTTTTCTGCAGCACGATGTCACACCCAGGAAGCTGACACGGATACAGTCCATTCTATTCTGACTGCTCCTGGTTTTCATGCACGTGTGTGTCTAGTTTTATCACATGTGAAGATTCATGTAATCAGCACCACGGTCAAGATCTAGAAAACTCCTACTGGTGTGTAGGTCGCTTGTTATAGAAACAACTTCCTCCTTCCCCCAACCTAATTCCTGGCAACCACTAATCTGTTCTCCATTTGTATAATTCTGTCATCTCAAGGATGTTATATAAATGGAATTATACAGTATGCAACCTTTGGGGACTGGCTTGATCACTCAGCTCAACTCCCTTGAGATCCATCCAAGTTGATTTACTTTAGAACAAAAGCCCAGCACATAATCATTTATATGCATGCTGTCCTCTTCAAAGGAGTCATCTTTCGAAATGCTGCCGTGGCCCGAAATGTTTTTCTAACTTTTCTCAGAATCTGCAGCTCTTCTTTTAGTCATCTTTAGAGCTATGTCTAAATCAAAAGCCATCAAACATTTCCTGCAGAGGGCCATACAGCAAATATCTAGGCTTTGAGGGTCACACTGTGTCACAACTATTCAACTCTGCCAAAGTCATACACCATAGGTAAGCAAATGGAAGTGGCTGCGTTCCAATAAAACTTTATTTACAAACACAGCTGGTGGGCCAGACTGTCCCTGCAGGCCTCAGTTTTCTTATCCCTGATCTAAATAATAAAGGTGTGATTTGATTTTTATATATTAACTTCATTTGAAATTCTGAATCCAATCTGGCAAGTAAGAAGGGGAAGACTATGTTGGGAAGGAAAACAGGGGAACTCCATTCACAACAGCAACCAAACCACAAAGTCACAAAATGCCTAAGAATAATTATAATGTGTCGAGCATATGTGTGGGAAATCAGCTTTTCTAGGCCACATAAGATATGAATAGACAAAACCTAGAGTAGTGCTGTGAAAAAGAAATAGAAAGCATGCCACGTGTGTCATCTAAATTTTTCTAGTAGCCACATTAAAAATGCAAAAAATAATGTAAAATGAAATCAACAAAAATAAATTTAATAATATATTTCCTTAACCCATACAACCAAAATATTATCCTTTTAATATGTAATTGTTACAAAAATTATGAATGAGATATTTTACATTTTTGAAGTAAGTCTGAATCCCAGTGTATATTTTTTTGCACTTATAATACATCTCAAATTCAGATACTAAATCTTCATCAGAAATACTTGGCTTGAATTTAGATTTTATAAAATTTAGAGTTACAGCAGTTGATTCATATACCCAAGTTATTTCAAATGTACTCAAAAGTTCTCCAAAAGTTCCAGCTTCTAAATTTAAATTTTAAAATAATTAAAATGAACAAAAAGAATGTGTTAAATTTGTAAAAAAAAAAAAAAAAACAAACTAGATCCTATGCAGAAAAAAATCCACTATACCAGAAAAGAATAAATGCATTAAAATTTTTAAAATAAATATATACAATTAAAAGCAAATAAAAACCCTCTTCTTCAGTCATACTGGCCACATTTTGTTTGCTCAGTATTCAAACGTGGCGAGTGGTGTCCTTGTTGGAAGTACAGGTCACGGAGCTCAAAAATAACGGCTCGGAGTCTGACGCCCTTATGGGAAATGAATTCTGGAGAGCAGTTCTGAATACGCTCATTTGCTGAGCTGGGCCAATAATGGAGGTAGACCAGCTGACGCAGGCTCTGAAGTCAGGCGTTCCTGGGTTCAGTTTCAGGTTTGAGCTTGTGACCTCTGACAGGTTATCTTTGTTTTCTTATCTGTTATGTGACACACATAGATGTTCAGTAACTGGAAGCTGATTATCGTTATTGTATTTGTTTCTTAGAACATCCATAACAAAGTGCCATAAGCTGGGTGGCTTAAAAACACAGACGTTTATTCCCCCAGAGTTCTGGAGGTTAGGCATCTGAAATTAAGGCGTTGACAGGTCCTGCTCCCTCCAAAGGCTCAAGGAGAGCATCCTTCTTTGCCTCTTCCAGCTTCTGGGAGCCCCAGGCATTCCTTGGTTTGTGGCAGGACGGTTCCAGTCTCTGCCTCCATCTCTACGGTCCTTACATGGCCATCTTCCCTCTGTGTCTTTGCATCTCTTCTCTTCTCATAAGAATGTCAGTCATATTGGCCACCCTCCTGACCTCATCTTTACTGGATGAGGTCACATTCACAAATCTGAGAGATTAGGTTTTCAACCTATCTTTTTAGGGGACACAATTCACCTTATTGCAATTATGATTATTAATTACCCAGCTCTCAGGTATATATGGGCTTCCCTGGTGGCTCAGTGGTAAAGAACCTACCGCCAATGCAGGATACGTGGGTTGGAAAGATCCCCTAGAGAAGGAAATGTCAACTCACTCCAGTATTCTTGCCTGGGAAATGCCATGGACAGAGGAGCCTGGCAGGCTACAATCCCCGGGACCACAAGAGTCAGACATGGCTTAGTGACTAAACAACAGCAAGGTGTGTATATGCTGTGGTTGACATGGGTTGTGCCCAATAGAATTGTCCATCGAAGGAAAACCTTTGAGGACCTGTGAGTTGCCCAGCTGAGTCCAGTCCAGTTGCCTTTTCCTTTGTAATCCCACAAAGCCTTCTGCAGCACAAGCCACAAAGAATAACTGATTCGAGAGCACTCCACACTGTGTTCATTGTACATCCCTCCCCTCAAAAGCCTCTGCAATTTACTCCCATTCCTCTTTTGTCTGGTCTGCTTTGCTTTTCTTCACTTTGCTTTTCAGTTTTGTTTTGCGAGCTAAGCTCATCTGGCTGTTCAAAGGCTTCTGCAAATGAGTGAAGCTTTCTCTCTTTCTCTCTCTCTCCAAGTTTTGTTACGGGAGCCACCGCGTCCAGTCCCTTCCAGATCCAGCCCAGTGCAGGATGCGGGCTGGTGACGCACAATGCCCTGTGCAGCCTCTGACAGATGCTCTTTTGAAGTGTTCAGTTGGATTTTAGCCCAAAGAAACAAAAGAAGTAGAATTGAATAGGACATGATTAAACAAATAATTTTTAAGCGTCCTATCTGATGAGGAAGATGCATTTCCTTGATTCCCCAGAAGGCCTAATAAACAGGTGATGAATGAAATCTGTGATCAAATACTGCTTTTATCAGTAACTTCTGTAAGGAGTTTCAAGGTCTCATCCAAAGCTGAACTTCCAGGTAACAGATGATAATGTTATCATCTCCATCAGAAGACCTCATTCGCGCCACCCAGCTTTGTAAGCCTCTGAAAAGGCCCCTCCTTTCCAGATGCCAATTTAGCACAGTTGTACTTTGGTACCCAGTCCAACGTAATTAGGTTAATTAGTCATTTCCATTTAGCTTATTAGAAGGCTAGAAATCCCTTTCCCTCATTTGGAAGATTAAACATTGCAATTGTGTTCAACCCAGAGCTTCAGGAAAGCGTGTTTCAGACCCAGCCACGCCAGCTGGGAGCCCTGATCACCCTGTAATGTCCTCAGTTTTGTGGTGACTCCAGAGGAGGGTAATGGGCCTGCAGGAGGGTTAATGGGGACACAAGCTGGGAAGAGGGGGGAAAGTGGCCGCCTGAAGGAGGACGGAAGTTTGGTCCTCGGCACAGACAGAGCTAAGCACCACATCTGCAGCTTTGCTCAGCCTGCCAAGGGCCCTCCCAACAGCCGCCCAGATGTCCAACTTTTTTAATGCAGCGCTTCCTAAGTGCCAGGCAGCCTGCAAAGCCTGAGGCTACAGAGATGGCTCAGAATGTTCTTGCCCAACAGGGAACTCTCAGTCTTGTGGGAGTCACAGACAAGCAGACCAGCAACTGCAATCTGATAACATAGGAGCCCCCAAAAAGCACAAAGAGGGTCTTTACAGTCTTCTGAGCACCCATAGGTACATTAGAGCATGAGCTAGGCAGACGATGATTACATGGCCTCATTTTCCAAATGAGAAAATCAAAGCCCACAAAGGTTTAAGAACAGGCTCTGAGTCAAAAGAGGCTCGTAAGAAGTGGCACTGGGACCAGAGCTCTCGTCTTCTGGTGCCTCGACCACCATCATACACTCCACTCCCTGCTCCCCCGTCCATCCCCCACACTACCCCCTCCCCCACTATCCCCCAAACCGCCCCTCCTCTACCACGCACCATGCTCCTCCTCCCCCTCCACTCCCCACGCCCCCTCTCCCCTGCCACCCCACTCCAGTCCAGGTCATGTCTCAGCACCACAGGTGCGCCCCCTGCTCTGAGTGATCAGAGTGAAGTTGGGAAGCCACAGAGCCCAGGTGATAGGGCACTTTAGACAGGACACATGTTCGTCCACTCAGGAGAAGAGCCTGGGCAAGCCCAGCTCGAGTGTATGTGTCCTTCTCCAGCCTGACCTTCCCCTTGTCGCCTGTCACCCCTCCACTGCAGTCACGTGGCCTCTGCCATACCCTCCCTGCTTCAGACATGGGCTCCGTGGATCCTTCCCCATGAAATGCTCTTCCCTTCTCTCCACCTCTCTCTTTGCCCAACAGAATTCTACATCCCTACTAAGCCCTCCCTCATCTCTGTTTAGCTTAGGATTGTAAGCACCTTGAAGGTACGTGATTAATCGCCTTTGTATTCCCAAGTACTTGGCATGTAGCAGACATCTCATAAATACCAAAGAATGGATGAAAGACTTCACATAATGAGAATGAGTGGGTTCCTTAAAGTTCACAGCACTGTGGTAGGTGCCCTGGACCCAGTGTAGCTTTTCATCTCATTGGAGAGATGGAACCCACAGGCAGAGTTGAGTGATGTGCAAAGGTTGCAGGTAGGCGACTGAGTCAGTGAGGTTCACCTGGGCACTCTGAAGAAACAGGATGGAGCCCCACCCAAAATGCAGCTCCCATGTCCAGACTGACGATGCCTCGTGCATACCCAGAAGGCATGAAAGACTTTGTTGCTCATATAATGAGACTTTCTGGGCAGAGTAGGGGAGTTCCTAAGTAGCGTGAAAATGGCTTGGGAGAAGCAAGAAAGGTGGTGTCTTGGGCTTTTTGTGGTTGTTGGGAGTGGGGCAAAGGCTTGCATGATACAACTTCCCTTTACACAAAGGAAGGAGCACCCAGACTACCTACCAGGTTGCCTGGTGGAACAGAGAGGAAGAGGGAGAGATAAGGCTTAAAAGTGACCAGCAGTCACACATCCGTAAAATGAGTCAGTCTTTATAAAATGTATCGACTCTGTGAGTAGTCCTGAGTGGTCCACAAAGGGGAGTGGAGGGCTGTGTGTTCCAGGTTAGAGAAGGTGGGTGTGAGTGGCTGACTTGGGACTGGACTTGAGCAATTTGTTAGCAATTGGTAAAGGCTTCCCTAGTGGCTCAGACAGTACAGAATCTGCCTGCAAAGCAGGAGACCCAGGTTCAATCCCTGGGTCAGGAAGATCCCCTGGAGAAGGGAATGGCAACCCACTCCAGTATTCTTGCCTGTAACCCACCAGGCTCCTCTGTCCATGGGGTCTCAAAGAGTCAGACATGACTGAGTGACCAACACTTTTTAACAACTTGTAGAACCTTGATAAATAATTATGCCCAACACAAGAAAGGAAAGGAGTAGAATTTGTGGAGGAGAGGACTGCTCCCGTGATGCAAGAAGTGTGAACCAGACATCAATCTGGGAGAGCGCCTGGCACATTTCCAGGGTTAAGTCAAATGTGGGTGGACAGAGGGGGAAGGACGTGGGCTGGGTGGTTAACTGGATGGATTGGAGGGAAGCCCTAAAGGAAGAGATTTGATTCATGTATTTGGACTTAACCCTTATGAAAGCAAGAGACACGTGGAAATTTTAGAGTTGGCATTAACACAAAGTTAATGATCCTAGATCCTAGAGACATCTTGAGGGATGGAATTGACAGGTGTTGCTGGCAGCATGAGAATGGGATTGAAAGGGAGGTGTCAGAGACTTCAGTACCAGAGCTGTGATCAGAAAACTCACAGCAGCCTCTTGTCCCTCTTCCCGTGCGGTACCCCCTGGGAGGTGCTCTCAGTCCCACTGCTGATTACTTCCCAAATGCTTTGTTTGCTAAACCTTACACATCCCTGGGGCTTTTGATGGAGGTGAGTTGATCAAAATCCTTCCTCTCCCTTGTGCTGGGGGGAAGATTCGAGACTCCAGAAAAGGAGGAGAGATGAGACAGAATTGTGTCTATAAGACCATCCTGCTCCCCTACCCCCAGCGACGGTGCAAATGCCAGCTTTCAGGAGAAACTGCATCCAGAGCCAGGTTCCCTGACCTTTTCCAGGCACTTTCATCAATGGAAGAATTCTGTAATCTGGATCGGGACATTGAGGGATCCACCAAAAGCTGGAAGAAGTTCGTGGAATCAGAATGTCCTGAGAAGGAAAAATTGCCCCAGGAGTGGAAGCACAAGACAGCCCTGCAGCGCCTCTGCATGATAAGAGTCCTGCGGCCGGACCGGATGACCTATGCCCTGCGGTAGGGATGGGTGGCCACAGGGAGGCCAGGGGTGGTGAGGAGGCCAGGGGTGGTGAGTAGGCCAGGGGCAGCAGGGAAGGCAGGGCGAGTGTGGCCAGGCCAGCAGGGCTGAGCCCAAAGCCACGAGTTTATCATGACAGAAGCCTTTGTGCCAACGTCCGGAATCCCACAAGGCCCATTGCTCTGTGTTCTTAAACACATGTATTGTCAACACATGTATTGTCAACAACATGTATTGACCATATATTGCAGTATTGCCTTAAAATCTAAATGACCCGTTTGGGAAGAGGTGCTCATTGACATCTCAGTGGTAAAGAATCTTCCTGCTAGTGCAGGAGATGCGACTTCGATCCCTGAGTTGAGAAGATGCCCTGGTGGAAAGGAATGGCAACGCACTCCAGTATTCTTGCCTGAAAAAAAATCCCATGGAGAGAGAAGCCTGGCGTGCTACAGGGCTGCAAAGAGTCGGACACAACTGAGCAACTAAACATACACACACAGGCGTGGAAGAGCTCAGGGATCTAACGTGTGCAGGGTTTAGCTGCTTTCTGAAGACGCTGCTCCTGGCAGTCTTCTGATGGGCGGTGGTGATGTAACAGGACCTCTAGGTTCCACAGAGGAGTCAGCGGTGGCCTGGATGGATGGGGATCCAGAAGGAGCCCTGATCTAGGTGAGCGGGTGCACAGCTAGCAACGTGGGTTGTGAGTGTCGACTTAGTGAGCAGTGTTGGTGTTGCTCCCAGCTCCAAGCCGTGACCCTGAGTGCATCTTTCCACTTCCACAGACCTCTGTTGCTCATATGTTATCATTCTGTGACCGATGTATACCCATAGACCTTTTTTTTTGTCCCCTGGCAGAGATTTTATTGAGGAGAAGTTAGGAAGCAAGTATGTGGTGGGAAGAGCACTGGACTTTGCAGCCTCTTTTGAAGAATCAGGACCAGCCACTCCCATGTTCTTCATCCTGTCTCCAGGGGTGGACCCACTGAAGGATGTGGAAGGTCAAGGTATGAAAACCGCACCATGGAGCCAAGGTTGCACCGGCCCCATGCACTGTTGCTCTGCCTCTGTCAGCTTCCGTTTTCCTGATTCAAGGCTCATTTTGCAATGCTTGATATTTGCTAAGCATACAGAGATCTGGGTCATTACTGAACCGACCCCAGGGGGTCACCACCAACTGGAGGACTGTTCTGGGGTATAAGGTAGCAGATTCATGAGGAGACTTTGTCTCACCACCCTCCCTGCCAGCCATTCCCCTGCTTGTAGTTGGAGCAGTGATTCTGAAATACAGGTACAATCCTTTCACAGCTCCTATTGCGTTCACGATAAAGTCCAAACTCCTTAACTTGACTTATAGGGAGCTTCACGCTCCAGTCTCTCCCTGTCTCTCCAGCCTAGTTTCCATTAATCGTTTCCTGTTTCTTCTGTAGCAAATGATCACAAACTTAGAGGCTTAAGGTAACACTATTATTTTACAGTTCTGGAGGTCAGGAATCATAAATGGGGCTTACTGTCTACCTCATTCCCTCATAAGGACACCTACAATCAGGCCCACTCAGACAACCCAGGGTCATCTCCCCATCTGGAGGTCCTTAATCACATCTGTAGAGTCTCTTTCGCTGTAAAGTCACATCTATTCACCAGTTCCGGGACTTAGGACATGGACATCTTTGGGAGCTCCTTATTCTGCCTGTATTTCCCTACTGCCCTCTTTCTCACTCAACACAGAAGCCATTCCATTCTCCTGAATAGTCTGTTTCTCCTCTGGCCTCCCTTCACCAGGCTACCTTTTACTCACCCTTTAAATACCCATTTCATTGTCACCACCTCCAGGAAGCCCTACTGGACTTCCAGGGTGCTTGGTATCCCACCCCCCATGTACTCTTAGAACACCCTTCTATCTGTATGTCACACTGTAATCGTCCAATGACTATGATGTCTTTATGTGAGAATGAGAGCTCCCTGGGGATAAATGTCCTTTTCAGCATAGTATTCAAGCTCCTAGTTCTTCTCATATGATAGGTGCTCAGTAAGTAAATGAAAGCGTGACAAATAAATGACTAATCAAAACAATTAAACTAACAAAATTGCAGCATGTTGCCGAGTTAAATCAAGACTTGATGGGTTTTTATAGAGTCCAGTCTTTATAGGTAAGAATACAGACCGAGTACTACACCTCCACAAGCAACCTGTTATTCCATATGTAATGAAAGGAATAGGCTTTCCTGGTGGCTCAGTGGTAAAGAATCCACCTACCAATGTAGGAGACATGGATTCAATCCCTGGGTCAGGAAGATTACCTGGAGAAGGAAATGGCAGCCCACTCCAGTATTCTTGCCTGGGAAATCCCATGGACAGAAGAACCTGGAGGGCTGCAGTCCATGGAGTCGCAAGAAGAGTGTGACATGACTTAGGAGACTAAACAACAGCAACAATGAGAGGAACATGTACCATATACCTGGTGTTTGGCTCCAAAGAGCAGATACCTGTTTAAGGGAGAGAATCATCTTATTCACTAACTTAATGAATGTTTTTGTAATCTCCCAGAAGTTCAAGTAACGTATTTTTTAAATACTGATAACAAAGAACTTGGAAAAGCGACAGTTCTCAGTCCAGCCCTCCCCACACCCAGTGTCCTTTCCCAGACCTTGGGCTTTTGCCTGTTTCTGAACTTATTCCTTCTGATAATTTCTTCTCTATTTCCTGTTAGTGATTTACATCACTCCTTCTGAATTTATCAAGTTTCAGTATCTACTTATCCTGTGATATGAAAAATAAGAACTTAGCTCCCATTACTGACAATCAGTTGGCTTCATCCTAATTTTGCTAGCATAGGTCATCAGGAAAAAATCATGGGAAGTAAAATTTCTGAATCTTTGGGTAACTAAAAAGACTTCATTTTGGCCCACATACTCATTTGATGAGTTCTGCTAGGTCCAAAATGATTTTTGACTCAGAATGTGTCCACAATGCTCGATTGTCCTCTAGAACTCAGTTTTATTCCTATGAGACCATATGCTAGTAAGGTGTTATTCTTCCCTTGTTTCTTTTTTTCTAAGTATTTAATTTTTGGCCACATGGCATATGGGATCTTAGTTCCCTGACCAGGGATTGAACGCACGTCTCCTGCATTGGAAGCTTGGTGTCTTAGCCACTGGACCACAAGGAAGTCCCCTGCCCTTGTTTCTTTGTTGGTGACCTGTTTTTATTCCCTGGAAACTCTCAAGTCCTCTCTCTACCTTATGTTGTGACATTTCATGAGCTGAGTGAGGTGCAGGCCTTTTTCACTCACCTGCTCAGCACTCAGCCTGCTGTTTTTTCATGTGGGAGAGCCATACTTCTCTTTCCTCTGGAAATCTTGCTCTGTCATTTTTTTGTAACTGTCACCACGATTCACCAAGTTGCTCGTGTTAGAAACCTGAGAATCGGTCACCCTGGACACCTCCTCCCACCCATCACGCTTGGTCCTACTGATTCTACCTCCTGAATGTGTTTCAGATGGGTTTAATTGTTTCATTGTGCCTCCCTCCTCTGAGTCACCAAACTATCTCCTGGACTATCCCAAGAGCCTATTAACATCCCTCTTCTCCTCCTCCACCTGCATTCTTTTGCCACTCAGCCAAACTCATCTTGCTAAATCTCAGATCGGATTATAATGCACTTCTACTAAAACCTCTCTAGTGGCTCCCCACTGTTCTAAAGGTAAGATCCAATACCACTCACATGGTCTCTGTGACCTGCAAGCCCCAGTCTTTCTGTCCAGCCTTGGATCTTTTGTCGTTGTTTAATTGCTCTGCTGCTGCTGCTGCTAAGTCGCTTCAGTCATGTCCAACTCTGTGTGACCCATAGATGGCAGCCTACCAGGCTTCCCGTCCCTGGGATTCTCCAGGCAAGAACACTGGAGTGAGTTGCCATTTCCTTCTCCAATGCATGAAAGTGAAAAGTGAAAGTGAAGTCGCTCAGTTGTGTCCGACTCTAGCGACCCCATGGACTGCAGCCTACCAGGCTCCTCCGTCCATGGGATTTTCTAGGCAAGAGTACTGGAGTGGGGTGCCATTGCCTTCTCCGTTTAATTGCTCAGTCATGTCCAACTCTTCTTTTGACCCATGGACTGTAGCCCACCAGGCATCTCTGTCCATGGGATTTCCCAGGCAAGAATACTGAAGTGGATTGCCATTTCCTTCTCCAGGGCATCTTCCCAACCCATGAATTGAGCCCACATCTCCTGCATTGGCAGGTGGATTCTTTACCACTGAGCCACCAGGGAAGCCCTCAGCCTCAGATCTTAACTTTCCCCAAACGCACACTAATACTCCAGCCACATGGCTCTCTTAGGGCCATCACCTCATGAGCTCTCCCGGCCCAGGGCATTTTCACGATCCATCCCTTTTATCTGAAATACTTCTCCCCGGTTCTTTGGTTCAGTGCCTGCCCGTCCTTCGTGGATCATCTTCTCCTGAACTTCTCCCTGCAAGACTGTCTGGGTCTCCCTTACACCTGTATTTGCTTCAGAGTGTTTAATGCAGCCCTTTTGAATGTGTGTTATGTATTTGTTTGGCTGTGCTGGGCCTTTGCTGCAGCGTGTGGGCCCTGCATTGCTGTGTGCGGGCGTTCTCAAGTGGCAGCGAGCAGGGGCTACTCCCTAGTAGTGGACTGTGGGCTTCTCGCGGCAGTGGCTTCTCTTCTTGCAGAGCACAGGCTCTAGGGTGCACAGGCTTAGTTGCCCTGCATGGAGGCTCTTAGTTCCTGGACGAGGGATCGAACCCAAGTCACCTGCATTGGCAGGTGGATTCTTAACCACTGGACCACCAAGGAAATCCCGAACCAATTCTAATTAAACCTTTCTTTTATCATTTTAACTTACATTTGCCTACCTGCTTTTCACTAAGACCCTGGAGATCAAGGACCACAACATCTTGCTTAGGATTTTATCTGTGTCTTAAAGTCTAAGTAGCACAGAGCGGGGCTCAGTAAATATCAGTCGAATGAATTAGCAAACAAATGAATGCACATAAAAGAACTGTTGTCATTGCTAAGTTGTTCCTGACTTTCAGTTTTTTTTTGATAGAGTTCTGTATTCTTCTGTCCCATGGGGGTTTTATTCCTTTCATATTAACAAATCGAGCCTCCTCATTTTTAGTCAATGTTTTCCTTTCTGGAAGCTTTCATATACCCTGTTTATGAGCAATTTCCTCCTGTTCTTTGCCAAGTGACCTCCAACTATTTCATCATGTAGATTGAAGCTTTCTGTCATTCCAGGCAAGCTGACCCGTCCCTGAACCATATTGGTTATTTGTCTCTGAATATATCATCTCAACCCTGCCCTTGGTTTAATCTTAACGCACATTTCCTTAGCAGAGGCAATATTGCCGCTCATCAGCTAGCAATTACCTACGCACCTGTGCCACTTTCTGGATGGCTTGACTTGTTTTCTCATGCACCCATTTAGAACATACACTCTGGGTTCATCATGCACTCCCCATCTTGGGTCTAATCATTTTGTCTGATGGACTCCTATTCTCAGGTTTGGAATCCACATGACTGACTCAAACACTTTCCCCTGTGTCTGCCAGGCCCCTGCTTATAAAGGAAACTCACCATCTGCAGTTGGGCAGAATCTGTGCATCATACCATCCACTGCTTTACTCTACGTAGCCTCTTAGAAAGCCTGGGATCCTTCCCTGCCTTTGAGTGTGTGATCCATGCTCTTAACTCCTCCATGTCTCTAACCCTTTGTTTCATCGTGGCAGTTATTATTTATTTATTTGGCTGTGGTGGGTCTTCATGGCTTTTCTTTAGTTGTGACAAGCAGGGGCTACTCTCTAGCGGGGCTTCTCATTGCGGGGCTTCTCTTGTTGCAGAATGTCGGCTCTAGGGGGTGTGGGCTTCAGTAGTTGCGGCTCGAAGGCTCTAGAGCACAGCGCTCGTAGTTGTGACACATGGGCTTAGCTGTCCCTGCAGCATGTGAGATCTTTCCAGATCAGGGATTGAACCCGTGTCTCCTGTATTGGCAGGTAGATTCTTTCTTTACCACTGAGCCACCAGGGAAGCCCCATGGCAGTTCTTAACATTGGGCTAGGTTTTAACACCGTGAAAGTCAGATGAGAGATTTTATTTCCCCCATTCTCACTCCAGCCCTTCTCCCAAAATGCATGAACCCACAGGCAAACAAAATTCTCTGTATGATCTTGGGAGTTCTCTAAGCTTCCAAAGCTCATCTGTTGACACTCGATTAAGAATGTGTGCTTTTCTGAGAATCTGAAAAATAAAAGATACATGTATAACTGAATCACTTTGCTGTACACCTGAAACTGACACAACATTGTAAACCAACTATGCTCCAATAGAAAATAAAAATGTTTAATTAAATAAATTAAAAACAAAGAATCTGTGCTTTTCTGACATTTGTGTCTCCTCCAGGATTTTCCATCCTTAATAGAGGAGGAGGAGGAAGAGGAAATTCCATCCACTTTCCTTGGCCCCTGTTTTAACATGAACCTGCCACCACTCACTCACACCGCATTCCTTCTTGCCTTCACAGATCAGTCCTTTAACACTCGTTTACTTTTACCCTCCTGTCTCTGTTTTCTCATCATGTCTCTTCATTCTATCTATTTTGGCCACACCGTGCACAGTGCAAGATCTTGGTTCCCTGAGTAGGGGTAGAACCCAAGCCCCCTGCAGTGGGAGCACGAAGTCTTAACCACTGGACTGCCAGGGAAGTCCCTCCTCTCTCTTCTCATCACCTTCTTCCTGAACGAGCCACACTTGCTTATTGGCACCATTGTTTTTGCTTTTGGTTCATCTAAAAGCAATCACGCATTGTTTCCCATCACCCCTATTACGTTCCCCCTAGGGTTGCTGTGAGGATAAACATGAAATCTCAGGTGTGAAAAGGCTTTGAAACACTAAGACTACATTAGCATCATACGGCACTCTGATGACAATGATGATGTTCCTGTTCTTTGAGGCAGCTCAGTTTGCTTTTCCTTTACACCCTTTCCTCGCGTTCTTTCACAGCACAGCGTCTGCCCGGGCCCTCCCCTTTCCACCCTCACAAGGCATCGTCTCTGGTCCTTCTTTCACTTGACTCGTACATGATGTTGCCTGGTCTCCGTCCTCCTTTGTCCAGTTATCTGGCACTGACACGATGAATCCTGACATCTCCATTTATCTACCACCTTGGTCTTCCACCGCCTCCTCTTTCTCTTTCCAATGTGCTGGTCAGAACAACGGGCTCATTTAGATTTTTGTCAGCCTGCTACTAGGGGTGTTCAAAGAAATGGTTTTCAATTCAGTGTCTTTGCAGCTAGATTATCAACACTTTGATTACAGTCTCTTTTTCGCTGCTCCCGACGCCGTTCTCTTTTTCTTAAGCACCAGTTGAAGTTGGCCAGGTTGGAGCATGTCCAGTCTCTACAGAGCAGCTTCAAGATCAGCAGAGTGTTGTTTCTGTGTGGAAAGGCAGTCCTCTCTCTGTTCTTATACTAGCGGGGCATCTCTTCCATTGGGGGGGCTATGGACGGGAATGGAACAGGGATGTGGGCAGTGTCAGATACAATGGCAGTAATAGAAGGTGTTCTACCAGATGGCAGATCTTGCAGTAGAGAGTGGAGCCAAGTGCTGAGCATAAGAAGTGGGGAGCTCCATTAGAAGTTTATTTATTTATTTTTAAATTCTTAAAAAAAAAAAAGCTTTCTTTTTTTTTACATGTATTTATTTATTTACTTTGCCACACAATGCAACATGCAGGATCTTAATTCCCCAACCAGGGATTGAACCCTCAGCTGCTACAGTGGAAGCGTGGAGTCTTAACCACTGGACTGCCAGGGAAATCCCCCTTCACCACCCTTAGGAAGCTTAAAGGCAGAGGGGAGTGGGCAGTGTAGCAAAGTCTCCTGAGATTGAGAAGTGTCAACTTGCTGTGGCCCCAGTTCACCCGGTGTGTTACTTTTCTCTTGTATTAGTGCTCAGGTTTGTGCAGGATTGCGTGTGTATGTGTTTAGTCTCTCAGTTCAGTTCAGTCCACTAGTCATGTCCAGCTCTTTGTGACCCCATGGACTGTAGCATGCCAGTCTTCCATGCCCATCACCAACTCCCGGAGCTTGCTCAAACTAATGTCCATCGAATCAGTGACACCATCCAACCATCTCATCCTCAGTCATCCCCTTCTCCTCCTGCCTTCAATCTTTCCCAGAATCAGGATCTTTTCTAAGAAATCAGTTCTTCACATCAGGTTGCCAAAATATTGGAGCTTCAGCTTCAGCATCAGTCCTTCCAGGGAGTATACAGGACTGATTTCCTTTAATATTGCCTGGTCTGATCTCCTTGCAGTCCAAGGGACTCTCAGGAGTCTTCTCCAACACCATAGTTCAAAAGCGTCAATTGCTCAGTCGTGTCCAACTCTCTAAAACCTCATGAACTGTAGCCGGCCAGGGTTACGGTTTCACAAAAGTTGGGTGATGCAGATGTAGAATGGACAAGACTTAAGAGTCTTATAAGATCATGGTTCAAATGAAGGGTTATTGGATCCATATTAAAAATAACAGGGAGGTAAAGAAGAAGGTTAGGTTAAACAGAGGAGCCAACACACTGGGTGTTTTATTAATGTGGGATCATATGAGCAGGGAGTAATAAATTGAACAGTCTGGGGCCTCCCTGGTGGTCCACTGGTTAAGGATCTGCCTGCCAGTGCAGGGGACACAGGCTTGATCCCTAGTCTGGGTTTCCACGTGCTGAGGAGCAACTACTGAGCAACCACTAAGCAACTACCCTCGTGCCACAACTACTGAGCCCGCATGCCTAGATCCTGTGCTCTGCAACAAGAAAAGCCACCCCAGTGAGAAGCCAGAACACCACCACAAAGACCCAGCACGGCTAAAAGCAAACAAATAAATAAATATTTTAAAATAATTTTTTTAAAAGATTAAACAATCTGACGAGCAGGACATTATCATTGTGAATAAGTATGAAAGAATAATATATGAGACACAGGATCATTCCTAATGATAAAGTCCTTGGTGCAGCCTCTGAAAGTGGGTAGCAGAAATGGAATGAAGTTCTTTGAAGATGAGGAAACATGGGGCTGGGTGTCGACCGAGTCATCCACAGTGACAGCAAAGTTCACCAAGTTAATGATAAAGCAAGAAAAGATGGAAGATTTTAAACCAAGTTCCAAAGCCTTAATAAAAGTGACTCTCTCTGGGAAGTTGATAGAAGGCATAAAACATACAAGTTAGTAGGTAATATAACCGATGCATGTGCTTTAGAAGAGAAAGGGTTTTTCTACAAGAGTGGAGAAAAAATAGTCTGCAAGTTCTAAGAGAAGGCTAGAAAAATGTTCACCTTCCTCCCAGCCCTGGGGCTGTGCGGAGCGAGGGACAGGGACACAAAAGTTGTCATGTCCTCAAAGAGACTGGCGTTCGAGGAAACACAGCTGCCAGGATGGTCAAGGAGGTTTTCAGTGGGACTTGGCTCGTGGTGCCCCACCATAAGGCGCACTGGAAGGAAGATCAGAAAGGGAAAGATGAGGCAAAGGTGAGGAGTGGGGAGGGGAGGGATGGAAGTCATAGCACACAGTATTCAAAGTAATCTAAACCTAAGCCCTTTTTACCCCTTATCCTTTGTGAATAAAGAAACGAAATAGGCTCTTTGGTGAGCAGAAATGTCACCGAGACTATCTAACAGTCCAGCACCCTTATCCTAGTATTTTCTGTGGAATCCACTGTTTATATTCCCAGCTCTAAAGCTGACATCAAATCCATTGCCAGCTAAGATTTGTAGAGTTTAATAAGGGTGTTTCTTGGGTTCATCTCTGCTGAATCTGTAATAACCATTCCTCAGTACAAAAAGTCATCATATGGCTTTGTCCTATACAGTTTAATAAAACTCCATATTTTTTTTTAGTGCTTTAAAGACGCTTCCAATATTGACAGTGTTCTTTAAAATTTCTTGCAGAAATATCAAATTGCATCTTCAGTTTTAGTTCCCCTGAGACTAAATTTAAGTACAGACTTTTATTCTTTTTTTTTTTTTTAATTTCTCCTCCTCTCTCTCATGTTCCTTACCTTCTGAGAAAAATTGCCCAACAACTCCTTCATGGTATTGCACACTTTTGTGATCCTTTGTCTAAAGAAAACTGTATACTTTCTCTAAACTTTATTGGATTGGTGAATAGCTAGTATTCAGGCAGAATTGGTGTCTTTTAGTAAGGTTATTTCTTTGAAGTCTTTCTCAGGTTTGCAGAGCAACTCTTTTTCATTGATCTTCATGTTTTTAATTGTGATATAATTGACATAGAATATTGTGTAAGCTTCAGATGTACACCATGTTTTGCAACATGATTATCACCGCAGCATTAGCTAACACCTCTGTCACATTACATAATTATTATTTATTTTTCCATTGCTTTTTTTAAAATCAGAGGATAATTGCCTTACAATGCTGTGTTGGTTTCTGCCGTACAGCAGTGAGAATCAGCCATAAGAATACATGTATCTCCTCCCTCCTGAGCCTCCCTCACCTCCCCCATCCCACCCCTCCAGGTCATCATAGCATGGACATATATATACTACCATGTACAAAATAGATAGCTAGTGGGGAGTTGCTGTATAGCAAGGGAGCTCAGCTTGGTGCAGAGCAACTCTTGAGCATTCGCCTTGCGCCAGTGACATGGTTGTGACATGTGTGTTCACGTGGCTGTTCCCTTACACCACTCCTAACACTGAGATGCACAACATTCACACCCACACAGCCAGGCTCTTCCTTGGCGTGCCTCTCTTCACTCTAATTCACGCAAGATGACGACAGTAAATGTTCTATGTGGTGGGAATAACAAGGAGGAGGTTCCTATGGAGTAAAGTACAGGAAGCTAAAACCACCTGAGTCCTGCCCCTTGGGGCCACACCTCCCAGTAGGTGTCCAGGGAAAATACATATTATTATTAATATATATCAGGGGATCAAGCAAGCTAAACCCAGCCATACCCACACACTTGCAACTCTCTGAGCCTTTTCACTCTAGGACAGTGGCCCAATGCCTGGTCTTGGAGTGGAGGCTGCACAAAATGGAGGGGCATATCTGTCCACTCTTGGGGGTGTTAACTGAAAAAAAAATAGTACAATGTGAGAGTTGTGAGTTGAGTTTCATTTGGGGCACAGTGAGGCCTAGAGCCTGGGACACAGCCTCGCAGAGAGCTCTGAGGAGCTGCTCCAAAGAGGTGAGGGAAGGAGGTCGGTGTCTTATATGGTTTTAGTGAAGGCTGTACATGCAGCCGAGCACACGGTTGGCCAAGGCTGGATGCTGGTCACGAGGAGTGATGTCTCCATTAATGATTTCAGTGCTTTTCCAGATATGAGGAGATTCAAGAATTCGGGCTCATAAAATCTCCTGAAAATATCTAACTATGTGAACGTCTGTTCTGCCAGTTTTTCCCAGAGCACAGAGCATACCATTCCTGATCTCCACCCTGAACTCCTTTCAGGGAGTTTGGAAGGTCAGGAGCTACAGTGGCCTTGTAGAAGCAGATGGCAACTGCCAGTATTTAGTTGGCAGGGATTCAGTGAAGAGCGCGGGGAGAGGTTGCTTTGTCTCGACAAGCGTGCTGCTTTTTATTTGGGAACAAAAAGTTGGAAGACGTAGCAACCCCACCCTGGGAAGTAAAAGGGTCTGTGCATGAGGTTGGGGTGTATGGCTCCTGGCCGCTGGCGATGGGGGTGCTGTGTGGGGGTGAACACTCAGTGACATGAGAGGTGCTAATGACCACTCCATGCTCCTTTCAGGCAAGAAACTCGGATATACCTTCAACAACCGGAACTTCCACAACGTGTCTTTGGGGCAAGGACAGGAGGTCGTGGCTGAGGCTGTGCTGGACCTGGCTGCCAAGAAAGGCCACTGGGTTATTTTGCAGGTACGCCCACTCTGAGCTGATGGGGCCCATTCTTGACCCATCCCTGTGTGGACCTCCAGGGCCACCCTTCCTTCCACACCCTCCTCCCCTGACTTCCTAATCTTCTCAGGATGCTGGCTTTCAGCTGGACTTTTCCAGCTGCTGATCTCTTCCCATGCCTTCCACAGAACTCTTTTCTGTTCCGCCTTTCCTGTGGGTCACATGGTCCATGTTCTCCATCACATTCATGACTAGAATGCCACACGTGCAACCAGAACTCAGCCTCTTCATTGAGAGCTCATGTTGGCATCTAGAGTCTGGAACACCTACTGTTGAGGTTCACTAAACACAGGAAGTAAAGGCTGCCCTTCTTCTGTCATGGCCTGTCCTCATTCCTGTTCTTGCAACTTGCATGGATGCTGGGGCTGTGGCAGAGCGAGCGGCGGACCTTCTCTCCTCCCGTAGCACCCTGTAGCCACCTCTGTGAGCGCATCCACGGCTCTGTAGGAACAGTCCACCATATATATGCCTGTGTCCTCCACTGCATTTTTTTAGGGAAAGAGACATCCCCATCTACCTTTGGCACCCAGCACACTACTTCCCTCAGATGCTGGCTCAGATGGTAAAGAATCTGCTTGCAATGCAGGAGACCCAAGTTCAGTCCCTGGGTCGGGAAGATCCCCTGGAGGAGGGCATGGTAACCCACTCCAGTATTCTTGCCTGGAGACTTCCAGGGACATAGGAGCCTGGCGGGCTACAGTCCATGGGGTTGCAAAGAGTCAGACACGACTGAGAGACTAATACTTTCCCTCCTTTCACACTACCGTGAACACAGTAGATACTCAACCAGAGCCTATTGGGTAAAAGAATCAGTGAAGAAAGCAACGGAGGAAAGAATCAAATGGAAAAGCCAGTCCCTCCCCTCCCATCTGACTTTGATTACCCAGAACTTCCTCTCTCCTGATGACTCAGTGAACACTTCATGCTGTTGGGTCCTCATTATCTCACTGTTTGTTTGAGCCTAGCAGCAGAAGGACCTGTTGTTCCCTAGGACTCCTTTTCCAGAAACAGGGGGACCTTAAGGAGGAAAGAGAATGACAGCAGGGTCCCTGCCTCCTCCCACTGGATCAGCTCAGTGATGGGAGAGTGTGACCTCCCCAGTTGTCTCAGGCTCATCTGTCAAAGCGGCCCCGTTCTAGCCACTGGGTTTTCCCTGATGGCTCAGATGGTATAGAATCCATCTTTACCTGCAATGCAGGAGACCCAGGTTTGATCCCTGGGTCAGGAAGACTCACTGGAGGAGGGCATGGCAACCCACTCCAGTATTCTTGCCTGGAGAATCCCCATGGACAGAGAAGCCTGGCAGGCTACAGTCCATGGGGTCACAAAGAGTCGGACACAACTGAGCGACTAACTTTTTCACTTCACTTCACCTTGGGCACTAACACCTTCAGGAACCCAGCCCCCTCCAGAGACAACAAGCCGTACCTATCTGCTACCCTGGACTGTCACATCTTGTCCCGATGTGGTTTCTGAGAGATCTCCAAGATCAAACTCAGAAGCTGGGATTCCTGATGCAACGGCAGAGTTTCTCACTGGGGAGTGGCAGTGCTGCCCGGCTCACGGAGCCCCGGCTCTCTAGTCAGCCACCAACCTCTCTGCTCCGATAGAGTGATGACAATGGAATTCTTTCCTCTAATAAATTTTCATCTTAGCATCCACTCCTAACTCCTGCATAGCATTTCACAGTATACAAAGCCCTCTCAAATCCATTACCTTTGGTTATTTGCAGCAACTCTGGGAAATAAGTATGGCATGTATTACCGTTATTTCTCTTTTCATAGAAGAGAAAGTAGACCAGATGGCTGTGGCCTCAGCACTGTGTCCTGTGCTGACCTGTGTATTTAAGGTTCTGCAAGCAGGCTTCCTCAAATATTTATCAAGGAGCTTTTATCTGTCCATCATAATGAAACATATTGCAATGAAGCAAAGTGACTATCCTTGCTAGAGTGAAAAGTGCATGCTGCAAGGTGGTGCTAAGAAATTAATGTCGTTTCACATAGACAGACTGACAGATAGGAATCTCAGGGAGGAGGAGACAGGCTCAAAGACCAGAGGGGCTTGGGCATAGACAAGGAACCTTCCCTCTATGAGATCTGCAATGTCCCAGTGTGTTTTAGGAAGATAAGTTTGACAACAATTAGCAGAATGATTTGGAGAGGGAGGAGGAGGAAGGAGAGCTAGCTAGAAGTTTAAATGAATGCTTTTCAAGCCTGAACATGCAGACAAATCACTGGAAGATCTTATTAAAATGCACAAATTCAGTAAGTCTGAGTCAGCATTTCTAACTGGCTTCCACGTAATGGTAACATCACTGGTCCACGGGCCCCACATTTGAGTGTCAGAGGTTCAAAAAAATCCGGGTGTCAGGCTGTGGGGATCTGAAGTTGGAGGGTAATCATGCATGAGGCACTTCAAGTGTGACCCCCCAGACCGGGAGCAGCAGCATCACCTAAGGACTTGTTAGAAGTGTAAGCACTCAGGCCCCTCCATGGATCAGCCGCTCTGAGGTGGGGCCCAAGGACCTTTGTTTCAACAAGTCATCCAAACAAGGAGATTCCGAAGCCTCAAGGTCAAGCTTGAGATCCTTAGGACATGGAAGGATAGTTTGAATGGCAGGAAAAAGGGGTCCTCATTACTGAGAACCCCAAGAGTCTTGCTAGGATGTGATTTGTTTGAAGCAAAGGCCAGGTACCGCCCTCCACCCTGATCCTCCTTCCTGATCACCATTTAAGCAGAGGTTTGCATGGGGCGGGGGGCTCCTTCCTTCCCACCAGAATATCCACCTGGTGGCCAAGTGGCTCGGCGCCCTGGAGAAGAAGCTGGAGGAGCATAGTGAGAACAGCCACGCAGAGTTCAGGGTCTTCATGAGCGCGGAGCCCGCACCCTCCCCTGGGAGCCACATCATCCCCCAGGGCCTCCTGGAGAATGCCATCAAGATCACCAGCGAGCCACCCACGGGCATGCACGCCAACCTGCACAAGGCCCTGGACAACTTCACTCAGGTAGGGCCCTGGAGGGAGGGGAGCAGGACACCTCGCCTCACAAAGAGCAGACCCCCCACCCCCACCCCGGGCAGGAGGAAAACACACTCTCTTGCAGGAGTCAGTGGCAGGGCATGCCCTGCTCGCCTGCCCTGAGGGTCCTGAGCAGAGACAGGGAAGGGGCGGCAGCTGCTTCAGTGGTATAGCTCCTAATTATTAAGATAATAGAACTATGCCTTGGTAGGTTTAGTATCATCTTGTCAGCCTCCCCAGGGGCCCTTGTCTTTGGGCTTACCCCGTGCAAGCTCAACATCCAGTCTTAGTTATCGAGCAGTTGGGAAGTATATCCCAAGAGATGCTGGCTTGTCCTGGTTCTGCTGTGGAAGGATACACAACAGTTGACATTTGGGACTTTACCAGCCTCTGCAGTAGGTCATTTGGAGGAACAGGGACAGATTCAGGAGTCTCTTCATTGCTCACAAGAGTGTCAGTTGCTCCGTTCTGCATTTGCAAATGCTTGGAAACAGTGGCCCGCTTAATACCCTCTAGGATTTGCTTTGTTCCTCCAGAGCCTTATTTTCACTGTTTATGGGACAAATCGCAGAACTGGGGTCTTTTCATTCCCTCTTCCCTGACCGCTGTGCTGTTTGGAGATGATCATTTCATTCTGACTTTCATTTGAGCGAACCCGCTGTTAACTAGCTTCACAAGTGTGGCTTCTCATCTTTGTGCTTAAAGGCATTTTTTCAGCAGGACTCGATTTTCCACGTGTGTCAGAGGTAACAAAGGAAGCTCCTTACACGTCCGCAGAGAATAGCTCTGTCCAAAAAGCCATTATTATAATAAGTTCCTGTTTGCACGAGGCAGTGACTTTGTTTCCTGTACCATCTCTGACCTTTCACATCCATATCTTCATGGCAAGCGTGGTGCCCAATCAAGGGACCAGAGAGAGAAAGTGTGTCACGGGTTCACTGGGGAAAAAATCAGACCTACCAGCAGCTTAATCTCTGCGGTCTCCTCTGCTTCCCTTCATTGCTGTAAGCAAAGTCTAAGGTCCACCTCCTAGAAGAAATGCCAGGACTGACTGAACCCAATCTAGTTGTGTGAGCTTTGTAAGTGCCTCTCGGGCTCTAGCAGCAGCATCTTGCTCCTTCCTAACAGAGGAGCTCACTCAGAGGACACATTTCCTTCCAAAGAATCCAGGGTTCACGTCCTAACAGCCATTCACAATGCAAGTTTCTTCCTCCCCACTCATCCCCATGCCCATTAACATCTAAGAACAGTTCCACCGACTTCCTCTGGATTCTCTCTTGCTTCTTTTCTTCCATCTTCCCATCTTTCATCCTCTCTTCATGAGTCAGACCATTTCCCCTGCCTTCTGCGCTGCAGCCAGGCCCCTCGGGGGTCTTGCATCTGCAGCCACGTGTCCATTAGGATGTAAAGGGCAGGGCACCCCTCTGTGTCTTGTGGCTCCAATTCCCACCGCCCTCTGCTTCAGCAGTTCCCGCAGCAGATGGGCCGTGGGGTCGTCAGTCACACAGGCAGTAATTACACCTACTGAGACTCCATGATGGTCAAGGAAACATGACAGGAAGGAGGGGAGTCAGAGATGATGCTGTGGGTGTCCCCACCCACATCCCAGTGCCGAGTGCTGTCAACAGGACAAATGTAACACTTCTGTGGCCCCCTACCCTTTTCTCTTTGGCTACACTTGGGAACGTCGTTAGCATGTCCGTGTGTGCAAACTGCAACTGTAACCAAGCTCTGTTATAGGCTGAATCTAAACTAAAGCCCAGCCCCTTGGCAAGGTCCTCTCAAACCGGACTCCATGCCTGTCTGCAGCGCAACCCACAGTCCTGCTGCCACCCGAGTCTCCGCACCCCCGCGCCGCCTGCCCCGCGTCACAGCTGCTCTGCTCTGACGCTGGGCATCATCTCCTTCCAGGACACCCTGGAGATGTGTTCCCGGGAGACGGAGTTTAAGAGCATCCTCTTTGCGCTTTGTTACTTTCACGCTGTGGTGGCAGAAAGACGGAAGTTTGGGCCCCAGGGGTGGAATCGCTCCTACCCCTTCAACACCGGGGACCTCACCATCTCTGTGAACGTGCTCTACAACTTCCTGGAGGCCAACCCCAAGGTACGGCAGGTCGGAGGGCGCCTCTGAGAAAGATGATGGGGCATCAGCATGGGGAGATGGGGTGTGCTCACTGGCGCAGGTCTACAGCCCCCCAGGGGGCATGAGGAAGTGCTGGTTTACTGCAGGGTCAACCCCAAGAGCAGCGTGAGGCCGAGGAGGAAGTACCATGAAGGGAGAGGGGTGTGGTAAGAGTAGTGAGAAAGCTCAGGAAACCAAACTGTTAACAGTGACTCACACTTGGTGTCAGTCAGTCCCATGGGTGTCTGTCCCAGCCCCCTTGTGTACTCCCAGCATTGCTGGGGGTGGTGATTGGCAGAAAGAGACCCACTCTTATATGCTACAAGCTCCCAATTTAATTCACCAAAGACGGAGACCTTCTTGTGGTGATGCACGCAGCTCCTCGCATAAGCACCATCTTAAGCACGGTCTGGCTGAAGTTGAAGAAGCCAAATGCTTCCTTCTTCCTTCACCTCGCCTCCTTTGTCCCTCCTGATGGCTTCATTTTATGAGACACTGACACCGATGATCCACGCTCTTCAGTTTAGGGAAGACCAAACAGCCTCTGCAAGGCCTCTCCCTCTTTCTCTGGGGACAGTGAATCAGGCCCAGAAGCAATGCTCTGGCTCTGGCTCCAGGGTCCTGGGAAGTCCACCACAGAACACACCATCCCTTCACCTGCCTCGAGGACCCAGGCTTCCAAGTGGCTTTCCTGCCTAGCGCTAACATTCATGAACTCGTGTGCTGTATTTCACTCACTCTGAACTTTCCAAGGAGACGATTAATCGATAAGCTAACTAATGGCAGCGAATGAGAAAAGTACCCACGTCTTTGCTCTCCTCTACTTGAGCTTGGCAGGTTTAAAGGACCCGTAGGTAGAGCCTGACTTTACTGCCACAGTTAATGACGGTGAACGAGGGCAGGCGTGTGTGCAAGAGTGCCTGTGTCTTACCTTTTCTCATCCTTTGATCTAACTCTTCCCTCGTTTAATGAGCTCCCAGAGGTGCTCGCTCCCAGAGGTGCTCGACCTTGCTGGGTACCAGGGAAACACGGATGAATAAGACACTGCTCCTGGGACTTCCCTGGTGGTCTGGTGGTTAAGACTCCATGCTTCCAATGCAGGGGGGTACGGGTTCAATCCTTGGTCAGGGAACTAAGATCCCATGTGCAGTGCAGTTCAGTCAAAAAGATTTTTTTTAAAAAGACGTTGCTCCTAATCTCCAGACCCACCACATCCTGTGGCTCACATCTGGTCGGCCTGAGGCTGGCGTGCAGGGCTTCCTCCCTTCCTGTCTCAGGTCCCCTACGATGACCTGCGGTACCTCTTCGGTGAGATCATGTACGGGGGCCACATCACCGATGACTGGGACCGGAGACTCTGCAGAACCTACCTGGAGGAGTTCATCAAACCAGAGATGCTAGAGGGAGAGCTGGCCCTGGCCCCAGGGTTCCCACTGCCCGGCAACATGGACTACAATGCCTACCACCAGGTAGGGACCTGGGTCTCCCTTCTGTGCAGCCCAGGAGGACTGGAGACGCCTGGGCAGGGCCAGGGGAGGACGGCTGAAAAAGACGAGCTCACACGCAGCGTGGCTCTCAGCCTGCTCAATTTGAGGGCTCCTAGAGGACTTCTAGCCTCCAATTAATGACAAAATTGAACTTTCAGAGATCTTTTTATTCTTGACGTTCGGTTCAATAATTCTATTTGTTGCTCTTTTCTACAAACAACATCTCGGGCATTTACTTGATTGTTTTCATTCAGGATATTGACAAAACCATTAGGAGCAAAAATTCAGGTAAGAACTTAGCCAACTTTAAGTTTCTATTAGTGGTTCAGAATACCTTCAGAGGGACATGGTCTTGTGGAGCAGACCACTCACCCTCCTGTTCTCAGAGGCACATACACACACACTGAGAGAACATTCTCATGGAGCTTTTGCATACTGTCACTGGAGGTTTTCATTTTACTGTTCAGTTCAGTTCAGCTGCTCAGTTGTGTCCGACTCTTTGCGATTCCCATGGACTGCAGCACGCCAGGCTTCTCTGCCCAACACCAACTCTTGGAGATCGAGTCGGTGATGGCCATCCAACCATCTCATACCCTGTCATCCCCTTCTCCTCCTGCCTTCAATCTTCCCCAGCGTCAGGTCATTTTACTTTTACTTCAGTTATTTTTAAGGTGTGCATCTTTGCCTATTTAGCCCACCATGAAAATGTATTAAAAGGCAATTAGAACAAACAAAAAAAAACTCATTTGTTGCTTGACTTTTAAGATTCCTAAAAGAACTCTTGAATAACAAACTTAAGGGAAACAGTGGTCATAGGAACGTTAACTACAAGCTTTACGCATATTTTTAACTTCTAAAGTTTAAGAATATGTCATAAAAGTCACTCAATCCAGAAAACTAAGTCTATAAGAAGAAATTAAAAACAATAAGACTAAAAAAAATAAAAAATAAGACTCTTGAAAGTAAATCAAGGGAATTTTTAAATAAACACGTTGAAAGCTTTAGCCAAGAAAGTTGTGCAAGAGCATCCCCTACTGTCGGTCGATGGAACAACTTGACCAGAGGCTGGAGAAGGTGTTGGAGGATACGGTGGTTTGCAGGCTTCCCTCTCTATAATCTGTCAGCTAATAGACGGTTATAGGGCACCTACCAAGAGTCCAGGAGCATGTACCGGGTGCTGGAAGAAATGCGAAAATAAACACGCGGATTTGCCTTTAAGTAATGAGCCATCTGTCACTTAGACTCTGCTCTGTTGCTGTTGCGTGCTCAGTCACGTCTGACTCTTGCGACCCCATGGACCACAGCCCACCAGGCTCCTCTCTCCATGGGATTTCCCAGGCAAGAATACTGGAGTGGATTGCCATGTCCTTTGATCCCGACCCAGGGATCACACCCGAGTCTCCTGGATTGCAGGCAGATTCTTTACCAACCACTGAGCCACCTAGGAAGTACCACTTTGCTCTAGATGGGCCCTGCTCTGACCCGCTGACTGCCCTGCAGAGGACGGGTCAGGTGAGAGAGGGGAGATACGTCTGGCTGGTTTTCAAGTGAGCTTGCCCTTGACTTTCAGTACATCGATGCCCAGCTGCCCCCAGAGTCGCCCTACCTCTACGGCCTCCACCCGAACGCTGAGATTGGCTTCCTGACCCAGACATCGGAGAAGCTCTTTCGCACAGTGCTGGAGCTGCAGCCCCGGGACAGCCAGGCTGGAGAAGGAGCAGGGGCTGTGAGAGAAGAAAAGGTATGTGGAAGGCTTGCCCTAGATATTCTGGGGGCCTAGTACTGCCCAGGGCGGCGCTTCTCCCGTGGGCCTCGATGGGATGCACGGTGCAGACCGCAGGGCGCACATCTTCCGCTTGCATGAACGGTCCAGCATTCCTCTCCTAGGGCCCCGCCCCGTCAGGTGACCTGGTGGGCCCTCAAGTTACCTAACAGGAGGTACCCCACTTTCGGTGTGTCAGTGCTTTGCCCATCCACCCCAAAAAAGTGAAAGTCATGTCCAACTCTTTGTGACCCCATGGACTGTAGCCCTCCAGGCTCCTCTGTCCAGGGATTCTCCAGGCAAGAATACTGGAGTGGGTTGCCATTTCCTTCTCTAGGGGATCTTCCCAACCCAGGGATCAAACCTTGGTCTCCTGCATTGCAGGCAGATTCTGTACCAACTGAACCATTAACCCCAAGGCAGATTTTATTCCCATTTGTCAACCCAAGTGAAGAAAAGGCAGGGCTGAACAGCTGTGGTTTGGGGACCTTGAAAAGGACCTTGTGGTTCCTTGGCAAACTAAGCAATGATGGGTGGGGAGCTGTTCTTAAACACCCCACCCTCACTCAGCCAACTAGATGCTGGTGAACTCACTAGTGTTTCAGATGAAAATGTGGTCTCTCTGTATGAATGACAGTCCCAGAGCCTCCTAACATACAAGTAAGTGCTGCTAAGCACAGCACTTTCTGAAACTAAAGGAAGATGGAGGAGAATTCTTGGGCAGAAGAGCAGAGGAGAGTGTGGAGTGGGTTTAAGGTGACCAGAGGCAACCTGGGAGCTCTGTCCCTGATGAGGGCTGAGCAGAGGGCAGAAAAGGAAGGAGCTAAAGTGAAACTTGCCTGTGATGCTTCTCAGGACAAGGCAGCTCAGTTTCCAAAGGTCACATCTCCTTCACCCCGCCTCCCCTCTGCAGTCCTGCCTGGTTTCCCTTAGTTAGAGATTCTCTGGTACTTGGAAGATTATGGATTAAGAAACCCGGAGCTATCAAACATTTTGGCTCCAAAGACTGATTTCAGGAAAACAAACTGACTGATAGTAAAGGAGCTGGATGTTTGTTTACAGGTATAGAGTGATGTCATTAAAATGACTCAAATGTTAATACGCCTCGGAATGAGCTGGGGAGCTTCGGATAGGTTCTCAGGTCTAGGGTGACGCCCAGGAATGTGCAGCCTTGCAATGGTGATGCTGGTGAACCTACTTGGAGAAAGCTGCTCTAAATCCCGCAACTCAGCCTGTTTGACCTTTTGATGCATAGGGCATAACTCGAGAAGCAAAGGAAGATAGGAAAGCTTATGTGGCTCAAAACTCAAACCACCCACCTAGTATCAAAAATGTTCCTAGCTTCACCACAAAAAAGAGTAGCCTCCACTCACTGCAACTGGGGAAAGCCTGAATGCAGGAACACAAAAAGACCCAGCACAGCCAAAATATAAATAAATAACATCAATTAATTAATTTTTAAAGGTTCCTAGCTTTTTTAAAAATGAAAAGACTGAAACTATATAGAGTTGGACTGTGAAGAAGGCTGAGCGCTGAAGAATTGATGCTTTTGAACTGTGGTGTTGGAGAAGACTCTTGAGAGTCCCTTGGACTGCAAGGAGATCCAACCAGTCCATTCTGAAGGAGATCAGCCCTGGGATTTCCTTGGAAGGAATGATGCTAAAGCTGAAACTCCAGTACTTTGGCCACCTCATGCGAAGAGTTGACTCATTGGAAAAGACTCTGATGCTGGGAGGGATTGGGGGCAAGAGGAGATGGGGACGACAGAGGGTGAGATGGCTGGATGGCATCACTGACTCGATGGACGTGAGTCTTGGTGAACTCCGGGAGTTGGTGATGGACAGAGAGGCCTGGCGTGCTGCGATTCATGGGGTCCCAAAGAGTCGGACACGACTGAGCGACTGATCTGATCTGATCTGATATAAGTAATAGGCTTAGGGTTCTTCGGGCAGCGTTCAAATAAGTTTCTAGTTCTTGTCATTTCCTTATCTCCTTCTTCTAACCACTTCAAGAAACAGTGTGTGTGTGTGTGTGTGTGTGTGTGTGTGTGACAGAGATGAATGAACTATGATCACTTGCCAAACTAGAAGAACCCTTTTGCAACACAGCTATCAGGAAGTGTGCAGATTTTTACTAATACACAGAGTTCTAATCTATGGAAGGAAAAGAAGGAGAGAGAAGAGAGAAAGGGGGAAAAGGACACAAAAGAAATTCACGTGATAATACAAATGGCCAATAAAAATCATAAAATATTCTCAACATCACTTGTAACTAAATGAAGTTCAGTGAAATACGTTTCACACAATGGTAAAAAAGGTTTTTTTCCGTATTAGGAGATCCAGTGGTGACAGTAAGAGGACAGGCACGCTTGTGTCTGTTATACAGGTTTACATTACAAAACAATTTGACAACAGCCACTGAAGTTCTAAATGTTCATGTGTGTTTCTCATAGTTCTATTCCTTGGATTTCAACGAGTGGAAACACTCAAAAGGGCACAGATTTTATGATGGGTATCTTTATCGCAGAGCTGTTTATAGTAGTAGAAATGATAAACAAGTAAACCAAATATCCATCAGCAGAGAAATGACTCAATTAATTATTTTGGCACATGCCAAAACAGTGAAACAATATATACTATTAAAAAAAAAACAAGGAAAATCCATATGTACTAACAAGGGAACGTATTCAAGATCTATTCCCAGGTGAACAAAGCAAGCTGAGGGACTTCCCTGATGTCCAGGGGTTAAAATTCTGATCTTCCACTGCAGGGGGGCTGGGATTGATCCCTAGTAGGGAAACTAACAGCCTGTAGGCCATGAAGAGCAGTCAAAAGAAAACAAAAACAACAGGCTGAAAAAGCTATGTGTGTTATGATTCCACTAGTGATTGATAGAGAAAGAAGTGGAGAGTGGGGAGAGGAAGGGATAGAGGAAAGAAGTGAGGCAGGAAGGAAGGTGTGACGGACATGCAAAAAAGGAGATGGGTGGGTGGATGGTGGATGATGGATGGGTGGACGGACAGACGGACAGACGGACAGACGAATGGGGGTGATGGGTAGAGTTATATGCATTGAAGAACACCTGCAGAAATTATAAACAGATAATTCACGGTGGGTTTTCTTTCCCCCTTTCAGGGAAGAGGCAAATTTGGTGGAGAATTTTGCTTTTAGTATCAGATTAAATATTTAGATTAAATATGTAGCGTTTAGATTTTCACGATAAGCATTTGTTATCAGAGGCATTTGCTTGCAGAAATGAGGTAGACCACACCCCTGGGCACCCCCTGCTCCCATCTGAAGGGTGCGCTTTATGTCTGTGGATCCGCTCCCTCCTCAGGCTGGCTCTCCAAATCCTCCACCACCTGATCAGTGACAGAGAGAACTCTGTGTCCCCACCTTCACCGTGTTTTGAAACAGTTAACTCCAGATTGTCCTTTCCTTTCTTTGTGAGTAATGTCCAAACGGCAGCTCGCTGATACAGGGCTGTTTCTCCCAATTCAGCTCCGCAGACAGAGGTGTGATGTAGTTTTAGCCATTTGTCTTCTGGTCCAGCGGCAGCTTCCAGGTACCATTAAAATTCTATCCCAGTTTTCGCTGTGACAGCACCAGAGACCCATCTGTGACACGGCAATGAGTTTTTAACTTTCTTTTTTCTAACATCAGCTCTTTTCCTAGAGAACGCGTTGTATGTTAACAACACAAGGCAAAGTGAATATTAATAATCTTGTCCATATATAGAGTTCTTTCTAGCTTTCAGATGCCGCCACATTCATCAGATCTCTTTTGGTTTTGGTCTCTTTACCAGCCCCGGGAGTTGGTGGGGGAGAAAGACACTGTGGTAATTTTTATAGATGGGAAAATGGAGGCCTAAATGACTTGCTTAAATTCACACGGGTAATACACAACAGCACTCGTTAACTCAGTCAGGGTTCTTTGGTTGTGAAGAACAGAGACCAATTTGGCTGAAACAGGCAAGAAATAGCTCGTATCGAAGGAATCCACCCAAGAAAGAACAGAAACCACAGTGACTCCGGGTCCCTCAGGGAAGAATGGTGGACCATCCTTTCAGAGAGCTTCCCTCCACTTTCTGCACCTGAATCCTGGCTTGAGGTTCAATTCTCACACTCCTGGAAAACATCATCTGATTGGCCCACTTGAGTCATGGGAGGGCTGGGCATGGACCGTGCACCCAAACAGCGGGGAAAAGGTAATTTCACCAAAGGAGACACGGCCCTGTTACAAGAAGAGGGGGATGAGACGAAGGAGCCAGAACGGAGTCCACCACACACGTCCACCCGCTCGCCTGACTCTGGGCTGGCGCTGGCTCCCTGGCCCCTTCTCTTTACCCCCCAGTGCCCCCCTCTCTGCCCCTGCCACCCACACGTTCTATTAAACCTGCACTTTCTCATTTTTCTTTGTCTGCTGACAGAGCTCCTAAATGGCAGACTCAGCCTCCCAGTGTGTGTGTGAGTCGCTCTGTCGTGTCTGACTCTTTGGTGACCCCATGGACTTGTAGCCCATCAGGCTCCTCTGTCCATGGGATTCTCCAGGCGAGAACCCCGGAGTGGGTTGCCACATCCTCCTTCAAGGGAGAAGCTGGAGCCTCGTCCTAACCACGTATTTCCCCTTCTGGGGCAGGTCAAGGCGGTCCTGGAGGAAATACTGGAGCGGGTGACAGATGAGTTTAACCTCCCAGAGCTGATGGCCAGGGCGGAGGAGCGCACCCCCTATGTGGCCGTGATCCTCCAGGAGTGCGAGCGGATGAACGTGCTCACCAGACAGATGCAGCGCTCCTTGCGGGAGCTGGACCTTGGACTAAAGGTGGGTGAAGCCAGGCTGGGGACGGGGCTCTGGGGAGCTGGAGTATAGCAGTCACAGCAGCCTCACCACCCAGGAAGGTGCCCCTCCTAGAAACGGAGTGTGGCCCTTCCACAGGGGTGGGTGAGACAGGCTCCGGAGCCGGAAACTGGGCAGGTGGACTGAGCTGTGACTGGCAAGCTGCCCAGAGCCCACACGCTCTGAGCTCCAGGCAGAAGAGAAATCGACACCCAGTGTCTTCTGCTGACGTGGCTGGCATTGCTTTCCCAGGAGGTAGAAGTGTGTGTGCTGCTGCATCGAAACACAGGGTCCAGACACCCTGGACCACCTCCCTGCTCTACTGCATCCTCAGCATGTGACTTCAGAGTGACTTAAGCCTCACCCCGTCCCAGTTCCTTTACCTGTAAAACAGGGCGAGTGGTCCTGCCTCGGGGGGCTTTGGGAAGGATTCAATAAATCTATTTGCATGGGTTTCCCAGTGGGTCAGTGGTAAGGAATCTACCTGCCAATGCAGGAGATGCGGATTCCATCCCTGGGTAGGCAGATCCCCTGGAGGAGGGCATGGCAACCCAGTCCAGTATTCTCGCCTGGAGAATCCCCATGGACAGAGGAGCCTGGCGGGCAAAGAGTCAAACACGACGGAGTGACTAAATGATAACAACGTAGAATGTTGTAGAATAATGCCTTCATGTGGCAAGCACCCAGAAGTGTAAGTACACACAAATGAGTTCCATTCCAAGAGCGCATTTATAAGTCCACTTGGCTCAGAAACCCAACAAAGTTAGCCTAGGTACCCAACTAACACAAACGGCTATATAGCACTGTACTGTAATAGGTTTATAATACTTTTCACACCAATAATGCATAAAAACAAACACAAAAAATAAAACATTCTTAATCTTACATCACAATACCTTGAAAAGTACAGTTGTCCAGCACAACAGCTGGCACACAGGGCTGGTATCAAGTGAACAGGCAGGAAAAGTTACTGATGGAGGAGGGAGAGGAGGAAGGAGATGGTAGACCTGAAGGGTTGTCAGCAATAGGCGACGGAGGGCAAGCTGTAATGTCACTCATGTCTGACGTCATAGGTGCCTGACACTGGCATCTTTGAAAGTTCACAATTTGAAGGTTCGTATGTAGGGGACTTACTGTATTATTACTGCCCCATCAGGGGAGGTCCTTCATTGGAAGGACTGATGCTGAAGCTGAAGCCCCAATACTTTGGCCACCTGATGTGAAGAACCGACTCATAGGAAAAGACCCTGATACTGGGAAAAATTGAGGGCAGGAGGAGAAGGGGGCAACAGGAGTAGATGGTTGAATGGCATTGCCAACTCAATGGACATGAGTTTGAGCAAACTCTGGGAGATAGTGAAGGACAGGGAAACTTGGCTTGCTGCAGTCCACAGGGCCGCAAGGGGTCAGACGTGACTTAGCAACTGAACAACAACAGTGATCAGAGGAAAGGAAAGAATTTTAATCTTTTGCAACCTCATGGTTATGTGAAGCGTCCAGGATGCTACCCGAGCTCTGAGCAATGAGAGAATCCCTTATTTATACCGCCAGTTATTAAGCACATCTACTTCATTCACCATCAGAAAATTCCATCAAGTGCCCAGCACAAAGCCTAATGGAAAAGCCCTGCTAAAACCATTCAGCTGGACAACAGGCAAGTGGGAGGGCCTGCTGCCATTTAGGAGCTGAGGGAGGCAGCTGCTGTCAGTCTACAATGGCACACTTATTAAAAGAGTTGTATCTCCAGGCAGAGGGAAAGGATGGACCCAGTTTCATAGCTGGTGGCAGAAGCTCAGTCCAGCCCTGAACATCCAGGGCTGTGATATGCTGCTGCCCTCACATCTGGCTCTTGGAGTTACATGACCACCGTCAGGCATGCAGAGGACACAGCCCTGAGCGACTTCACGTGTAGTCACATAGAAACTGTGAAGTAGGCTGAGAAACCTGAGTGAGTTGGGTTTTTTTAATCTGTTAATTTGCCTTCTGCCCCAATATGGACAGATGGAAATAAGGAGAAAAGAGGGATGGGAAGAGATGCTGAAGATTGATGTCGCTCCATAATGTTTTAAAATTATACACCTGCTTGCATCCTGTATCAAAGGAAATACAGAATTTCATAGAACAACATCAAATGTAAATAAGGACCTTGGCTGTCATTTTATGTGGCTCGGTTCCTCAGATATGCAGGTTGATATTAGTAATTATCTTGAGTTGGTTTGTTGCAGTCTTAGTTTATTGAATCCATGCAGTTTGGCGCAGTCTGTTTACCCATCCAGCTTCCAATTCATTCTCTCATTTTTCTTCCAAGAGCTTTTGCTGGGGTTTGGTGTCATGAATTTCAGCGCATGCCTAGGTGAGGATGAAGGGGGTGGGGAGGGAGCTGCTCTTTTCTTCCAGTCTAGCTTGAGAAGGCTGGTAGATGGGCAGCCTCGGCTCTCACTTCTGCCCGGAGGAGGCAGTGGAGACTGATGGGAGCCTTCCTCTTCAGACAGACAGTCTGGCGGGAAAAGAAACATAGAATATGATCACAGTACCAGGCACGACTGATTGCAATGAGGTGGGAGGAAAAGGGAAGAGACAAGTATGGGGGAGGAGAAGTGGCATCCAGGGGGCTTTGGAGGAAGGGTAGAATTATGACAGCTGATGATAAGAAGAATCTGCTGAGTAGCCTTAAGCCTGTTCTAAGAGTTAACTTGCTTTGGCTGGAGCAGAGAGTCCACTCAGATGAGTATGAGTGATATGGTAAACTTCAAAAGGAAGAAAAGAGCAACTCCTTTGCTACCCAAAAGGTACTAGCTGAACTGAGAGGCACAGCACTCAAACCTCTGAGAACTGTGGGAACCCCACAGCACACAGCACGCAGAAGTAACCCTCTGTGCGAGGTCTGCCATCCACAGCCATGAATTCCACAAAGAGGAATTCAGGAAAGAGTCAGACATCTCATCTGGCTCTTAGCCTTTCACAACGAAGAGCCAGGTCCTGCGAGTATACTAGAGCTGATTGGCCAATGGTACTGACTCATATTAACCAAACGCACGAAAGCCTGATGTACGAAACTGTCAGCTGTCACTTTATTCCTTTACAGTCAACTAGGTTATAACTTTCAAAGGATCTACTGATGGCAACTTGCCCAGAAAATCTCTGCCTATGTAAGAAAACTACAGGACAAGCTAAATGCTTATGCACTGTCCAGGATGGTGGGCTTCTCTGGTGGCTCAGATGGTAAAGAATCCACTTGCCAATGCATGAGACCCAGGTTCGGTTCCTGGGCTGGGAAGATCCCCTGGAGATGGGAATGGCAACCCACTCTTCTTGCCTGGAGAATCCCCATGGACAGAGGAGTCTGGCAGGCTACAGTCCATGGGGTCCCAAAGAATCTGACATGATTGAGCAACCAAGTACACACATTCAGGATGGTAGCCACGAATGGCAGGTGAGCGCTTGAAATGTCCACACTGAGATGTGCTGTGTCAGTCAAATGCCAGATTTCAGAGAGACAGGGCCAAAAAGGGGAAATACCCTATTCATAATTTTTATGTTGATTGTATATTAGACTATTTGACATTTTATACATATCACATTAAGTAACATGTTATGAAAATTAAATTCACCTCTTTTAAATTTTCTAAAATGGCTACCAGAAAATGTAAAATTACACACATGCAATATTTTGAATTTTTAAAATATTGATTTTTTTACTGATTTGGCTGCATCCAGTCTTGTTGCAGCACACAGGACCTCTGTTGCCTCATGCAGGCTTAGTGGCTCCAAGGCACGTGGGATCTTAGTTCCCCAAGCAGGGATCAAAACTGTATCCCCTGCTTTGCCAGGCAGATTCTAAACCACTGGACCATGAGGCAAGTCCCAATTTTGTGAATTTTAAATGTAAAATTACACATTCACAACTTGTGTTACATTTCATTTCAGTCATGCTCTCTTAGATGGAGCCCTGGCCAGTCCAGTGTCTGGGACTGGGAGCTGTTTTTTTATTATTCAGATATTTAAACATGTGAAAGATATTCAGACTTAAAGCCCAGCTCGACGACTTGAGGGACTGCTCTGGCACTTTACTTTCGTCCATTGTATGTTGACTTAATAGTTCAGCTCTTGCTCTGGCCATTTAGTGACTGATGATAACCACCACGCAGGCAGCTTCCCTGGCCCACATGCCTGCTAGAGTGCATGGATGGACCAGCTGCTGTCATCCACAGTTTGGGCACCAGACTGGCCCGGGTGGAACCCACATAATTCCCTGTCTTCCCTCCGCATCTCATCACCCCCTGCATCTCATACGAATGACAGCTGGTTGCAAAGACCATCTTTGTAGGGAAGGAAGGGAGGACCAAGGCTGACCTTCAGGTCAGGGGGCAGCCTGTAGCCCCTGGAGAAGGGCATTTTGGGGCATTGCTGTGAGCCTGTGAGCCCAGAGCACCAGCCACTTCCCACCCCAAGAAGGGACCTTTTCTGGCCATCCAGAGTCCTTCAGTTTGGACTGGAACCTGTGAATCTGCACTCTCCACAAGCTTCCTCATTTAAAGCGATGAAGGCTTAGAGGGAAAATCATGTTTTTATTTTTGTTGTTATTCAGTCATGTCCAACTCTTTGTGACCCCATGGACTGCAGCATGCTAGGCTTCCCTGTCCTTCTCTATCTCCCAGGGTTTGCTCAAATTCATGTCCATTGAGTTGGTGATGCCATGCAATTATCTCATCCTCTGTTGTCCCCTTCTTCTCCTGATATCAAAGAAAGACTGAAAACATTTATTTATAGGGACAAAAAAAAGTGCTTAAGGCCCCATACAGGTGGCCCTTGTACCTGTGATAAAGTACCCCCCAGTCTTCAGTTCTCCCCGGTTTCCCTGCAGTGTAGACAAGGAACAGGCCAAGCACAGGACCCAAAGTGATGTCTTTTTAAGGATTTAGTGTTTTCTTTGTACATTTTCTTACTTGACATGTGAGCAAATAAGCATTTAATTTAATTTAATGTAGTGTTTTCTTTGTACATTTTCTTTCTTGACATGTGAGCAAATAAGCATTTAATCTGTGTTCCACACGACCCAGGCAGGAGGAGTTTGAGGATGTCGGGGTGAGCAGATGGAAGCAGATTTCTCTATGTGGGTAGCTGGAATCTTCACGAAAGGCTTCCTTACCCACCATTTGGCCCCAGAGACTTCCTGTGTGCACCCATCCCTGCCCCCAACCCCCACCTCTACCAATCTGGCCATGCCTGAGGAGACGAATCTTCTTTGTACACCTTTCAGGAAGTGCTGTCCCAGGGTCTGTAGGTTTATTCCTCTTCTTCTAAGAAAGGGATTTGAGTTACACTGCGCTAATTTAGTGTAGGGCTGTCTGGGTTCTTCTCGACCCCTCCTCTGAAAATGAGTTGTTTCTACTTCCACTCGAGGTCGTGGGCAAATCTGAGTTCAGAACCCTAACCACCAGATGAATGGCTTCTTCTTTTCCTAAATTGTTCCTGTTTCACTCTCAAACGAGCAGAACCTAAGAGATGACACCTTCCTTAAGGCTCCATCACTTGCACATTCAATTAGTAAATGCGAACTCGCTGTCAGAATAACTTACAAGCAGATGTGAGAAATTTTTAAGGAAGCCAAGATACACATTTTGTGCTTCCCTGCTGTCAAAACGACCTTAGATTTCTGAAGAGTGTTAAAAATTAAGTATTGCGTACATATTTTGTATTATGACTTTATTTTTTAGAGCAGTTTTAGGTTCACAGCAAAATGGAACAGAAGGTACAGAGCGTTCCCATTTACTCCTCCCCCCACGCCCACTCCCCACCATGCACAGCCTCCCCACCATCAGCATCCCCACCAGAGTGGTCTGTTAGCTACAGCTAAATCCACACTTCCATCACAAGCCTCAGAGTCACCTGTGGTTTTACTTAGGATTCACTCTTGGTGTTGTACATTCTATGGATTTGGACAGCTGGATAATGACATGGGGGCTTCCCATGGTAACTGGTGGCTCAGTGGTAAATCCACCCGCCAATGCAGGAGACACAGGAGATGCAGGTTCGATCCCTGTGTCTGGAAGATGCCCTGGAGGAGGAAAGGGCAACCCACTCCCGTATTCTTGCCTGGGAAATCCCATGGACAAAGGAGCCTGGCGGGCTAGTCCTCGGGGTCGCAAAGAGTTGGACATGACTTAGCAACTAAACAACAACATAATGACATGAGCCACCATTACAGTGTCTTACAGAAGAGTCTCACTGCCCTAATATTGCATTTATTTTATTCTTAAGCACATGACTTCTTCTTACAACACATATCAGAGAAATGAAGGTTTACAGGACCTCAGTTTTCAGAAGTGGCACATCTCTGTGTAAGACATGGTCACACAGAGCTAAGGGGTTGAATTGACTAGAGGAGATAACCAGGCAACAGAGGACTTCTCCGTACCCGCAGATGACAGTGGCCGGCAGAGTCTAGGGCTCCGTCTGAGTTCATCTCTTCCAGTCTGTCTGCCACAGCCCTCAGACGTGCCAAAGGACTGGGACATTTTCATCCTAGTTTTCCCAGTGGTGCTGACCCAGTTTTGTTAGGTCATGCTATAGGATGAACCCAGGGTGGGAGACCTTACCTTCCCATCGACTCACGACAGCATTCACAAGTACAACATACTTCCACAGATGCAGCCAGACTCAAGAGAACCCACAGCACTGTGGTGGAGAAGCAAATGTATTTGCTGTATTATTTATAAAAGCACTCTATGTCAGTGTATTGGCCGTTGAAAACTTAAAATTTTTATTTTAAAAGGAAAATTTAATACATCCTATATCTTTTTTTAAGTCTATTGGACTTTATTTTTTTTAATGAATCCTTGTTTGTCTATGTATTTTTTTATGCACAGTTTAACAAGCATGTACTCTTATATGTCCATAAACAGGTTTTATTAAAACTGCAACACACAGGATTTTTAACACAACCCTGACAAAAACATACACAGTACAGTTTAATTAGCAACAGAAAACTAGGCCTTTCTGTTTAGAACAGTGCTGTCCAATAGAACTCTCTGTGATGATGGGAAGATTCCATGTCTGTGCTAATCAGGGCACATGTGACTGCTGAGGACATGAACTGCCACGAAGGAACTGATATTTAATTTTATAGTTCTAAGTCATGCACACATACTCAGTCACTAAGTCTTTTCCAAGTCTTTGTGACCCCATGGACTGTAGCCACCAGGCTCCTCTGTCCATGGGACTTTCTAGGCAGGAATACTGGATGGGTTGCCATTTCCTCCTCCAGGGGATCTTTCTGACCCAGGAATCAAACCCACATCTCCTACATGGGCAGGAGGATTCTTTACACTGAGTCACCTGGGAAGCCTCAATTTTAAGTCACTTTTGCTTAAATAGCTTCATAATACTGATGGTCATCATATCAGACATGGAAGGCCTTGTTGGGTACTCTATTTCCTGTACAGAAACCACTGAAGTAGAGATGACATCTTCAAGAAACTGTAGATCCTTGGTATAACTAAGGTTACAAAGTTTAAAGACGGTTTTCAATGTTAATCCTCCATCACAAATTTCATCCAACAATTGCAAGAGGATCCCTAAAAGTTGGCTATGTCTCTAATAGCTTGGTTTCTGAAGGAAATTCTTGATTTGGGGGAATATAGATCCTCCTGGCTTTGGCTTCTCTCATTTCATGGGAGGAGCTCACTGGGACACCCAGGTAGACCCTGGGTGGGGGGGTGGGGCAAAGTGCATCATCTGCAGGCTGATCACACACACACTGCCCCCTGCCCTCTGGCTGTTTGTCTTCAGGGAGAGCTGACCATGACCAGTGACATGGAGAGCTTGCAGAATGCCCTGTACCTGGACACGGTGCCAGAGTCCTGGGCCAGCAGAGGCTGCTGCAGAGGCTGGAGGAGAACAGAGGAGCCCAGACTTTAGGCTCGGGTGGAATCAGTATGGGCTTCCCTGGTGGTTCAGTGCTAAAGGATCTGCCTGCCAATGCAGGAGACACAGATTTGATCTGGGTCTGGAAGATCCTCTGGAGAAGGAAACGGCAACCCACTCCAGTATTCTTGACTGGAAAATTCCATGGACAGAGGATCCTGGAAGCTTGCAGTCCATGGGGTCACAAAGAGTCGAACTCAAGTGAGCAACTGAATCAGTGTGGAACCCACAGGCAGTTTTAGGTCCAGAGTGAACCTAAACTACCGTCAATGGATAGGAGTAGACTCTGATGTGACTGGAGCAGGGAAAGTTTTAAAGGACTAGCCTCTATGAGACAAACCTACAAATCAAGTGCTAGAGAGGGACCATGGTTGGGTCCCCCACCTCTGCAGTCATCTCCTGTCTTCCCCAGCATCCCCAAGGCCAGCTGTTTCCAGGGACCTGCCACCCCTCACCTTTTCCCCTCTGGCTGTTTGTCTTCAGGGAGAGCTGACCATGACCAGTGACATGGAGAGCTTGCAGAATGCCCTGTACCTGGACACGGTGCCAGAGTCCTGGGCCAGACGAGCCTACCCTACCACGGCAGGCCTGGCAGCCTGGTTTATGGACCTGCTTAACCGGATCAAGGAGCTGGAGGCCTGGACAGGAGACTTTGCCATGCCCTCGACTGTGTGGCTGACGGGCTTCTTCAACCCCCAGTCCTTCTTGACGGCCATCATGCAGTCCACAGCCCGCCGGAATGAGTGGCCCCTGGACCAGATGGCCCTGCAGTGTGACGTGACGAAGAAGAACAGGGAGGAGTTCAGGAGTCCCCCCCGGGAAGGGGCCTATGTGCACGGCCTGTTCATGGAAGGCGCTCGCTGGGACACCCAGGTAGACCCGGGTTGGGGGTGGAGGGGCAAAGGGCATCAGCTGTAGGCTGATTACACACATCACCCCCTCCCGTAAAGTCCAGTTGCTAAAAGGGGTGCTCTAGACTCTTCTGTCCTGGATAACCTCTCCTTGAGGCTGTCAGCTCATTTCCCTGCAGCCACAGTCTGAAAGCATCAGTTCTTCGGCACTCAGCCTTCTTTATGGTCCAACTCTCACATCCATATGTGACTACTGGAGGAACCATAGCTTTGACTGTATGGACCTTTGTTGGCAAAGTAATGTCTGTTTTTTAATGCACCGTCAAGGTTTGTCATAGCTTTTCTTCCAAAGAACAAGCATCTTTTAATTTCATGGCTGCAGTCACCATCCGCAGTGATTTTGGAGTCCAAGAAAATAAAGTGTATCACCGTTTCCATTATTCCCCCATCTATTTGCCATGAAGTGATGGGACCAGATGCCATGATCTTAGTTTTTTGAATGCTGAGTTTTAAGTCAGCTTTTTCACTCTCTTCTTTCACCTTCATCAAGAGACTCTTTAGTTCCTCATTGCTTTCTGCCATTAGGTGTCATCTTCATATCTGATGTTATTATTGATATTTCTCTCAGTAATCTTGACTCCAGCTTGTGCTTAATTCAGTCGCATTTTGCATGATGTAATCAGCATATAAGTTAAATAAGTGGGTGACAATATAGAGCTTTGACATACTCCTTTCCCAACTCTGAATAAGATTGTTGTTCTATGTCCAGTTCTAATTGTTGCTTCTTGACCTGCATACAGGTTTTGCAGGAAGCAAGTACGGTGATCTTCTGATATTGCTATCTCTTTAAGAATTTTCCACAATTTGTTGTGATCTGAAGGACTTCCCTGGTGGCTCAGACAGTAAAGTGTCTGTCTACAATGTGGGAGAACCAGGTTCGATCCCTGGGTCGGGGAAGATCCCCTGGAGAAGGAAACGGCAGCCCACTCCAGTACTATTGCCTGGAAAACCCCATGGATGGAGGAGCCTGGTAGGCTACAGTCCATGGGATTGCAAAGAGTCAGACACGACTGAGCGACTCCACACAGTCAAAGGCTTTAGTGTAGTCAATGAAGCAGAAGTGGATGTTTTTCTGGAATTCCTTTGCTTTTTCTATGATCCAATTCTGCTGCTGCTGCTAAGTTGCTTCAGTCGTGTCCGACTCTGTGCGACCCCTGAGACGGCAGCCCAACAGGCTCCCCCGTCCCTGGGATTCTCCAGGCAAGAATACTGGAGTGGGTTGCCATTTCCTTCACCAATACATGAAAGTGAAAAGTGAAAGTGAAGTCGATTCAGTCGTGTCCGACTCTTCGAGACCCCATCAACTGCAGCCTACCAGGCTCTTCCGTCCATGGGATTTTCCAGGCAAGAGCACTGGAGTGGGGTGCCATTGCCTTCTCTGCTATGATCCAATGGGTGTTAGCAATTTGATCTCTGGCTCCTATGCCTTTTCTAAATCCAGCTTGTACACCTGGAAGTTCTCAGTTCACATACTATTGAAGCCTCGCTTGAAGGATCTTAAGCATTACCTTGCTAGCGTGTGAAATGAGCATAACTGTGTGGTAGTTGAACATTCTTTGGCTTTGCCCTTCTTTGGGATTGGAATGAAAACTGACCTTTTCCAGTCCAACAGACTACCTCCCATTTTTTCACTACCTTGTTTCTGAATAATAATAAAACCAAAAATAACACCTCAAAGTCTATATCCCAGAAAGTGTTGAGCAAAAAGGGAAGGGTAGGATGTCCAAAGTTCCTCTCCTCCATAAAACAAGGGCATTGGCAAAAAGAAAAAAAAAAGTATGTATTAGATATACCAAGTTCTGTCATCAGCATAAGGGGTTCAGGGTCACCTAGACAGAGGCGAGGGATCTGTGAATCTCTCTGGATGATCATCTCCCCAAAGTGTGTTCGGAAGACCCTAGCGATGTGGGAGATGGATAGGTTGCAAGAAAAGGGTCCTGTGCTCAAAGTAAGTTTGGGAAACACTGGGATAAATAAGTGAAACTTTTTTCTTTACTGCCAGGTCTTCTTGTCTTCAGTGTGCATGGTAAAGCTTCAAGTACAGTGTATGGTAATACCGGTAGGCTCTGTGTCTTGCTAACCTGAAGTCCCTAGCACCTAGCATGACATCTGGCAAATAGCTGCATTCAGCATGCTTACTAAATGAATGATAAAATAAAACAGAGATTCAAGCCCTAAAGAGATTCACTTACATATGACATATGACCACTTTGGGAACTCTGCTTCGAGAAGATATTCAGGCTGAAAACAAGTAGAAATATGTTGTGCACCTGCTCCATTGCATGGGCTTCCCCGGTGGCTCAGTGGTAAAGAACCCGCCTGCTAATGCAGGAGACGTAGGAGACAAGGGTTGGATCCCTGGGTCGGGAAGATCCCCTGGAGGAGGACGTGGCAATGCACTCCAGTATTCTTGCCTGGAGAATTGCATGGACAGAGGAGCCTGGTGGGTTACAGTCCATAGCGTTGCACAGAGTTGGACACAACTGAAGTGACTTAGCATATACCAGTGCATGCCACCTTGGGTTGTTGAGAAAACGCTGCAAGGGGATGGGCCCTGGGGCAGCCTGGCCATCCCAGTCTCTCTCTCCTGGATCTCCCGACAGGAGCGAGGCTGCCTGTCCAGGCTCAGGGCCTGACCTGAGAGGTGCTCTCTCAAATCCTTGTCCTCAGGCTGGGATCATCGCCGAGGGGAAGCTGAAGGAGCTGACACCCGCCCTGCCTGTGATGTTCATCAGGGCCGTCCCTGCGGAGAAGCAGGACTGCCGCAGCGTCTACCCCTGTCCTGTGTACAAGACCCGTCAGCGGGGCCCCACCTACGTGTGGACTTTCCAGCTGAAGACTAAGGAGAAGCCATCCAAGTGGGTTCTGGCCGGAGTCGCCTTGCTTCTGCAGGTTTAGCTTTCTGCAGAACCCCCGAGGAAGCAAAGTTGGGCTGGAGGCTGCCCAGAGGGACCAGTGGGTGAGGGCTAAGATCACAGCCATAGAGAAAGATAAGAAATGGACAGTCACAGTTCTGAAGAGCTCCTTTGGGGAACTCGAGAGAAGTGCCTAAAGTGAGGTTGAGCTGGAGGAGTCTGGACCTAGGAATTAGGGTAGAAGAGTTTCCTAACACTGGCCCTTTCCTAATAAAGTGATTTGCTCTTCAACTGTGTTTGGCCCAGGCTCTGAGTGTTGCAGGGTCAGAAGTTATTGTGACAAGCCCGAGAGAAAGAAGCCGCAGATCCCTGAGCCCTGACATTGTTACATGACCCCACATCCAGTGCCCTGGTTTCCGGCTAGTCTGTGGGCCAGCAGCCCCAGGCTCACCTGTGAGGCAGAGTCTGTATTTTAACAAGTACCGCAGGTGATCTATATGCATGTTACTCTGGATCAGGGGGTCACCAGACTTTTTCTGTTAAGGATCAGAGAGCAAATATTTTAGGCTTTGCAGGGCATATTGTTTTTGCACAACTGCTTAGCTCTGCCACTGTAACCCCAAAGGAGCCACAGACATACATACATAAGTGGATGTGGCCACATTTCTTTAGAACTTTATTTACACAAACGGGCAGTCAGCCATGTTTTGCTGACCGTTGCTCTGGAGGATAAGGGAGGTACGTGTGCAATATTTGGGCTTCCCTGGTGGCTCAGAGGTAAAGAATCCCCCGGTCAATGCAGGAGACGCAGGTTCAATCCCTAGGTCGGGAAGATCCCCTGGAGAAGGAAATGGAAACCCACTCCAGTATTCTTGCCTGGAGAATTACAGGGACAAAGGAGCCTGGCAGGCTACAGTCCATGGGGTAGTGAAGAGTCGGATATGACTTAGTGACTGAACAACAACAAATACGCAATACCTATCTTCAGTTAGGCCCCACATGCCTTTATCAAGTGTTTATCTAACATCTACTTCTTGCTGGGGACAAAGCCACAAACAAGGTAGGTTGCTTCCTTGTCTGTCATCTTTCAGATCATTTAAGAGGGGCCCAAGGAGAAACCTTTCATCTACAGCTCACGTACAATTTTCCTTGATTTTCCTATGGAACACATTCTCGCTGGATGCCCAACAAAATCTATGGTTTCCATGAGTTGTAAAGCTCCCTTTGTGGGGCTTGTTTGTTGTCTGGGCAGGCTCCCTGTTCCTTCTAGGATCTTTATTCCCATGTATCCTTGGAGAAACATTTTTTAATTAATTGCCACTTAGCAAAGTGTTTCTTAATCTTGAGCAGGTATCAGAATCCCCTGGAGGACTCGTTAAAACAAAATTTTGTGGGCATCCTTCAGCGTTTGACTTGGTAAGTCTAAGAAACTGCTGATGCTGCAGGTCCTGGGACCGCACTTTGAGAGCTGCTTACTCCAAATGTAAAATCCCACCCTCCTGCAAACCTCTGCTATGAGAGGACAGAATCTAACGCCGACTCCACCGTGATCTCCCTGCTTTCTGCCTTGTGGTCTCCACACCCTCAAAAGAGGGCCCTCCCTCCTCATCTTTGTGCCAAAAGGGAGGTGATACATTCCTCCAGAATCCAGGGATTCCAATTTAAGAGTCATCTCTTGTGCGTCAACCAGAAAAGCACTTTCTGCTCTTTGCTTACAGTTTACAGTTTCTTGCCTAGAGTTCTTGTTTCCAGGGAGTCAGCTCTGTCCTCATCAGCGTCATCCTGCCTGCCCCTCACTGGGAACAGTACAGTAAGAGCAGGCAAAGGAGAACCAAGATGGAAGGGGAGTGGTCTCGCTGAACCAGAGCAGGACACCCTGGGTCATGCCACTTTCGGGACAAGGACAAGTGTACAGGTTAGATGTGTGTGTTAACAAACCTGAGCTGTTGAGTCGCTAAGTCATGTCTGACTCTTTGCGACCCCACAGACTGTAGCCTACCAGGCTCCTCCGTCCAAGGGATTTTCCAGGCAAGAATACTGGAGTAGGTTGCCATTTCCTCCTCCAGAGGATTCTCCCCACCCAGGGATCGAACCCAGTCTCCGGCATTGGCAGGCGGGTTCTTTATTGCTGAGCCGCCAGGGATCTAGACACTCTATAAATTGAATTGATGCTATTGATTTCTTCCTAACACATACAGACTAAATGAGATAAGGAAGATAATTTTACAGCCCAGGACACTTTGGCAAAAATGATGGACAGCCTAAGGGAGACACTGGGAGAAAGAGGAGAAAGTGGAAGCCGCAGAGCAGGTGGGAGGCAGGCCTGGGAGGAGGACACCGGGATGCCTGGCAGTGGCCAGGCTCTGACCCGGGCACCAGGCTGCCATATTCTTGTCACTGTCCCTCCAATGGTAAACTTGGGGCGGTTGTTCGAGCTAATCTGGGAGCTCGAGCACCACTGAGGGTTTGTGAGTTCCAGTCAGCACACGGTGGACGCTGCACACACAGACAAGACGGGGAATGACCACCAAGTTTATTGAAAGTTAGCTTTGCACCCGTACAACAGAGACCACATGTGAGCCCACTGGCCTCTTTGCTCCCCCTTCTGGAACAGAAAACCTGCTCTAGGACCACAGTTCTGAGGGCAGATCCAGTGAAACTCTTTCCAGAGAACATTCCTAAAACGGGGCCTCCAAGTGACACGTCTTTCCCGAGGGGTCCGGAAGGACAGACGAGTGGAAAGAGGAAGACTTCTCTTTCTCCTGACGCAGAAGCAAGAAAGTCAGCCCGCGTGAGATCCAACTCAGAGGCCGAGCTCTCCTCCTCGTCTAAAGCCGTGTTCTGGTCTCTGCTCTGCAGTCCATGGAAGACTGAGAGGGCAGGGATGCTTCCTAAGGGACGCAGTTCCTTGGGATGGAGCCAAGTCTTCTTGAACGGACCGGGGAACAGAACGGGGCTCAGAGAGCCCGACTACGGGCGGGGCTTCTTTCCCAGGTGGGATCTCTGATGCTTGTCGAGGCTCGAGCTCCAGCTGAAGCTCTTGCCGCAGCGGGTGCACTTGTAGGGCTTCTCACCTGTGTGCACCCTCTGGTGCCGGTTGAAGTTGGACCTCTGGATGAAGCTCTTCTCACACACCGGGCACTTGTAGGGCTTCTCACCCGTGTGGATTTTCTTGTGGTAGCGCAGCCCCGAGAAGTCGCTGAAGCCCTTCCCGCAGTAGTCGCACTTGCAGGGCTTCTCCCCCGTGTGGATCCGCTGGTGCTTCATGAAGCTGGAGCTCCGCAGGAAGGCCTTTTGGCAGGTGGGGCACTGGAAGTACGTCTCCCGGCTGTGAGTTCTTTGGTGGAAAACCAGCTGCGAGTTCCGGTAGAAGATCTTGCCACACTCCCTGCAGGTGGGGAGTCTCTGGGCCATGGGGGCCCTTGGCTGCCCCCGCAGCGCGGCCTCTCTCTTCTCCTCAGGCCATGGTGCGGGCGAATCCCCGGGAAGCGGGGGCAGCAGGTGCGGCCCTGGCTGCTTCCTGGAATTCCTCTCCTGGGGGCAGAGCTGACCCCCTGTCCCTTCGCCCCGCAGGTTCCCCTGGGCCTCTGAGAGGTCCTCTCCTTCTCCAAAGGGTCTTGGCTCGTCCTCACTGAAGAGGCCGCTCAGGGGAGCCTGAGGGGGAGGCTCTCCCAATGCCGGAGGGTCCTGGGCCCTGTAGTTCTCCAAGTTCAGGTTCTCTTTGTCATTCTCCCCTCTGTCCCCTAGAATGAGAAAGAAGATGCAGAATAGCTCAGTCAGCGGTCCGCCCTGCTTGCCAACCTGTGTGTCAGAGAAAGGGTCAGCACAAGACATAACGATTTCTCTTTACCAAGAAGAAGGAAAATGCTGTCGGACCTGAGCACCCAGCACTCGCTTCACATGCGTCCGGCTGTGCCTCAGCTCTGGAAAGGAGGAGAACGCGTGACAGTGGAGGATGGCTCCCAGAGGCCGCAGCGGCCTCCTTGGAAAAGCAGCAGCCAGCTTCCAAAGCCCAGGAGAAACAAGTCTAATATAGGAGAATGCTACGCTAACGAGTATTGGTTTTTATCGGATTATATCAAAAGGATAAATGTGATCATGAAAAAATAATTTGAAAAGCATATGAAAGAAAACAAAATCACCCTTAATCATAGCACCCAGAGGCAACTACTGTGAGTGTACATTTCCTTCCAGTCTTTCATTTAAACATGTATGTCGGGAAGATACCCTGTTGAGGGGCATGGCAACCCGCTCCAGTATTCTTGCCTGGAGAATCCTCATGGACAGAGGAGACTGGAGGGCTACAGTGCATGGGGTTGCACAGTCAGACACAACTGAAGGGACTCAGCATGCATACACGCACATACACGTGTCTGTTTTTCGCTGACACGACCAGGACCATACCGTATAAATAGTTCTCTACCTGGCTCTGTAGCCTTTCAATGGTAAAGGGTGGTGTTTATCAATTTCACACGGGTCCTCCCTTCCACAAATCACCCCGAAGTTCATGTCATGTCCCTGGAGCTGTGATGCTCAGAGAAGCTGCCATGTGGAAGTCTGCACCCTTGGTCTGTGCAAGCATCCAGCTTCATTGGTGCTTCACTAACTTCATTAACTCACAAAACAGTTACACTTTGTTTTTCTGATAACTTGGGGTTTGGTTATTACTACTCAGGGACCCATGTGGTAAAGATCTTTATGTGGCTGGTAGAATTTATCTTCAACTTTTATAAATGACTTTATTCCTATAGACCTGAAGGAGCTGTCTGCCCTTCTCTCTGCTATGTCGGTGTCTTTCACATTATCGGCTAGAGACCCAGGAATCTGCTGGAGCGCCAGACCAGAGCTTGTTAATTCAGAGCCTTAGAACTTGTTCCTCTTGGAAGGCCAAGGTACTCTCTCTTGTCTTTGAAGAAGCCTTTATAGGTATCATTTTAAAGAGCTGAATAACGGCTCACCATGGAGATATGATAATAAACACAGTAGACTAAAAGAAGATAATTTATTTAAGACTTCTCCTACTGTGGGAATCTAAGTTGTTTGTTTTATTTGGCTACTGTAAATAATGACGTGAGAAGCTTTTTTCTTCACAAATTCTGCCCACATTTCTGATCAGTACCTTAAAGTTTCCTCAAAATACAACTACTGTGTCAACAGGCATGAATGGTGTTATTAAGGCTGCTGACACCGACTGGCAGATCAACTTCCAGCACGACGGTGCCATCCTCAGGTCTAAGAGGCTGGGCAGAGAGGAGGCAAGGTTTCAGTGCCTATTGACTGTCTCAAGAATCTGCTGCTCAGACTGGTGGGAAACGGCTTCTTGTTGGTATAAATGTTAATTCTTTAGTTATTAAAGGATCAATTTTTTTCACATTTATGAGTTACTTTTCATACTCCAAGACTGCTGTCCATTATTTTTAAACTGGGAAAGTCACTTTTCTCTTATCAACTTGCACCCACTCTTTCTATTTTAAGAAAAATAGTCACTTGCCTGTCATGTCCATGAAAAGTTTTTCACCAGTTTAGTCATTATTATTTTGTTTGGGTTTGTGTGCTCTGTGGCTCAGTCGTGTCTGACTCTCTGCAACCCCATGGACTACAGCCTGCCAGGCTCCTCTGTCCATGGGATTTTCCAGGCAAGGATACTGCAGCAGGTTGCCATTTCCTCCTCCAGGGGATCTCTCTGACCCAGAGATCGAACCTGAGTCTCCTGCACTGAAGGCGGATTCTTTACTGCTGAGCCATCGGGAGTGGGGAGAAGCCCCTTGTTTGGAGTTATTTTTATGTGCAGAAGTTGTGGTTTCTTTCTTTTTAAATATAGTCCAGTCTGTTAACCATTTACCTAGTGATTTTTTTTCCTGTCACTTTTATACTTATAAAAATCATCCCCAGCTTGACATGAGTCAAATATTTACCCATTTTCTTCCCTATTACTATTATTTTATTTTCATATTTGATGTCTTTTCCATCTGCTTCCAACTTGTTTTGGTAGACGACACACACAAAGTTGAAGTAGATTACTCTTCCCGGAGTGTTTTCTCCTGATTCTGCTCAGAGAAGAGTGACTCATCCTGTGGACTTGCATTGCTTCTTCCTTCCTCAGTCCCTTACAGACCAGTGTCTGGTCCCCAGCCCCCTCTTCAGTTCCACCAGCTTGTATTCTATCAGCATGACACTATGTGAATGAGTTTACCTTCCAGAAATGACGCACTCTGAATATTTACAACCCAACACTGATGAAACACTCTTTCAAACCTTTGTACTATTCTTGCAGTATTCTTCCTGATAAGTGCTTAAGAATCATTTTTCCAAATACAGTTGACTCTCGAACGATGTGGGGGTTGGGGTGACCACCCCAGTGCAGTGAAAATCCAAGTGTAACTTTACAGTCAGCCCTCTGTATCCAAGTTCTCCACCTATGACTTCAACCAAACGTGGACTGTGTACAAATTTATTGAAAAAACTCTTGAGAATAAGCACTCCCACACAGTCCAAACCCTTACTATTCAAGGGCCAACTGTATGTGTATAATTTTCATCCTTTGAAATTGTGATTAGAGGTATGAGTGTAAGACTTTTTCAAGCTCACTTCCCTGCTGACCTACTTTTCCTGTGAGCTCTTCTTCCACGTGGTCAAACAGAAGAACATATCCACTCTCTGGGGCTTGTGTCCCCGGCTCTCAGCCCAGGTTAGGCTTCCCTGGTGGCTCAGTGGAAAAGAATCTGCTTGCCACTGCAGGAGATGCAGGTTCCATCCCTGTGTTGGGAAGATCCCCTGGAGAAGGAAATGGCACCCCACTCCAGTATTCTTACCTGGAGAATCCCATGGACAGAGGAGCCTGGCGAGCTGCACCCCATGGGGTTGCAGAGTCAGACACAACTTAGAGACTAAACAACCACCGAATCTAGGTCTGGCAGGCTGTTAATTCTGGTAACCTTTGGGGCCAGACCACTCCTTTCCTGTCTTGTTATTACTGCCTCGTCCCTGCACACCTGGACTTCTATGTCAGTGGCCCCCAGGACTCTCCTCCTTGGGGGGTACCCTCCCAGCCTGTCCTGCAGGTGGCTGCTTCCTAAGTCTCTCTCCCCACAGATCCTCTCTCAAGAACCTATGATGGTGTTTCTTTGCCTTATCAAGGCAGGCTGGCTTTATACCCTCTCCACAGTCTGGTTCAAGGTAACATCTAACAAGACTGTTGTTAGAAAATGAGATGAAAGGGTGTGCATGTGTGCGTAGGTAGGTAGGTAGGTAGGTAGGTTTGACAGTCGATTTTATGTAACTGTAGTGTTTTTAAAAGAATTCAGAAGGCAAAGGGTGACTGCTGTTTTACAACAGATCAAGTTCATATTTCTTTGTACCAACCTTAAAATACGTGATTGATATGAAGTATTTGTTGTTGCTGCTGTGTAATGAAACTTGGGGTGCATAGAAAGTAGCTGAAACACGTTTTTCTGCTTGGTGTCTTGTTTATTTTGTTTGGAGTTGGAGTTACCATTTACCATAACCAGAGTCAAAAAAAAAAGTCTAGTTACTCTGGACCTTCTCCTTAGGAAGGATAACAGTAATCTGTTAGATGATCTTTTTTTTTTTTAATAATAGAACTCAATCCATATCTGATTTGCTCTCAGCCTGTACAATCTTAATTCTCTCTGAGAAAGGAAGCCATCACAACAGGCTGGAGTGAGGCAGCATATCAGATTCAGGGTCCTTCGTCCATAATTAAACATCTGTCAACAACCTGACAGCCAGACAGGAGAGCCAACCTCAGTATTCAACCTGGACTGACCAGGTCATGGCTAGTTATGACTGATGTAATAGAAACCAAGTCCTAACCTCTCCCCCACCACCTCCAATGTAATGACTGGGGGTCAGAAATGGCCCCCGTCCAGAAATGGACAGGTCACTCACCTATGCAGGTGGGTCTTGGGATCTTCTCATTGGCTTGCAGGTGTGGCCCTGCCAGCTCTACCCCATACCCAGCTGGATCAGTCAGGTCAGGCCTGGCACTGGAAATGCCTGGAACAGAGAGGAGATCAGTGGGCCTGGATGAACGGGGAGGACTGGGGACCAGGCTGTGCTGTTCAAAGGAGGGCCATGCGTGGACAGGGAACTGAGAGGCTCTGGATACCACTGAGGAGCCCGTCTTGGAGGGACACGGGGAACCTCGAAGACACCAGCACCCCCGGGATGGCCAGATGACGGCATAGGCCACAAAAAGAAGGCTCTGGGCAGGAGGGGTCAGACCACCTGGCAGGCTGGTGCGCGGGTCGTGACTGGGACCCCACCCGTGGTTGGCTGGGCACAGTCGGCCACAGCCGAGCCCTGTTGTAACTCAACACCTGCAAGCTACGAAACAGTGAGAAGGTGACTAGATCTGCCGCTCACTGTCACCATCTAACTGAGGGCACCCTGGCACCCACTTCACAAAGGAGAGGAGCCACCGTGGGGCCAGGTGCACGCAGCGTGTTCAATACATGGGAGCTGACACTGTAGCCCGGCCCCTCCAACTCCCCAGCGCCCGGCTGTGTCTCCAAGGGTTTCCGTCACCCGGAGAGCACTGAGCAGAGTGGCCAGTCAGTCCACCAGGCTGACCCACCTGCACCTCCTGAGACCATCTTCCCGTAGGTCTCCAGCATGAGATCCCAGTACTGCTCCTTCTGGGTAGAATCCAGGTGCCTCCACTGCTCCTAGAGAAGAACACAGGCCTGAGTCCAGGGGAGGGTCCCGAACCATCCCTCCCTGCTTGTGCAGGGCTGAGGAGAAAGGAATGGCCTTAGGGTCCTGGCCATCAGAAGGTCTGAGAAACCACAGGAGGTGGTTCCAGACAGAGTCAACAGGCCCGGCCTCTGTACTTCTTGCCATGGAGCGGAAACATGTAGGTTTTAGGTCCCGTGTTCTCTTTTAAGTTGCCTGTTTGGGGAAGCCCTTTCTCCACTCGGCTTGTGTTTAACTCTCAGTGCTCATCGGAGAGATCTTTGGGCAGAAGAAGGAGCCTGAAATTCCCAAGACGTCATTGATGTCTGGAAATTCAGGAGGGAAAGGAAAGTTTTAAAATGTAGTTCTGATTAGCAGATATTAAGCTTAAAAAAAGAGAAGAAAAGGAGGAGTTAATGTTTTCGGGTGGAAGAAACTGCAAAGGTGAAAAGTGACCTCTATATGTTTAACTATTGATCATAACATTTTAAATATGGACTTTAATTTAAAATTTTATAAAGTAGGAATTTTTTACTTTGTTGATCTTCTGTGAGTGAAGTTACCTTAACAACTGTCTGGAAATAACCAGCTTGAGCAAACCCTGCTGAATGCAGGAGTCCTTGGTCCTTCCGGTCAGAACACACAGACCCCCTCTTCAGCACTGGCAGTAATACCCGCGAGGCGGCCTGGCCCCCCAGACACACGGGCACCAAAAGAGTAGCCACCAAGATGCCGAAGACATCCACCAAAACCCTCTGGGGCAACAATCGACCCTTTCAAAGCCCAGAAAAGAGTCTCTGAACAGCGTACCTCCAACCTTAAAGCCACAGACTTACTCGAGGACTGCTAGAAGCCAGCGGTGCTTGAATGAAACCCTTGACTTAAGAGACAAGACGCCAACTACAGTCCTCCCCCTCCCTCTCATTTTCACAAGAGCAGAAAAAAATCTAACTTTCTACTCTGGGAAGTATGAGATTTGATGGGGAAATAATCTGGATTTCATGTGGAAACAGCACCACCTTGTGGGTTTGTGGGGCACTGCCACAACTGACTCGCACAGAGACATGTGGACTACGTTCCCCTCTGGAGGTCTGAACACAGGGAACGGGCGCCACGCATCCCCGAGTCTGGGAGGCTCTGTCTCTGACTCAGTCACACGTCTGACACGTGGACCTCACACCCTGCCACTGTTCTTGAGGTTCCCAAATCAGGGAAGACATTAGAAGATGTGATTTCTTACATTTAAACATTCCCTTCAGATATAAAAGACTTTGTTGAACATCGAGGGCCTTCTGATAAAAACAGGTGTTGTTAGTTTAGGGAGGGGCACCAGGACTGGGTCGGGATGGTCTGTCAGGGCTGAGCTGCTGTTAATCAGGCATCAGCTATATAGGAAATTTATTTATACTATATATTTATACAGGGCTTCCCAGGCAGTGCACCGTGGTAAAGAATCCACCTGCCGATGCAGGAGACACAAGTTTGATCCCTGGGTTGGGAAGATCCCCTGGAGGAGGACATGGCAACCCACTCCAGAATTCTTGCCTGGAGAGTCCCATGGACAGAGGAGCCTCGCGGGCTACATTGTACGGGGTCACAGAGTCAGACATGACTGAGAACACACCACATATTTATTTATATACATACACACACACACACACACACACACACACACACACATATATGGTGCTGCTGGTGAGCATTAAGAATCTCTGGACCTTGAGCTATCCAAAACAGGTCATGGCTAATGTCCGTATGTAAGTACCACAGAGCTAACAGCTAACCCCACTAGCTGAAGTGTGTTAATATGCACACCTTTCACAGGGATACCCTGTATTTACTGCAGAAGCAACAAGAGGCCTCCAAGTCTGCTTGAGATCCTTGGCAGAATACCCAGTTCTTTCCCCGCAAGCAGCCTCCTGCCTAACAGTCTGGTTCCTGAGTACCCTGAAAGCAGGAAGAAGGGTACTCTTGAGTCACTGAAAAAGGTATATCCCCCTGCCCACTCCCCACCCCCTACCCCAAGTACAATGCGAAGCTGGGACTCTGGTTTCTAGATCTGTGGGCCTGGAGAGCTGAAGCTCAGACCTGGCTTCACACCACGTTCAACACACATAGCCTTCCTCACGTTCACTCTAAAGGACCCCACAAGGAGAGTCCTGAGAAGAGGAGTTCTCTAGAAGTTTGGAACAATGCTTTGACTAAAGTCTACAGACACTTGAAAAACTTCATTTTTATCAAATGCAACTTTTCAGAGTCGCTCTCCACATAATCAAAATAGATCTGTTTCTGAGACTTCTGTTTGTGGCCAGGATGGAGTGAGAGGGGCTGGGTTTACCTTCCTGCTGAAGCCCTGAGGGCAAGGTTCTGGGGTCGAGAAGCAGGGGACCCCACTCACCTGAGATGCTGTGTGGAGAAGGGAGGCTCTGAAGTCCTGGTCCCTGACAGGCATTTGCTCGGGCTGGGCAGGCAGCTGGGCAGACAGCTGGGTGGCGGCCGCTGCTGAAGACAGAGACAGAATACTGAGCATCCTGATGTCCTTCTTGACCGCTCACAGAGGGCACAGGGATAAACCTCCCCACCGAGAACCCGCACTTGTCCCACCATCCGCAAGCTCAGACCCACATTTACCTCCCTAACCAACTCTGGCTCCTCCAACCTTCCCGACAGCTGCCCCCAACATCTCCTCCCACCTTCCTCAGACCCCAGATCCGAAAGGCCTGGCCCTGTCATAAAGTGGCTTACATTGCAGACTTTGAATCCCCCGTTGCAGTTGATTCCTGTAGGTGCACCCTGCTTCCCACATATCCAGACACACCCCAATTGCAGCGGCCTATGGGGTCAGTTCCCTCTTGGCCTGCTGATCACAGTCCCCCGGTTTCTCCAGGAGGCAGCACACCCCACCACCAGGAACCGCCCCTCACCTAGACCTTGCTCCATGTCAGACTCCTCTTTCACCACACAGCTCAGTGGCTCCCCGGGCCCGGGGGCTGTGTTCTGGAGCCCAAGCTTCTGAGGTACTTCAGCAGGAGACCCTGCGTCCCCCGCTGGGCAGCTCGCGGGCTCCGCCTTCTCTGAGAAGACTTCCTGTCCCAGAACTTGGATGCTGATCTAGAGACAACACAGTGCTGATTACTGAAAGACCCAGAGTGAGGGTTTCTGAAAAACACAGAGCTACCCTTCCAGAACACATCCTAAGACAGGCCTTAGGGACACGGGGCAGGGAAAGAAAAGGCCAGCACTTATTTCTGGTCCAGCAGGAACTGGGCAGGGAAGCACCCTGAGGGCAGCTGGAGGATGAGGCCAGAGGGAGACCTGGGAGCCCTTCAGACAGGCCGCTGGGGCTGTGTTTCTACTGGACAGCCTCCACCAATTAAGACGCAGGTGTCTTTGGGACAACTCCCCAAACACTCCAAAGATGGGATGGGAGGGGAGACTTTATCTTCAATCCGTAATGGCCGAAAAGCATAGTGTCACAGGGAGACCTAGGATCAGGTGTGGCGTGGGGATATACAGAGGAGGTATAATGAGAAAAACGCTGAGGAGATATAATGAGTCTTCGTCCCAGGCTCCTGGCACAGAGCTCTGAAACCCCTGGGATGTCCTGAAGGACAGGAGTGCCAGGAGCCACTTTTGTGGTTCAGACGAGCCCCTCCCAACCGTCCCTGAGTTAGATCATGATAGGATAACTCTTGGTGGCCCTGGATAGCTTCATGATGGAGGCCCGTTGTCAGGGGAACTAACCTGGTGACTGGAGGGCCAGAACATTCAGCCCCGCCCCTCAACCTCTAGGGCACAGAGAGGGGCTGGAGCTCTTCAACCACTAATGGCCAATGATCAATCTGTCATGCCTGAGTAACGAGAACACCATGCTGCTGCTGCTGCTAAGTCGCTTCAGTCGTGTCCGACTCTGTGCGACACCAGAGACGGCAGCCCACCAGGCTGCCCCGTCCCTGGGATTCTCCAGGCAAGAACACTGGAGTGGGTAGCCATTTCCTTCTCCAATGCATGAAAGTGAAAAGTCAAAGCAAAGTCACTCAGTCGTGTCCGACTCCCAGCGACCCCATGGACTGCAGCCCACCAGGCTCCTCCGTCCATGGGATTTTCCAGGCAAGAGTACTGGAGTGGGGTGCCATCGCCTTTTCCCTAGTAACTCCTAAACTGTGGGGTTCAGGGAGCTTCCAATCTGGTGAACACATACAAGGGTCAGGAGGATGGAGTGCCCAGAGGAGGGCATGGAAGCTCTGTGTATCCCCCATGTCTTCTATTTGGCTGGTCCTCAATCATAGCCTTTAGAACAAACTGGAAAATGGAAGCAAAGTGTTTCCCTGAGATCTGAGTCATCCTAGCAAGTTATCAAACCTGAGGAAGGGGCCATGGGAACCTCCCAATCTGTAGCCAGCTGGCCGGAAGTCTGAGTGAACCCTGCAGCTTGTGACTGGTGGCTGAAATGGGGGAAGTCTTACAGGACCAGCCCTTATCCTCTGGGTTGAGAAAAGCAGACCGCTGCTATCATAACTGAACTCAATAGGAGGACACCTAGTTGAGATCAGAGACTCGGAGAATTGGTTGTTGGTGTGAAAAACCCCACATATTCAGTGCCAGAAAAAAAGATAACCCCTGGGACTTCCCTGGTGGTTCCATGATTAATCACTTCCCTGGTGGTGCCAAGGCAGGGGACACAGGTTTGACCCCTGGTCCAGAAAGATCCCACATGCTGTGGGGCAACAAAGCCTGTGCATCACAACTACTGAGCCCGCACACCCTAGAGCCGATGCTCTGCAACAAGAGCAACCACTGCAACGAGAAGCCCATGCACCGCAATGAGAGTAGCCCCCGCCACGAGAGTAGCCCCCGCCACAAGAGTAGCCCCCACCACTAGAGTAGCCCCCGCCACGAGAGAGTAGCCCCCGCCACTAGAGAGTAGCCCCCACCACTAGAGTAGCCCCCACCACGAGAGTAGCCCCCGCCACTAGAGAGTAGCCCCCGTCACGAGAGTAGCCCCCGCCACTAGAGAGTAGCCCCCGCCACTAGAGTAGCCCCCGCCACTAGAGAGTAGCCCCCACCACAAGAGTAGCCCCCGCCACTAGAGAGTAGCCCCCGTCACGAGAGTAGCCCCCGCCACTAGAGAGTAGCCCCCCCCACGAGAGTAGCCTCCACAACTAGAGTAACTCTGCAACTAGACAGTAGCTCCCGCAACTAGAGAAAGCCTGCACGTGACAACAAAGACCCAGCACAACCAAAAGTAAGTAAATGATTAAAAAAAAAAAAAAAGACACGCCCCTGCTAAGACCCCAGAGGACCTGGTGCTTCCCTCACACATCACAGCACTCTCTGCTCACCCACTGCCACAGCCTCTGGGGGTCTCCCTTCAAGCTCTCCACGAGGGTCACGGCCTCCTCCCCGCTGCCTGGACACTGCTTCCGCACCCACGTCTGGATCTCCCCAGGCAGAATGCTCAGGAACTGTTCCAGCATCAGCATCTCCAGGATCTGCTCCTTGGTGTGAACCTCTGGCTGCAGCCACTGGAAACAGAGCTTCCGAAGCTGTTGGAGGGTTTCATGGGGCCCGGACATCACCTGGTAAGGAAACTGCCTGAAGAGCTGGCGTGCGGTCTCGGGGCTGGAGGGCTCCCCTCGGGGGGTGGCATCTGGGCCAGGGAACAGGAGCTCCTTGGCCTTGGCTGGTGGTGGCAGCAGGACAGGAGCCTGCCCCAACTCCACGGGCATCATCTGGCGTGGCGAGTCCTTTTAGGGGACGTGCTTCTGGGACGGAGCTGTCCCCAGGAGAGCCAGGTCTTCTCAGAGCCTCTCACAGGGACCCTGGAGGGGCAGCGAGAGCAACATTACATGGGCTAGGGGGATGCACTTTCACAAAAGAACAGAACCACCTGTCCTGCCTGAGAGGTGAGGGAGGGAGTCGTGGGTCTTCTGAAATCAATGGATGCACTATTTTACTTTGAAATATGGTAAACTTGAAGCTGCAAAGCAAACTACTAGAACCATAGCTAGACTGTCACCACAACTCTGACCATTTTTAGTGTTCTCTCTTGGTCTTCAAATGGCCAGACCAAGAAGAAGAATGAAATGCACCACGTGAAGCATGTCCACTAGGTTTCCAGGTAAATAGCTCTTCTCCACAACACTCCGATATCTGCACCCATAGGTCTGCAGACCAAAATAGAGAGCCGAACAGAGACACTGATGGCCTAGGATTAAAGACTAAGGTTGAAAAGACTGTGTGTGTGCATGCATGCTGAGTTGTGTCTGACTCTTTGCAACCCCATGGACTGTACTCAACAAGGGTTCTCTGTCCATGGAATTTTCAGGCAAGACTACTGGAGTGGTTTGGGCTGCCATTTCCTTCGTCAGGGCATCTTCCTGACCCAAGGATCAAACCCATGTCTCTTGCATTGGCAGGTGGATTCTTTACCACTGCGCCACCTGGAAGCCCAAGGTTGAAATGACTAGATGCTTCCAAAATAAATAAGAAGTTGAAGAGAACTTTTTCCCCAAAAGGTGCAATGAAAGTTCTAAGTGACCTCTTTTGAGTGCCATGTTGACAACTGGGAATTTATGAAAAATCTGTCATACTAAAATTTTCAACCCTAAACTGAAAAAAGTCTTAGAATAAATACTGACTACCACAAAAACATTCCTACAGACATGAAGCAAGTTTTATGGTGAGTGGTATCAAAATTCAGAAGGCAGGAACTAAGACAAGGAAAAGAGAATTAGGAAATGACGAAGTTAATATTAAGATGTTTCAAAAGGAGCATGCAATATTTCTAGATAGCTTTCTTGCATGTAATCCTAATATTGGACTATTGGGTCTATATTAAAATATTATAAAGGAGCTGGAGGTCATCATTTCTCCATAACATGAACCATAACAACCAAAAAAACACCCAGTCAATTGGGTGCCAGGGTTAATCAGAGATCAGTACGACACTCTAGCTTTTGATGGCTGCTTTGTCCTTGAGGGGGCTTCCCTGATAGCTCAGTTGGTAAAGAATCTGCCTGAAATGCATTAGATTCCTGGGAAGGAAGATCCCCTGGAGAAGGGATAGGCTACCCACTCCAGTATTCCTGGGCTTCCCTTGTGGTTCTGCTGGTAAAGAATCTGCCTGCAATGCAGGAGACCTAGGTTTGATCCCTGGGTTGGGAAGATCCCCTGGAGAAGGGAAAGGCTACCCACTATAGTATTCTGGCCTGGAGAATTCCATGGACTGTATAGTCTATGGGATCACAAAGAGTTGGACATGACTGACCAACTTTCACTTTCAATTTTTTCACTTTTGTCCTTGAGGTGTAAGAGCAATGTCTTTATCCCCATGACTTCACCTAAACAGTTCACTCTATATCACAACATCATTTAAAAATAAAACAAGCAGGAGATTGCTTCAAGATGGTGGAGTAGAAGGCCACGTGCTCACCTCCTCCTGTGAGAGTGCCAAAATCATAGCTAACTGTTGAACAATCATTGACAGGAGGACACTGGAAAAAAAGGTACCCCATGTCCAAAGACAAAGGAGAAGCCACAACAAGAGGGCAGACGGACGCAATCAAGAAAAAATCAAATCTCATACTTGCTGGATGGGCAACCCACAAACTGGAAAACAATTATACCACAGAGGTTCTCCCACTGTTGGGAAGGTTCTGAACCCCAAGTCAGGCTTCACAATCTGGGGATTTGGCAAAGGGACTAAGAATCCCCAGGGAATCTGATGTTGAAGGCCAGCAGGATTCGATTGCAGGACTTCCACAGGACTGGGGGAAACGAAGACTCCACTCTTGGATGGCACAAAATCTTATGTGTACCAAGACCCAGGGAAAAAGAACACTGACCCCACAGGAGACCGAACCAGACCTGCCTGCTAGTGTTGGACTGTCCCCTGCAGAGGTTCAGGTCAGCAGGGACTCACTATAGGGACGGAGACACTGGCAGCAGCAGTCCTGGGAGAGGCACCTTGGCATGAGCCCTCTTGGTGTTTGCCAATAGCCCTACCATCAGTTCAGTTCAGTTGCACAGTCATGTCTGACTCTGCGACCCCATGGACTGCAGCACACACCAGGCTTCCCTGTCCATCACCAACTCCCAGAGTTTAGTCAAACTTATGACCATTGAGTCAGTGATACCATCCAACCATCTCATCCTCTGTTGTCCCCTTCTCCTCCTGCCTTCAATCTTTCCCAGCATCAAGGTCTTTTCAAATGAATCAGTTCTTCGCATCAGGCAGCCAAAGTACTGGAGTTTCAATTTCAACATCAGTCCTTCCAATGAATATTCAAGACTGATTTCCTTTAGGATGGACTGGTTGGATCTCCTTGCTGTCCAAGGGACTCTCAAGAGTCTTCTCCAGCACCACAGTTCAAAAGCATCAATTCTTCGGCGCTCAGCTTACTTTCTAGTCCAACTCTCACATCCATACATGACTACTGGAAAAACCATAGCTTTCACTAGATGGACCTTTGCTGGCAAAGGTCTCTGCTTTTTAATATGCTGTCTAGGCTGGTCTACCACAGAGCCTATAGATTCCAGGGCTGGGTAGCCTCAGGCCAAAGAACTAACAGGGAGGGAGCATAGTCCCACCCATTAGCAGATAATTGGATTACAGTTTTACTGAGCAAGGCCCTGTCAGAGCAAGACCTAGTTTTTCCCCAGTTCCTCCCATCTGGAAGCTTACACACTCTTAGCCTCATCTACCAGAGGGCAGAGAGCAGAAGCAAGAACAACTACATTCCTGCAGCCTCAAGAACAAAAAGCACAATCACAGAAAGTTAATCAAAATGAAAAGGCACAGGATTATGTCACAGATGAAGGAACAAGATAAAATCCCCAGAAAAACAACTAAATGAAGTGGAGATAGGCAACCTACCAGAAAAAGAATTCAGAATAATGATAGTGAGGATAATCCAGGATCTCAAAAAAAAAAAAAAAAAAAAAGAATGGAGGCACAGATTAAGATGACATAAAAAGGTTTAACAAAGATTTAGAAGAACTAAACCAGAAAAAGAAAGCAAAAATTTTTTGAGGGGATAAAATAGAAAGGTAAGAAGATTATGTTTCTTGTGTGGACCCCACTAACTGTCCTTTGTGCTTACAAAGAGACCCATGTATCGGGCTGGTCAGAGAGTTTATTTGGGTTTTTCCATAACATCTTACAGAAAAACCTGAACAAACTTTTGGCCTACTTGATATTTCATTCATATATTCATCCAGCACCCAGAGGGCTACAGCAACATGTGCTCAATAATTCAGGAATTCTATTTCTTTTCATGGCAGCCTACCCACTGTAAACAACAACAGTACTGGAGAAAGCCTAAGAGGCCACTGTTTTCAGGCACTGAACAACAGGTAGGCAAGAAAGGAATCCCTGAGAGAAGAAAAGCTCATGAGGAGGGTCCCATGGTCATCACAGCTGTCTGCAAAGGAATGATTTCCAAAGCCCAGTGCAGGACGCTGGAGCTCAAGCAGAGACCAGGGGCTACTGAAGCGGCTAGAATCATAAAGAGCAGGGCAGTGGGGAGGAGGAAGCTGTGGCAATGGAGGCAGACAGTTGTGGAGGGAGGGGGGGTTTCCTTGTGATGAATCTTGGCCAAGGGTTGGACTGCACTCAGCATGGTGGAACTATCCAAGGTTCAACAGGGAGCAGTTGCTACCATGTTAAAAGAGCAAATGAGGGATACAGAAGGCCAACCAATGATGAGAGACATTTACATTTCTGACCCCAAAAGTAGAGAAACATTCAACGCATCCTGAGTTATCTGAAAGGTCATATTAGGAGTAAGGACCATGCTTGAGAGTAAGACCTACCTACTCTAAACATGCCCCCAAAAACCTAAAAATATGCTTCAACAATATCCACCAAGGAGGCCCAGTCTGTTGGTCTATTCTGATCCAGTTACAAGAATTAGAGGGAATTCCTTGGCAGTCCAGTGGTTAGGACTCCATGCTTTCACTGCCAACAGCCCAGGTTCAATTCTTGATTAGAGAACTAAGATCCCACAAGCCATTCAGAACAGCGAAAGAAGAAAAGAATTTGGGAGACACCTTGGGTTTTCAAAAGATCTACCCTAAAACCAAGCTGGTTATTGTTCAGTCACTAAGTCATGTCTGACTCTTTGTGATCCCACGGACTATAGCATGCCAGGCTTCCCTGTCCTTCACTATCTCCTGGAATTTTCTCAAATTCATGTCCATTGAGTCGGTGATGTTATCTAGCCATCTCGTCCTCTGCTGCCCCCTTCTCCTTTTGCCTTTAATCTTTCCCAGCATCAGAGTCTTTTTCAATAAGACAGTTCTTCGCATCAGTGGCCAAAGTATTGGAGCTTCAGCATTAACACTTCCAATGAATATTTAGGGTTGATTTTCTTTAAGACTGACTGGTTTGATCTCCTTGGAAAGGTATGGCAAACCTAGACAGAGTATTCAAAAGCAAAGACATCACTTTGCCAACAAAGGTCTATATAGTCAAAGCTATGGTTTTTCTAGTAGTCAGGTATGGATGTGAGAGTTGGACCATAAAGAAAGTCGAGCACTGAAAAACTGATGCTTTTGTATTGTGGTGCTGGAGAAGACTCTTAAGAGTCCCTTGGATTGCAAGGAGATAAAAATCAAACTAACACAACCCAAAGGTGATCAGTCAGTAATTGAACTGCCTGCTAGAAGAAAAATCAACACTCTTCAGAAGAAGATAACAGAATCCTTAGTGTCTACAATGTGCCATCCATAATATCCATGATACGATCCAAAATCAAGGGGAAAGAAGTCAAGAGAATCCAAGCCCTGATGGCCTCAGGACTTAAAAACAATATAATTTTAATGATAGAAGAGATAGTGACTTTCCACAGAGAACTAGAAATCATAAAGAGAAACAAATGCAAATTCTAGAAAATGAACTGTCAACCCAGAATTCCACATCCAACAAAAACACCTTCCAAAGAAAGAATTAAAAAAGACATCTATCAGATAAAAAAAGCCATGAAAATTTTCCCCCAATGATGCATACTGCAAGAAACGCTAAAGGACATTCTTCCAGTTAAAGGAAAACTCACATCTACAGAGAGGAATGAAGTGAAGTTGCTCAGTCGTGTCCAACTCTTTGTGACTCCATAGACTGTAGCCTACCAGGCTTCTCTGTCCATGGGATTTTCCAGGCAGTAGTACTGGAGTGGATTGCCATTTCCTTCTCCAGGGAGTCTTCCCAACCCAGGGCTCGAACCCGGGTCTACCGCATTGTAGACAGACGCTTTACCATCTGAGCTACAGAGAGGAATGAAAATCTCCAAAAATGGTAAGCACATGGTGAATAAATGTAAGATACTATGCTTCTATTTCTTCTAACTTCCTTAAAAGAAGCAACTGACTGTTAAGGCAAAAATAGCACTAGTATAAGTAGAACATAAGATAAGTATAAGTGAAATATATAAATACAGCACAAAGAAGGGGGTAAATGGAATTAATCTGTTATTAGGTTATTACATTTATGAGGTGCTAATGCAGAAACAGAAAATTGAAAGGAAGAAGTAATGTCAGGTGAGGTGACAGATGGGAAATGTAAAGGTGTTAAGTGAGGGGTAGGAAATGAGAAATGTGAGTTATAAAGTGGAACAATATTAAAGCACACTCTGATAAGTTAACCTTTGATAATTGAAGGATGCATAATGCTAGCTGTAAAAGTATTATACAAAGAGGTATAGCTAAAAAAACAAGAGACAAACAATGAAAAGCAGTCAGTAATATACAGGAAAGAATCAAGAGAAGAATAAAAAGCAGAAAGATCAAGTGCAAAAAAAGACAATATGACAGCCTAACACCCAACCAATCAATAATTACATTAAATGTAAATGGACGAAACACTAGAATTATAAGGTACAGATTGTCAGATTTAAAAAAAGCAAGACCCAACTATATGCAATCTACAAGAGACATTTTATATTTAAAGACACAGATAGTTTGGAAATAAAATGGAGGAGAAAAGACATTCCATGCAAACAGCAAGCACATGAAAGCTGGTATAGTTACATTAGTATCTAACCAAGAAACTTCATGACAAAGAGAAAAGGAGGGACATTTTATTATGATAATTGGGTTAAACCACCTAGAACACAAAGCACCCTAAAAGTGTAGGCACCTAATATCAAGTCTAAATGGAGAACTCCTCAATCATCATTGGAGATTTTAACACTGTTCTCTCAGTAACTGATAGAAAAATAGACAAAACAAAACAAACAAACAAACAAACAAAAAATATATATATATATGAGTAAGGAAATAGATATCTACTACTGTGGGCAAGAATCCCTTAGAACAAATGGAGCAGCCATCATAGTCAACAAGAGTCCGAAATGCAGTACTTGGATGCAATCTCAAAAACAACAGAATGATCTCTGTTCGTTTCCAAGGCAAACCATTCAATATCACAGTAATCCAAGTCTATGCCCCAACCAGTAACGCTGAAGAAGCTAAAGATGAACGGTTCTATGAAGACCTGCAAACCCTTCTAGAACTAACACCCCCAAAAGATGTCCTTTTCATTATAGGGGACTTGAATGCAAAAGTAGGAAGGCAAGAGATACCTGGAGTAACAGGCACATTTGGCTTTGGAGTACTGTATGAAGCAGGGAAAAGGCTAATAGAGTTTTGCCAAGAGAACACACAGGTCATAGCAAACACCCTCTTCAAACAACAGAAGAGAAGACTCTACACATGGACATCACCAGATGGTCAATACCAAAATCAGATTGATTATATTCTTTGCGGCCAAAGATGGACAAGCTCTACAAAGTCAGCAAAATCAGGACCAGGAGCTGATCATGAACTCCCTATTGCCACATACAGACTTAAATTGAAGAAAGTAGGGAAAACCACTAGACCATTCAGGTATGACCTAAATCAAATCCCTTACGACTATACAGTAGAAGTGACAAATAGATTCAAGGGATTAGATCTGATAGAGTGCCTGAAGAACTATGGATGGAGGTTCATGACACTGTACAGGAGGCAGTGATCAAGACCATCCCCAAGAAAAGGAAATGCAAAAAGGCAAAATGGCTGTCTGAGGAGGCCTTACAAATAGCTGGGAAAAGAAGAGAAGCGAAAGGCAAAGGAGAAAAGGAAAGATATATCTATTTGAATGTACAGATCCAAAAAATAGCACAGAGAGATAAGAAAGCCTTCCTCAGTGATCAGTGCAAAGAAATAGAGGAAAACAACAGAATGGGAACGACTAGACATCTCTTCAAGAAAATTAGAGATACTAAGGGAACATTTCATGCAAAGATGGGCTCGATAAAGGACAGAAATGGTACGGACCTAACAGAAGCACAAGATATTAAGAAGAGGTGGCAAGAATACACAGAAGAACTATACAAAAAAGTTCTTCACCACTAAGATAATCACGATGGTGTGATCACTCACCTAGAGCCAGATATCCTGGAATGCAAAGTCAAGTGGGCCTTAGGAAGCATCATGACGAACAAAGCTAGTTGAGGTGATGGAATTCCAGTTGAGCTATTTCAAATCCTGAAAGATGATGCTGTGAAAGTGCTGCATTCAATATGCCAGCAAGTTTGGAAAACTCAGTAATGGCCACAGGACTGGAAAAGGTCAGTTTTCATTCCAATCCAGAAGAAAGGCAATGCCGAAGAATGTTCAAACTACTGCACAATTGCACTCATCTCAAACGCTAGCAAAGTAATGCTCAAAATTCTCCAAGCCAGGCTTCAACAGTACATAAACCATGAACTTCCAGATTTTCAAGCTGGATTTAGAAAAGGCAGAGGAACCAGAGATCAAATTGCCAACATCCGCTGGATCATTGAAAAAGCAAGAGAGTTTCAGGAAAACACCTACTTCTGCTTTATTGACTATGCCAAAGCCTTTGACTGTGTGGATCACAACAATCTGTGGAAAATCCTGAAAGAGATGGGAATACCAGACCACCTGACCTGCCTCTTGAGAAATATGTATGCAGGTCAAGAAGCAACAGTTAAACCTGAACATGGAACAGACTGGTTCCAAATAGGAAAAGGAGTACATCAAGGCTGTATATTGTCACCCTGCTTATTTAACTTATATGCAGAGTACATCATGAGAAACGCTGGACTGGATGAAGCACAAGTTGGAATCAAGATTGCTGGGAGAAATATCAATAACCTTAGAAATGCAGATGACACCACACTTGTGGCAGAAAGTGAAGAACTAAAGAGCCTCTTGATGAAAGTGAAAGAGGAGAGTGAAAAATTTGGCTTAAAGTTCAACATTCAGAAAACGAAGATCATGGCATCTGGTCCCATCACTCATGGCAAATAGATGGGGAAACAATGGAAACAGTGACAGACTTTATTTGGGGGGCCTCCAAATTTACTGTAGATAGTGACTGCAGGCATGAAATTAAAAGACGCTTGCTCCTTGGAAGAAAAGTTATGACCAACCTAGACAGCATATTAAACAGTAGAGACATAACTTTGCCAACAAAGGTCCGTCTAGTGAAAGCTATGGTTTTTCCAGTAGTCATGTATGGATATGAGAGTTAGACTGGAAAGAAAGCTAAGCACCAAAGAATTTGATGCTTTTGAACTGTGGTGTTGGAGAAGACTCTTGAGATTCCCTTGGACTGCAAGGAGATCCAACCAGTCCATCCTAAAGGAAATCAGTCCTGAATATTCATTGGAAGGACTGATGTTGAAGTTGAAACTCCAATACTTTGGCCACCTGATGTGAAGAACTGACTCATTTGAAAAGACCCTGATGCTGGGAAAGACTGAAGGCAGGAGGAGAAGGGGACGACAGAGGATGAGATGGTTGGATGGATGGCATCACCGATTCAATGGACATGAGTTTGAGTAAGCTAGGGGAGTTGGTGATGGACAGGGAGGCCTGGCGTGCTGCAGTCCATGGGGTTTCAAAGAGTTGGATGCGACTGAGCGACTGAATTGAACTGAAGGAAATAGAAAATCTAAATAACACTGTGACCCAAGTTGATACAACCATCATTTAAAACAACAACTGCAGAGTACACATTCATTTCAAATGCATAGGAAGCACTCATGAAAACAGAATATGTGTATAATTATGTTTCAAAACACTAGAATCTTAAAGTATAGATTCTCTGATCACAGAGTAATTAACTAGAAAACAATAAGATACCTAGAATATCCTAATATATGGGAATATTAAATAACCTACTGTCAAAGAAAAAAACCAGGTAGGAAATTAAAACATTTTTTTCATATTGACCGATAATGAAAACACAACATATTAAAATTTGTAGGAAATGGCTAAAGGCTGCTTAGAGAGAATTAAACAGCTTTAAGTAAATATGTTAGGTTGGGAACTAAGTGAATTGCAAAAGGCTTAATCTGCAGGGCTTAATGCAAAGCCAGAGGAGGAGATACTTTTACAAAAAGGATTAGAGTTAACTTTTCCAGGAATGTCTTTTATAAACAAATTATTATTAGTGGAAGTACTTTGTCTCATAATTAAACAACTGCTGAATGAATTTTACAACTTAATTCAGACGCTGAGAAAAATAAACTCTATTGAAAATAAACAAACATGTTAAAACTTTTAAATATATATGCATCCTTCACTAGCTAGATATGGCTCCTGAATTTCAAATAGCAAGTCGCAAGATTTTAGATAGCAAGAGACTGATCTGTGGACTTATTCATATTTACTTAGTTCCTGAATTAAGATAGCCGTTTAGATAACACCTAGGGAAAGTGACTTTCAGGGAAAACTGTCTCATAAAATATTTAACTCTGATTTCAGCTATTATACTTTCACATAATGGTAGGGGAAATGCCTCAAGTATTCATAATTACTTTATGGGCTTCCCTGGTGTTTCACATGGTAAAGAATCCACCTGTAATGTGGGAGACATAGGTTCGATCCCTAGGTTGGGAAGATTCCCTGGAGGAGGGCATGGCAACCCACTTCAGTATTCTTGCCTGGAGAATCCCCATGGACAGAGGAGCCTGGCCAGTTACAGTCCATGGGGTCACAAAGAGTCAGATACTACTGAGCAAGTTAAGCACAGCACACACATAAATGGCTCATAGGTTGGTACTGCAAATACTTTATGAGACTCTACTCCTATTAGTTTTGAAAAAAAAAAAAAGTAAAGTTCTCCCAAATGTATAGTTGTTATACTTATTAAAGCTATAACAAATTAGAATGCACTTTTAAATGAACATCTAGGTACACAGATACTTATCCATTCACATATGAGCAGCCATTCGCAGAGCACAAAGATGGTCTCCTTAAACTTCAGTCAAGCTTCTGAGTCATCTTTTTGAGTAGGGCTGGCCCTTGGACTCTGTCCTTGGCCCTTCTAGTCTAGTTTAGCAAGAATCTTTCTGACTCCAGTTTAGGGAAAATCCCCTACTTTTGAAATTTGATCAAATTTAACATCCTTTGACCATCCTTGGTATCTGACCAAATTCCCTATGGCCCTGACCTGCCTTCAGCAAAGCCGGTCAAGTTAGTTTAGCCAGAATGACCCCCTTAAGCCGGATGTTTCCTCTTAGTAATTTTCCATCCACTGACCCCACCCCACCCCTTGACTATAAATCTCGACTTGTTCTTGTTGTATTCAGTCTGTCCCTCCCATACCTCAAAACCCCATGGGAGTCCCCCTGAATACTGTCCACCTTATTGCTTTTAAGGAGTGTCTGAGTAACTTTTTTCTCTATCAAGTTCCATGTTAGGCACGGTTCCAGCAGATCCTCAGAAATGGGCTTCCCTGGAGGCTCAGCAGTAAAGAACATGTCTGCCAATAACGGACAACGCAGGTTCCATCACTGGGTGGGAGGAGATCCCCTGGAGAAGGAAATGGCAATACACCCCAAGTATTTTTGCCTGGAAAATTCCATGGACAGGGGATACTGGCAGGCTGCAGCCCATGGGGTTACGAAGAGTCGGACACGACTTAGCGATTAATCAACAACCCTCACAAATACCCAGCAAGGCGAGTATTACACTGTACAGGTCTGAAATCGCTGAGGCTCACCGAGGCGGCCAAATTCAAACCCAGGAAGCTCTAACCGCCTGTGCCTTTGGGAGGAGAGCGGCAAACCTTTGGTAACTTGAGTGGGGGAGGGGCGGAGCGGGCGGGCTTAGGAGCTGTCACAAACAGCTGGAGGGGAGGAGGAGCTACAGGCACTGAGGCCAGGGAGGGGATCCGGCCCTGCCAGGCGCCGGGCAGCGCTGCCCACTGCGCCCTCCACCCTCTGCCCAAGACGCCGACCGCACCCAGGAGCCAGGCTGCGGACATCAGCCCATACGGGTTCCCTCTTCCCGAGGCTCACTTCCAGCCTTCTAGGGGAGGCAGGAGAGAGGCCCCTTCTCGTCCCAGGCCAGAGACGTGGCTGGAGAGTCCGGCGGGGCCCACAGGCTCGGGGGCGCTGGCCCGGTCGGGGTACCTTGCCTCCACTCACAGCCCCGCTGCCCCTCCCCCCACACTCGCGGCGTCCCGCGCGCGTCCAACGGCCGGACGCCGCTCCCGGAGGCCCGTCCGAGTCCGGCGCGCACGCGAGCGGCGCCATGCCCGGCCCCGTGCTGCGGCGTCCAGGCCACTCCAGCCCGCGTGCGCTCACCTCGGCCCGCGGCGCCGGCTTCGGGCGCACTTCCGGGAAACGGACGGCTGTGGGCGACTCTGGGTCCAACGTTGGGGGGCACCGGGGCGGGGCGGGGGCGGGGCTGATGCCCAGGCTCTGATTGGCTGTCCGGATTGCCCCGCCCCACTCGCGCCTCTGAGGCCGCTGTGCGTCACGCAGCGGGCGGGTCTCTCATTCATTTGAGCTCCGTGCTGTCGCTCAGTCCTCACCTGGACATTTAGTGAACCCCAGGTCTGGATCGGGCACTGGGCCAAGCAGTGCGAGGGATGCAGAGGTCGTTCTCGTGTCTTTCCCAAACCCTTCGGCCCCTAACCCGGCTCTTAACCGCAGTCTCTCCTCCTTGTTGTCCTCACCTCACTTAGAACTCCCAGGGGCGTTTGATTTGCTCTGACCTTTCTCTGTCAGGCTTCTCCAGCTCTCACTGACTCTGCGTTTCCTCGGCTCTCTTCTTCCACTGTTCCCCTTTCAGTGTTGCAGTTCTCTTCCCATCTCGTCTTGTCTGTCTGCCCCCGCCTCCCCACCCCACCCGCATTCTCACTCCTTCGAGATGATGTCTTCCTTGCCTCCTCCCTCCCCTTCTTCCCTTTCCACTTGACAATAATCTCCAAGTCCTAGGATTTTACCGCCTTGTTCATCTCTCCGACACCTTTCCCCTCTCCATCCTCTACCCCTACCTCCTTCCAAGTCATTTCTAACTAGGATAACAACTGTCCATTTCCAGGTCATCCTGCACTCTACCACTCAGTCATCCTGTGTGTTTTTTTAGGTCCCAGGGCCTGAGCGAAATCCACTGTGTGAAAACTACTATTTCAGCTTAACCCATGTGGGAGTTTCTGAAATTGACTTGTATAACAATGCTGTTTTTTTACTTCCTGGGCAGAGCGTGGTAGCAATTTGTCGGAGACATGTAGAGTGACACTTGCCTAGGGTGTTACTCCGAACGTCAAGGTGCTTTGCTTTTAAGAAAGTCAAGAGGTGAGCTGGTTTGGAAAGGGAGGATGATGGATTTCTATCATCAACATGTTAGTTTTTAGCTGATCAACATCCAAGGAATATAACAGTAATTTGGAAGCTTTAGTTGGGTCACAGAGCCCTCTTGAATCTGATGGAAGGTATAAATCCATTCCCAAGGAAAATATACATACATCTCTACACAGAAAATTTTGCACACAAATTCAGGGAGTTCACAGAACCCTGAAGTGCATTCTAGGAACTCATGAATTTCAGGTTGAAAACTCTTACTCTGGTAATTGGTTCTTGATAAGGAAGTGACACTTGGCAGTTTAATAATTTCTTTATAAACTGGCAACTTGCTCCTTGTGATATAGGATCATATTCCCGCCCAAAGTTTTGGCAGCTAACTAGGTCAGTTAGTTTGTTGAAGTATGAATTAAGAAACAATTATTTATTATTATGCTTAAAACTATTGATTATTAATTGTGTATTGTAATGCTTCTCCTTAGACCACTGCCGAAAGCATCATCTTGGCAGTTTGTTAAAAAACTGTATTTCCAGGCCCCACTTCTCAAGGGCATCTGATCAGAGAAGGCAATAAATCTGGCTTAATGTGCCCTCTTTATGAGTCTGATGTGTAGCCACATCTCAGAAACCCTGGTTTAGAACGGTGGTCACTACACTTCTTAGATCAAACACTCTTCACCAGTAAAACTATTTTGAGGTTAGACAGCCACTAGTTGTATATGTGTTTATTAGTAAGTAACATACATGTATTATTTTGCCTACATATTCTATATAATAAAACATGTGAATATAACAGTCAAGAAAGACAGATATAAGAATGAAGAAGTAATATTTCAAAATATTTATTTTACTTATTGAATAAAGTTTCCATTTAAAATGAGATTTGATAGGCCTCATTATGTGAGCAAATCTTGGTTTAATAGTCTAGTTACACAGAGATTTTTTGCAGGTCTGGTTCTAACTTTAGTTAGTTGTGGTTTTTTTTTTCCCCCAGAACTTAGTTTTAATGGTTTTCATAAATGAAATAAAGAAACGTTACAAACCTTCCAAATAGAAAAAGTACATCATTGGCAGAACATGTTCATTTTTCAATGCCATCTGCTAACTAAGCAATTTTTGATGAAATGTGGCTACTAAGCAACTCCGTAAAGTACCTGGTAAGATACTGTATGACGTTACACATCACTGAAAATCACCTTCGTGCTCTGGATAGGATTTCAACCACACAGCCTGAATTTCACTGAATGCCAGGGTCTCGACGTCATCAAGAGTCTCTGTAACGTCAATCTATCTTTTGTTGATGCCAGGAAAAGAACTCCTGCCTTTAGGTACAGATCTGGAAAGCTTCTGAACTGTATAGATTATTTTTTTGTGGGTCTTTTCAATTTTATTGAAATATAGTTGATTTACAACATTGTGTTAATTTCTGCTGTACAGCAAAGTGGTTGCTATACATACACATACATCCTTTCTCGTATTCTTTTCCATTCTGGTTTATCACAGGATGTTGGACATAGTGCCTTGTGCTGTAACAGTAGGACTTTGTTAATCCATCCGATATATACTAGTGGGCATCTGCTAATCCCAGACTCCCAATCCATCCCTCCCCAACCTTCCTCCCCCTTGGCAACCACAGGTTTGTTCCCTATGTCTGGGAGTCTGTTTCTGTTTCATAGATGTGTTGATTTGTGCTGGATTTTTAGATTCCGCATGTTAGTGATAGCATGAGGTATTTGTTCTCTTTCTGACTTAGTTTGCTTGTATGATGCAGAGATGATTCTTTATCCCATTAACTGACCAGGGGCCCTTTAAAGCTTGGAAGGTTCTAGCTGGTTAGCAATTTTGGAGAGATTGACCAAGAGGCCTCAGACCCCCTCAAACATTCTACCATCCAGAACTCTCCTTCTTTAGTCTTTTAGGTGCCTCACCTTAACCCTCGTTACTGACTTCCACTTTCCACATGGTCACTTCTGACCCCGATGGGCCTCCTTCAGTTCAGGTTGCTTGATCCCTTGATGAGCTGATGACCCTGCCAGCTTTGGACAGCCAGTCCCTGCCCTTGTTGAATCTGTGACATTTCACTCTTCTTGATGGCCAGGGTTCCTGAAAACACATCATCATGGAGCAGTGAGAGGCCCATCTGTCCCTGCTGTTGGATGCGAGGGAGGCTGGACCACTGCCCAAGCCAAGCTTCTGTCTGCACTGGGGTTTTCAGATTGAACTTTCCTCTCTCTAACGGAAGCTTCCAGGAGCATGTGGTGACTCTTGAAGGGCTTGAGATCAATAAAAGAAGCAAGCGATTCTTCCTCTAGGGAGCCAGCAAGATGGATGAGTCATCTGTCACTGCTAATTAGAATGAGGGGTCTGAACATCAGGGAACACATGGAGAGAAAAGGGTTGGGATGAACCAGACATTGGGGTTTAAAAGAAAACACACAAAAAGCTACTTTCCAGAGTGCAGTCTATTCATGATGTGGTGTTAGGAGAACACACAGAAACTTAACTGGCAGTAGTAGTCTATTTTAGGAAGACTTGGAGGGCCATTAAAAAGAGATTCAGGCTGCCCATGGAGAGGTGCAAAAGAAGTAGCACATAACCAAAGGCATAGAGCATAACCTCATCTTGGAAGAAGCGTGGTCACCAAGAATCAGGCGTAGAGTGTATTCATTAAAGCTTGCATGATTTTACCCATGATCCCTTCTTGCCTTTTATGCTGCTATGGATCCTCCAAACCAGGAGCTGGAAGCATGTATTTCATTTGGCCAGCACAAGTTTTGAAATTCTCATTTTGAATACAAATGCCTTTTACATTCTTTTTTTACTCTAAGTGACATCATTTGGAGCTGATGAAGCAATGATGTGGGTCCCCCCGAGGTCCCTGGAGCATCCTGTCCATCACCAGATGCTATCCATCTCTGTGTCGTCATACACTGCTGAGCTTTTAAGATCATGTCTCCTTGATCCAGCATGCCTGAGAGGGAAAGAAACAAGAAATCCTTTAATTTTGCTTCCTGAAAACAACCGAACTATACCAAACTGTCTAAAAATAGATTCTTGAATTCTAACACACAGACTCATGAGATGGTAGGGAAAAAAGACTTGCTAAAATATGGTTTATATATGTAACATCAGGAGAGAGTAGTTTGTTGTTGTTCACTCGTTGTGCCCAACTCTTTGAGACCCTATGGACTGCAGCACGCCAGGTTCTTCTGTCCTCCGCTATTTCCTGGAGTTTGCTCAAATTCATGTCCATTGAGTTGGTGATACTAAGCATCTAACCATCTCATCCTCTGTTGTCCCCTTCTCCTTTGGCCTTCAGTCTTTCTCAGCATCGGGGTCTTTTCAGTGAGTCGGCTCTTCGCATCAGGTGGCCAAAGTATTGGAGCTCTAGCTTCAGTGTCAGTCCTTCCAACGAACATTCAGGGTTGATTCCCTTTAGGATTGAAATGATTGAAAGACTATTCCCTTTTATTTGACTGCACTTGTGGCTTGGATTTAATAAGGCATAAAACACCAAAAACAGTGTGAGAGCTCTAGAGTAGTACCTGTCAAGAATAGGTTACAATCACCAGAGAGAAATGGGAGGGTGGCTTAACAAAACCTTTTTTTCAGACTTGAAGTGAACCAATAAAGACTGTTAAGTAGAGATGTTCTATCAAAAATTTTACTCTATTGATCTAGTAAGAAATGTTCACTGGATAAATTCTTACAGGATTTATCATCTGTGTACCTTGAAATTCATTGCTATTCAAGTAGCATCTGAGCAGAGAACAGAAACTTGGTACCTTTGTTTTCTGTTCAACAGGGTGAAAAAAAGAAACATTCTGTGTAACTAAAATAGAACATGTAAGGAAAAAGACATGTCTCTATAAGACAGACTTTTCAGACTTAATTTGTTTCTGATTAATTTTTAAATGAAGCTGCTTACAATAATATAAACATACAGTAATATTTTGTTACTTATAAAAGAATGCTTATTACAATAACAAAAGGACAGCTATCATTCTCAATTTAGCTACATATTACTTTTCATTTAGATATTACATTCATAATATTCACAATTCATAAGCTACCAAAGGTTTATTATCAGTAGACTCTCCAAATCCTGTTGCCCAGCAACTTACATGGAGAAAGGAAAGATGAATAAAACAGATAAGAAGTGGTAAAATTCTAGTTCTTTATGAAATTTTAGCTCTTTATAACACATTTTGATGCAGTATTATGTGAAAGTCTTACAACTCAAAATTGATATTGGAATGTACCTATGTTTTATGATCTATCAGCGGCCATCTTTATCTAAGAGCTAAGACAAGATCAGGGAGAGAATGATTTTCAATAAATGAACTTCAATAAATGAGTTCAGGTAAAGGCAACCTTTCTTCAAACTAATGGGAGCTTGTGTCTATATGTACATGCTGCTGCTGCTGTTGCTAAGTCGCTTCAGTCGTGTCTGACTCTGTGCGACCCCATAGACGGCAGCCCACCAGGCTCCGCTGTCCCTGGGATTCTCCAGGCAAGAACACTGGAGTGGGTTGCCATTTCCTTCTCCAATGCATGAAAGTGAAAAGTGAAAGTGAAGTCGCTCAGTCGTGTCCGACTCTTTGCAACCCCATGGACTGCAGCCTACCAGGCTCCTCCATCCATGGGATTTTCCAGGCAAGAGTACTGGAGTGGGGTGCCATTGCCTTCCCCGCTATAGGTACATGGGGCCTTTTTGTTTGTCCATTCTGTATATACTAGTTTGCACCTGCTAATTGATTGCTCCCTCACCCTCTTTCCACTTTGGTAACCATAAATGTTTATGTCTGTGAGTCTATTTCTGTCTTGTAAATAAGTTCATTTGTATCAGTTTATATTCCACAATATACTTACTCTTTTAATTCAACTTTCTTGAATGAATTTCCTAGTTTGAATGTTTTCCTCTAGGTTTATTTGTCACATATATTTTTCTTATTCAAGTTCATTAAACTGTATGAGGTCAATGTTTTTCTTAAGTTTCTATTAGAGAAATATGTATAATCGGAAAAGGGAGCTAGTAACGCTTTACATACGACTGTAAGTATTATCAGTGGTGCACAGCAAAGAACAGGGGAGAGATGCTTGTGGTACTTACCGGGGTGGGGAGATGAGAAGTCCTCCAAGCCATTTCTTGGTACCATTCCAAGACCCAAGGAATTGCAAGTGAAAAAATGAGATAACATACACAGCAGTGACATTTAGACCACAGGGACTGGTTGTGAAAACTACTGGCAGGTACTGGAATACAGTGTTAGAAAATTACTCAAATAGAACTGTTTGGTGTCAGTAACCCTTCATCTGGAGTCTGATGATGACATTTGGATTGTGTGCCAGGAAACTAGGAGGCTGTTGATGCCTTTCCCATGTATGTTAAAGAGGCCAAGTCAATGGAAATGCAAAATTAGCGCAAGGGTGGAGGTGGGACGGGATCCCTATTTTTTTTTTTCCCATTAGCATTTTTTGCTAATCGTTGGCAAGTTTTGTTGATGTTTTGAAAGATGAATTTCATTTGATTTTTGATACGAACCTCTCAAGTACTAAAATATAAACCTCAAAGAAAAGAAAGCCATCTTCGAATCTGTACCCCCAAAGAAGAGAGTTTAGGGAGCTTCAGCGTGTCCTCTTCTCTGCCCTTTGTTGCTTCTCTTCCCATCAGCACCATGCCAAGGATGCCAATAGAGTATTTAGCCTTCACTCTGGGCTAAACAGCCTGGATGGGGGACTTTCCATCTAGCTTCTGATTAGGATTTCCCAGGACTTACGAGAGCAAGCTGGTATACTGATTCCCAGATGGGAATTTGGCAGTGTTTATAGTGACCTGGAATTGGAGATACTGCTCCGTCTGCCAGGCCCTTGGAGGAGAGTTCTGGAGGGCTGGAAATGTGAGGCTCTCCACTTAGGCACACCCACCTGCTCTCACCTTTTATTTGCCTTCACTTAACTTTCCCTACAGAGAAGGCAATGGCACCCCACTCCAGTACTCTTGACTGGAAAATCCCATGGACCGAGGAACCTGGTAGGCTGTAGTCCATGGAGTCCCGAAGAGTCGGACACCACTGAGCAACTTCACTTTCACTTTTCACTTTCATGCATTGGAGAAGGAAATGGCAACCCACTCCAGTGTTCTTGCCTGGAGAATCCCAGGGACGGGGGAGCCTGGTGGGCTGCTGTCTATGGGGTCGCACAGAGTCGGACACGACTGAGGTGACTTAGCAGCAGCAGCAGCAACTTTCCCTACGCCCTATCTCTGGGGTTTCCCAGGTGGCTCGGTGGTAAAGAATCTGCCTGCCAGTGCAGGAGACGAAGGTTCAATCCCTGAGTCAGGAAGATCCCCTGGAGGAGGAAATAGCAATCTATTCCAATATTCTTGCCTGGGGAATCCTATTGATAGGGAAGCCTGGCAGGCTACAGTCCATGATGTCGCAAAAGAGTTGGAGACAACTGGATAACTAAACCACAAGCCCTATGTGTACCCACTGTGTGCAATCAAGATGATGGCTGAGGGTGGTTTTCAGAGCAAGAAGGCAGGTTTCTGTTGATGGGGGATGGATTACCAATATGCTAGGAGGAAGTTCCAGCACAGATAAGGTCTGCTGGAAGGATGTCCTGGTACAGATTGCTCAATACTTCCAAAGGGCAGGAATCATCTGGCTCCATGGTTCAGATTGCCTGGTATGTTGTATAGCTGGTCATTCTATGTATAGGCAAGACATACCTCTGCCCAGAGATCCATACCTTACCATCCCAATTACATTTCTGTTGGTCCACAAGCCCCTAGTCTCATAAGGGACTTTTTCTTTCTTTCTTTTTAGCTGCTACCTTCCTAAAATCAGTCTGTGCCAAGCATTGGAAGAAACCTGATTTTGTTCTATGAGGTTACCATCTTATATAATTCATATATAAATTACATATTTCTATAGCTGGTCTTATAAGGTGTAGAGGACATGAGGGAGAGAACCCAGTGTGTATTTAGGGGAACGTGGTGATGTGTGAGCTCAGTTGCTCAGTTGTACCTGACTCTGCGACCCTGTGGACTTGAGCCCACCAGACTCCTCTGTCCATGGGATTTTCCAGCAAAGAATCCTGGAGTAGGTTGCCATTTCCTCCTCCAGGCTATCTTCCCAAGCCAGGAACTGACCTCTTGTCTCTTGTGTCTCCTGCATTGACAGGCAGATTCTTTACCACTGAGCCACCTGGGAAGCCAGATGGTGATACAGATGATGAGGTGGTGCTAGTGATAAAGAACCTGCCTGCCAGTGCAGCAGACTTGAGAGACATGTGTTCCATCCCTGGGTCGGGAAGATCTCCTGGAGAAGGAAATGGCAACCCACTCCAGTATTCTTGCCTGGGGAATCCCATGGACAGAGCAGCCTGGCAGACTACAGTCCTTGGGATCACAAAGAATCAGACAGGATTGAGCGCACACACACATTTTGGGAGGTCAGGAAGCTTGGGTGCTGAAGGTACTGCTTTCAAATTTAATGTGCATGCAGATCACCTGGGGATATTATTAAAATATAGATTGTGATTTGATCTTGGGGTGGGTCCATTGGTAGTACTTTCAGTAGCATTCTCTAGGATCTTCCTTGGCAGTGTAGAGGGTTGGGGTGACAGGCAGGGCCTAACAGGAGCTCCATAGCTCAAGTCAACTCCCCTCTGGAAGTGCCATGTCAGAGACTGGACAAGAAGCACGACCTCCGTGACCCGGTTTCAGTTTTAAGATACTGATTTTAAATTCTGAGATTTCAACAACAGGCTTCTTGAACTTTCGGGGTCACAAACCTCTATGGGAATGATAAAAACTATGTACCCTTTTATCCCCCAGATGCACACACTCTCAGACCGCTGTAGGCCCCTCAGCGGGCCAGCAGCCCCGGATCAGGACCTCTGCCGGTCTCCTGGGCCGGGCACTGGCGACCTGAGCGGCTCTGCGGATCGGCATCTGGTGCGGCTCGGCGTCAGGCGCGGGCGGAGGCGTGCCAGGGGGCGTGCCCGGAGGCGGGGCCAAGGCGGCGCTGGCCACGCCCCTCGGCCGTGCGAGAGGCCGAGCTTGCTGCATTGCAGCCGCCGCGGCGCCGCTCGGCTCCTCACTCCCAACAATGGCGGCTCCGAGCCCCAGCGGCGGCGGCGGCGGCGGCGGCGGCTCCGGGGGCGGCAGCGGCACCCCGGGCCCCGCGGGGTCCCCGGCGCCCGGCCACCCGGCCGTCAGCAGCATGCAGGGTAAGGAAGGCGGCGGCGCCGAGACCCCGGCCCCTCCGGCTCTGCCGTCCGCGTCGTCGCGGCCTGTCTCCGCGCTGCGGACGCCCCCGGACCCGGCTGAGGAAGCGGTCGCGCCGCCCGCGCCGGCCAGCCTCCCTCCTCTCCGGCCTTCCCGGGCTCGGCCTGGCTCCCGGCGGCGGGCCGCGGCCTCCACCCGCGCCCGCGCGGCCCGGGGCTCCCCCCTCCGCCGGCCGCCGGGCCCACCTAGAGTCCGACCCGCCCCCGCGGCCGCCCCGCCGCGGCCCCGCTTACCTGGCGCGCCCCGCCCGCCTTTCCGGGAACGCGCGGCCGGGCGGCGGCTGGAGGCGCCCGGGCCTGGCCTGCGGTCCCGGCCGCTGAGGGCGGCGGCGGCGCCCCGGCCCTCTCCCCGCCGCCGTGGGGCCCGCGCAGGGCCATCTTGGTCCCGCGGGCGCCGCCGAGCCCGGCAGGCGCGCTGACCTTTGCGCTTCGCGCGGGCCCTCTGGACCCTCGGTTTGCAAACTTTTGCAGGGTTTCCGCGCGCCGGGCTGGGCGGGGGGTGACTCCGGCCTGTGCCACCTGTGAGAGGTAACGAGACAGCCCTTGGCCCGGGAGCGGCGATTTGTTTCGGGCCGGGGGTTTCTGTGCTAGCGTTGCATGCGGACCAAATAAAACTGGGAATTGGGTTTAAAGGGGGAGATCCGGGACCTCGAAAGGCTGGGGTCAAGAGTGGGTCTGCGTGGGGACTGCGCACCTGGAGCTGCCCTCCTCATCAGTGACTTGCCCCACCGGCGGTGGAACGCCTGTGAGCTCTCTGTAGCCCTTGACTGGCGGTGTTGTTAAAAAATACTAGGCCCCAGCCCATCAGGGACCGTTTCCTTGAGTTTACTGGGGAATTTTGAGCAGTCACATTATTTTCAAAAATAGGGAATCTCGGAAATCTCCTGACAACTTTCGCAAACTACTTGCCTTCTTCAATAGCTAACAGAATCAGCGGGGTTACCCTTCATGGTCAGTGTGGCCATGGTTACTGTTTGATGAACATTTACCTAAAGGGCTCTAAGATCTGTCTTAGGCCGTGTGTCTAGTTAGCTTTGATATTTATTGAGTCTTTCGGGTTTATGCGAGTGTGCTTCAGGAAGCGGAGACGGGGATTTTTGTCATTTTTACCTCCCTGTCCCCCTCCACCTGGGAAATGGGTAAGGAACAGAGAGGACACTTTCTGTGCAGGTCCTCAGATGATTAATTGGAATTGAATTAGTTCCTAGATGCCACTGTGTTGTACAGTATACAGATGAATACAGGATGCATTTCCTGATCTTTCTGTTGGTGGTGGTGAAATGAAACAGTAAAATGACAACTTAAGATTGTATTGCATATCCAAAACGAGTGACTTAATGAGCTTATAAATATGCAAGTTTGGGGGGTGCTCAGGGTAGGGAGGCTGATAGTTTGAAAAGCTGTAGACATTTATTTCCCAAAAAATATTTATTGAGCATCTGTTTAGTGCCAGGCATAGTGCTCCAGCTCATAGTGCTCTTTATAGGAAAGAGTGAATCAGAAAGCCTCATTCTTGATGGAGCTTATTCTTCAGGTAGGATTGGGGAGGGAAGACTGTGCAGATAAATAAGAAAAATTGCTAATTGAGAAAAGGGTAATGAAAGTAACAGGCTGGGGTAGAATTTGATTGGGGAGGGGGCAGTCTGCTTTGATAAGGTGGTCTTAGAGGACCTGTCTGGTAAGATGATTCTTGTGATGAAGAGGGTTCTAGGCAAAGGGAACCATACATGTGAAGATTCCAAAAAGTGGAAAAGAGCCTGAAGTATTCTAGGAACTCAGAGAAAGGCGTCATGGTTAGGGGTTACTCTGATGCTCTCCATTCTCCTCCTCCCAACCCCTGGGTTTTTGTACTCAGTCAGCTGACCTTTCTAATATGCAGTTTTGTTGTTGTTTAGTCATTCAGTTGTGTCTGACTCTTTGCAACCCCATGAACTGTAGCCGGCCAGGCTTCTCTGTCCATGGGATTTCCCATGCAAGATCCTGGAGTGGGTTGCCATTTTCCTTCTCCAGGGGATCTTCCCAACCCAGGGATTGAACCCGAGTCTCCTGCAGTGCAAGCAGATTCTTTACTGCTGAGCCACTGGGGAAGCCCCTAGTAAGCAGAACCCAGTTTAAAAGGGAGAGGGAGGACTTTAAGACTTCTCTTTGAACTCCTGATGAATTTTCTTTTGTCACTGCTGTGTGTAGCCTTGATTGATTCAGGAACCTGTTGGTTATATCTTCTTGAACCAATCTCGATTACTCAGAATGAAGAGAAGCACTTGAAGCTCTCAGGATGTTCTCGTGCAACCCGGGTTACAAACCATGGGCTTAAGCAGCTGGGTAGGATCTTCATTTATCTTGTGATGTTAGAGCCTCACCTTCCCTCCTTCACCTACCAGATCTTTGGCTTTAGGTCAAACTTGTGATCCTTGGTTGTTTGGTAAATGCCACTCCCTTCCCCTCCCACCCCCAAACATGGTCAGTTGCCACCCCAAAGTACTGTCTCTCTGGAGTTGTTAATGACTGTGCTCGTTCCAGTAATGGGGTTCAGTTGAGGGGCCACGTGGAATATACATCATCTAACAGACGTCGCGGTCGATCTGTGTGATGAGCATTGTGCTGGACACTGGATCACTCTGCACACTTTTTTATGGTCTGAGGTTTGTGACCCAGGAGTGGTCTCAGTTGAGAATTACTGTTTTTTAATATAATACTTGAGTTAAGCCAGAGCTCTGGAGTCCTGGATTTGAATCTCTTCATCAGGATTTACGAATTCTGTGATCTTGGGCAAGATACTTAACCTTTCCAAGTGTCAGTCTCTCCATTGGAAAGTAGGAATACAGCTTACTTTACAGGAACTTCTAGAATGCAGATACAGCGTGGGCCTGACATACAGTTAAGTATGTGATCAATACATATTAGGCATATCAATGATATTAGGCATTATCATTGTTAATAGCAACAATGCTCTTACTTATTATGGTCTAATTAATTGTCTCTTTCATTATTAGCAGATGAGTTCCTAACCCCTCATCGTGGAGTTTCTTTAGCTTCATTATCATTGGGTTCTACCCTTTTCTGTGAACTGTTTATTTCCATTTTTCATTATTGAGCATTTCTGTTTAGAATGTTCTCGATGAGTATTCTTCCTGAGTTCAGGTAACTGCTCTGCCATGTACAAGCTCTGTGACCTTGGCAAAATTACTGACCTTTTCTGAACTCATCTGTTTCTCATTTGTTATAGTAGGGATAATACTTACAGGCCTGTTGTGAGAATCACATTATTAGATTAATGCTTATGAAAGTGCTTTGAAAATTATAAAATCTCTGCATGTACATAAAGGGCCTTCCCAGGTGGCACTGGTGGTAAAGAACCCATCTGCCAGTGCAGGAGGCTAAGAGACCCAGGTTCTATCCCTGGGTCGGGAAGATCCCCTGGAAAAGGGCATGACAACCCACTCCAGTATTCTTGCCTGGAGAATCCCATGGACAGAGGAGCCTGGTGGCCCATAGGGTCGTAAAGAGCTGGACACGATTGAAGCGACTTAGCATGCACGCACACATACGTATGTAAGGATTGTTATTAAACATGGTTTGTTAAATGCTTTAGTTAGTAGCCCCTTAAAAATTAATACATTTTAAAAAACGAGAAATTTATTATGGAAAACTTAAAGCAGGGAAAAATAAAACATCTTAAACTTTACTTGGGTAGCTGAGAAATGTCAGTTTTTAAAAATGGTTAGAATAGTTAGAATCTGTAAGTGTGTGTGAAAAACAGAGACATCTGTAAAGTACTTGTTACAGGAAATGGTTATAAATTATATGTTATAGGTGCCTCTGATTCTGTTAATGTGCTTATCTAGGCAATTTTTCTTTTTTTGAGTCTCTTATAACATGTATAACATGTATAATACATGTATAACATATATGTTTGTATAACAGAAAACTTATAGACTAGCCCATTCCTTACCCATTTACCCTCAGCTGAACATTTTACAAATGTCAATTTAAGTAAAAAGATAACTTGATTCTGCTTTTAAAAAATACACAAAATAACGCACAGCATAGCAACCATAGTTAATAATATTGTATTGCATATTTGAAAGTTGCTTATAGAGTAGATCTTAAAAGTTCTCATCACAGGAAAGTTTTTTTATGTATGATGATGAATGTTAATTTGACTTATTGTGTGGTGATCATTTCTCAATTTGTACAAACATCGAATCTAGTTGTATACTGGAAATTAATAGAACGTTATGTCAGTTATACCTCGTTAAAAATTTTACAGAAAGAAAACACAAACACACACACAAAACTTACAAGTGTAATGAAACATATCTGTTGAGGAAAAGTGAAAATTTGAATCAGTATACTTTTTTCTCCCAGTAATATTTGCATATACAAAATTAGTATGAAATGCCCTAATTGTGATTCTATTTGACCGTCTTTTTGTCTTTACCATTTACCAGAGGAGTGTGCCTTAATCCTAATTTAAAAACACTGAATGGTGCACAGGGATAAGGTTCCAGACTTTGGAGTGGCTTGTCTTTCCTAGTGTGTTGGAACACACTTTCTCTCACTGTTTATTTGACATGACCTGAAAAATAAAACTCAGCTCAGGAAATTGGTGCCCCCTCAAAGCACGTGATGTGTTTCTCTATGTTCCTTAAAAAGGAGAGTAACCCTAGTATTAAATTTAAGAAAGTAGAAAAGCATAATGCTCTCAAGATACTTATTTTCTCACGTTTTCCTTAATGTCCCTTATCAGACTGTATATTGACACTTGTTTAAAGTGATGTATTAGAGAACCCTGTATTTTAAGTCATATTTCTTTTTTTGTAAATTTCTCTTTTCCTGTTCTGTTTCTGTTACCTGATTTGAGAAGCTTTAATTGACTTGGGCCCATAGAGTTTTTCTTATTTTTAGGGGTCTGGAAATCAGATCAACTCCATTGCACATAATTCAGATGGAGATCTGGACAGCCCACGTGATACAATCTGAGGAAGTATAATTCAGATTTAAAGTTAAGAAGGAAAACTAATAGTTATCATAGCTCTTTTTCCACCGTCTTTACTTAAGTTGATGCTCATAAGCTCTCTTTAAGGGTAGATGGGCATGGTCCCCTTTCTTAGATAAGGGAACAGACATTTAAACTGAGGGATTTGCCCTGGTGAAAGTGGGTTTTAATCGACCTGGTGACAGGCAGCCTTTGTTCTTCTTTCCTAGGCTTCCTAGCATGAGGTGAGATGGTATTTCAGCGCTTAGTTATAAAATCGGAGTCAGTGAGGTAGTCACCAGCCACAGGGAGGAAAGGAACTGGGCATATGGGGACTGACAAGATCCTGAATGTTAATTGTGAGTGACTAGTTCTGAATGATGCAGATAAGCTGGAGTTACTCTATTAAGGTGGGTTCCTTTGCAGTTTGAGAGAGGTGAAGTCAGGAAAACTCAAGGAAGTAACCCAGCAGGAAATCTGTGGAACTCTGTCTAAGTACATTGAAAATACAAGGTCTGGATAGGCTTAGACAGGTGCTTAGATGTTAGAGCCGCCATGGTGTACTGTGAGTGACTTTACAGTTGAAGGCATGCGCCAGAATTCTGAGGTTGGAGTTGTAAGGAGACCCACTGCTGGCGTCTTCCACTGTGTAGAAGGAGGGTTTGGGCGCTTGGTCTGTGGCCTGACCCAGGAAGCAGGCAGCTGTGATTTTCTTTATGTCAGGTTGGCTTCGTACTGTAGTCATCATCCCTTTTCAGCATTTCTAGAATCCAGGGTGTCGGGAAACCATAAGGTGCTCCTGAGGAGGTGGGCAACTACTTAGACCCCTGCCCACCCCCCACCCCATTGTACCCCCGCCCAGATGAAGAGAAGGGGGATGGTTGCTGTGCCCCACGAGGGCCATTTGACAAGCAGCATTACATGTGGGCATGCTGCTTCAAATTCTGAGATCTCTTGATGTTATTGTTAATCGTATATATAAATGAGGAAACTGGGCTCAAGTGAGATGACTTGTTTGAGTTTCACAGTTGGAACTAGAACCTGGGTGTGACATTCTTCATTTTGTTTTCTACTTTCTTAAACACCGTTATGCCTTTGGTTTTAATGTACACTCACACACATCCTAAGCAGCCTTTTAAAGTGTTGCAGACAAGCTCACTTTATCTGGTAAGTACAGTAAATTGTAGGTTTCCAGTTATGGCCAGTTAAGGGCTTCTCAGGATTGGGGCTAGAGGTTGAGAATGAGGGGAACATGCGGGAGAAGCCTGCTGAGAAAAAGGAGAGGAAACCCCCTCCTCCACCTTTATTTCTTTTGTGGGCTTGCTAGCATCCTGCCCTGTGTAACTCTGTGTTTTATCATTGGATGTCTGAGATTTGGTGAAAAGAAACTTGGTTGGGGCCAGATAAAATGAAAAAGACTCAGATTTGAAGCAGGAGATCAAGTAAAACTAAGGCCCCGGGTACAGATACTAAGTTAAAGAGTGCAGCACCTAAGATTTTGAAAATTTAACCTGTTACTAGCAGTGGGTTCAGCTGCTATGCACTACTCTCGGAGATGCAGGGCTCAGAGTATGTGCATGGAAAGACAGAATTTAGACGTAATTTGTGAGCAAGTGAGACCTCAAAAATTGAATATATGTGAATGAATATTAATGGGATAATTACAACAATCACAAATTTGCTTAAGTTGAGGATATTGGAAGTTTTCCTCCCCATTTCTTTCTCACCATCTTTCTCTTCTTTTACAAGGTTGGTGGTGGCTCCCTTGGCCCCGCCCTGCCCTTTGAACATTATAAACTTTCCCTCATCTGTACTGTACTGTTAGCACCAGTTCTCTGACCTTGGTGGGTTCTTCTCCTTATTTATATAATCTTTCTCTATATAGGTTCTCTCTCTCTACATATGTGTGTGTGTGTGTGTAAGTGTTGTATATGTATACACGTATGTGTGTATGTGTAGTCTTAGAGGTCTAGAAAGATGTACTAATAACTTTTTATCTGACTTCATCGGTAAGATGGCATGGAATTTCAAGGAAAAGGCAAGTCGTTCTGTTCCAGTTTCTCTAGCCCATGCTTGCCCATGAACCCCAGGTCAGTTAGCAGATCTTTTCTGAATGAAGAATAATGCAGACAGGGAAGTAGGTATGAGTCCTTAGAGTCTGTTCACCTGGTCACTTAATCCATAACTAGGTTAGTCTGTCCCCACTCCAGTACTCTTGCCTGGAGAATCCCATGGATGGAGGAGCCTGGAGGGCTGCAGTCCATGGGGTTGCTGAGGGTTGGACACGACTGAGCGACTTCACTTTCTCTTTTCACTTTCATGCATTGGAGAAGGAAATGGCAACCCACTCCAGTGTTCTTGCCTGGAGAATCCCAGGGACGGGGGAGCCTGGTGGGCTGCCGTCTATGAGGTTGCACAGAGTCAGACACGACTGAAGTGACAGCATATAGCATATACTTTTACCCTGTGACTTATTTTTAATACAACCATACAGATCCTTCTCATTCTTCTTCACATACCTTTCAGATTTATTTTTCCTGCTCCTTTCCCCATTCATATTGCTGTTCAGTTCACCTCTTCTCTCCCCTTTTATTTTTGCTACCTAGTAGCAACTACTGACTGTATTTAGAGCTAACAAGAGAATAGTAACTATCAAATTGTTTCAGTGTTTTACCAGCTTCCTCTCCAGTCTGCAGGTGAATTTCCCCCTCCCTCTTCCAGTGGTAAGGGTGGGAGACGGGCCTCTGAGCTCCTCCGTGTTCCTTTTCCACAGTTGCTTCCAGAACGCCAGCTGCCAGCTCCCATTCCTCCTGACTTGTGCCTGGTGGGATGCTGGCTGGCTTTTAGTTGCTTAGGTTCATAACACCCACAGAATCCCCCCCCCCGCCCCGAAGAGTGTTTCTAGACTTTTAAGATGTGTGGCGGAGAAGGCAATGGCACCCCACTCCAGTACTCTTGCCTGGAGAATCCCATGGATGGAGGAGCCTGGAGGGCTGCAGTCCATGGGGTTGCTGAGGGTTGGACACGACTGAGCGACTTTCCTTTCACTTTTCACTTTCATGCATTGGAGAAGGGAATGGCAACCCACTCCAGTGTTGTTGCCTAGAGAATCCCAGGGACGGGGGAGCCTGTTGGGCTTCCGTATATGGGGTTGCACAGAATTGGACATGACTGAAGCGACTTAGCAGCAGCGGCAGCAGCAAGATGTGTGGGCTTCAGTAGTTATGGCATGCGGCCCTAAAGTACACGGGGCTCAGTAATTATGGTGCATGGGCTTAGTTGCTCTAGAGCATGTGGGGTCTTCCTGGACCAGGGATCAAACCCATGTCTCCTGCATTGGCAGGCCGTCTCCTATCCACTGTGCTATCAGGGAAGTCCTATAACTTAAAATCCTAAGAATTTTGATAGCTGGATAGGAGAGATAATCCTTTTTTTTTTTTTTTTTGTCCTGGCTCTTTTTCCTACAAATTTTGATTGAATTTGTATAAATACATTTGAGCAAAACTCATTCTAAATTTGATTTCTCCATTTTGTTCCCCAAAGCAATAAAAAAACAGAGGTATAGGTAGACCACCAAGAAAACTGGAAATTCACCCAGTAGACTGAGGGCAAATGAATACATATTCATTTGTATTTTGGAAGGCTTTTGTTTTGAACAGCTCATTTGACGGGGTGCATTTTACAGAATTACATCTATCTATATAAATGTATGTGGGGGGAGTCCCTGGTGGCTCAGAGGTTAAAGCGTCTGCCTGCAATGGGGGAGATGCGGGTTCGATCCCTGAGCTGGGAAGATCCCCTGGAGAAGGAAATGGCAACCCACTCCAGTATTCTTGCCTGGAGAATCCCATGGAGGGAAGAGCCTAGTAGGCTACAATCCATGGGGTCGAAAAGAGTCCGACACGACTGAGCTAACTCACTTTCACTTTCACTTTCAAATGTATGTGGAAGGTATAACCAGACCTAATTGAATTTGGAAATATGTTCATGTGTCTAAGGAGAATTTACAGGTTTTCTTCCTATAGCTCCTATAGTGCCACTTACCATTTCTAGGGACATGGTCTTTTTTCAGGCCTACTTTAGAGAATTTCAGCACCTCTTTAGTAGTTCACTGTCTTATCATTTGATGTTAGCTCATTGGCACAATGTTCTATGCATGTTTAGCTTTTACAGTTTATCGACTACCAAAGCTTTCGAATCAGGGGTAGTAATCAAATAGTTTCGAGTTTGTAATTTGAGTTAATAAAATGTGATATGTTCTGAACTTGTAGATTGAAAAAATCGACAAAACTGTCTTAAAAGTTACTATTAACTTCTAAGGGCTAATAGCTATTCTTTTTATTGAATAGATGCGAAAAGGGTAAAGACAATGTAACTCTTATAATTTGAACTTGATTTCAGTTCCATATAATTATAAAAGTACATCTACATCAGAAAGAGCTGAGTTTTTAAAGAAAGCCCATGTGTTACAGTTATCTCTGTGATGGTGGAGGTTATGTGCTTTGAACTGTTCTTGATTGTAATATAAAAATGCAATGTCATGTTCTAATTTTGGTTTGTTTGATTTACAGTAAATGAACTGGAACTTATCTCTTTTACTTTAGGCTTTCAGATAAACTTCTGTGAAAAGGCACAAAGTAAGCTACAAATTTTATGATATTATGCTACTTACTTTTTTCATACCCATCTTGGTATTGGGAATGTGTCCACTATTGTTTCAACTAACCAACCATAGCAGTTTTACTTTGAAAGAGCTTCCATTTTTCATTAGTTTGCCAAATTAAAAAAAAAAAAATCTGTGTTATATTCTTGATTGTAAATTGTTCTTGCTTTCACTTGGATTGACCTAGGAGAAACATATGTAGGTGTTCAAATGTATATAAGTATAGGAAGAGATATATAGATATAGACATAGACAGGTATAGAAAGATGTATATAGATATTTGGACTTAGCCAATTTAAATCACAAGTTGAAGAAAGTTCACTTTTACGATTGGAGTGCAAAAAAGTATATAGTATAACTGTACTCTGAGACTTCATGCTTTACAGTTGACTTATTTTAAAGCATGCATTTAATGCATTTTAAATTTTTTTCTTTAAAAACAAAGCTTTTTTTCTTTCTCCTTTCCACTCCCCTCAAAATAGACCAGGGTTGTATATTAGAGCACCAGTCTTCATAGACTACAGAATAGGTTTTCTATAGGAAAGCAAAAGTTCTAAAGCTAAAACAAATAAACTTTAAACTTAAATGTCATTTGTATAAAATGCAATATAAAAAAGTCCCAATTCAAGAAGACTGTTCTTTAGTTACCACAAATATATCCCAAAATACAATATGTTCATCTTCTGCTTATTGTTTCATAGAGTGGAGAAGAATAACAATCGTGCTTTTTTTTTACTTTTTGGCTATGCCATTTGCCAGGATATCAGTTCCCTAATTGAATCAGTTCCTGGATTGAACCCAGGACCTGGCAGTGAAAGTATGGGCAACTGGGCAACCAGGGAACTCCATGACCACTTTTTTATATACACTATTCTCTTTCCTCCAGCTTTATGAGACATAATTGATACATGTCACTGTGTGAGTTTAAGGTACATGCATGGTGGTCTGATGCTCTTACATGTTATGAAATGATTACCACAGTAGGGTTAGTTCACACCTCCATCACCTCACTTAACTAAGAGTGAGGACCTTTAACATTTACTCTCTTAGCAGCTTTCAAGTATATAATACTGTGTTGCTAGCTATAGTCACAATGCTGGACATTTTAGATCCTCTGATATGTATCATTTTTAAGCTAGTTCAAACGAAATAGTTTAACCTGGAGAAAACATTTCTGCTGTTTTAAAACTTTCTGATGGAAGTGAGTGAGTGAAAGTCACTCAGCCATGTCCAAATCTTTGTGACCCCGTGGACCATACAGTCCATGGAATTCTCCAGGCCAGAATACTGGAGTGGGTAGCCTTTCCCTTCTCCAGGGGATCTTCCCAACCCAGGAATTGAACCCAGGTCTCCCACATTGTGGGCATATTCTTTACTAGCTGGAGTGGATAGCCTAACCTTTCCCAGTGGATCTTCCCAACCCAGGAATTGAACTGGGTTCTCCTGCATTGCAGGGGGATTCTTTACCAACTGAGCTATCAGGGAAGTCAATGGAAGCAACATACTTAATTTCCATTGGTTGAACATTATGACTTCCTTGGAAAAGTAGTTAACAAAAATTTATTTCTTGAGTGGTTTTCCCGTGATATAAATCTATAATGAGTAATAGAATATGCTAGACCCTAGGATAAATATTTTTTAATTGGTCCATATTGTCATCCTTGTCTTACCTTAAACTAAAAATGGTACATGATTTCCTGCTTATAGGGAACCTACACATATGATACATACCTCCATGTAATGAAGTTACAGCTTCTAATTTATGCTGTTTTAAATGTATATGACACATTTATTGCGACAGTTTTTATATTTTAACATAAAACATTGTTCTGATATTTAATGTAATTTAAAAATGTTTATTTATGTATGGACATAAAATCTAACTTAAGAAAAATGTTGCCATTTAAAACATTTAGAATTGCATTTACACGGTTGTTTTTTTCTCTTAGTCCTTTGGTGGACTGTAGAGAATAGTCCACAATACGAGAAATACTGATTGTTTTAAGTTTAAATCGTGTATACAGCGACTGTAAATCTCTTTGGGTAAGATGCCTTCAGACTGTCTAAATGGTGCGGTGCTGTCTCTTTCCGTTTGCTGTGGAAATACCAGGTTTGAGGTGTTGCATGCTTTACTGTAGCAACAGAACCCAACTGGGAAGTGTGTACATGCCCACCTTTGGTTGCTTTCACCACTTCTTCACACTGACTGGGCTCTCCCTTTTTATTTCTCCATCTTTGTTTGGGAGGTCTCCTTTCAGTTTTCTGGCTTTTGAAATTCCCCAGTGGCTTGGTGGTAAAGAATCCACCTTGCAGTGCAGGAACCATAGGAGCCCCGGTTCGATCCCTGGATCGGGAAAATCCACTGGAGAAGGAAGTGGCAACCCACTCCAGTATTCTGCCTGAGAAATCCCATGGACAGAGGAGCCTGGTGGGCTATAGTCCATGGGGTCACAAAGAGTCGGACATGACTGAAATGACATTAGCATGCACGCATGCACAGTTTTGTGTATTCATTCACAGAGCACATGTTGGACACTGAGGTTCCATCCAGTGATGGAGATTATTGGGGCAGAAGTGAATAGAACAGGTCCCTGCCCCTGGCAGGCTCTTCTTAGTGCAGTGAAGCTGCTGTGTCCCGGGCACCTTTGCTCCCACTGTTCTGTCAGGAGAGAGAACCAGCATGAGGGCTGCTGTTGGAGACCACGGCTCAGAGGTCCTACAGTGGCCTGTCCTGCCGTGGCGTCAGGCAGAGCCGTCTGTGTGGGCTCAGACCTCAGAGGATGTCTCGAGGAAAGGGAGGGTGGGAGCTGGGATGGTGGCGCGGAGGCCAGCTCTAAGTTGACGGCTCTTGTTTTTGTACAGTTGGTACCTGTGTTTTAGGGTAAGTTTTCAGTTGTTGACATCTGTTAACGCTTTTACCCAAGACTGGTCCTGTGATCTGCGTAACTTAAAATTTATAAGTGCAGTTTGGTAATGTTTGCAGAGAATCAGTCTTTCAGTTTGCTCTGGAACATAGCCATTAACTGTATGTTAAAAGTAGCCACTCATTTCTTTGCAAATGAAGGGCTTGAAATCACCAAAGCAGCACTTTCTTACTTATTAGGGTATACTCTAGTGCCAGAATCTCCAGTTTGATTCTGAAGGTGTTTCAAATGATCAGAAAAACTATAATTTAATTCATTAAAAATAATTATATAGCAGACAGTAGTTGGAGGAGGGAATGGAGTACAGAGAACACAAGTACATTTTGTTAAAAGTCCACTAAGTGTGAATGCTGCTTCAATATTCAATTCTCCATCACAGATCAGAAAGACTTATTGTAAGATGGTTCTGATGACTAATGGAAGCTCTGAAGGATTAATTTTTCCCCATTGTTTGACTTACACATAGTTTTTGTTTTTTTTATATTGCTATATCACTATTCCAGTAGTTTATTACAATTGCCTGTTAAAAGTTAGTGAAGTTTTATTGGTGATGTGTGTGTAGGTTTATAATACACACACATACACACGTGTGAGATTGCATATTTAATTTTGGAACCAGATTTTTATAGAAATTCAATAAAAATCCACATTATACCTCATGATCTTTGATCAATTATAGTTTCTGCCTTCATTTGGTTTTTTAAATATATATAAGAATATATATTATCTTATTTATCTTAAGATAAATAAAGTTATTATTTGAGACAACAGTGTTAATATTTCTTTTTAACACTGTTGGATTATTGAATTTTTCTAAAGTCTGAATGTAAGACTACATCAGGGGAAACTACTTTTTTCCGATGTAGAGCTCCTACATTTAGAAGGTTGATTAGTTCATCATTTATCGTTTGGAGATAATGATTTTGTACTTGTAGATATGTTTATGTGATTTATGAGCAAGTTTGATATCTCAGTGACTGTAATGAGCTAACTTGTAAACATACTTCTTTAAAATATAATTTGCCTTGCTTTATAAAACCAGTTTTTCTTTGGATGGGAGGGAGCAGGAGATTTGCTCGAAACAAAGCTTTTGAGCTATGGTTTTGTGAGTGTTAAATTTACCTCCATGAGTCCGCATCTTGATTTTTTATTTCTATGAGAATTTTAAGACCCCAGGGCATAGGGATTTTCCTCATAAAACACCTAATGGAATCCTGTGCCAATCAAAGCGAGAGCAGTTGGGAATCTGGCAGATAATCTCACACAGGAGCGCTCTAGCTCTTTCCCCACCACGCGCTGCAGTGTGTTCTCAGCCACGTCTGGAGAATTCTTGGCGGCTGAAGACAACTCCCGGGAGCACTGAGCGTCTGTACCTTTGCCTTTTGTACTTTCCGTAGCTCTGAAAAGATTCAGTGGCTTTAAAAAATTGTTTTCCCTGAAAATGTTTGCATAGCAACAAGATGTTTATTTAGAAAACTTCATGTTCCAGAGCTGATTGTTATCCTTGAAGTCAGTAGTAGAAACTACATTACTATTGATTGCTTTGATTAACACTGCACAGCTAAGTATTTGGGGGGAAATGGCGATATCCTAATGACAGATTTTCCTTTCATTGTGGAACTATTCTTTTGAATAAGTACCCTGGATTGTTTTAAAATTGGTAATAATAAGAATGAGCCAATGAAGAGGAGGAAGGATGTTTTGCGAGTCTTCCTAGAAGTTTGAGGAAGTCGTTTCTAAGTTTACTGACTCGCTAAGTTCTGTGAAAGATGATGTTTCCCTCAGGAGGCTGTTTGACTCTGCCGGAGGTGGAGTGTAGAAGACAGGTGAGCAAGCAGTACAGGGAGGGTCAAGCCCTCCCGCACTTAGAACTAAGGGCTTAGAACACTTGGTGACTAAACTTCTAATATCCCACTTTATGTAGCAGAAGTCTATACTCACGACTAAAATTTTATTGCTTGAAATTTATTAAACTCAACCATTCTAAGAAACAGAATGACCACATTTGCTATGACTGGAGGTTAAGATGGGTTATTTAAATTTACATATATGCTGAAGTTAGTTGGAAAATGAGACTTTTGTAGGATTTGCCACAAGTCCTTAGGACTAAACATCTATTCTATTCATCACTATCTTTGTGGACCCTGATAAACTGTCAAGAGAAAGCCCTTCTGCTTAGAAACTATTTTTATACTAATTGAAGCCCATGAATTGTAGTCTTGGCAGAGTCAACTTCTCATGTTCCCTGTAAAGCAATTACCATTCCAAGGGGAATGTTACCTAATTATCTCTGGTCTTGGGAGTGATGGGAATATTAATTCTTCCTGAAAATGGTTTTGTTGCTAGAAGAAAGGTTTCAAATACCTATTACACCTTAAAAATCATTTGGAGAAGCTTACTGTGTGTTTTTGAATGAGAAAAAAATGGGTGGTTCTCCCACACTGCAGGAAGTCACACTGCAGGAAGTCTCCCTTCATCTTCCAGTCCAGCTTTACTCTGAGCAATGAGAGGATATTCGACAAGACTTTGATGAGAAGTTTCCAGAAAGTATTCCCAACTAATTCGCCAATTAATCAAAGTGACTTTCAATTTAGTGTATAAATTAAGGGTGATGGTTTTTAAACCAGGTGCAGTAAATACTTGAATTCTTACTGCATAACTTTGAGTGCTTTGAAAATCCAGACCCAAGTGTCTAGATGAAAAGATATTCCAGAGGAAATTTGCAGGGGCCATGTTGGTGTTCATCTTTCATTAGGTAGAATTCAGTGAATATTACTCAGAAATGAAAATGAAGTGTATACATATTTACTCCTCTTTAGAGAACCTCTTAAAAAGGTTAAGTAAACAGAGGCACGGTGTAACATTTAATAAATATGTATATGCCAGTAGTGGTGAGAGGCACCGCTGTCTTTAAAGATGGATTAAATCTTGAGCCTACTCTGAAGAAGCTTATGTTCTTTAAGAAATTGCACATGTAGAGGCAGACCACATGGTAGAAGTAAATAACAACAATAGGTAACTCACTTAGTGCTTGCCAAACCCTGTTCTAAGCTTTTTATTTCTTACCTAATCTTCTCTATCACTTTAAAATTATTTACGTTATTAACGCTGTTTCTTCCAATAACCTTTTGAAGTAGGCACATAGATGAGACTGAAGCCCAAAAAAGTGAAGGGCATTTTCCAGTCATGCAGCTACAGAGTGGCCGATGTGTGATGCTGGCCTGGTCACAGGTTACGTGCTGTAAACCGTAGCCTTTTATTGATTCTTGAAAGAAGCAGTGTGCACTCATAGGAATGATGCTTTAAACCAGATGGGTTTTGAGGGGTCTTCAGTTGAAAATGGTTGTGAGATCTGGACTTATATAACTTTTGATTTTTCTTTTTGTCCCCAGAGAGTTTCAAAATGTTATCTATAAAGTCTGACTAAACATTAAGTGGAGAGATTCCTTCTTGCGGCTCTGAATGAAGGGACAGAAGGGATCTACCACTAGGGAAGAAATGGTTAATGAAAACTCTAAATTCTGACCTAGACAGATGCAGAGAACGGAGTGCTTTGGGTGGGATTGTGAGGCGACTTGTTTGCAGAACAGCTGACAGAGATGAGTAGGTCAGGAGACTGGACCTCTTCCACCACAGTGGTGGTGCAGCCATGTGCTGCTTGAAGACAGACTTGTGCACAGGCTCTCGAAAACCAGTTGATGCTTTTAGCAAAAGATTTATGCTCCTCCTACATTCTTGTAATGAGAGGTGGGAGAAAGAACATTAATTGTTAAAAAACTTTTGATGATAGATGTTTTCCAACTTAGAATAGTATGATAAACCCCATGCACCTATTACATAGCATCACTGATTACAAACTTATGGCCAACTTTACCGTATTTGTTGTACTTCCTTCTGCTAAAACACTGTCAAGCAAGTTCTAATTATCGTTAGTTCATCCACAGATGTGTCAGTCACACATCTTCTAAGTGATAAGGGTTAGACAATGGCTTATCACACTGTTAAGTAAACAAAACAGTATTATCAGACAGCCGCTCAGTGTTCAGATTTCCTCAAATGTCCTACAGGTGCCTTATTCACAGTTGATTTGTTCCAAATTGAGCTCTCAACAAGGTCCACACTGCATTTGGTTGATATGTCTCTTAAATTTCCTTCAAGCAGCTCCATCTTCTCTTCTTTTTTCTCACCACTTATTCATTGAAAAACTTGGGTCGTGTGTTTTGTAGCATTTTGTACACTTTGGATTTGACTGATTACATCCCTTTAGTAATTAGTGTCTCACATGTTCCTCCTTGCCTGCATTTCCTGTTACTTGATAGTTAGCTACAGAAGCTTTGATCCTGTAGAGCTTCAGGTTTGGGACAGGAACACTTGATAGGTGGTGCTGTGTGCTTTTTGTTGCATCACACTAGGAGGCACGTGATTTCTGGTTGCAGCTCTCCTTAGGACTGATCGGCGGGTTTCGGTGCTGGCAGTGTGATCGTGTGGAATAAACTTCCCTATCAGCCTTTCAGCTGATGCTTCTGGCCGCCGTCAGTGGTTTTCATCTAGACTAATTCTTTCATTTGGGACTGGTTAACTTGCATTTCTAAACATTTGTGGTTTTCTGCAAATAGTTGCTGTCTTCAACCAACAAACAGTTTGTGTTTGGGGCATATTGTCGAATGCATGTTACTGCAGTGATCATGTATGACTTAACTGCACCAGTGCTGCTGGCTGTGAGGTACATGTGTATATACGCACATGCACGTACACAAGCCCTAATTGCACTTGTCTATACTCCAAGAGAATTAGACCTGGACATCTGTCTCTTCTTCTTACCCTGGAACATGAGTTAATCTGTTTCCTAACCGGGGTTCTTTTCAACTTATTTTTAAAGATCTCTCAATCTCTATAGGTAATAAAAAGCCCATGTCAAATAATAATTCTTGTCTTTTTTTTTTTTTTGGTGAAGTTGAGGAACCAGTGGGCATGTGAGACCAGTTCTGCCAAATTAAGATCAGTCCCAAACCGATGCCAGCTTTGCTCATTAATTGATATTCAGCACTTAAGAGTGCTCAGCTCCTCCAGGCATTCCCTTCCCAGGACTTGGGAACCAGGATTAGTCATCCAAAGTCAGTTTGGTGAGAATAGAAGGAAATAGGAGTTCTCATACAAGATATTAAAAAAAAAAAACCGCAAAAGACATCAACACCCTGTGTTCCAGTTGGCAGTCACCTTCTCAGTGACTGGTTTATGCTTGTTCAACACGTGTCGTTATTCACCTTTCATTAAAATGACAGTTTCTTAAGTGGCTTTTACCTGTCACTGTCCCTGTTCAGTCACCCATCTTGTAACTACAGGATGAATGTCTCCCTGTGGTGGTGTTCTGATACGGCTTTGACCTTGCACAGTGGTGAATAACAAACCCGAGAAACCTCCATCAGATGTCTAGGGTAATGCAGCGCTGAAATAGAAAAAGTTGGTTGAGTGTATAAAAGATGATCACAAATCTTGCAACTGAAGGCAGTTAAAAATGCCAGTTGTTTTTTTTTTAAGCCGGAGGATGGTGACTAATGCTTGTGTCATGAAGTTCTGTCAGTTAGGTGCACTTCTTTAGTTAAAGTTTGCTGGCTAATTTTTTTTAGAGAACCTACCTAACTTCTAGCTATGCTTCGTTTGATTAATGTGAACCAAAGAAGCAACAAATTAGATCTATCAGGAAGTACGGACAAAGCCCCCAATCGAGACGTCTGAGTGAAGCTATTTGTCCTAAGGGTGTTAAATCAAAATTTGAGCTTGGATTATTCATTTATTCAAGAAATATTTGAGTCCCTGTGATATGCAGGTGCTATTATAAAAAGTCACCGGAGTGCTAAATCTAATTTCCAGTGGTCAGAAGTCATCCATATGAGTATGTAGGTTCTGAGCGTGAAAATGCTTTTGTTCAGATGTTGACCATGTCCCCGAAGAAGCAAGGGGTTGTTATATAATAAATGAGGTATGCTCTTGAGGACTAGTTTAACATTATATGTTGTAGGCCTTTTGGCCCCTCCTCTAACTATGGATGATATTTTAGAATTGGAGAAACTGTCCTTGAGATATAGCGTCCCTTCTGCTTTAGGTGGCACAAGCTGAAGGCTCACAGGTTTGGGTAGCATAAAAATATCAATTTATAAATACTGCTGAAAATAAGGAAAGATTTACTTCTTGATGTTAACTTCTTTTGCCTTTAGTAAATCTTAATATTCCTCACTTTTCACTGTTTCGCATTTTGACACTGAGGTATTTTCTGACCCTACACAGTCTTCCAGCATCAACTGTGCAACTCAGTTCTGACACTGTCTGCCTGGGGTTAGCATCACATCTCACAGGTGAAAGGGTTCAGCCCCATAAAGTGGCCCTGACTTCAGATCCAGCTGCAAATGGGGTGCCCAGGCTGCACACATTTCTCCCTGGCTGACTGCATGTCACAGGGTTCCCTTAGCACCTCCCCGCCCCCCCCCCCCCCCCCGCCAGGGTTCACTTGTTTGCTAGAACAGCTCACAGAACTCAGAAGAACACTTCACTTATGTTCACCAATTTATTATAAACGTGTGTAAGTCAGGAAGAGCCAAATAGCAGAGGCTAGGGCAAGGGATGGAGAGAGAGAAGGGCATAGCTTCCCTGCCTTCTCTGGGTGCATCATCCTTCTATCTCTTCTGTCTGTTTGCCAACCAGGAAGCTCAGAGCTAATTTTAGGGAGTTTTTATGAAACTTTCATTGCAAAGGTATGACTGATTAAATCGTTGACCTTTGGGAATTGAACTCAGTCTCCACACCCTCTCCCTTCTTTGGTGGTTGGTGGGTGGGGCTGAAAGTTATCACCCTCTGATCACTTGACTGGTTTTTCTGGCCACCAGCGCCCCCCATCCTGAAGTTCTGTACGCCCTCCCCACCCTCCACCTAATTAGCATAAACCCTGATGTAGTGGAAGAAGGCTTGTCATGAATAATAAAAGATGTTTATTACTTAGGAAATTCCAAGGGTTGTAGGAGCTCTGTCCTAGGAGCCTCAGACAAATATCACGTGCATTTTTTTTTTTTTTTTAGTTATTGATACATCACAGATAGTGTCTGTAGCAAAACCTCATGCATACAGCAGACACATAGCTTTGAATCAGTACAGTTTCTAGACAGGCTAATCTGGAGTTAACCTGGAAGGAAGAGTGGGTACCTACCCACTGTCTCTTTGGCCATTGGATAGTTGATTTTCTGTTGTGAAAAGGATCAAGATGTCCTGTCTGAGGACTGAGTGGTACCTCCAGTGTGATGCTAAATTGTCTGTAAAAGAAACAGCTTCCTTTATCCTAATCTACTTGCTAATTTAGAGAATTAGTTGAGAAAAGTTAATTATTTATGACTGTGTGGGAATCCTTATTGGTATTTTAGGCTGATAAGGAGAGAAATTAGATGAAGAAATTAACAAAATGACAAAAATCTGGCTTTGTTGCATGAGAGTCCCTTGAACTGCAAGGAAATCAAACCAGTCAATCCTAAAGGAAATCAGTCCCGAATATTCATCGGAAGGACTGATACTGAAGCTCCAATACTTTGGCCCCCTGATGCAAAGAAATGACTCATTTCTTTGCATCAAAATGATGCTGGAAAAGATTGAAGACAGGAGGAGAAGGGGATGACAGCATGAGATGATTGGATGGTATCACCAACTTGATGGACATGAGTTTGAACAAGCTCTGGGAGTTGGTGATGGACAGGGAAGCCTCGCAAAGAGGCAGACACAACTGAGCAACTGAACTGAACTGATAATGGTATTATTCTAAGTAAACTCTGTAAGGAGAAGTCAGATCTGGTTTTTTTAGGAGCTGCCCAGTCGAGTTCCTGCTGTTGGCTGAAATGGTCACCTCCTTAGCCTTGTGTCCTGGAACCACTCACTGGAGCTCTAGGTCAGTGGCACTTGCTTTGCCTTCATTGTGTCATGCACATGTTCTTTTCTTAGCACTGTGGTGCATATAAAAAAAGGTGTGAAGCACTGATTGGAAAAATACTGACTATTATTAGAAAATATGGTGAATGTGCTTGTTTCATTTATAGGTGGTGGGAAGTTAAAATGGTGATGGTAGGATGTTGTGGGTTTGCCACACAAGAAAAATAAATGTGATATAAGACCAGAGGGCACTTTGTTACCTGTTAGAGCTCAAGCATACCGTTGTGGGAACACCTGCACCTCTGCCTCCACGGTAAGGCTGGTGGAAGCTTCTGCGTGGCCTCAAGGTGTTGGAAACTGAAACAAGCCCTGTGACTCTTTTTGGCACAGTTTTCCTAAGTTTGCATATTATGTGACTTGTCCCACTAGAAGGAGGGCCACTGTGGATGGTTTTCCAGAAATCCTAACAGATTGGCGCATGCTGAGACAGTAACTTCAGACTTTGGGAAACCTGAGGGGTCTAATGGGGAGGCCTGCCCATCTCAGGAGAAGGGAGCTGTCTAACCATCAGCGTAGAAAGTTTTGTTGGAGTTGATCAACACGGCGTTGGCCACCGAGCTTCTGTGTGGAGGGAAGTAGGGTAGGTGTGTCGTGGGCTAGGCCTTTTGTACGGGGACCGTGAAGGACGAAGGTATAACGGAGATGCTCAGTAAGCTGGAGACATGTGAGGGACTCAGAATTCTCAGCGCGTCTGTCTGCCTCTCCCTCCGCGCTGGGACAGAGGTATGCTGACGGCCATGGCTGCCACCACTCTGCATCCATTTGGAACCTTCGCAGCTGGAATTCCCACTGTTAGGGTCCCATGGTGGCTGTGCTTGCACTGCCATTGGAGCAGGGCATTGTGGAGGGAGGGAATTGCCTTGGATAGCGATTCCTGTTTTCTTGGAGATTAAAATATTGTTAATTTAGCTGATTCCCAATCATTGGACCACCAGGGAAGTCTGCATACTTATATTTTTAAGGCCTTTTTTTTTTTTTTTTTTTTAACGTGTTCTCTCGGCCTCAGCAAGGTTAGTTTTAGAGAATAGATCGGTCGCTTTTAGAAAGTTCTGGTGTCAGGAGCAAGGAAGTTATAATTAAAATAGAAAAGAAAAGAAAAAAAAAACCCTTAGTGTAGAAAAACTGAAACAGAAAAGCAGAAAAAAATTTAAAAATCACTGATGATTTTAGCACTATGAATTAATTAACAGTGATGTTCTGGAGAGTGTGTATATAAATTATATACACATGTGCTTTAGTAAAATGATAGTTTATTAGACACATTACACACTGCCTGATTAAAAGGGGGAAAAAAAGCCCTTAAACTATTAACGTTAGTTCTAATGTTAGTAGTCTTTTGTGGTGTGTTTTCTTGGTGGTAGTGTGGTATTCCCAATGTGGGTGTGCCATATTTTTTATAACTCATCTAACACAAATATCTCTGCTTTGGATAACTTTCTTTGTTTAGTCTTTAACTTCCTAAAGGACGGACACTTAGGGATGGAGTTATTGGCTTAGCCATCAGGACACTTTGAGGTGTTCTGTAGGTATCACCCTCTAGAAACTGGGCCAGTTAACATTCATTCACAGCAGCGCATCGTTTGTTCTTTTGTTTGTCCGTGTTCGTCTGCTGACTGAAGAAGTGTTGAGGATTTATGTGTCTGGTGTAATTCTTGGGCCACTGAGGCACATGAGAAGTAGTTTCTGCACTGCTGGAGCTGAGGTGGGTAATGGACACCACCTGACTACACACAGCTGTGAAGGTGCAGCTGTGGTAAAGTCCCTTGGGGACCGCTGCCTATCATACCTTCATGAACTTTGATATTAGGGCTCTCTATTTATGTGTGGTATTTAAGGCAAAAATTGAATTTTATTTTTTAAATAAAAAAAATTGAATTTTATTTTTGGATGACTAGAAGAATTTGAAATTTTTTTTCATGTTAATGGCTTATTTCTATTCTATTTGTATTCTTTCTTTTGTTAATTACCCATTCATGCCGTTTGTGTATTTTCTAATGGGGATATTTGCTGTCATTGATTGGTAAGGCCCTTATACCCTCTCCTGGTGTGTCATTGCAGAAGGTAGTGGCTTCAACTGAGGCTCTGCAGTTCAGACAGAGGGCTTCCCTCTTTGCCTCTCAGTGACCCTGGGGTCCTCACAGCAGAACTTGGGTATGTGGAGGTCCAAAGCCAAGATTCTGTCTGCATGGTGGTGTGGACAGGCTTCTCAGGTCCTGCAAATTTTAGTAGAGCCTGGACATTTATGCTGTACTGGTGATCCTGGGAGGGTCTTCCTGAACTGGCTGGCTTCCTGGGTATTTTTGAGGAGTTTGGACTAATCAGGATTTGGCCAGTTTAGTTGGAGGAGTTGCATTTGTTTGCTGGTTATTGACATCCCGTCTGTGTTAGTCCTTATCACAGCAGTTCCGACACGTAAGGGACAGTTTGTAATCTTGGTTTTACAGATGTGTGGATTACTAGACCACAGAAATATCCCTCTTTTTATCTTCATCACTATTTCATTGATGCTCACTTAATATCTAGCGAAAGTACTTTTCTTCCCTATCCCTCCCACCACAGTCCCTTTTAATTTTGGCAGGATACCAAAGGCAGTCGTCTTTGTGGGTGGGTCAGTGCTTTGTCCTTTTGTCCCCTCGCCTGGCAGACTGGCTTGCATATAAGTGTGACATTTCTGCACCTCTGGCTACATAACTTCTTTCATTGGACTTCCCTCAAATCCATCTTACACACACAAGTGTTAAAATGTGATGAAGGGGCTGTTGGTTTCTTAAACTCAGCACAGTCCAGTTTCCAGAATACTTACGTAAATGGGTGAGTGACAGTGTTTTGTTTTATTGATGAGAGCTCAGAGTTCTAAGTGAGATCTTATTAATTTTTGGATGTTGCTTACCCTTATGTACCAAATTCTGGAAGAGGAGGAAGCAATGTAATGTTAGCTGATAGTGGCTCGTTTAATGATTGGAATGCCTGGGACTGTGAGCCTAGAATGGACAAAGTTGCCCATTTCTCCTGATTCCAAGTCAATGTCCTTCCTCTCTTACTCTTTTGAGTTCATGATATAAGAGAGAGTACTTGTCACGGTAGTAATGGAGGCAGAAAAGGGCATGAAAGTAAACTCTGCCACTTTATTTCCTCATTTCTGAAGTTGTTTGAGGTTGCATAGTTGCAATTGTCTTCCTCTTTTCCGGTGATTACAGATAACTTGAAAAATTACTCTGGATATTCTGTTTTGCAAATGACGTTACTCGGAGCCAAGGGAGAAATGAGAATTTAAGGCAGTTCTTTTCCCCCACCCTTGGTGGGGTGCTCTGAACACTTGTAGATCAGTCGCTAGTATTCCTGGAGGTATGATAGGAGTGCTCTGTTGTAGTTAAGGTTCCCACCTACTCTTGGCCATGGTTCTGGGGAGTCCCCTGTGGTGGCAGGGTGCTTCCTCCAGAGAGACTGATCTGATCACCTTTCCATCATTTCTGCCAGCTCCTCTGGCATGTGAATAGTGGCTTAAAACAGCAACTGTTTAATTCTTCATGATTATGTTTGTTATTCACACGTCTGTGTTCAGCTCGTTGGTCTGCTGGGGCTGCTTCAGCTTAGCTGGACTGGCCGGGCCTTCAGGCCTCCCGCTCCATGTGCTCCTTCATCGTCCAGGAAGCTTGACTGACCTGCTTTCCATTTAGACTCAGGAACTCTGCAGGAGGGTGAGAGTGGAACCGGCAAGGGCACATCCCAGGCCTGCCTGGAGTCAGGAGGGGGACACAGATTCCACCTGCGATGGCAGGAGCAGCCGAGTCACGTTGCAGAGAGGCATGGACACGGAGCTGTGGTTCATTGGTGGCTATTTCTGTAACAGTCTACTGCAGAAACCACAGATCTGAAAGCTGAAAGATGTCTTCCTTTCAGCCTCAATATTCAGAGTTGTTCTGTGGTCGGAATTAGAGCAAAAGATACTCCTGGGCCGTAGTGAGTATGGATATGCTTGGACAGGTCCTCTTGCTTCAGAATCGCTGTTTTGATTATTCTTGAAGATCCCATGCTTGGGAATGCTCCTCCCATGAGAACTGTGAGGAAGAAATTGTAGAGTGATGATACCGGAAAGGTTGTATAAATGTCACTGGCATCCTCTTAAGGCAGAACTTTGAAACCAGAATTTCAAGGGTGACGCAGAAAGGTTGACCCCTCTGTCCTTGGAGTGGCTGAGTAGGGCTTGAGGCTGCTGAACCACCTCGGCCAGGTTCGGGGCCAGCTGTGGTTCTTATTTTCTCCCTGCATTAAACAGATGTCCTCATTGTCATATAAATTGTGGCATGAAAAAAGTCAGACAGCCTTGCCCTAAAGGACACAGCAGCGCTCTGGGAATATGACTGGATGAAGACACATACTGTTTTCCTTATCAGTCAGGGTTTCTGGGTGCAAACAGTAGAAACTGATTCCAGCTGATTTAACCCACGCTTTTTGTTGTCTGGGTCTGTCCCTGTCAGATTTATTCCCAGATCCCATATAGAAAATAGGTTCACATCAGTAAACATGTGAACCTATTTTCTATATCAGGCACTGAACTTGGGTTTCAGGTATACAAAGACAGTCTTCTCTATGGGAAACTCCTTCCATATAAATAAGGCGTTTGACCTGCCTTGTTTCTATCCTACTGCAGATAAAGGGGGAGGGTCTGTTTATTTCTGTTGATTGGTTAGGAATTTATTATTTGGTGACAGTCTTACCAAAGGGAGGATTATAATCACAAATTTGTAGTCTTTCTTGATAGTGACTTTAAATTACTTGTAAAGCTATTTTAATCCCTGTTAGCTTCTAAAAATCTCCACTAGCCATCTATAGTATCCTTATACTCTTTTCTGCCTGTTGCAGGCAATAGAAAAAAAAAATCCATATTGATCCAATATCCTGTTTGTTTGTAGTTTTGTCAAAATATCTGAATACATGGTGACAGGTTGCCTTTAGGGTTTAGTTTTTTGGGGCCCTTGAGAAAGAGAGGTAAAGACAAAAAAGATCAGAACTAAGAAAGGTTCTTACTTAGAGAATGAATATAGAGGAAGAGATGCTTAAACAAGCAAACAAAAAGGCTCATGCCTACATTCAGAAATAGCCCTTAAAGTATTATAGAAGCTGCCTCTTTCTAGCTTACCGTCCACCTCACCTTTGATGGCCTTTCTGGGGTGTTCATTGTCCTCTTAAATGTGGGGTGCACTGCTGAGAATGGGTCATGTAACTCAATCTCAGACTCTGAGTCATTGCTGGTTATAGATACTTTGAACTTTTATAGAACTCTTTAGTGTATTTTGTTGGTGAAAGATCAAAATATATACTTGGACTGTTTTTAAGGTAGCTGCAGATGTTTCTGAAGTCGAGTGTGTTTAAATCTCATTTATGTAAGTTAAGTCACATTCTGTTCCTTGTGTGCATGTTCATTTATATAGTAAATGTCCTTTAAGGACCCTAATTTATTTTTGTTTAATGTGAATGCAGTGTGAAAAGGAATCTGTGTGTGTGTATGGTTGTGTGTGTATTATATAAAAATATTTATTTTCAAAAGAGCAGTTTGAGTAAGTTTTAATTATAGTCACGTGTTTTATTTGCCTACAAAGGTTAGCTACTGTCCTGTCAAGTTGGGCTTTTGCAGAGAGGGCTAGTTTGAGTGTCTGTCTTTGGACAGTTTTCACAGTGATTCTGTGTTCTGTTATTGTCCTTAGCATTTAATCTTTTATCACTTTTTCACCCTGCAGAGAATATGGGTGATGTACCAGTCAGTTTCAAACACACACACGACAGGTGGTGTTCAGCCTTTGATTTGGGGAGTTTGTAAGCATTGAGCTAATTCAAATTTATGATCACACAGGTTCTTAATTTGCCATATAAGGTGTCATTCATCGATGCCAGTATTTTGGGGGCCACCTTTTCTGCCCACTACCATCTGCCTCTGGTCCCTATGTAATTACATCTGTCCCACATGCAAAATACATTCGGCCTCCTCAACATTTCCCAGAAGTCTTGGCTCATTACCAAATCAGCTCAAGTCCAGACCTTGTTTAGACATCAGCTAAATCAGCTCACCATTCCCAAATCTCGTCATTGGAAGCATCTCAGTCAGGTATGGGTGAGGCTCTGGAGTATGATCCATCATGACACCAGCTTCTTCTCCATCTGTGAACCTAGTAACTAGACGATGAATTATCTGCTTCCAAAAAATGTACAGTGGTAGGTTAGGCAGTGGATAACCATTAGGGAGATTTTCATTCAAAAAGGGAGAAAACTGAAGGCAGAAAGGAGTGAGCAGGCAGTCACAAATAATTTCAGAATCTAGCAGGGCCTGCGAATGGTCCTCCACCTTTAAACCTTCCTTAAAGACAGTTTGCAGGACATGAAAGAACTTACTCATTTAAAGCTGCTGCTTGTTTGCTGCTGAACCTCTTCCCAAAGGTTTTTCTTCTATCAGTACTATATTTTGCTAGTGATTCTTTTATCTAGTCATCTGATCACCATATTATCATTAAAAGGATAAATATATGTGTACAAAAATAAAACCTCTAAACTTTTCAGTTTCACGTGAACAAAAGTTTTAACTGTTTTTGGTGTCACTAAGTACCTTTCATAATTTTTTCTCAGTTTTGTGTAACTTTTCATACCCTTGCCATTTTTTGTATTTTTTCTTGATTTGTGGGATGTTATATGTAGTTATATATAGTTAGTTTTTGATTTTATATGGCAAGAATTTTCCAAGTCTTTATTTAACTTTTTAAAGTTTTGTTTTTGCATATTTAATACCTTTTGCATGTATAGTTTGAATATCCCTTCTCTACTTGCGATCAAATTAAAAATTATTATTATCTTTTTTTAAAAAGGCACCCAATAGGACAACTTCTGTGGAAAATTCACATTGTACTCTGCTTATTTCTGACAGTGGGCTCCTTAGGAATCACTGTTATCCTGTATCAAGGCATGTCCCTGGGAGCCGCTCCTGGAGCCCCATAGGAGCCCCGTGCTCCTGCCCTGTGGTCCTGTCCTGCCAGCGTGGTGCTCTCAGCCTTCCAGTCTCCTCAAAGCCCTGGGCCGAGTGGGTTGAGCCCTCTGACCCCTCTTCTGAATCCACTGAGGCAGGAAGGGGTTTGGATGGGAGAGATGTTGTTGGAATAGGTAGATCTGTGTATGATACATTGTGAAAAATGAATGTTGTAAAATGTATCCTTAATGTGTACATGCAACCAAGATGTACTAAAAATGAGGAAAAACCCAACTCTGTTACAAAATTTCCATATAGTAAACCCCTACACTAATGATTTTGTAAGATTTATTGACATAGGAAAAAAATGCATCTGTGACTAAAGCATGTTGCAAATCAGTACTGTGGCCTGACTTTGTAGAGGGAAAAAGATATCTGTGTAGAAAATAGTCTGCAATAGACAACGGTTATTTTGGGATAATTGGACTTTTAAGTGTATATACAAGTTTTTAAAACCCTATATACTTATAGGTGTATATATAATATTACATATTTTTGTTTATCTTTTCTGAATTTTCTGGCTTTTCTGTAAAGGACTTTTTAAAAAGAAATATAAAACATTGATAATTTCTCTCTTCCCAAGCCAAATAAATTGCCCCAGAGAAATGATGGTTTGGCTTGCCCGTGTTATTAACTTGAAATTGACTGTTCCATGATGTTTTTAGCATCATGGTTGTGAAATGCTTTATATTCTTTACTCAGTTGTTCATATTGCATTTGAGGGGAAATGATTTTTATTAAACTAAAGAATTAAACCGTAACACTGGAAAGGTACTGATACTTTAGTATTTTTCAATATATCTGCCGAGGAGAATGATTTTTATAGTGGTATTTTTACATGCAAAAGCCTTAGCACCTCTGAACAATATAAACTGAAAGCACTGAGTGCTGTTTTCTGTTCTTTTGGAGACAGTGAGTGATTTGTGGTTAGTAACAACGTTGGATCATTTTTATTTACTTTTTCTTAATTCTGAGAAATTCTTGGCCACCTCTCAAAATATTACATTAACTATATGTTAAAGCAGAATTTCCTTCGTCTTGGTGTGAATTTCTTATGCCCTCAGAATCCTACCTGTTTTATAGTACTTGAAACTTTTACTTTTTATTTGTTATTTCTTAGGTAAACGCAAAGCACTGAAGTTGAATTTTGCAAATCCACCTTTCAAATCTACAGCAAGGTTTACTCTGAATCCCAATCCTGCAGGAGTTCAAAACCCACACATGTGAGTATTCCTGGTAATCAAATAAAAGGCTCAACTCAAGCAAAGGTTTTAAAGTTATTGTTATTTTATCAATTTTTGCAAGTCAAGGGGTTGTTGTTTCTCCTATTATATGGGCCATTTGAAATATTGCTATTTGGACTTAGAAAAGCTGTTGATCCTATAGTCTGAAGTAGGCAAACACAATTTTCCTTTCTAAAGTTTTACTTGAAGAAAAGAGCTGAAGATTCAGATACTTTTATACTGTTTTAATTTCTCTCACTGAACACTGAGAGTATTGTTAATACCCCTCCTTCTGGATTTCCAGTTGAGTTGTGAGTAGTATTCAGAAGGGTGGAGACGTGCACAAATCACCCCCACTCACAGGTGACAAAGCTGACTCCCATTCTGAACATACCTAGTGCCCGTCGGATTTCCGTGTCATAGTAAGTGGAAAGAGTATGTGCATGTCAATGTGCAGGTGTTAGTGATTCTTTAAAAACTGAAAAATAGAAATGACATTATCTTAATAGCACTTCACTGAAAAGTATTAAAAATATATTGGTTAATGTAAAACATTCTTATTACAATATTTTACAGAAACCTTTGAATCGAAGTGAAGTGATGTGTTAAATAATAGTGGCTTCTCCTCAAACCTGGCAGGAACATGAAGGGTCAGAGCCAGCAGATTTACATTTCTACTCATGTCCAGAAAGAAAAAAATTTCACGCATTTCTAGTATTGAGAACTATAAAGCAAGTGGTGGAGGACACAGTTAAAAAAGCTGTCAGATCCATTAGTTTATAGCTTTGTAATAATTCCTCAACACTTTGCATTCAGACTTTATTAGACTACAGATATGTTTATTCTTTCCAAAGAGGCGCGTTTATTGCTGTTTTCTTTTGAAATTGGGCATGCACAGTCACATTGGTAGAAGAGTGTCTTGCAGTAGGGATGCTGAAATATTTTTAAAGCATCAGTGTCTAGAAGGAAGGAATATATGTATGTGTATGCTCTTAGGCTTACACCTGTTACCTTAAGGGAAATGAAAGGTATTTTAAATGAAAACTGAGTAGCAGTTTATTTGGCTGGGCATGGTGTCTGTCAGCTTTATTAGACTACTTCATTAGACTGCTGTTCCCAATGAGGTTTCTTGTCAGAGCTCAACCTTTTTACCTTCTCCGAAACATATTGAGGAAGGAAATTCTTAGTATTGCCTAATTAGTCCAAGCTCCAGCAGCAAGGAAACACTCAAAAGAACCTCCTTCCTCTTTTCCTAGAATTTCTAGTGAAAGCTAGTACAAAGCTAATTCCTGAACAAAGTCCATTTCTGTTACCTTGGTTGCTAATTGAACCTCATGTTTGACATCTGAGAAAGAAAAGATATGTAGTAATCGCCGAACTTAACAAATCTTTCTTTCATTTTTTTTTTTTTAAAGCCCCCTTGGACAAAGAGAAAGACAACCTGATTTGCATTTAGAACTTAGAAAAACATTCCCATATCTGTACTCTCTTCTCTCACGACTTCTTCATGTCTAGGGGAATTCATGGACAATATTTTTTTTTTTAAACAGTAAACAGTATGAAAGTAAACGTTCTTCCAAAATTTAAGTCAATCAGGTCCCTCCTTCCCCTCGGCCCTTTCTCTTTTTTAAACCTACTACTTCATAGTAGTCCTGTAACCAGCTAGGTTTCTTTCTTGTCTCTTCTCAGCAGGTGTTAAAAGTTAGAGAGGACACAGTAATAGACATTTTTACTTTGTGGTAGACTCTTTGGAACTTGATTCTGGTATGTACACGATTTAGACCCTGCCGTTGAGTTTTGTTATTGGCACTGGTCTGTACCTGGATTGGGAATAGGCAACTACCAAAATTGATACTCGTCAAAGACAGTTCTTCGCTGCTTAGTGGACTGGCATATCTCCTACCTCCCACCCACCTCCATGGGGCTCCTTCTGTGTCATCTCAGGGCTCATCACTGTAAAGGATAAGTTTGCAATTAGAAAATACAACTTGCAGTATGTAGGGGCTTTGAAAAAGATGTTTAGCTGCTCAGTCGTGTGTGACTCTTGGTGAGTCCATGGACGGTGGCCCACCAGGCTCCTCTGTTCCTGGGGTTTTCCAGGCAAGAATACTGGAGTAGGTTGCCATTTCCTCCTCCAGGGGATCTTCCCCACCTAGGGAAGATAGCACCTCTGTGCCAAAATGTTTCCTTCTCCTAAAATATCCTTGCATTCAGTGTTGTTTGTTTTTAACTTTAGTTGTAGATATAAATATAAACTTTAAAAATGAGCTTAGAGCACGATTAGATGAAACGTGAGCAGCTAATGAAGTTAAGCTTCGTCCCAGGCACGAGTTTCAGGCCCTTTTTGGCGTTGTGTGGGTGCAGGATTCTGTGGAAGATTGAAAAAAACAAGACAGTGGCCTTACTTTCTGAGAAATAGCAATTTAAATAAAATTTCAAGAAGACAGCAATTCGAGAAGTAAGGCATGGGGTAGTACAGATCAGGTGTCAAATGAGTGGTGCAGGAGGGGCAAGAGCACTTGCAGATAAACAACCTGGAGAATGTCACGGAGGACCAAGGTTTGAACTGGGTTTTGAAAGCCCCGTGGAGGAGCTCAGGTGGAGAAAAGGGGGAGAAGGGCATTCTGGTGAGTGTCGGTGCACGATCCATTTGAGGGAGCCGTGCTAGGTCCGTTTCACTGTAGCGGAGGTGCTACTTGCAGATGACAGATTCCTCTCTCGCTTTGCGCACTATGTCCTTATTGTTGGTGTTCTACAGTTATATCAGAGTATGCTTAGGTTTGGGTCACCTTCTGTGTACTGGATGAATGGTTTTAGTCTGAAGATTCTTGTTCTCTGTTTCCGAGTTCCTGCTGCTTTTCTTTTGAAGATTCTTTCATGTTTCTCCTGTTCTCTCCTCCTGAAGTGTGTGTTATTTCGTTTCTCTAAATTTGTATTCTGAATTCATATCCCTGAATTCCCCGCGTGTTTGACTTTTCTATTTTTTAATCTTTGTTTTCTTGCTTTATATCCCAGGAGATTTAAAAATTTTTCTGGCCCTTCTATAGAATGTTCTATTTTGGCAATTGACTTTTATGTCTAAGAGTTGATTCTGGCTTTTTTCTTGGTATTTTATTCTTAATTTATGGATGTAAAATCTGAAATTTAAAAATTCTCTTCGGTTCTCTAGGTAATCTGTTTCCTCAAGGGACACTGTTTGTTTTGTCTTTCTCTTTCGTGTTAGCTTTTTTCCACATGTCTAGTAATTCTTGCTTGTCCATTGATAGTTAAGGATGAGGAACTTAGAAAGCTTATTGGAGGCTCTGATCATAGACGGTCAGCTGGTGGGCTTGCCTTGACTTTTCTGTGAGTGGTTTGAGTACTGGTTGTTAGGCCAGGAATATTCTAGATGCCATACTGAAGAGGCCAACATTTGCCCCCTTAGGCTTTGTTTTTTTCCAGATAGTATTTTTATTTTCCTTAGAGACATGTTCTCTTTTCATTTGGGGTTGAATGTGGGGGGACAGGAGATGCTGGGTAAACCTTTCTTTTAGAAAGAGTTTTAATCAGCTCTTGAGTTTCTGGGCCTTCTTCCTGCCCAGCTGTGGTTCCTAAGGTCATGTTGGAAGCACTACCTGCCTCTTGTCTTTGCTCTGTGCTCCTCTCTTACCATGTGTTGTGGCTGGCGATTTTCTATATTTCAATTTTTTTAAAAAACTCTTATTATGGAAAGCTGTAAATATATCCAAAACTGGAATATGGTAGATGAATCTTTATGTATTTATCAATCAGCTTTAGCAGTTAATATGGCCACTATTATTCCTTTGCCCTCCCTAGTTTTAACCAAACCTCAGACATGTTATTCCATCTACAAATATTTTAGGATGTGTTTCTAAGAGATAAGGACTCCTTTTAAAAAACACAATTATAATATTATCATTTTAATATCAAATAAGTGATTACTTCATCACTTTTTTTTCCCCAGGAGTTTGAAGCAGGAGCTTAACAAGGTTTTGTACTGCTCTTGGCTGGTACGTTTTTGAAACTGTAGAGTCCCTTCTCTTGGAATTCGCTAGTTTTGCTTTGTCTACATATTTCGGTGTGCTTCAAGGTATTCAGAAATTTGCCTAAATCTCTGTTTCTTTATTTCCTTTTGTTTTTTTAAGTCATTCTTTTCTTGTGTGTCCTTAAAGAATAAGACCACCTGAACAAGAAACCTTGGCTTTTATTTATCATTGGTTAAAATTATAGTATTTCCGACATGCACACACAAAAAATGAGTGGTATAGTAGAGATTCTTGTACCTACAGCCTAGATATAACACATCTTTAACATTTTGCCCTTTGGCTCTTTAAATGAAAGATTAAGCTGTAAAATTACAGAGTACATAGGAAAATGAAAGGAAAAAATGTGTATCTGTCTTCCTTTACATTTCTATCAGGATTGGATCATACTCAGCAGCGTACATGTTTCTGATACCCCAAGGGTGGTTTTACGAATGTGGCAGATGTATGCTGAAGTCATATTCTATATATAAAATTTGACAGGAACAGAAGTAGGTGCTCCACTGCCGTGGCCTGTGCTTTCATTGCGTCACATCTGAGTGATGTGTGAGTGCTCTCAGTGCTCCACTGCTGTGGCCTGTGCTTTCATTGCGTCACATCTGAGTGACGTGTGAGTGCTCTCAGTGTGCTGAATCATTTGGAGTGCACCACATACCATTGTGATTCTAAAAAAACAGCCCTTTTATCTTCACAGCATAGCAGGATTGTAAAGAAGAAACACTAACTCAAAAGCTAATGTTGGAAATAAATAATGATGAGTAAAGATACATTTGGGGGTTTAAGCTAAACATTTTGAAACCATATGTTGTAAATTTAGGGGGCTCTTTTTCTGTTGAGACCAAGAAGATCTCTAGGATCTGATTTATCTTTGTTACATTGGAACAGAAAAAGGCTCACTTGTGCCCTGGAACATCTAGGAAGTAATTTTATAAGAAGTTTTGAAGTCACCAGTTAATCACTAGTGTTAATTCCATGCTGTGCCTACTTAATAGAGCTGCATCTTAGAATGTAATTATAAATGACGTAGGCTCTTATTCCTGGTTAAATTGTGGGAGCTTTATCTTCTCAACTTATTCTTTATGTTCTCAACTTATTATCTTGGGTCAACCTTTTCATTAATGTGGGAGTCCTGGTTTCTGCCTCAGCATCGTCGTGGTCTCTGTGACCATCTGTGTGTCACTCAACTCTGATCTCAGTTCAGGCACTGAATTAGGGTAATGACTTACATTCTTTTATATGGTGAATGGCAGGGAACAGGGGAGAGGAAATGAATAGGAATCAAGCCAGTTTCGTGCTCTTTTCTTGAAGTAAAGATCTCCTGCACGAGCCTGACAGGCTGTTTGTGGAGGTGGGAGAGACGTCTGTGGCGGTGTCCACCTTTGTTCCCCAGCGTAGTCCCAGGACATCAGCGTGAGCGTAGAAGCGCTTTTCTCCATTTGAAGTGTTTAGTCACACTCATTTGGAATCACAGTCATTTGGAATCTCTACGTTTCTGTGGTGGGGCTCTTTTACATAATGGCAGAAATATTTATAGGTACAAATCAGTGTATGTTCAGTCGCTAAGTTGTGTCTGACTCTTTGTGACCCCATGGACTGTAGCCCACCAGGCTCCTCCTCTGTCCATGGGATTTCCCAGGCTGGAATACCAGAGTAAGTTGCCATTTCCTTCTCCAGGGGATCTTCCCGACCTAGGGATCGAACCTGCATCTCCTGCCTTGCAGGTGGATTCTTTTTTTTTTTTTTAATGTATTTATTTATTTTAATTGGAGGCTAATTACAATATGTGGTGGTTTTTGCCATACATTGACATGAATCAGCCATGGGTGTACATGTGTCCCCTCTGTCCCAAACCTCCCGCCCCATCCCATCCCTCTAGGTTGTCCCAGTGCACCTTGGGCTTTGAGTGCCCTGCTTCATGCATTGAACTTGGACTGGCAATCTGTTTCACATATGGTAATATACATGTTTCAATGCTATTCTCTCAAATCATCCCCCCCTCGCCTTCTGCCACAGAGTCCAAAAGTCTGTTCTTTACATCTGTTTCTCTTTTGCTGTCTTGCATATAGGGTCGCCATTACCATCTTTCTAGATTCCATATATATGTGTTAATATACTGTATTGGTGTTTTTCTTTCTGACTTAATCCACTCTGTATAATAGACTCCAGTTTCATCCACCTCACTAGAACTGATTCAAATGCATGTTTTTAAATAGCTGAGTAATATTCCATTGCTGTGATGTGCCACAACTTTTTTATCCACTCGTCTGCTAAGGGTCGTCTAGGTTGCTTCTGTGTCCTAGCTATCGTAAACAGTGTGCAGGTGGGGTCTTCACCACTGGTGCCCCCTGGGAAGCCCATGCCCCTCTGTGCTTCATCGTGTCCAGTGCTCCGTACCTCCACGGACTGTAGCCCGCCAGGCTCCTCTGTCTGTGGAATTTTCCAGGCAAGAATACTCCCAGTTAAAAAATGCTAAATGTGTCAAAATCTGTGGGGTAATTACTTATTTTTGGCTGGCTTAGATTTACTGCAGCAAACTTCATTTTTCTTACTGTAGCAAAATATGGGTCACATAAAATTGAGCATCCTAACCGTTTCTTAGTGTACAGTTTAGTAGCATTAAGTGCACTCGTGTTGTTGTGTATCCGTCACCACCATTCATCTCCAGAGCTCTTTTATTTTCTCAGACTGTAACGCTGTGTCCATTGAACACTGACGCCCCATTCCTCTTTCTTCTGGTCTCTGATAGTTACCGTTTTAATTTTATTCTCTGTTTCTTTGAATCTGATCACTGTAGATACCTCATATGAGTGGAATTATACAATACTTGTTCTTTTCTGTCTGGCTTATTTCACTTGACATAATGTCATTATATTCCATCTGTGTTGATACGTGTCAGAATTTTCCTCTGAGGGCTGAATGATATTTATTATATGTATATATAACATTTTGTTTTCCATTATCCATCGATGGCATTTTGGTGTTGCTGACTTTGTGGTGAGCAGTGCTACCGTGTGAGGTAATCTTTCACAGCGTTTGTTGTGGTACATCTCACAGTTCAGAGGGGTCTGATCTCGTCCTCCGTCCCCCACTCCACCTCAGCCGCGGTTCCCCTGGAGGGTCGTGCTGCCACCCTAGAGAGTCACTCGTGTAATCTTAAGCCGGACGTTTATAGCTGAGGCATTGGATGTTAATTCTGGAATATTTTTTTAAAGAAACGAATATGATAAATGCTGTTGATTTGCCTGTCTCCTGAAAATGAATTTCATTTTGGTGTTTAGTTTGGTGTTCCCACTAACTAAACTAAATCCCTGGTGGTTCATATGGTAAAGAATCTGCCTGCAGTGCAAGAGACCCGAGTTTGATCCCTGGGAGAACGAAATGGCAATCCACTCCAGTATTCTTACCTGGGAAGTCCTATGGACAAGAGGAGCTTGGCGGGCTTCAGTCCAAGGGGTCACAAAGGGTTGAACACAACTGAGTGACTAACACTTTCTTGGTGCTCCCACAGCATGGGAGGCTGTGGCAGGTTAGAAGCAGGTGAATGACAGAATCTGACTTGTGTTCTGCAGTGATGATTCTGGCTGCTGTGTGGAGTGTGTTGGAGAGAGGCTAGAACAGACTTAGAGAGACCCAGTAAGACTGCACTGGTGTAGCGGAGATGTAATGGGTGGTCATGATGTTAGGTGGATGGCAGGAGAGGTACAGGAAAATGGACAGATTCTAGAGATTGGGGGAGGTAGCATTCATTAATGAAATTGGTAATAATTCGAACGTGGGTTGTGAAGAGGGGAAGGCTTTCATGGTGACTTCCAGAATTCTGGCTTGAATGACAGGTTCAGTGGCTGTTCCTGGGATGGGGACCATTGGGTCTGGAGCTTTAGGGATGAGGGAGCACAGACAAGCAGTTCAGCTTGAGGTATGTTAAGTGTGAGCTGCCTGCGAAAGCTCCCAGTGGAGATCCCAAGGAGGTAAACATGGCACACACTCTGGTGTTGAGACTGAAAGTGTGGTACTGAGAGGGAAGGGTGCAGGTCGGGGGTGGAAAGCGGGGAGCTGCCGCCAGTGGATGAGACTGTCGGTCCAGGGCTGGACCCTGAAGAAACGTGGCGTTCAGAGGTTGGACAGGAGGAGCAACAGGCTGAGATCGGAAAGACCCTTGAGAGGCAGGAATTACATCTGTAAAGTGTGATGTTCTAGGAACGGAGCATCATTTCTGGGGGTGGGGGTGGGAGTGGGGGTGGGGGATCTGCCGAGCCTAGTGTTCTGAGGGTACTGGGAAGGCTGTTTCTACTGGTGAAGACTCCTGAGGTGCACTTTTAACTTATCCTGCTTGGGGGGATGGGGTATTAGCTGCCAGTGGAGATTGGAGCCCAAATGGGGAAAGGATCTTATGAAAATTTGTAACCTGCTGGTTTAGGGCAGCCTTCCTACCCTTTCCTGTAAAGAGCAGAGCCCAGAAAAGCCATTCCAGTAATAAGCCTTAAGTACAGCCGACAGTGATCAGCTCTTAGGGTATGTGCAGCAAGATGTAAATGTGAACGTCTGTTGCATTCTATTACTCTCTTCCTTTGTGACTAAAAACAAAGTACTTCTACTTCATAAATCACTACTTCAAAATGCTGCAGACTTGTACAGTCAGTACTTTCTGTTCACTGAATATGAATATCAGAATTTGAATGTTTATCTTTGGATTGTTTGAGCGATTCTTCTAGAAATCTTTCCTTTTTCAGCTTTTCCTTTTGCCTCATCTTGGATCTTAGCAAAGATACTCATTTTGTTAGTAGTGCCAGGAAGCAGGCAGTTTCCATGGCAACCGACAGATTGCGTTTACTGTGGAAATTTCCTGAATTAACAGAGCTGCATTGCAGAAGGATGCATAAAGCAGTGTTCATCTAGAGATCCTAAGAACATGGACACAGAAGAACAGTTGCAGTGCGGTGCAGGGTATGTGTTCCGTTTGTTTTCCTGTCTGAGGACGCTTACGCATTCTATCTATTTATATGCTGAGGAGAGAGTGAAACAGCTTGAGGCATTTTAGTGTGTGCTTGCTAAAATCAAGGAAGCTCTGGGAAGGAGGTGGAAGGGATAATTTGGGAAGAAAGAAATGTTTGACAGCATCCGGAGGAAGTCAGGGTAACAGTAAATGAAGTAGAAGAACATGATAATGAAATAAGAGGAGAAAACACATTTCCAGCTGATTAGATAATAAAGGGGTCTTATGAGAGGTAGCTGTGGACACAAGAAGATACTTATTTATCAGGGGAAAACGAGCAGGCCTTGGCAGGCTCGGGGAGTCACACTTTCCCATGCAAGCAGGAGGCCGCTGCTGAGGTAACGACTGCCGCTGGAGACCCTGCCACTGTGAGGGCACCCGAGCCGGGTGGCATGTGCGGCCTCGTGCCCTCACCGCCCTGCACAGGGAGAAAGGGGGGAGCCACAGAGGGGTCTCTCCCAGGGCATCTGGGCAGGCTTTTCCAGAAAAAGCAGGAAGTGTATCTCAAGATTAATTCCTGGAAATAAAACTATAGGATCTGGGTAGATAATTGAAATTTCTTCTCCTCCGGAGCATAATTGTAAATTTGAAAGAGAAGCGATGTGAGAAATGAATGGATAGGACTCAGATCATTTCAATGATGAGTGATACTTAGCCGACTGGATGTCATTTAGATTACGCAGTCAGCAGACTGCAGCCCGTGGGCCAGGTGTGGCCTGCTGCTGTGTTTTTGAAAATCAAGTTTAATTGGGATGTAGCCATACCCATGTAGTCATATGTTTGCCGCAGACACTTGTGTAGATGGCAAAGCCTGACGTATTTATTGTCTGTCCCTTGACAGAAGAAGTTTGGTGGCTTGTGATTCAGACAGCATGTGGGATTCCTAGGGCTGCCGGAACAAATTACCACAGACTTGGTGGCTTCAAGCAACAGGAAGGTGTCCTCTCAGGTTCGGGAGGCCAAAATCTGAAGTCTTGGTGCTGGTGGGGCTGTGCCTCATCCAAAGGCTCCAGAGCCCGCCACCCTCCCCCCCCCCCACCCCCAGTCCTGTTTCCAGCTCTGGGAGCTCCTGGCATTCCTCAGGTTTTGGTTGCACAATTCCAGTTGCCGCCTTCCAGACCTCCCTGTGCCTCTCTGTGTGTCTCTGTTTTCTCCTTTTCCGTCTCTTATAAGGACACTCATCCTTACATTTAGAGTCCTCCCTACTCCAGGACAGTCTTCTCTTGAGACCATTTTCCTACTTACACGTGTAAAGATACAGTCATCTTCTGAGGTTGCAGGGGGGACATGTCTTCTCTTGGAGCCGTGATTGAGCCCACTGCACGTGGTGTTGCAGAGCTGAGCTTTGGCTTCTTGGACCACGTGCTGCGTTACGAAAAGCCAGTTCCTGGCAGGTTTCCTTGGGAAACCTATGAGGCAGATACTCTGAAGTAGACTTGTTGACCTGCTGGAGAGGACATTAAACTAACTTTTCAAGGACAGGACACACAGGCGCAGTTGCAGTCACAGCACACGGCCTCTGTGATGCAGACAGAAGCAGCTGGGCGGAGGTGGTCCTGGAATATTCACAGGAGAAGTGCTAAAACATTCCTGGGAAACCACGAGCATCATCTGCTGTTAAACATCACCATCCGTCTCTCCTCAACAGCCACCCCCTAGGAAACAGCAGAGTGAATCTGGAAATGTATTGAGAGGTGGTTGGAACCAAAATAAGAACCAGCGTTTTGAGAGATTAGACTAGATTGTGACAATGGGAAGTGTGTACATGATTTAAAATAAGTAAATTTCATACACGAGCAAGTGAACAGAACCATTAGTTGGAGGCTTGACTCTGGTTGGAGAGCCTCTGTGTTGTCAAGAGAGCGTATAGACTGTTGGCCTGGGCAGGTGAGGCCAGTGATGTCTCCTTTACCTTCTGAACGCATTTATGAGCCATGGTCGTGATGGTGGATTTCTGTCCCTTGGAAGCCTCAGTCAGCGTGTTTGGGTCTATTTGGAAATGTTTCAGCCGTGACACCTGCCTGTAGTGAAGAATCAAATGTAGACAGGGGATTCTAGTGAGAGTGCTGGAGCTGCAGAGAAAACTCCCTTTGCTCTGTGATCTCAGGGACCCCCGCCTAGTGCCTGCATCCTCACCTGTGTACCTGAAAATGAGCCCCTGGTATAGACTTGATGGACATAATCACAGAATTAAGCAGAACTAAGCAACGATGGTTAGAAGTGGATCCAAATTAGGGTTCACCAAGAATAAGCAATGCAAGCCAGCCTACTATGTAGGTGTGTCTTGGTCTCACCATATGTGGGCACAGAGGAGGAGCACTCAGCCCGTTCCAGGGCTCTCAGGCACAGTTTCCTGAAGGACGAGACTAGATGAAGCTCGTATTTCTTTCTAATGGGATTCTATTAGTGTGTGACTCTGGATCTTGAGTACCAAACTGAGAAGTTAGGAAGCAGTAGGAATGGGAGTTCTCTTTTCTTCTTCCTTTCACGAGATATTTTATGTGTTAAGTGCCAACCATGGTGAATTGTATGCTTTAGAGAAGAATTCAAACCCACTACAATGACTTTAACTTTTAATGTTTCTATTGGCACCTAGAGTATACATAAGGAAATAGAATGAGATAAGGTTTAAAGCACATAAGTTGTGATTAAGCTGGTTGATCATAGTTTACACAAGCTAACAATTTAACACTCCAAGGTTCAAAAATACACTAGGTTTCAGTAGATATATAAAATACATGCTAAATGTGTCTGCTAATAAAATTTATTTCTATAAAATCTTTTTTCTCACTGGCTTATTTGGATAAACGCTCCCCCCAAATATTAAAAGCTTGAGAATATAGTTTCATAGTTATGTGTTTAAAAGACAGTTCACACAGTAGTAGTATCAAACATTAGCTATAGGTTAGGAATGAAAGTGGTTCAGACTCTTGGTTCATATTTGTTTGAGGAACTAAAATTCTGATTTTGTAAAAGTAATTTCATATTTGTAGTACAAAATGATATGTGAGTAGCAGCCACCTGCTAAAACATTAAAAAAAAAAGGTGAAAATATGAAACATAGAAAATTAGGACAACTTAATGCTAAATGCTATGTCTGATCACGAATAACAGTAACAGGGTAAAGAAAAAAGGTACCCAGGGTTTCTCTTCCAACATTGCTGCAGAGACTGCCTGTGGTAGGGGACCCGCCCTGAGCCTCTGGTCTCAAATGCAGAGAGCATCTTCAGTCCCTTTTCTGTCCTGCCCCCTCTTGGTAACCACAGAAAGTAACTGGGGAGGGGTGGGAGGAGGAGGAGACATGGATGCTGACCTGTTCTGCTGGGTAGTGTGTCATTCTGAGATGTGTTGCAGGTGGATGCAGGGAAGGGTTGGAGCAGCAGATGGACTGGGAGATGTAGTTTGTTCGTGCTGCTGTCAGTCGAGAGCACAGTGCTGGAGAACAAGGAGACTGGGGGTGGTCCATTTGCCTTGGGAGCAGCCAGTGTTCTGATTGGTGACGCGCTGAGCCCTGGATGCCTCAGCTGTGGGCTTTCAACTATAGACATGTGACAGGCACACCCCTTTCACACAGAGTGGGGTCCAGGGAAGCCAGTCTGTCTCTCTCCCTCTCAACAGTTTTATCAAGGGGTAATGGACACAGAATAATCTGCATGTATGTCAAGTGTACGTTTGCTAAGTTTTGCTGTGTGCGCCCATGAAGCCATCACCACAAGCAAGAAGGCAGACATGTTCATCATCCCCAAAGTTTCCTCCTGCCCCCTTATGGTTTTTACATCTAGACATTTGATTTGGTTCTTCTCTCCATTCTTTAGTTTCTTGAACACATGGAATGCAGTCATAAGCACTGTTTCATTGTGCTTATCTGCTCATTCTTGCCTCTCTGTCATCTCTGGGTCACTTTGAGTTGATTGCTTTTTCTCCTTGAGATGGTTCCTAGTATCTTGCTTCTTTGCATCCTTGATTTTATATTGCGTGGCAGATATGGAGTGCTGGCTATTTTTATATTTTACGTATTTTTGAGCTTTCTTCTTTGGTTAAGTTACTCAGAAATACTTGGATCCTTTTGGGTCTCCCTCTTTAGCTTTGGTAGGCAAGACCGGATCCTTCCGTGTGCTTTCTTGAATTCCCCATGAATATGGAGTTTTCTACTTTGCAGGCGGGGATTGTTGTATTAGCTTGGGTATCCTTCCCTGTAATGCTTTTGGGTAGCTCTTTCCTCAGGCTTATGTAGGTTCCTCATAAGCTTGTGCTGATCAAGGGACCCCTCCTGCGTGTCTCTGGGGTTCTTCTGTGCAGCTCTCTTATCCAGCACTCTGCCTTGAGAACCCAGTCTCCCCAGATGCCCAGACCCAACACCTTCACGTGAGGGTCTGCCTGCATCTGCCCTCCCTGTGTTGCAGTATGTGCAGCCTTCTCTAGGCAGTAAGTTGGGGTGCTGTAGGGCTCACCTCGTGTATTTCCTGCTTCTCAGTGCTCACTGCCCTTTGCTGCCTGCTGTCCAGGGTTTTCAAGACATTTCCATATATTGTCTGATTTTTTAGTTGTCAGTCTGTCTCCTGACGCTCCATAGTACCCTGAACACAAGTTTCATAAGACACTCTTTGTGAGATGGGAGGAGAGGTATGGAATTAGGGAATCATATATTCAATGCTTTGAGAAAGAGCATCTCTGAATATGATATTGCACAGCATTCAAAATCACTTCCCACATGGATGATTAGCATTTGTAATTAAGTAGAAGAAATCATGGCACTTCTTAAAAAGGATTGGAAAGTATTGAGGAGAGAACAAATTTGGATAAATAGGCAACTGAATTACTGAAAAGGGTGATAGATGAGAAAAAAAAAGACAGTGCTAGGAAACTGAAAATGCAGTGGTGGAGTGAAATCCATATGCATGTGGAAGTGAACTTAGATGGTACTGCAGGATGCAAAAGGATGTGGTGGGAATGATTAATTCTAAAATGCCCCAGTTACTGCATTTTTTGCATGTATAATTTCTTAAATGTAGTAGGAAGGTAAACAGCACCCTGGAGAAATATGTGTAGTACAGAACAAAGAGTTGATAAGGATGTTAACAGAAAAGGAAGTTTTTAGCAGAAGCAGTGGACTTCCCAGGTGGTGCTTGTGGTAAAGAACCTACCTGCCGGTGCAGGAGATGTAAGAGACGAGGGTTTGATCGTGGGTTAGGAAAATCCCCTGGAGGAGGGCATGGCAGTCCACTCCAGTATTCTTGCCTGCAGAATCCCATGGACAGAGGACCCTGGAGGGCTACAGCCCATGGGGTTGCAAAGAGCTGGACACTGTCGAAGTGACTTAGTACAGCATAGCAGAAGCAGCAACAACAAAACAAACACTGGTGTGGGAGAGCTCTGCTTAAGGGGATGTTATCTCAGGTGGTTAACCAAAGAAGAAGCAATTGTTTACCGAATAGCTGAGAACATCCGACTCTAAGAGTAATAGATCAAAATGCCTCTTACAAGTGATCTAGTCACTGTTCAGGTTGGCCTGAAAAGGTGCGTGGGCCTGGCCCAGGGGGCTCCTGCCCCTGGTCCTGCGTGGTCAGTGCAGACAGACTCCTAGGCAGTGAGATGCAGCCACGTGGCTCGTGTAGTTGCACTCATGTCAACAGTGCGTTCAGTGACATCTGTAAAGCAGGAAGTGTGACAGGTCACTGTGTAATAGTATAGGAAAATGCGAAAGGTGTACACTGAATTGTTCATAGTGCTTTTCTCCCCTTATGATCGATTTCCTTTCTTAAATTTCTCTTCTGCCTGTGTAGCTGCAGGAGAGATTCAGATTGGGTAATCCGGTTGGAAGAAGGGATTCAGGTGCTTGTCCTGCTGCTGAATTTGCACAGCAAAGCCCTGTATGTAATAGACGTGGTGGTGGTGGGGGGTGGGGCTAGAGCCATCCCAGGTCACTTTGGCTGTGCCGTTCTGTGTCTTGAAAAAACAAGCCCACCCTCCTGTGTACAAAGCCACAGGCAGCTTTATTAGACACATTAGATAGAAATAAAACTTTTCTCTGTGCCCAGTCTGATTATGTTCTGGAACATCATGTCACAGTTGTTTGACTTTTTAGGTATCAGTAGGATTTCAGAAACTCATAGATTAGTCTGGGTCAAAGAAGGGACAGTAATTAAAATACACTAGTGATGATTCAGTATTAATGGACAAGTTGCTCATTTCTGTCCCAAAGAACAATTATCAGAGAAAGTACTCAGCCATTCAGATGGCTGACAGGCACTTGAAAAGATGCTCAGTATCACTAATTACAGGAGAAACACAAACCCAAACTATAATGATGTATCACCAACCTGTCAGAATGGCCATCATCAAAAAGTGTACAAGTAGTAAATGCTGGAGAGGGTGTGGAGAAAAGGGAATTCTCGTACAATGTTGGTGGGAATGTAAATCGGTGTCGCCACCATGGAAAACAGTATGGTGATTCCTTAAAAAACTAAAAAAGCTACCATATGATCTATCAGTCCCACTCCTGGGTGTATATCTGGAGGAAAAGACCCTCTCTTTTGAGAAGATATGTGCACCCTAGGGTTCATAGCAGCACTATTTACAATAACCAAGACATGGAACCAACCCAGGTGCCCATTAACAGGTGGTTGGCTTACTCAGCCATGACAGAGAATAAACAACTGCGATTTGCGGAGCCATGAATGAACCTAGAGAATATTATACTTAGTAAAGTAAGTCAGACAGAGAAGGGTAAATATACACATGTGTGGAATCTAAAGACATAATACAGATGAATCTATTTACAAAACAGAAACAGAGTCACGTAGAAAACAGATGTATGGTGCTGACTCCTCCCGCCTTGGGGATGGCATCACGTAGCATGTGTCCCTGTGATTTTCACAGCTCTTTTCCTGTCTAACCGAGGAAGTGGATCTCTGGGTAAAAATCACGTTCTCCTGTTCATCTTTTTCTTTCAGCAGCTTTACTGAGGAGGTATCACCCATACACCATACAACTCCCCCATTTAAGCTGTATGATTCTATCGCTTTGAGTATATTCAGAGTTGTACATCTATCACCTTACTCAAAATTTGTGAATGTTTTCATTAGCCCGAGAAGATAACCCACATCCCTTATCTGTCAATCTGTTCACTTTCAAAAAGAAAAAAAGGAGCTTATCCAGAAGCCATACAACAGGTCTACAGTAAGCTGAACTGTTTGCAGAGATACTTATAATTCTAAAATTTGATCTTTGTGGCAGTGTTATAACTGTTGTTTTTGTGTGACTTTATGTAGCAATGAAATATTCATTTCATTTCTCAAGAATGCTAATGGTAAATGTTATGTGATACAGTGTAATCATGAGTGATAGCCTTTGCTGTATTCTGTTGGCTGGAAACAAGCCACGGGTCCCCTCTGTGTTCAAAGAGAGGTGCTTACATAGAGATGTGGATACTAGGAAAGTGGAGGTCACAGGCACCACTTTAGAGCCTGTCTGCCATGACCCTCAGCAGTAGGCCAGTGCTGACTATTTCACCAGTGATTAAACTGAGCCATAGAGATTTTCTTGTCAGTGGTCATAGAACAGTAGTCATTATATATGAAACTTCTTTATGTTAGAATATTTCCTGGCTTAATCTCTCTACCTACTTCAATGGAAAAGTAGGTAGAGACCCACTTGCTTAGATCTGATTCCATCTTAGGCAGTTCAAGCTTCACACCTGAATGGTCACTTATGCCACTGGTTTCTGGGCTTCCTGTGACTCAGGATGCTAGGTATACATAGTACTGATGAAAGTGTTTTGTAAACTGAAAAGAACTTGTATGGATGAAAGCTGATACTGTGACTTATTAAAGTTATGGTTTGAGAATCTGACATTTGGAATGCTGGTTTACTAAGTTTTTATTTAGACAAAGTGTATTAACTTTTTAACTATAACCTTGACTCAGATGTTACTGATACTGGTATAAATATTATTCTCGGAGAGTGATTTTAAAATTCTAAGTACATGAGAAGCTTAAAAGTAACTATAAAAAACAGTCGTGCTAATCTGAGAAAACTTCCTAAATTTTGGAAGAAGAAATAGGTAACTGATCATGTTCTTGCTTGTATAACGAGATCAAGTTTTAAAAGTTTCTGATCATTTAATATGAAATGGAAAAACTGTAGATAATAGTCAGTGGAGTCTTTTTCTTTATGTCTGCTGCACTCTTTGATACAGTTCATTCCTACACATGGGTGTGTATGCAAGAGAGAAACCAAAAAACATGACTGATGTAACATTTTTCATTGGATTTGGTGTTTTACGAAGTATGGTTAGAAGTTAATATTTGATCTCTGGCTCACATTTTGGAGGTGCTTTTTTTATTTAATGAAAATCTGTAACAAGTGAGTTCTTCTGTCCATGAAGCTTTTTTTTCCCCATCCATTGCTCTATCTGCTCATCAAGGACTGAGAGGCTCATGTGTCAGTGTTCCTCTTGGAGCCAGCTGGCTAGCTGTTTAACTGTTCTCCCTCCACAGCATGGCGTTAACAGGAGCAGGGCAGTACCCTGAGGTGCTAGCTCCCAAACTTTGCTGGCATCACCTGGGTGTCTTAAAATACCCTGTTTTCTGACCTCTGTGCCCACATATTCTGATTTGATAGCCATATGATGATGCCTGGGCATTGGGAGTGAATACATATCCCCAGGTGCTTCTGATGGATGGCAGAGTTTGTGAACATCTAGCTGTACTAAGGACCGAGGACCTGGAATAATCCATGTTGGGTCAAGCAGCATAAGAGATTTTTGAAAATGAGGTTCGTAGCACCTGGGATTCTGCATTTGATAATGCAGTTTTCAAAGTCTGGAAAAGACCTTGTATTTGGAAATGAAACTGTGTGCAGTAGGAGTTTCTCCCACAGATGGAAGTCTGGCTTATGAGTCCCATTAAAGCTGTTGGTCAGCTCCCTGAGTTTAGGCCTGTCTTAACTCATTGTGTGAGAAACCAAAATGGCACTAGCAGATGAACAAAGAAATCCCAGAAACTCAGACTGTTTTAGTAACTAATGACGAAAGAAATTTTCCCATGCATTAATCAGTGCTAGCTAAAAAAGAAAAAATAAAGTCAAAACCTATTTAAAATGTGGAAAAATTGCTTCCTAATATCTTAACAGAGAGAGACTGAGAACACACAGCATTGAGTCGTCAGGAAAACTGAAGATCTCCCCTGAGCAGCACTGGGATTTCACTGCAGAGGATTTGAAAGACCTTGGAGAGATTGGACGAGGAGCTTACGGTTCTGTCAACAAAATGGTCCACAAACCCAGTGGGCAAATAATGGCAGTTAAAGTAGGTGATGCCCGCGATTATTCTGGGTACTCTAATCTGTGAGGTGTGGTGTCTGGGCGTGGCAGTGCCACTGTTCTGTCCCTGCTGTCCTGGTTACACGTGGGGCTCACACAACTCTTCCTCCCAGTTCTTCCGCGCGCGGTGTTCTTAACTGCTAGCATGTTTTCTCTCCTCTGGAAACATGAATTGTGACCTGTGCATGTTCCTTGCACCCCTGGCATGATGCATTAACGTGTTTTGAACTCCAGGCCCTTCCGCTGCCAAGGTGAGTTCCGGTCGGGCGGCCACACCCCGGGGACCTGGGCGGTGCTGCGGGGCGCCAGGCGGGAGCCGGACGAGGAGGCTGCGCTCTGGGTTGGGCGGGGTGCGGGGCTAGGGCTAACAGCAGGCTCACTGACGGTTTCCCGGAAACCACGCACATGCTGTTGCCACTAACCTCAACCTTACTCGGTCCTGACCGGCTCGGCTGCTCTGTGTGTATGTCGTCTCCACTCCGTAGGCCCCGCGCCCAGGGCGTGCTGACACGCGTCCTCTGTGATGGTGCTGTTGCGTCTGTCAGTACTGTGACTGTCTTGAGTGGCCACACGTGCAGATCGGCCCGCACACCACCGTACCTGGCAGGCTGACGTTGGCACCTGGGAGGAGCCGATAGTTTCCACCTGACTCCCCATGTCCGTGTAGTTTGTTCATCTGTTCATTCAGATGTTTAACTGAATGTTCCCTCTCTGTAAGATATTTCAGGAAAATTGATGATGGCTGGGGGCAATTTAAAATGAAAAAGGGAAACATGAGATAAGGCCACACTCTCATCGGACTTAAAATTCTTATGGGAACAAATACTTTCCCAGTCTGTAAGAACTGAGAATGGATTTGCAGACAGACTAAGCGAATCATCTTCCTGTTAGCCCCCTGATTTGAGAGGTTATCAAAATGACTTGATGAGAGGAGTTGCCTGTTTCCTGCTTGACTTTTGGGAGTGGATTTGTGTCACATTAATCTAAAAACGCTTCCTGTATTGAAGTTTATTGTGAGTGAGGTGTTTCTCTTTTAGCCTCCATCACTGTTGAGCAGTTTTCTTTGCTGGTTTTGTAAAACTAATGAAAAATTGATGGTGGGATGAAATTGTAGGATTCTCCCTATGGAGCCTAACCTGTTTTTGGCCGTATTTCTTTTACAATGTGGTGAGAGCTATAGACTTTTTCTTGGGAAGATGCTTACATATAAACATTTTGCATGTAACCACAGACCTGTCAACATGCACAGGCTGGAACCTCTGCTTTGGATTATCTGTTGAATTAAATGTTGTTTTCCTTGGAATGTAAAATAACTTCTCTTTATGCTGTGCACTGTAGTGTGAGTGGAAAGAAAGTCATTTTATTTAGATTGCTCTGCACAAGCATTGCATTGTTCTTATGTACTGTCCGTGCATGACACTCACTTTTACATGGCAGAGGTTGAAGGAAAAACTGTCCTGTAAACTGAAGTTCTAGACTTTTCTCCCAGATGCCAGGGAAGGTACTTCTAATAATTATGTCCTGCTTTTTTCAGTCTGTGCTTCACTCTGTTGATCAGCAGCATAATCTGTTTTGGTATATGGATAGACTGTAGCCATGGTGAATACGTTTTAAAGGTACACAAAGAAGTTCCTTCATTTTGATGTTGAAGATTTTCATTTTAATTTGCTGACATTTGCAACTGTATAATGCTTACTCACGTTTTGGAAGAATTTAAGAGTGAAAATTGGAAACTGTCTGCCGTCCGTCATCTGACTGAGAAACGCTTCTCAGGCGGTCTCGGGACCTGCAGATGGACGCCTGTCACATCTGCACTCACCAGCTGACACTGTCTCTCTATCACCTTGAATTCTCGAGCAAGCATGATAATTTAGCATGGGGGCTGCTGGGAGGACAACTTAAAAAGAAGGAAAAAGTGAGACGTGGCCACACTCTCGTTGAACTGGATAATGTGCCATTCCAGTCAGGGTATTGATCGAGTATAACGATTGGAATCTGTGAATTCGAATAATGATGGAAGAGTAAGTGTTTGTGCATTCATGTAGTTAAAAATTGACACCCGTTTGATTACTGATACATGGCCATAACTGCACATTTTAAATGTATTGTTGTTGGTCTCTTTGAAAATACTTAGCTTTTCCTCACACCTGAGAGAGTCTATGTGCTCTTCATTTCGGCTCACAGACCAGATCGACAAGTACAGATACACAGAGGCATTGTGTGATTAAGGATTTAGGTGTGACTGTTCACATGGACAGCTCTATTCCTGATCAAGCGCTGGGTTTAGCTCTGAGATATGGAGATTTAAAGGAACTGTGAGACAGCGGTTCACACTAGGGAAATGAGATGGCCACTTGAAGTAACTCCACATTGTCGTCTGACGCACTTTGGGAATGTATTGCCACAGGGTCTTTTAGAGGTCAGGAAGGACGTCCTCTGACACTGGCCCTTTGGGCTTGGATCGGCATCCTCTGCAATAACATTTCATGCCCCAATGTATGGTGGAATAACCACTGGATGAACACATGAGACACGCAGTCACCATCCTCTGGGAGGGAAGTAGGTGTGTGCTTAGCTCTCTGGCAGGGCTGATTGTCCGGGGAAGGAGCCCAGGGTTCAGACCAAACAATTGAGGAAGCAGTCAGGGTTAGAGAAATTCAGATCTGGGAGAAACCCCTAGCGGAGTTAGTCCCAGATGATCAGAATCTGATCCAGGCAAATCCAGGGACACTGGAGGGAAGAATCAAGAAGAGCTGTCTGTGGCTCGAGTAAGGATGGACGACTAACTAGGATTGCCACCCAATGGCCGGAGGAGCGACCTCATGCAGGCCTGGACCACTGCTGCCCTGTTGGTAGGTCCAGATTGACTTCTTGAAGGAGCTTGCCCAGTTCTTGTTTGTAGGGAGAGTAGGAAAGAATGAAAATGGAAGGGAGGGGGAATAAAAGAGAGTGAAGATGGAAGGCAGTGGGGTTAACAGGGGAGTCAGGTTCTCATCTCAATGGAGAATGGACCTGATCTGACCGTTGGGTGGGGTAGGGAGGTGTAAGGATTGTCATTGTTAAGATGAGCTTTGAGTCTTCTAATTGAGAAGTTATCTGGGTTGATCAGGAAAACAGACCGGCTCTTTGAAATTTGCTGCATAGGCCACACCAAGTTAGTGATGTGACCGTACATACATTGAAGGGTTTCAGGTGTTTTCCATTTCTTGGTTATCTGCCTGACTTGTTCCTTCTACCCTCAGTGTTTTTCTCTACTCTTCCAACTTTCCTGTTGCATTGGTTTAATTGTTCCTGATCCTGAGCTGGTAACCTGATCTTGATTCCTGCATTCTTGCCTCTCCTTGGTATTTAGATCTTGACGCCAGTGTCCCTGACCTAGAATTGAGACCTAGGTTAACCCGATGGCTGCTGGGAAGGGCCAGAGCCTCCACGTGCGGTGTCAGCACCCACAACCCTGCCCTCCCTGGCCCACGTGATCTCCTCACTTGCAGGCCTCCTGTGTGGACAGGGCTGCTGTGGGAGGAGGTGGGGGTCTGCAGAGCAGGGCTGAGTTTCATTTCCCTGCCACTGCAGGTAGTTTTGTTGATTCTCAAAGGCCCACAGTGCTAGTATTTGATTATCCAGATCACCTGTGGGATGCAGAAGCCATGGCTATCTTTTTTTGAATTGAGACTGAATTCCAGTGTCTTAAGGTCTCATTTGGCTAGATCAGGGGGCTTATTAGGAAGACCAAATGGATAGCCCCATATGATTTCATGTTGCTAATGTTGCTTGAGTGTTGTGAGTGAAACATGTCGTGGAGCACTTCCGGGGAGGGTGGATCCCAAGGAAGTGGCAGGGCTGTGCGCCCCGCCCCCCAGTCCCTGGTGCTGTGGTGCTAGAACTCCTCGTGTGCATGGTTTCTTTTGTTGTTGCTCCCAGTGTTTTGCTGACTGTGGGTTCTTTCTGTTGACAGAATTGTATGTAAACCCCAGCAAATACAGTAGACCACATTAGTGCTCTTCTGGTTGTCGTGATGGAGCGGAGTTGTAATGTGTTTGTGCTCTTCTGGTTGGTGTGTGTTGTGATGCCTATCCATGTCAGAAGCCCCTGGGGTGACAGCTCTGAGGAACCTTTGGTGTCCAAGTGGGATGGTTTAGAAATGGTCGCTCTAGGTGAATCTAATCAGCCCTTCAGTGTTTCTGAGGACTCTGAATACCTAGTTTCTGAAAGCCTTTGTCTTCACTTGACTGACCCGACTGAATTGTGATGTAGGACTGTATCCCAGCTTGTATGTAATAGTTATTTGGAGAAGCGCCTGTCTTACCGCACCTCTCTCTTAAGTGAGAGATGTTTGATAACACCTCTGCACATTTTCTGCCATTCTTTGTTGTCTCACAACCATGCCTCTGAAACTGTGTATCAGATTTCTCTCTTGTCTCACTGTATTGTCATGGCTCCCAAAGTGGTGATCTGTCATTTACGATCTTCAGGCCCTTACGTACTTCAGTGCTGAGGTTAACAGTGTGCTCTTTACATGTGGGTGCTGTCATTAGTGAAGGGGAAGATGATACCACACTTGTCAAGACATATCAAGCTTGTCTTCAGAGCAGCTCGTCCCATGGTGAGGTAGCACGTGTTTTTGGAACTGATCTCACAAGTTGTCTGATGATGCACAGCAGAAATACATAGAAGGAATTCAGTATCCTCAGTGAGAAGAAGGGCAGGTCCTGCTGTTAATTTGATCAAGATACATTTGAAAGTTCATTAAATAGATTATAAGGACTTGGACGGGCTTCCCAGGTGGCGCTAGTGGTAAAGAACCCACGTGGCTATGCGGGAGATGGAAGACGCCTGTTCAGTTCCTAGGTGGGGAAGGACTTGGATGGTTTTGCAATTAAGAATTGGTATTCTTTCTTCCTGCCTTAGTAAAAGTGTGTGTTTTCATAATTTAAAACAAATGATTCAACACACACAATTTGTTATTCTTTGGCATTAAAGGCAGTTTTGCATTTGTGATCAGCATTACATTTACTTTTTTTGTTTTCCCTTTTTTAAAAACGGTTTGTTTTGGCTAATGTTGCCATCTTCTTTGACCTTATTAGTGACAGTATTGTGAGGTATCAGGGACATTTTTGTGTGTGATCTGTTTAATAGACTCTAGCAGCGAAGGCTGAGATTCTTGCTGCCTCTGTGGGGCAGAGAATCTTTGTTTTGAAATGAGGAAACTAAGAATGCCTAGGATTTCCTGCAGCTCAGAGGAAAAGGGCAGCCCACGGATGCTCTGCAGTGGTTTCTGGGGTTTCTGCCTTTGCATCTGAAGTGAATTCTAGACGTTGCTGCTGGGAAAGCAGCCTATTTCTTTGTAAGGAGCCAATGTTTGTAAGAATCCGGGGGGCCTTGGGGATCTGAATGTGATCCTTGCTCCCCTAGCCCCCACCTCACTAACTGAGGTTGATCTGAAGTCAGCCACTGAGTGGCAGGGGAGTCTCCTTTGTGTTTTATTCTTAGATACTAACCTTAGGAGGAGTGTTTGGCAGGGAAAGCGTCATGAACAAGGTTGCATGTCTGGCATAGCAGTGCTCGTGTTTGTGGAAAGTGGACACTTTGAAAATACGTTTATTACAATTACATTGATTAAGAAGTCCTTGTCCTCTTCATTGTTAGATTTTCAATGAAATGCTGTCAAACCGTCACTCTGTCCCTCTTTAGTTTCTGTGGAGGAGTCTGCCCGAGATCCTGTGCCTCGTGCCGTGTGGGGCCTCAGTTCCCCGACCAGGCGCTGGACCTGCACACCCTGCAGTGGAGGCGCAGAGTCGCGTCCGCTGGACCACCAGGGAAGTCGCGCCTTATCTAACTTTAAGTTTTGGATATCAGTAAATGAAAATTTCTTGTAACTTGAGGCATTTATCAGCACATTGGATTTCTAAACATTCAAATTATAAGAGAATTTAGGTTGGCTTCACCTCTGCTTGCATTTCCAGCGTCCTCGTGAAGGGACAGCTTTATAAGCGGAGGGAAGTTTGTTCTCCCTGACATGCTCCACTTACTTATTTCAAATGGGAGAAATCTTTTCCATACACATTGCTTTGATGTTCATTTAGAAAAACTTTCCTGGTAGGGACTTTTATTACTAAGTATTCTGTCACATGACTCACTGATTATTTAAGTGTTCTCCAACGTGAATCACTTACTGAATTATGAACTAAAATCATTAATTGGAAGCTACTGCTGTTGTAGGAGATGTATGCTTATAGTTAATCCCCTCTTTGAGTCCTTTAGGCCTTTTGAATTAGTTTATTTTATTAATTGCTCACATATAACAAATGTTGCCGTGCGACCGTAAAGCTTCAGTATAACTGAGAGCTAGCTGCTCTTGGTCAGTCTCAAAGAATTGGGATATAATAGCAGTCGCTCCCTTTGCTCTGCCCGTCACTTGGACGAGATGTTCAGAAAGCGTGCAGAGGTTCTGCTCCTGGACAAGTGTCCAGGAGCAGAATCTGTTTCATGTTTGAGCAGCAGGCTCTCCAGCAGCCACAGGTTCTCTTCTACGCTGGCAGTAGTGCTCAAGAATATTTTACAGATGAATAGGTTTTCCTCCCATGCTCACAATCTCAAATTATAGCTGTGCTAGGAGATTTGTCTCCAGTTTGGTTAGTAATAATCTTGTGTATCAGTCAGATACTGGGGCTTCAGTTAGGCCTGCAGTTCAGTAGTAACATGTATCCTTTCTGCAACAGCAGCAGCGTTTTTAGAAATTGGTCCTCAAGAGCCAAATATTGATGATAACTACTAAGGTTTATTGTAAATTTAGAAAGCCATCTAACCAGTGTATGGAAAGAAAAAACAAACTAGCAAGGAGGGCATCTTTTAAAACAGTGTTTTGTAAGTGTGTGTATTAGTATGTTTACACTTGTAAATATAGAAAAGTAGAAAAAAATAGTGAAAGTGAAAAAAAAATCTTTAAATCTATTAATAGTGACAATTCTTCAGTAGATCAAAATCTTTCCCAACCAGAGGGTCATTTGCTTTTTCTTTCCTATTTGTTTCTAACTATCGGAGAAGGCAATGGCACCCCACTCCAATACTCTTGCCTGGAAAATCCCATGGACGGAGGACCCTGGTGGGCCCCAGTCTGTGGGGTAGCTAAGAGTTGGACATGACTGAGCGATTTCACTTTCACTTTTCACTTTTATGCACTGGAGAAGGAAATGGCAACCCACTCCAGTGGTCTTGCCTGGAGAATCCCAGGGACGGTGGAGCCTGGTGGGCTGCCGTCTATGGGGTCGCACAGAGTCAGACACGACTGAAGCGACTTAGCAGTAGCATTAGTTCTTTGTCCTTTAAATTTAGAAACATAGGATTGTTAAATGTTTTTTAAAAGAATTACTTTCCCAAATTAGTATTTCCACAGCTACACTTTTAAAGTAAAGTGTAAAGTGTTAGTTGCTCAGTTGTGTCCCTACTCTTTGCGACCCCATGGACTGTAGCCTGCCAGGCTCCTCCGTCTATGGCATTTTCCAGACAAGAATACTGGAGTGGTTGCTATTTCCTTCCCCAGGGGATCTTCCCAATCCAGGGATTGAACCCTGGTCTCCCGCATTGCAGGAAACCACCTGAGCTACCAGGAAAGTCACACTTTTAAAAGTTATATTTTTAAAACAGGAGTTAATATAATTTAAATGTTTATAAAAATTATCAGTGTTTTGAACAAATATAAATTACATTTCTGGACTAATTTGACTTTTCAAAAATATCTCTTTTGAGCAGACATTATGCTAATGTTGATATAAAAGCAAGAATATTATTCTCCAAATTATGAAAATACACAAATGGAGGTGGGGGTGCGGAGTTTCTTAATTTTAAAAGTATCAGTGTTACTTGTTTTTATGTTTCATTCTTTCTCTTTCTTTCTTATTTATCTGGGCAGGACATTCAGTGTAAGAGTTTAAAATCAGTATATACAGATGAATTTTAATTTGTAAATTTTATTTGGTATGAGGTACTGTAGCTAGCAAGCAGGCTATAGATTTTAAGTTATAAAATAAAATTTGTTTGTATTTGGAATATATAGAGTTCTTCATTTAGTGTGGAAAAATGAAAATGAGAGACCGACTTCTTTTCCTTATATACCTGCTTATTGTCTTGTCATGTGAAATACATCTTGTATACTCTGTGCCTCTGGCTTCTCTTCTGTAAAATGCACTCAAGAATTGTAATTGACTGCCTTCATCCCTTTCGAGAGCGAGGACACGTGCCTTGAAGTCTTTGGAAGACTAACTGCCACCTTGTGTATTTTTGTATACTAACTTGCCTTGTAAGTATGTGCTGTGTATTGTTCACAGTGGCGTGGTGTGACATTGTAAACTTTTTTATGAGAACAGCAGCTGTTTGCATGCCTCCACGTGAACCTGTAACTTTGTTACTGTTTCACACTTTCTGAACCTGTTTCTTTGCTGTCAGTAGTGGGAACTGTCCTCTGAACATCTCCGTGTTCAGCACGGATCCTGGGTGGGCAACGGGAGGCGGGGTCCTGGTCTTCTGTGGCTGTCTGCTGGTGTTGTGCAGAGACGGTACTGAGGGGGCGTGGGGATGGAGAGGGACTCGTCACCTGAGGGGCAGACAGACAGCCTTCTGCTTCCTCACTGCCAGGTTTGCTTCCACACGTTATGTGCCCTGCAGTCTGAGTCATGGGTTGGAGGGTCAGGTAGAACTTTGTTTCTAACATACAGAAAGTGTGGTCAAGGGGGAATGCCAGTATAGGGTTTGGGAGACTCTGGTTGTAGCCTGGGGGCTGGTTCTCACTTTTACCTGTTCTGGGCTGTTTTCCACGTGTAAAGGAGGAGGCGGCTGGGCGTAAGGACACAGGGGGAGCGAAGGGGGCCGTTCTTGCACTGAAAGCCTCGCTTCCATACTGTTCTGAAATGGTGACTAACAGTATGTAGAGTCCTCAGAACTCCTGAGGATTGTTCCGTGTGAACTGGTTCAAGGCTGGCTCCTCAGGACGTCCTTTGTTTTTACACGTGGGGCTGGTTTTCAGTGCCCCACAACTTGGTTGCATTCCTGCCACCGTGATCAGAGAGCACTTGTGGTTAAAAGCCTGGGTCCCTCAAAGCATCCCTAAGGGCCGTACTGTGCAGGTTTTTTTTTCTAAGTGCTATTGTGTTTTTCAGTGATAAATTGTTCTTATAAGGAAGATTATAATTTTTGTGTGTGGTTATTTAGTATTTGTGAAGTTTGCTTGGAAATTTTCAATCTTGCAGAAGTGGCTTTTCTCTAGTTTGTCGTTTTGTGTTTTTGTGATGTCTTTTGTCCGTCTTTTTCAGAGAATCCGGTCGACAGTGGATGAAAAAGAGCAGAAGCAGCTCCTCATGGATTTGGATGTAGTGATGCGGAGCAGTGACTGCCCATACATTGTTCAGTTCTATGGCGCGCTCTTCCGAGAGGTAGGAACAGGCCATGTGGGTCTTAGCTGACCAGTGGACAGCTACTTAGAATAAGTAAGAGAATGGCAGCATTTGATTCTCATCTTCAGTTAAATGCCTTACATTAGTAATATGTTGATTTCTCAACATTTTAGTATATCACCGTGGTAATTTACTCTTAATTTTTGCTGCTCGTGTTCCTTGGGTTGGGGGTGAATTTCATACTTCAGCTAGTTAGTTATTTTTTGACTGTCATTTGTGAATGCCGTATTTCCTTCTTCATTTATAAATATTTTCTGTTTTTTAAGAACCTGGCACATCAATTGGCTTCTAAATATGTTACTGTTTTTAGATCTATCTCTTTTGTCCTTGAGCTCCCTCAGTACCCCCCAATCCCCTTTTTAAACCTTTATTCATTTCCATCATCACATGTATCTGCCTTTAGCACAAGCATTTATTTGTGTCCACCCACAATCCTGAGTAAAATCCGTCAGACAGGGAAATTAACAGCAATGGTAGAAATCCTTTCATTTTATTCCATTTTCTAGATTTTTATATAGAAACTAGAGCTTCAATTTCTTGGTTTCAGGATCATGTTTCTCTTTTGGCCTCGGCCTATTCTGTGTCCTGATGTAGGTTATCACTTCTGCCTCCAGCTCTCAGCATACTTATTGGCTTCCGGTCACCTTGCTACCTAAAGCAGGAAGTGAGTCAGGAAGTAGAGCTGGAGCTATCAGTGAATACATGTGGTGTCCTGGACAGTTGTCACACGCTTGTGATGTTCATTTAGAAGAATGGGACTTGAGCTGAACTCTTAAGCATTTTAAATACTCATTCTCATTTTGAAAATGTTAGGACGAGCCGGTACCGGCGGGTTTGTTATGAACTGGTGAGAAAAAAATGTGTCCCACCCCTTCTCCTTTTTGGGTCTGGGTCACAGAGAGTATAGTCTTGGTTTTGTTATTGTTATTGACTTAAAAAGTACTATGTTGTAAGACTGAACTGAATGTTACACTAAATAGAAGTATGTACTAATGGAAATATGAACTCTTACAATTAGAGAAGACCTTAGAGGTTCGACAATTAATTCTTCGCTAGTCCTGAAGTTTTTATGCATTTTTCTGTACTCTTGATAGATGATGATAGTAACTGGTAGCATTCTCCTTCATGATACTGCCATCCCTTTGTTGAATCACTAAGTTAATCACTAAGTAGTTCTTTCCAGACTTCCTTAGCTGCTTCTCCTACCCTTGTACTTTTGACCTGAGTGTTCATTTTTATGACCTGGTCTGTTGAATTTGTTCACTTTCTTCCCCATTTCACATAGTGTTACATCAGTCACATCGGCACCCATAGTCAAGTATACAGAGGCAGAGCTGCACCCTGCACTGAAGTGTTACACACTGGCATTCTGTTTGCAAGATGATGAATCTGGAACTTTGTTCATGTTGCACAGGTTATATAAGCGGCAGTGACATTGGCTGAATTTAGCCATCTCCTCCCTTTCTGACCCTACCTCTGTCATATCTTTTCCCTTTCCTTCCCCGCATCTCCCCACTGCCCCCAACACACACACACACACACGTTTTCAGTGTAACTATGGAAGTAAAATTGACAGTTGGCTGCACTGTGGGATTATCACCATAGTCAGGATGGTGAATGCACCCGTCTCTCCTCAGCTTCCTTGTGGCCCATAAGTAATGCGCACTCCTCTCTACTCCACTGTCCTCAGGCAACCGCAGGTCTGCTTTCTGCCATGTGAATTGATTTGCATTTTCTGCATTTTTGTGTAAATGGAACCATACAGCATGTACCACTCTTTGGTTTGTTGTCTTTCACTCAGCATAATTGTTAATATTTTGCAGTTCAGTTTCTTTCAAAGAGTTCTATTCAGGTTATCTGTTTCTTCTTGAGTGATACTTGGTTGTTTGATTATATTTTCAGAAATCTGTGCCTTTTATCTAACCTGTCAAGTTAGTTGGTATAAAGTTATTCATAACAGCTCTATGCTATCATTGTTATACCTGTGGAATCTTTAGTGATGTTACCTCCCTCTCTCTCTCTCACTCCTGATATGATTTGTATCTAATTTATTTTTTCCTGATTAACCTGGCTAGACGTGTTGCCTCATTTATTAGATGTATTCCCAGCTGTTTTTTCCTTTCCAAATGAGTGGTGTCTTTTTAACCATTTCATTTTCTAGGTGCTTCCAGTTGGTATATAAAAATTATGTTATTGGTTTTGTCTGGATATTGTCTCTGAAACCCTTATCTTGATCTTAGTAGCTAAATTTTGCTAACCTCCACCTTCCTGTTCAGTAAATCCACATTCAGTAATTTTTATTTTTGTGTTTCAATTGTGTGGTCATCCTGTGTTTTGCTTGAACATGGAAGTAATGTTGCTGTCAGTGCCTTTTGAGGCAGCTCTGACTATTCCTCTTTTTTTTTTTTTTTTGTAAACGCAGCTCATTGCTGCTGTCCCCAGTTATGGCTCAAAGGAACTGCCAGGAGAAAAAACGTTTCCATTAGTTATGTGCCCTAGAAACTACGAGGATTTCTCCCTCATTCCATGATCGCTCTTTGTCTTTTGGTTGCTTTTATGTTTTCCATCCTTTCCCCCTTTCCCCTCATTATCTTAACTCTTGTTTTTAGCCCCTGCTGGGCACTTTACTTTGTGCTTTACATAAGTTAACTCATTTGATCTTCATTAGAGTCCGCTGAGGATGGGGCTATCCCCATCCTGAGTTGATGGGGCCCAAGCTGATGCAAGTAGAAAGTGGGAGAGCCTGAATGAGTACATCAGGCCTTCACACTCTTAACAGTGATTTTCCCACTTTACTGTTACTGCAGTTAAGCTCCCTCCTCACTGTTTTTCTAAGTAGGTGGGTTAAATGTATTTTTTCTCTAATTAAGAAATTCTTGTAAATCTGTTGAAATGGTGTCTTTAGATAAAAATAAATTCATGTGTGTGTGTTAGGTTAATAGTGTTAGTCTCTTGTGAAGGCTGAAGAGCACTGAAAGCAGAAAGAGATCTCAAGAGGAAGGTTTGGAATAACTGTAAGTGCAGGTTCCCTGTGTCAGATACGCTTTACAAAGTGTGGAGCTGCGTGACAGTGGTAGCAGACAGTTCTGTTTTAAGAGTGAGATTGTTCATCGCAGCAGTCATGACAGCATGTGCGCTGTCTGCATGTAAATGAGGTGTCCTGCACTGTAGGTGTTGTTAGGAGAGCGGAGTTAAGTCAACTGGATTCTGTTTACGGCTGTGTCACTGTTTAGCAGTGTCGTTCCGAACAAGCCGCTTTACTTCAGCAGGCGTTGATCTCTCAAATAATCCAGGCCAAGTGTTGGGGTGGGAGGTCTGTGCGAGAAAATCTCTGAAGATATATCTGGATCCAAAAATTAGTAACCACATGCAGAATTTTGTAAAGGTAGTTTTTGCCATCATCCCAGTATCTCTTTGCATTCTCCAGGTGCGTTGTAGTCCTTGTTTACATGTGCACACAGCTGGCAGCGCTGTAAACATGGTGTTTGCTCACAGTCGTGTTTGCTCATGTACGCCTAGTGAGCTGTATGGCTTTCAAAATAATTGTATTTAATCCTTTTAATAATGTACTACTTTTTCTTGTGAGATCGTTCAGAGGTTTCTAGTTTGTTTTTGTTTCTTTTTTCCTTTTATAATTTATGAACTATTTAAGTTAGGTTTCTAGTCAGGGAGTGAGCCTATCAAAGAGTATAGGCACTTTAATTTCTCTTGTTTTATTGTCAAATTGCATTCAGGCTGGTTTAAAACACCCTATAGCGCTGCCAGTAGGTTTTGAATGGTTTGGTGTGATTATAGCCAGCATTTGTTCATTTAAGGCGTGTTTATTGAGCCCTTGTCCTGGTGGACTATGTGTTCCAATAGGAAAGATGAGTGAGAAACATAAGCAGAGAAGAATGGTATTTTATATTAGAAGATGGGGAGCACTCTATGAGTAGAGCAGGTGACGGGATGTGAGGAGGATGACTTGCCTGGGAATCAGGCATCTTCAGCCTTGGCCACTGAGAAGGTAGTGTTTGAGCGAGGACTTTAGGCATTGGGTTCGCTTTATGTATATTTTTTTCTTTCTTTTTTATGAATTTGAGAAGCTGACATAATATCTCAAGATTACTGTAATCTGTTTACTTTCTTAGTGAGAACAGTTTCCCACATATTTTCTATTTTTATATTTAATTTTGGCAAAGTTTGAAAATTTCATGAAAATCCAAAGGTTTTCTATGTAAGACTGTGCCTGTCCTTAAAATTAAGAGTGGAGAAAATTGGGCAACTAAATTTGTGTTTGAACATGAGAATATTCAATCCAGGGCTTTAATAAGGAACAAAAATTACCACTCATTTAAAGTTAAAAAAAAATTCTTCTCCCTTTGTATTTCTGTTTTAAGTGAAGGAAAGGTGTGCTTAATGTTAAGCTGTGTAAGAGTGACTTGTGTCTGTTATTTTGTAGGGTGACTGTTGGATCTGCATGGAACTCATGTCTACCTCGTTTGATAAGTTTTACAAATATGTATATAGTGTATTAGATGATGTTATTCCAGAAGAAATTTTAGGCAAAATCACTTTAGCAGTAAGTACCTGGTTTTCAAATTGTTCGGGCTATATATACTTGCATAAAGATGCTGCTGGAGTTATGAATGTCCTTCACAGAATGTTATTGACCTTCCTGGAAAATCATTTGTAAAAGGGAAAGAGACAAAGTCTCTTCTGTGGGGTCATTAACAAAATAAGTCATGAGAACAATTTTCAAAGTACCGATCTACAGATACTTTTCATTGTTGAAAAGTACATATTGAAGTCGTACATTTCAATAGTAAATACTGCAGTGTCCTTGTCATTAAAATCGTAGTGAGCCATAATAGATTGTGCTGTAAATAAGGCTAGAAAAAAGCAATTTTCTGTTCCTCTTTCCCTTGTTACTTTAACTATTTTTAAATAGGTTATATTATTACAGTTCTCCTTAAATTAATTAGAATTGCAGCAGTTTCCCTGAAGTTCTTTAAGTGAAACTCTTAGCCCAAGTCTATTTTCTTTTGCTTTAAGATTTGGGCTGTTCTGTCTAAACTAAAATTGTTGACCAGCAATTTCAGTTACCAACATTACTACTAATTTGATAAAATAACTTTTACCATAGTTCAAAAAAAAGAAAAGAAGTACTGTTTTGCTTATGTATTTATAGTTTTGAAAGTGAATTCACGACCATTTTCTTTCTTGTTCTTGTAGCTAACAAAGGTCATTCACAATTTTTTCATAAAAAGTAAAACATTTTTAATAGGGTATAATTAATAAGATTTCTTAGAAACCCCTGAGAATGTGAATTAATGGTGACCTGGGTTAGTGGATGTGTAAACTAAACTTTATAGGAAACTGTAAGATAGGTTTTCTGGTTTCATGTAATCTCCTCTTTCTTCCCTGCCTCCTCCACATCCAGTATGGTCTGCTGTTAATTGTCAGTTTATATGTTTAATCACTAAAGGTTAATGTTGCAGTATATAGATAGCCTCTGAACTGTTTTTTAGTTGTAAGAAATGTGTGTGTATAATTGGGCTTTAAAAAGTCAGATTAAACCTAGTCATTATAATATTAAGATTCATAGATCCCATGTTAATAATTTATTTATCTGAATTAATGGTTAATTTAAATGTTTTATGAGCTAAATGTTAAGATATATACCCTTTCATATAATTTTATAAAAAGAAGCTGTCTAGTATAAACAACCTTATACTAGAAACTTGTTCATTATTCAGACAGGTATATGAAGTTTTATGTTGTTCAATTTAGTCATCTCTCCAATATACCAAACCGAGCTTTATTTTGGAGCTTGGTGCTATTCATAATTACTATAATAGAATAACAGTAGAATAATAATAGCTTATGGTTATTGAGTGTTTATTTGTGTCAGGCCAAGATCTCATGACATTTTATGTTCATAGCAACTCTCAGTGGTAAATAGTGTAACCCCCTTTTTGCAGATGACAGATCTAAAGCGTGAAGAGTTTAAGTACTTAATTTGCTGTGAAATTTATACATTTGTAAGTGTAAATGATTTAAGTCCGGGCAGCCAGACCCTAGAATGCAGCTGTTAAGCGCTCTATAACAGGATGATCTAGAAACTGGAAAACATAAAATGATTTTATCTTATATTATAATATATGTGGTGTGTACTAATAAATCATTTATTACATATTTGCCTGTGTTTCTAGACCTGGTGATCATCTTTTATATTAAGCACAACATTCAAGATTACTTTGTGTTAAATCCCTCTTGCTAGTTAAAAGCCCCTTGAACAAGCCTGGCTGTGTGAAACATTTGAGCTTGTGTTTCGCTCTTCTAACCCTTGATGGCTTGATGGCAGTGGAGACTTGACCTTCCTAATGGTTGGCTAGTTTGCCACTTCTCTTTTAGTCTGAGACTGTAGAAATTTTAATTCAAGTCTGTTTCCTCTAATCCTTGAGAAATCTTTGATTTCTTGATCATGAGCAGTGATCAAACAGTAGGATAAATTCTGGCTCTGCAAACATAACTTTGCAGGTTCCATATCCAGTGAGGGTGAGTGAGTGTGAGAGTTTGGAAAAACGTGCTAAACAGGAACCATGACTATGGGATCCTTTTGAATTAAATATATTAATATCTATTCTTGAAAAGTTCGATGGTATGAGAAAGATTTTACAGCTTTTTAATGACTCATTTTAAAATTGGTAAGTTACCTGTTTTTTAGCTGTCAGAGAAGAGTATATAAAGAAAGCTAAGTTTTCACATCTAAAATCATAATTTAGCATCTTCAGTTAACATAGAACAGGGACAGGATATTGAAATACTCAGCTTAAAAGAAGCTGAGACCTACCTGAGCTGTAACTTTATGACCAACTGCTATGCTGTTTGGTTAGAAGGAAACTGATGGCTTGTCCTGTCTTTCTCTGTTTTTTCTCCCTAGACTGTGAAAGCACTAAACCACTTAAAAGAAAACTTGAAAATCATTCACAGAGGTGGGTATGACTGTAGCAGCCTTTTTACCAACTAGGGTCAGTTAGCTTTTTTGCTGTGATTAGAGTGCTTTTGATTACAAGCAATAGAAAAGCCCGTTAACTGGCTTAAAGTTCAAAGAAACTCATTATCTGTCATAGTGAGTCCAAAGGCAGGGTGGCTCCAAGCGCAGTGGTTAGGCTGAAGCTCTCTCCGTTTGGCTCTGCTCTCCTTAATGTGTCGGCTCCATTCTCAGGGGAGTAACAGCTGAAGCAGGGCCTGTGTAACATCCGGACGTGTCGGCTCCTTGAAGAAGCAGCTTTCTCTCCTCATGTGGCTGTCTTAGGAGCAGAGAAATCTTCCTTATGTCTCTCTAGTATCTTCTCTTGTCTCATTCACCCGAGTTTCCTCATGCCCTCACCTAAATGAGTCCCTCATGAGAAGCATTAGTCTACCCTGATAAGCTCAGGCCAGTCAGGACTCAGTGCTTGGAGGTATGGGTGGACCTACACTGGAGGCTGGAGATCCCAGTAAAGCCGAAGTCCCCAGAGTAAGGACGGCCTGGTTAGGAGCGGATGCTTGATAAGCAGTCAGCTGTGTCAGTGACAGTAAGCACTCTTCTCTGGAGTTTTTGGTAGATCACCTTCTGAGTTATAGACAGATACTTTTGTATTCTATATTTATTTTTATCCTTACTTTTTATTCATAGAGCCATGACAGTGACAATGAAATGGATTGAAAGATTGAGAAAGGTGCAGAGAATTAGTGAGTGAGGGGGAGAATTGGCCAACTAGCTGGTTTGCACCAACTGGCCGAATTAGTTGACGGTCAGTGAGGAGAAGGTGGTAACCTAGGGGCCATTGTGGCCAAATTGTGTAAAATCTGGTGAAACAAATGAAAAGGACTTAGCTTTCCCATGTGTGTAGAAAAGTGCACTCACTGTGTAATAGGTATTTTCCTTTCCACAACCCTGTTAGGAATTGTTGCTTATATTTTGTAGACAAGGGGATCATGGGTGCTAAGTGAGAGTTCAAAAGCTTACTCTAGGTAGAGTTGTGAATATCAGACCTAGGGCTCAAACCTTTGCTTTTCTGACCCCAGAGCTTGTGGTCTGATGAATGTACTGGGTTGGATACTCTTCTTAGTTAGATAAAGCTCTACTTAAACAAAATTGTGGGTTTAAAATTTGTGTACTTTGCATTTAGTTGTATCATCTTTGACATGTATTTTATTTATTTATTTTTTTTCTTTTTTAATTTTATTTTATTTTTAAACTTTACATAATTGTATTAGTTTTGCCAAACATCAAAATGAATCCACCACAGGTATACATGTGTTCCCCATCCTGAACCCTCCTCCCTCCCCATACCATCCCTCTGGGTCGTCCCAGTGCACTAGCCCCAAGCATCCAGTATCGTACATCGAACCTGGACTGGCAACTCGTTTCTTACATGATATTTTACATGTTACAATTGACATGTATTTTAAAGTAGCTTGGGCTTCCCTGGTAGCTCAGATGGTAAAGAATCCACCTGCAGTGCAGGAGACCTGGGTTTGATTCCTGGGTTGAGAAGATTCCCTGGAGAAGGGAACGGCAACCCACGCCAGTATTCTGGCTTGGAGAATTACATGGACTGTATAGTCCTTGGGCTTACAAAGAGTCGGACACGACTGTGCAACTTTCACTCACTCGCACTCATAAAGTAGCTTAGTATTGTGCATGTTATGACTGTTCAGTAATGAATCTGAAACAAGTAAATGAATATGTCTCTTGATGAGAACAAAGAAAACTTTATAGAATGCCTAAATTTAATATAAGGCATTTTTTTAATAATGCGTTTTTAGCATTCAGAAAATTTTATCATCTTCTTATCTATCTGAATTTTACGGACTTGATCACTTATGTTTCCTAACATTTTTCCAACATTTTTCCTTGGACTTCTTCAAAATATAGCTCATTTGATTAATTACTTGAACGTTGAATGACATCTGTGTCTTGCAGATATCAAACCTTCCAATATTCTTCTGGATAGAAGTGGAAATATTAAACTCTGTGACTTTGGCATCAGTGGACAGCTCGTGGACTCGATCGCTAAGACAAGAGATGCTGGCTGCAGGCCCTACATGGCAGTAAGTGCAAGTCCAAGCCTTCTTGCCTGACAGTCATTGCACAGAGAGCCTGTGCCCTTTGGTGCTGTACTTGCAAGGAATCCGCTTTAGTCACGCAGTTTCACTATACTAGAGTATTTGCCTCTTCCATGAAGACCAAACTCAGTTCTAACTTTGCTATGAAACTTGTCAAAATTTTCCCAGTGAACTCCTGCTTCATGGTCTTACTCTGTTCTTCTTGCGGCACTTAGCATATATGGTCTTTTCTGATTATTGTTTTTTCATTATATTCTAGTTAGTTCTCCAAAGGCCTCTTTGTGTTTCTAGACCAACCCTCCCCACATGTTGTCTCGACTGTAGGAGGTGATACTGTAGTAGAAACATGGGTAATGTAAGTGGTGCTATTTCCAGTTAGAGGAGAATGGGAATACAGGTTCCTCCCAGAACTCAGTATGTCTCATAGAGTCTTTAGGGGTGGAGGAAGCTCACTGACACTTACAAGGGTGAAGGCCTCAGGGGTTTCCCAACCTGGAGCATCACAGTACCTGCTGATACATAGGGAAGCTGCTTACACTGATAGGTTTATTTTATAACCAGCTAAAATACTCATAGCTTTTTTCTTAATAGGTTTCAGATGGTACTCAAGATACCATTCTGTAATAATTTTTGCCTTTGCTTTCTTCATATTTATTGATCTTTTTCATATCTATCCCTCTACCTACCTATAATCATATATATGTGTGTGTGTGTATATATATATATATTTTTTTTTTTTTTACTTGTGTTTATTTTTCTCGCTTTGCCTAGAATTAGATCATTGTTGATTGACAGTGGTGATAGTTGGATTCATCTGTTGCTTGACTTGAAGGCAAATGTCTTTTTCTGGTTTACTAAGTATATGTGCGTATCTGTGAGTGAGAATGTGTGTGTGTATGAGAGAGAGATAAGAAAGAATCAGGAAGGGCTGTTAGATTTTATTAAATGCCTTTTTGGCATCATTCAGTATATGATGAAATGTTTCTGTGTAGCTGTTGACATGACACATCACAGTCACGTGTATTTCCAGTGGTTGAACCATGCTGGCATTCCAGAGGTGATCCCTACATGGTTCATAGTTGATATGCTTAATATGTTTTTACATGTGCCATGTTAGTATTTATGATTGCTACACAAAAACGTTTGAGATTGGTTTATAGTATACATTGTAAAGATATTAGATGGGTTATGCTAGTTTTAAAAATCAAATTGGGAAAATTCTTTTCTCTTTATTCATACATTAAAGTATTGATCATCTAGTGATCAAAGACATAACTTTGACCTCCTTGAGCTCAGAAAATTTTCCCCAGAACTCAGAACCATTGTGCTAGTGTAGTTTTCTGTTCTTTGAGGCTGAACTCCATCTTGGCCAGGTGTCTTTGGGAAAGATAGCTAATTATATGAAAACTGAAGTTTTACTGTTTCCTTAGCATCACACATGTGTGGGTGCATGTGCATGTGTATACATACGCGTACTTTGCTTTTCTTATTGTTTTAAGTGTCAGAGCTGTTTACTGAAGTGTTTTAAGTACCAAGTATGTGGTAGTTTAGAGTCTGTCCAGTCTCTGTAAATACTCCTCCCTTCGAAAGGTGGTGACTAAGTGCAGCGTTGAGTGTGGACTGAACTCAGTGGCTTACTTCTCATGAACTGCGTGTGGCAGCAGTGAACACATCCTTCTGAGGACAGGTCATAAAGAGGCAGGTGGCTTCTTTTCTGTTTTCTTTCTTGGATAGCTACTTGCAGGGAGCCCAGCTGCCATGTTGTAAAGACTTTCAACAAGCAGCATTACAGAGACACTCATGTGCTGAGGAGCAGGGACTCCCTGCGGTAACTGTGTGTAAGCTTAGTGATGCGTCTTCCAGCCCCAGGGAGGCCGACAGCCCAGGCTGACTGCTTGACTGAAGCCTCATGAGAGACCCTGAGTCAGAACCCCTATCACAAACACACGCTGATGCCTGACTCACAGAAACCTGAAATAATAAATGTCTGTTGGTTTCAACTATTAAGTTTTTAGGTGCTTTGTTACACGAATAGCTAACTAGTACAAAGTGATTCATGTTAATCTTCTTGCTTATTCCTTGCTTTTTTTAGCATGTACGTTCCTGCCTTTTGGCACATATTAAAATTCTTTTTTTTAGCATAATAAATGATCAGTTAAAAAAAGAAATATTGGAAAAGGTCTGTTCTGTGTTACTAATTACATTTGTTCAGCATTTTTTGCCTCTTTAAAAAAAATTGAGTTCAAAATTTGATAACATTGTGATTGTCAATTTCTCCTTATTCCTTGGTTTTTATTTTATGTACTTCAATACTGAGTAACTTGAGTTGTATATTTATTATAAATTATATGTTTTAGGTATAAAATTGTTTTATCTATTACTTTTTTGCTGTTTGGTTCGTGTTACAGACCCTATTCTCTAAGTTGATATTTTCGTATTGAGTTGTTGTTCAGTCACCAAGTCATGTCCTCCTCTTTGCGACCCCATGGGCTGCAGCACACCAGGCTTTTCTGTCCCTCATCATCTCCTGGAGTTTGCCCAGATGTGTTGGTTTTAAAAAGCTTTTTGTTTTTCAAACCCATACTTCCTACTTAGTTTTAGGATACAGGATCTTTAATTCGTTTCATGGATCTTAAGTGTCTTCTCCTCTCAAAGAATACTTTTCAAAATTTTAAAAATATTACACATACAAATAAAGAATGAACATGTATCAAGAATGTATTTAACTCATTCATGAGAAAACTGGACAGGCAATTTGGTGAAACTGGCTCAAAGAATGTTTGCATAATTCAGTATTTACAGTCACTAAAGAAAGAATATTGGAATGAAATGTCTAATGCAAATATAAAATTGCCAGTTATCTCCAGGTCAATGAAATAACTTTTGGGGGTTGTTGAACAGAAACATGTGCATCCCTACCTAACAAAATCTGCAGGTTATTTTGTAACTTAAGGGTCTTGGCCCTAATGAAACAAGTATACTTTCACTGATTACTTCATTTTATTTTATATAGTTCATATATAGTTTATATATATATATATATATCATTGTCATTTTATTTTATATAGTTCAAAATATTTTAAAGCTTTTTCTTGAGACTTCTGTGATCTATGTGTTGTTATTTAGAAGTGTGTTGTTTAATCTCCAAATATTTGGGGATTTTTCAGGTTTTCTTTCTGTTAATTGATTTCTAATATAATTACTTTGTGGTCTGAGAACATGCCTTGTATGATTTCTGTTTTTTAACATAAAGTGTGTTTTATGTTTTAACATAAACTAACATAGTTTATGTTAGTGAATGTTCCATGTGAGTAGGAGAAGAATGTGTATTCTGCTGTTGTTGGATGGAGTATTTTCTTTCTTGATTGACTATCTGGGATTATTATGTAATATGTATGTTATCAGGTAAATACATATATTTACAACTAAAAGTAAAAGTGAAAAGCTTCCAGTGAATATTTATGCGACATAGTACTCTGTCCAAAACAGAATGCATAGGTTTCCAAACTAACTGTTGCCGACAGGCAGAGAACATTACACAGTGACTATTGTGCTTCCCTGGACATTTCTTTCAACAGCAGTTACTGTCAGTCTTAGTTAAGGCTCTATTGTCAGCTCTGTGCTACTGACACCCTCTCTCTCTTTTATTCTCCATCCCTGACACTCTTTGTGGATAATGGTCCCTTATTTCAAGAAAATGTGAAGATGCTCCCTTCATAGAAATTACTAACAATGACTTTTGCTGGTTTTATGATAGGATCATATACTGTACTACTGGCAGTGCCTTAATTTGGGTAACAGTTAGACTAGTTGGACAAATATCTTTATTTGATAGAAATACAAATTTAACTTTATGGTGAAGAGTGAGTAGAGCAATTATAATAAATTTGGCTTGTATTTGCTTTTGTGTCTCAAATATATTGTAGTGTGTCCTTATTCACTGAAGCAAAGAGGGATAAGATCCAAAGATTTACTCTTTCCCACCCCCCACCCCCCACTTCTTTTTACCATTATTGACTACTAATCTGGCCCCATTGTAATTCTTTGTTTTTTCCTTTTCTTCCCCTTTCTCCCATCGTCTGTTCTCAACTTCGGTTTTGTAAACCCTTGTGAATCCTTAGGGGGAAGAGTTAGCCTTGTCTTCCCTTTATGGAGGAAGCCACTGAGTTGGGTCTTCCCTTGTTGTTTGTTTTCAGTGTAATGTTGACGTCCTCTTCCTCCCTGTCTGTCCCTGGGCATGGGTTCCTCGAGGACTGTGCTGGCCTTCTGGCTGCCTACTCAGCCCTGCTTCCCTTACCTGCGCCTGGGGTGTGTGCGTCGTGAATGACGTGGCTTCTCTTTGTGTTTCAGCCTGAAAGAATAGACCCAAGTGCGTCACGCCAAGGCTACGATGTCCGCTCTGATGTTTGGAGTCTGGGGATCACATTGGTAAGTTCACGTTGACTCTGCCTTGTTGTGCGGGTATGACGAGAAATTTAGAAATGAAAGAAAAGTTAACCAGTCTTCCACCACTCTTAAGAACACATCCTGTGTCTTCCAGTCTTTGATTTTTATATTGCTGTTTCTTCCTGTCCCCCACCCCTCACCCCATGGCTGCAATTGCAGAGACTATATTTTCTAATTGTTGAGAACAAGTTTTTACTTTAAAAATCAAGCTAGAGTTGATTGTTTCCCTCATGGCTCTGTGAAGCTCCTGGGGCTCTTTAATGCAGTCCCTCTGGATCTCTTGGCCACAGATACTCGGAGTCAGAACTACGCTCAGAGCAGGAGCAGGAGGCCGGCTCACCCGGCCTTAGAACAACCAAGAAAGAACTGTCTCACTTCTGGGCTATATTGAAATTTCGGTTCTATTTTAAAAATATATTTATTTGCTGATTTCCCTATACCAAGATTTGTTTTGAAGTCTCAGAATTATTTTCTTGTGCGTGCTGTTTTCCCAGGGCTGAGGGGCATTTTTCTGACTTGAGACGGAGCAGCTTCTTCCACATTGGATGTTAATTTTCTATCACTCAGGGTGGGGGAGGTTACTATATCCTTTTTGGTAGGCAGCCCAGAACTTATCCTGCCATCTCCCCGCCATCTTCTTAAGACCCCAGAGCACCAAGACCACAGGTTCAGGGCAGGAGAGTCTTCCTGGAGCTTGTTAAGCAGTCTCCATTTGTTCACCAGCACTGTATGTACTAAGATCCTCTTGCTGAGGCCCACACACCCTGTGAGCTGTCCTTGGTGAGTCATGGCACCACACCTACTGAACTGTCTGTCTAGAGACGTGCAGGCTGACAGCTCAGCTCTGCGCAAGACTCCATCCGGCTTCCCTTGTGACCAAACATGGGGGACACCTCCAGGAGTCTTTTCTCAGCATGAAGCTGCTGACGAAAAGGATTCCTTCCCAGTTACTCAGAAGAAAACACGGAACTTGGGACTCTCTTAGGTCTGGTGACTGGAGCAAGACTTGTAGTTTCCAACTGAGACAGCTATTTTGCATAGAAGGATGCAAACAGCTGTCCATTGCATAGAATAAGGATATTCAATATTCAGAAAAATTCATCAGTGTCCAAGCCAGTTATGCTTAGAAAGCAAGTTTTTACTTTACCATAAAGGTAAAATTTTTGTCTGTGAAAAGTTTTAACATAGGAAATTTTTTTTTTTTTGGCAGTTTCCTTTAATACATCTGGCTAAACTTTGTTTAAAAGCAAGGCATTCAGTACTTATAATTGCTTTATAATTTACTTTTCATAGGCATTATTCTCATAATTGTGTAAAAAGGATGAGATGAAATTAACTTCTGAGATCTGAAGTCTTTCACCTTATAACATGCATCCTGCTCTTCCCTTCTCTTATTAAAACCTGTTCTCAGAAATGAATCGAATGCAGTTATTCCCATTGCTATGAATGGTTAGTGAGGTTTGCTTCTTCCCAAGCATTTGTATTTCCATCAACAAGAAACCACAGGTGAAGGAGTGGATTTCTGTGTGCCTGTGTGCGTGCCCGCCGGCCTGGTTCCCGAGGCCCTGTGTAGAGCGGACAGTGCCCAGCTAGGGGAGCATTTTTTGGGCAAGAAGGCTTTCCTCGGCGGCTCCCTTTTGGAGGGTGGCTTTATGTCTGCTTGATCGCCTTGCTTTCATGGTGGAAACTAGCACTTTGACATTCAGCGGGACCGACAGAAGCAAATCGCAGCCGAGGGGGCTCTGTCTTAGATAGCGCACCCTCTCACGTGCTGTCTCTGACGAGCTTGGGGCCATCTCCGCATATCAGTCACCTGTCAGTGCACATGAAATGGGGTTCATTTAGGCCGCGCTGCAGATTTAAACCTAGTTCTTAGGAAAAGCACACAATTTCTGGGTTTCCGTTACCCTCCAAACAGAGTGGAAATGAGAACACAGTTCACAAATGTATATGACCTGGGGCAGGTGAGGACTTGCCATCCTGATTTCTAAATATCACTTCCACTTGCCTGTAGACATTCTGAAAGCTCGTACCTCAGCCTCGCCTTGATTTGATTCAAGCCTTTTTCAGGAGTGTCAGGAGTTTTAGAATTGTAATGTGAAGTAACAAATAATGTCCAGCGTATTTGGTTTTTCCTCTGTGTTTTCTTTAGTACGAATTGGCCACTGGCCGCTTTCCTTATCCAAAGTGGAATAGTGTATTTGATCAACTAACACAAGTCGTGAAAGGGGATCCGCCACAGCTGAGTAACTCTGAGGAAAGGGAGTTCTCCCCAAGTTTCATCAACTTTGTCAACTTGTGGTGAGTATTTGACTTATGAATACTCAAAACCATGTGGTGAAAGGGCGGTGAGGTAATTACTTCCTCTTAGCAATGTTGGTACTTTTTACTGGGGAAGGAGGGCTTATTTGTATCCCTGTGTCCTCTGAGCTGGGACTCTGGTCACTGTGGCTACACGGAAGGTCCCAGCGAGCCTGGTGGGGCGTCACTCTTACTCTGCTACTCAGGCGCCAAGGAAGAGCAGATGTGGGTGGTGGAGCAGCTGCCGCCTCCAGATTTCGAGTACCTTGTACAAGAGATACAGCCTCCCTGAGACTCACCCTCTTACTCTGGTGTGGTTCTCACAGTGAACTTGTACCAGAATCCCGTGGACACTTTGACCGAGTTAAGATCCTACCAGGTCAGACTTTCAGGAGTGGGTCTCTGTGGTGACATAAACACATAACATAGTCGGGTCAGGCCCAGAGCTCGACTGGTAGAACCATACATTGGCTCAGGGAGATCTTATGCCAAGGAACGCATGAACCCCATGCCTGATGTTTTTGTGTGTTCAGCTTTTAATGTGTGGGTGTGTGTGTGTGTGTGTGTATGGCACGTAAGGATAAATACATACTGATGTGGTAAGGGTACCGTTGTGCCTTGTACTATTTCAATCTATATTTTAAATAAAACCTGTTTTGTTATCATTTGAATGTTTTTGATAATTATTCTGTTTATCTGACTTGATTTAGAAGTAAGATACATTTGTGAGCAAAGAGCTAGAGTGTTTTGTATATTCTTCTTTTCATTCTTGAAAATGCTTTTCTTTTTCTCAGTTTTTTCTTTCTGGGAATGCTGCTTCTCTCTATTCTTTTTAGATCCTCTAAGACTTTAACATTTCGTGGTCCAGATTGCTGAAGTTTTTCTGTCTTTTATGTTTGGCAGCTTGGCTGCTTTGTGACTTTGTATCTGAAGGAAAAAAAAAAAAACCTGACCTATTGTGATGCTTTTGCTTGTGAAAAGAAAAATACTAGAGTAACTGTGTCTCCATTTTAATGCTGTTAATTTCTGTGTTATTTTAGCCTTACGAAGGATGAATCCAAAAGGCCAAAGTATAAAGAACTCCTGGTGAGTCTGAGCCTTTGGGCTGGGAGGTGTTTCCTCACACTTGACCTCTCCAGGACGCAGGCTCACTGAGCAAGCCGCTGGCCCTGCTGCTTGACCTTACTGAGCGTTTTTAAAGATGTTTAAAAACAAGGAGATTTGGAAGGACAAAAGTTGTGTCTGATTTTCCTACTAATATACTAGCTGGATTCTGATGGGAAATTTTGGCTTCAGCACGTTATAAAAACTACCCCCAAGGAACTTTAACCTTCGCTTTCAGGAGCTATTTCCCAGCCTATGTGTGCGACAAAGACGCGTCTGTAACCATTTTTGTGTTCATATTGCCTTGACTAAAAGCTCTCGTGCAAATTTACGTCCCATGGCCCGTTCCCGCTTCTTTGAAAGTTCTCACCCTTCTGTAGAACTGGGGCTTTTTAAGCGGTACCAGATCTGGCCTTGGCCCTGGGAATGAAGAAAGTACTGTGACCTAATAATGTGGGAGTATTTTAGGAAAAAACCCACTTGTCACTCTTAGCGTCTAGCTTTCCAAGGGTATTAGGTGAAACTCTGGTCCACCCCAGCACTGACTAAGCTTACTGAGTCCGTGTACTTAGCAAAGCTATGGAGAAAAACATCGCTGGGGTTGGAGAACGAAGAAGGGGGCTTGGGAGGCAGATACGCAGCCATGGCATTTGGAAAGTGCAGACACAAGCACACAGGAGGAGGAGCTGCTGCTGAGCCTCTTTCGGAGTTGGGGGGAGGGTCAGAGGATCACAGCGGAGACTTTGCCGTAAGGTCCCTCTGCTGTTCACGGGGACGTCCTGCATCCAGGAGGAATGGCAGCTGGGGCTCATGCAGTGCTTCTGGGCTCTTGGAGGGCAGTAGAGGCTCCAGCTCTGATCTGTGCTGAAAAACACAGGGGCCCTGATATGCAGATAAGCTTCCAGACCCCACAGCCAGGGGTGTGGGGTATACCAGCACCATACCAACACAGCCACACCAACACCGTGTATGGTATCTCACTAACCTGTGTGTGTGGAGCCCAGCCTGGCTTGCCTCCCTGCAGGCCTTCACAGCTCCACCTGGCTGGATCCTGCAGAGCTGGATCTCTGCAGGAACAGTTCCTCCGAGCTCTGATGTGAATCTTGATCACATGTCTTTTCTTGTCTTCCATCCTCTTGCAGAAACACCCCTTTATTTTGATGTATGAGGAGCGCGCCGTCGAGGTCGCATGCTACGTGTGTAAAATCCTGGATCAAATGCCAGCTACCCCGAGCTCCCCCATGTATGTCGATTGATGTCGCTGCTACGTCAGACTCTAGACAAAGGGCTGAGAGGAAGCAAGACGTACAGAACCTTCACCCCTACCACAGTGTTTTTATTGCTCGCCAGACACCATGCACACCACGACTGGTGTTTGTTTCCATCCCGTCTGTATACTCCCGCCACCCCGAACGCGCATCCCCGTGCGACCCGAGCACCCGCGCAGCGTCAGTGCCGGTCAGAGACCTCGCCTGCTCTCCCGTGAACGTGGATGTCAGTACGATCAGCTTGCTGACTGTGATAAGACCACATTGTAAACTCATTTCTAGACTTGAAGCCTGGAGACGCAGCTGCTGGAAGGGTGTTTCGTCAGGCTTCCGAATGCTGGATGGATGCGGTGGTGGCCACGCTGTGTCTGAATGCAGGCTCTGGGCTGGAGCGCGAGGCAGGCACGGCCGGCGAGACACCTTGCCTTCCGGAGCTGGGAGACGGAGGAGGGGTAGACTTTCTTCACCAAGTGCAATAGGTTGACTGATTGGACCTTCTGTTGTTTGACAGTCACTGTCCACGCTTGGGGATCCATGTGCTCAGCCAAATTCCCTGTTTGAAATATCACGTTAAATTAGAGCACGTTTATCTTTACCAAAAACCGTGCTGCGTTCAGAGAGGAGAACGTGAAAATGCCGAGACGGGACAGAACGTGTTCTTTTCTCCCCCGCCCACCCCCAGTCCTCTGCCCTCCATCGGGGAGACTCAGGAGTCTGCCACGCGTCAGAGAAGGTGCTGATTCTCAGAATTCGGTGTGCTGCCAATTGGATGTTCCACCTGCCACAAACCACCCGGGCTGAGAAGGGAAGAATACGGAGGGCAAAGTTTACAGATGTTTTTAATCCTAGAATCCTGTCTGGAACAACTCGTAGCAGCTATGTATTTCCCCTGGTCCCAAGCCTGATGCTCTGGCCACCATAACTCACTGACGGGGAGAAGTAGCTGGTAGCAATGTGCCTTGACTGATCAGATAAAGATGTCTTTCAGGCAGCGAAAGACCAGATCTCAGCTGTGTGACATGCCTGGTCCAGGTCTGCAGCTTCTGCGTCTCTTTCCCCACCTGTGTGGTCTGTTGCCCCTACGTGACTCTTGCTTGATCCAGTATCTCACCTTTTTCCCTGTAACAGAAACCTTTATGATTACCAGGGATGTTCCTTACCAAGAATTTGTACAGCCCCCAGTGTATCCCATGATCTCAAGTTTAAAAGGCTGAGAAGGTGGGGCCCAGCTGATGTGGCAGGTGATGGAAGAACATCTCTTCTAGAGATAACACTTGACCAGAGGAGGATTTCTTTTACATGAGTTCCTCACCTACAAGACTCTAGCAGGTCACCACATTTCTTACGATTGGAATTCTACAAAAAACAACCCTAAAACCAAAAAACCCCCAAAGAGCCCCAGAATAGTTCTAGGAGGCCGTTGAAATTTGCATCTTCTGCTGTCCTTCCTCCCTTCCCCACGAGCCAGGTCTCCATGGTCTCCCTCCGGCCCCCCTGCCGCCCTGCGTAGGTGTGACGGTCAAGTCTGTCCAGCGGCGCTGTGAGCAGCTCACGCCCACTGGAGCGTAAAGCGGCCGAGGTCTGAGACACGGCAGATGCCGTGACGGAACCAAACAGCGGTGGGTGTCGCTGTGTCTCCTCCCAGGTGACAGTCACGGACACTTCTCAACAACAAAGGGAGGATGGTGCTGTTTACAGTTACATCCTGTCAATTTCTGAATTCACCAGTGGTTTCTCGCTTTGGTCCACTCGCCTGATCTTCCTGTTTTCTCTGCCGTGGCATCGAAACCCCAGATTTCCCAGCCTCGGAGGGGAAGCCCTGCAGCGCCTGCCCCTGACCATGCCAAGCCATCGCCCCCCATCCCCACGGCTCCCGGGGACTCAGGAGGACTCCGGATCTCCGTGGTCACCCTTCTGTCTGGCTCCATGTGGGGTCACTTTGCCATATGCAGATGGAGAGGAACACAGTGCTGACCGTCCAGGAGCTGATCTGACTGTTCTCTCATGTGGATGACCACATAAAAAAGGCAATTTTAGTGTATTAATCATAGATTATTATAAACTATAAACTCAAGGGCAAGGAGTTTATTACAGTGTATCTTTATGAAAACAAAAGGGTGTGCAGTGTTCACACACTGTAACAATAGTGTAAGAACTGTACATTGTGAGCTCTGGTTATTTCTCTCCTGTACCACAGAAGCATATTGTATAAAAACTGTCGGAAAGCTGATGTGAAGGGCTATTGCCTTATTTGTCTGTAAAAAGTGCAGCTCAGTCACATGACTGCTTCCTGGAGCTTGGGAATAGTTTATCCTATATTCTTGTTTGAATTCTCCCTCTATTTAAGATGTATCCATGGAATCGAAGTGTCGATGTAATAGTTCTCTCCTCTTGCCTGCAGGTCAGTTGTAATAAATCTAGGATGTGATGATGACTTTGTAATTCGATTTTCTGAAGTCAGACCCTGAGAGGGGAAAATCAAGTAAATTCCATTAAATTATCTGTGCATTTCGCATTGGGAAAAATTCTCTTGTTCTGCAAGTGTTTATGGCTTCTTTCTCCTTCTCCCCGCTTCTCGTGGTTGCCTTCTCTCTGCTTATTCTTCTTGCAAGAAAGCTCTGCTTTCTGTTGGAGCAGGCGTGATGGGGTCTTTCCAGATTGATTTCTTTGTTGGTCTCCCTGACCTTCCCCACAGTGGCAAAGAACCCACCTGCAGTATTGGAGACACAGGAGATACAGGTTTAATCCCTGGGCTGGGAAGATCCCCTCAAGGAGGAAATGTCAGCTCCATTCCAGAGTTCTTGCCTGGAGAATCCCATGGACAGAGGAGCCTGGCGGGCTACAGTCCGTGCGGTCTCAAAGAGTCGGATGTGACTGAGCACAGGAGGACCTGCCCCAGCTCTCTGCTGCTGACAGCTGAGGGTGCTTGACCCTACGTCTTGGTGGAGAGACAGCTTGTAAGAAGCTGCCTTGGCCTGCCTTGGCCTGCCTTGGCCTGACGTCTGACCACCAGGCACTTGGTCTGCTCCTGGCGCTGTGACTGCCAGGTGGAGGTGAGAGGTCAGCTCAGATGTAGCCACTCACTGTTTCCTGAAAGACGGGGGTAGGGAGATTGGGGGGTGGAAGCCCCACAGAAGTCAGACCTGGGGGGCTTGTGGGTGGAGGACATGGGAGTGAGTGGAAAGCCATGGAGGCCTGGGAACCAGAAGAACCTGGGGCACCCACCCCAGACTGACCTGTCATGCTTCCACCTGTCCCTCGTTGTTGACATCCTGACTCACTGAGCATAGACTAAGCCAGCGCCTTACCCTTCTCCTGCGCCCACTGCCAGCCTGGTCTCAGATGCAGGAGATGCCATTACAGGAGCGGTTGTGGTGAGTAATCAAGCGCTGACTAGGAAGGGCATGGCTAGAGGAATCCTGGCCCTCCAGCCAAGCCTTAGCTTCTGGGACAGAGACCCCATAGAGTTGCCAGGTCCTGGCTGAGCACCAGCTCTGTGCAAGACAGAGCATCGTAGATGGACCTTGCACACCACACTTTGTGGACACTACCTGTGTTTGCTGATCTTATCTGATTGTAACTGTAGCCTTCCAGAGTCAGGTGGCAGAGGCCCTTTTTAGAGGTTAGAGGAAAACCAGGCTCAGAGCTCTGACAACAGAGGGTGGAGAGTTGAGATTCATCTCCAAGGCTGTAGCACTTACTCTGAGAAATTACATTGATTAATACTGCTATTGAGGAAATGTTGAGCACTGGGAGAGTGAGCCATGCCTGGGGAGTGCTCTGCTCACAAGCCTTACCACTGCCTGCTGTGCTGCCTTGAAGTCCGAGGTTCTGGGGCCTCAGTGGGGCTTAGTGGGCACCGTAAAGGCAGTTGTGGAGAAGGGAGTTTCTTGGAACTAACCAGAGGACTCAGAGCTGATTCTCAAGCATGACGTGAGAAGCCTTGTGATGATGTAACGTGGCCCCGTCACTGTGGCAGGACATGGACTTGACGTGGCTCTTTTAGTATTAAAATGCCCTTTCTTTTCTCAGTTCTATCCATCTTAGATGCAGGAGGATAGTTTAGGGGTGCATGAAGGCTTGAAAGCACCTGGACACTGGCTGCTGGTCTCGGAGGCCCAGACGGGGCTTGTGTCCCAGCTCTTAGCCAGAGCTCTTATGCTCCAGTTACATGCATACCATCGGTGCTTGGTATCTGAGAGGTAAGGGGTAGAGAACCCAACACCGTTGGTCTTGAACTTGTCTCCCTTAAATACCTCGTTAAGTGGCTTGAGGGCAAATGCAGTCAGTGGTGACGCCCTTCCGAGGGTCCTTGTGAGGTGTCCTGAACAGTTGGTGTTAATGTGGTGTAAGGAGTTCCTCTAGTCTGAAGCATCAGTTTCCATTACCTCCTAGGGATTTGCTGAAGGCTAAAGTGACGTATTGTTTGGTCTTCCCCGTCTTCCAGGTAAATGGATATCTAGGAATTGTCATCTCAAACCTTGAAACCATTATATAGGTCAATAGTTCAATATCCTCAATAACAAATCTTTCCTGGTGCTATGCCAAAGTGTGTTCGTATTTCTTGAATGTAAAATGTGATCCTGCTCTCTAAAATTGTCACCCCATGTATAGCATAAAGTGTAAAGTTAAAACTGAGTCATCCCAGTGCGCAGTGAGTCAGATTTCCATCTGCATTTAAAATTTCTCTCTACCTACACATTTTGCTGAAGAACCATGAAAGAGGACCTCCAGTTTTTCACAGCACTACCCACGGATTTAATGTGAAGACAACTCTCTGAGGTAGAAAGTTGCCTCAGTCCTACTCACTGGACACCAGTCTGAAACAGATAATTTGCTTAAGGTCATAATTATGTAGGGAATTGTACATCATGCCACAGATGGACTTTTTTTTTTGGTACATGAAAAATTTATTTTAAGCTTGCTTTATAAAGGATACAGTGTGCATGCATGCGTGCGTGCTAAGTTGCTTCAGTGGTGTCCAACTCTTTGCAACACTGTGGCTGTAGCCCACCAGGCTCCTCTGTTCATGGGATTCTCCAGGTAAGAATACTGGAATGGGTTTCCATTCCCTCCTCCAGGGCATCTTCCTGACCCAGGGATGGAACTTGTATCTCTGTGGCTCCTGCAACACAGGTGGATTCTTTACCACTGAGCCACCAGTGAAGCCCTGAAGTTGGGGCATGGCTATGTAAAATTGAAAATAGAAATCTGTTAGCCAGTTTGCAAGCAGGTTCCATGATGCTTGTCTCTTAAGACCCGATTTTGAAGTCTTGGTGGCAATTCTCATAACACCAAGAACACATTTGACGTTTTTATATAAATAAGAATGCACCGAGTTCTGTGTTCAAAGATGGACTTTTATCTCTTAAGTGATTTTAAGCAGGGAAGTGGCCTGATCTGATTGGTCCTTTCCAAAAATCATCTCAGTGACTGGGTAGGCTGGAATGGAAGTGGTGGAGCTGAAGGACAATCGAGGAACTTGGACTATTCTGCTCAAAAATTGGGGGGCGGTGAAGTAGTGGAATGGAGTGGATTTAAGAGTGAGCTTGGGTGGGATGAGCTGACTGGCTCCTGATGAGGGGTAGAAGCATGTGGGCAGCCTGGAGGAAAGTCATCTTCTGGCTTGAAAGATTCAGGTCGCTGTACAGAATCTGTGCCATATTCACAGCCTTCCGTGGTTTGCTGAACCTGTTCTGCTCTGTCATGCCTTCTTGGTGCCTAAACCGGCCCCTCCATGTGGAATTCCTTTCTTCACTTGTCTTTTGAAAACACCTGCTCATTCTTTAAGACCTGGGTTAAATGTCACACCCTCTGGGAAGCCGTTCCCAACTCTGTCCTCTGAGCTCTAATCACGTTTCTTTTTAAACACAGCCCTATGCAACAGTTAACCGTGTTTCATGAATTGTCTCTCTCCTTCCTTGTCTGTGAGTTGAGTTGGCCTCAGACGTCTTGGTGGCCCAGTGGTCGAGTCAGTTTAGCGGAGCTACAGTGATAGTCCTTTTCAGTTAAAAAGGACTTGTAGGCCTGACGTTTTCACACCTGACGGCAGCATCTCATCCTGTTGAGCGTAACTGATTGTTTTCCCAGAACCATGCCAAATAAATTGGATTTACATAACCACTGGGTATTTCTGCTAAAAGCAAGGAGGTGAACGCGGACTGTGGTCGTGGAACCACACACTCAGTAGTGAGTAACCCAATTTTAGGTCCTGTGTAAATAGAAGTAGTCAGCTGTCATTAACAAAGTACTGGTGACTTCTGTCTTTGACCGGACATTAGCTTGGATACTGTTAACAGTACTCCTAACTGGAGTAACTATCCTGGTAATCACAAAACTATTTTCAAATGCTTTCCCCCAAGTTGACACAAAAGTAAGGAATCTCTGAAGCACCCTCACCCCCAGCCCCCATAAATAGAAGCAGCAGGAACTCTTGATTCCAACCTTTTTTCTGTTTCTAGGAAGTAAATCCATTTTCAAAGAATGGAGAGTTGTTTCACTTGAGAACAGAAAGTGTTAAGAACTTGCCAGGAGCAACTTTTGTTCCTGAGAGTGTGCGGGAACAATGTGAGGACGGTAAGTCTTCTTTGCTGAGTTTTGAAGCTTGGGCTTTTGTATTTAAAAGTATGTGGGGTTCAGGGCTCAGGAAGGAAGGCGTGGCACGAGTGCTCCAGCAAGGCTGAGACCTTGAAGGGCTTTGTACGAAATTAGGCGGACAAAGATCTGCCAAGTGGTGGGAAAAGAAATGGAAACATTCTTGTCTTCATCCTGGCACTGGATGCAGGAAAATTTTCAAGATCTCCAAGAAGCCATAACCACAAGTCAACTTCCATGTGGGTTCATGGTCTGAATTCCCACTGTGGTCCCAGAACCCCAAGCAAAAGGTTTAAATTAAACAGACCTGGTTTAGTATCATCCCCAGGTGATTGGCAGAGGCCAAAAGTAATTGTCTCTGGTGGAAGTCTTCAACTCAGGTTCAAAGAATTACCACAGGTAAGGCTCAAAGGAAAATGACTAGTTCACAGTCAAAAATGTACGGCTGTTGGATGGGAGGGGAGTTTGGGGAGAATGGATACTTGTGTATGTATGGCTGATCCCCTTGCTCTCCACCTAAAGCTGTCACAGCATTGTTAATCAGCTATACTCCAATATAAAAAAGCTTAACGTCTCAACAGACCTATATAACAAGTGAAATAAATCACAAACACAAGCAACATGCTAAATGAGAACCATCAGAGACCATAAGCAGTGTGAACTACTTGAGTTTATCAAAGAATATAAAATAAATGTTTAACATGTTAAAGAAATCAAGTGGGAAGATTGAACATATGAGTCTGGAAATAAGAGACTATCAGTGCTATTAAGAAGTAAAAAAGATAAAATTTGTTGAACTGAACAATATAGTCATCGTCTGTCAGCTGCTAAGTTGCGTCCCGCTCTTTGCGACCCCGCGGACTGCAGCATGCCAGGCTTCCCTGTCCATCACCGACTCCCGGAGCTTGCTCAAACTCATGTCCATTGAGCATGCTGCCATCCAACCATCTCATCCTCAATACAGAGACTGAGCTAGCAGAGCAAGCGGTGCAGTGGGACTGCTCTTCATCCTCCCCAACTCCACACCCAGAATCTCTTCTCCTTTCCTTCCTTTTAGCCCTAAAAACATGAGTTTTACGGGGCATATGGTGGCCTAGCTAGTGAGTATTTTCCTCCTTACTATATTTAGATGATTGGCTATTACTATTTTTTGGGTCACACCTTGTGGCATGTGGGATCTTAGTTCCCCAACCAGGGATTGAACTCATGCCACCTGCAATGGAAGGTGGAGTCTTAACCACTGGACCACCAAGGAAGGCCCTAGATAATTGGTTATTAACTAACAGGAATATAATGAAAACTCTTGTGAAAATAAAACTCATAACTAGCAACAACCTGTATCTAACCTCACCTTGAAAGAAAAGTTATGACCAACCTAGATAACATATTGAAAGCAGAGACATTACTTTGCCAACTAAGGTCCTTCTAGTCAAGGCTATGGTTTTTCTTGTGGTCATGTATGGATGTGAGAGTTGGACTGTGAAGAAGGCTGAGTGCCGAAGAATTGATGCTTTTGAACTGTGGTGTTGGAGAAGACTCTTGAGAGTCCCTTGGACTGCAAGGAGATCCAACCAGTCCATTCTCAAAGAGATCAGCCCTGGGATTTCTTTGGAGGGAATGATGCTAAAGCTGAAGCTCCAATACTTTGGCCACCTCATGCAAAGAGTTGACTCATTGGAAAAGACTCTGATGCTGGGAGGGATTGGGGGCAGGAGGAGAAGGGGATGACAGAGGATGAGATGGCTGGATGGCATCACCGACTCGATGGACATAAGTTTGAGTGAACTCCGGGAGTTGGTGATGGACAGGGAGGCCTGGTGTGCTGCGATTCATGGGGTGGCAAAGAGTCGGACACGACTGAGCTACTGAACTGAACCTCACCTCACAGTTACTATCACATTTCCCTGCCTTCCCTGACAACATAATCCTCTTGAAGTCCCATGTTGGTTGTTCACTTGCTTTCTTTTCTTTGTCTTCCCTGCTTCCCTCTCCTCCTTTCCTTCCCCTTCTTCCCTTCCTTCCATAGATAGATAGAGCATATTTCTGAGTTTAGGTCTTATATCAAAACTTCATGCTATTTATACTATTTGGGGATTTTTCCTCCTAATATCTGTATTGCTGTTTGATTGCTGTGTAATATTCCATTGCATTAAAAAAAAAAAAAACATTTTCCCATTCGTGGGCATTTTGTTTATTTCCAGATTTTTCTCAGGTGAACAGTACCACTGTGAATATTCTTGTCCTTGTGTCCTGCTTCACAAGGGCTAGAATTTCCTTTGGACCCATGCTGGAGTCAAATTGCTAGATCGTAAAGCACGCATTGAATGTTCAATTTTAAGAGAGAATACCAAACTGTTTTCCAAGTAACTGCACTAATTTACTCTCTACATCTTCTCCAGCATTTGATATTTCAGACTAAGTTTTTTTTTCCAATAGAAGAAGTTTAAAAGGTGACCTTGATATGACAGTTGCTAATGATGAGATGCCTGTAGACACATTTATTCGCCAGATGTGTTTCCTCATTCATGTCTCTGCTCATTTTCTCATTGGGTTACTTATGTCTTATTTTTAGTTATTGTCATTTCTATATTATCGATCCAAATTGCTCCTGGGTGTGTATACTGAAAATACGTTCTCTTGGTAACTTATTTTTTTCACTTTTTAAAAGGTATCTTGATGAACAAATGTTACGAACATCAGTTATTTAGACGGACATCAATATTTTATAATTCATGGTTTTTACATCTTATTTGAAAGACTAAGATTTTAATCACAAGGTTTAACTCTGCATCTTATACTAAGAGTTTTAAAGTTTTACTTCAGACGTTCAAGTTCTGAACTCATTCAGAATTGATTTTTGTAAATGGTGTGGGGTAGAAATATAATTTCACCTTTTCCTTGTGATGATCATGGCCTTTTCAGCTGGGAGGGGATCCTAGCCATCAGGGTTCGTGTTGCAGGAGGGGAGCCCACCTGTCTTGATCACACTCACCTGGGACTTGGCCCAGGCGGCTGTGGGCAGCATGGGAAATTCGTTCAAGTCCTACTGTTTGTTGAAGAAAGCCATCTAACTGGGGACCAGGGAAGAAGGACCCTGTGGCCCTGGCTGCAGCATTGTGCGGTGGAGTCTCTCCTTTGTTGAACTGTGTTGGGGGAGGGGGTGGTGAACAGGTTTTGGTTCAAATACCACTGACTCACTTTTCTTGCTGAATTTTTGTAGGTTTTCCTGATTAGATGTTTGTGTGTTCTTTGCCTTTAAGACTATTTGCAGAGGCTTAAGATAGAAAAGTGGAGAAGGCAATGGCACCCCACTCCAGTACTCTTGCCTGGAAAATCCCATGGATTTAGGAGCCTGGTAGGCTACAGTCCATGGGGTCGCTAAGAGTCGGACACGACTGAGCGACTTCACTTTGACTTTTCACTTTTATGCACTGGAGAAGGAAATGGCAACCCACTCCAGTGTTCTTGCCTGGAGAATCCCAGGGACAGGGGAGCCTGGTGGGCTGCCTTCTCTAGGGTCGCACAGAGTCGGACACGACTGAAGCGACTTAGCAGCAGCAGCAGCAGCAGCAAGATAGAAAAGAAAATAATTTTCACTAGTTTGGTTAGGGAGGGGTCATCGGAGCCCCTCTTGATGTTATGCCAGGTGTTGATCTCTTCACTGATTTTAGAATAATCTCATCAAGTTCTTTGAAACTTCTGTTTGCATTCTTACTGAATTGCAGTGAATGCATACATTAGTCCTCAGTCACTTTAGGTCAATGCTGCTGCTGCTGCTAAGTCGCTTCAGTCATGTCTGACTCTGTGTGACCCCATAGACGGCAGCCCTGGGAGATTCTCCAGGCAAGAACACTGGAGTGGGTTGCCATTTCCTTCTCCAATGACTGAACAACAAAAAGCAAGTTGCATTCGTTCCATCGACCACCTGGGGGAGCCAGATAGCTGAAAACAAGCAGGTTACCAGCAAGTTAAGCAGAGGTTCTCTCTGAGCAAGAGTTGAGGCTCCTCTAGTTTCAGGCTCTTATTTTCACATTTCGGGAAACAGAGGCTCAGAAGAAATGATTGGCTCACTGTTGTGCAAGTAACTGGTAACTAAAGATGAGATGCTTTTTACTTACCAGGTCATTAACAAATCACTTGAAAAAACCAACTTTAGTCACAACCCTACTAAGTTCTGAGCATGGCTAAGTCTGTGCAGAGTTGAAAGTCACCCCACCCTTCTCCATTTCTCAGCTGATAGCTTTCCTGGGTGGGGAAGATGCCCTGGAGGAGGGATAGACTACCCACTCCAGTATTCTTGGGCTTCTCTTGTGGCTCAGCTGGTAAAGAATTGCCTGCAATGTGGGAGACCTGGGTTCAATCCCTGTGTTGGGAAGATCCCCTGGAGAAGGGAAATGCTTCCCACTACAGTATTCTGGCCTGGAGAATTCCATGGACTGTATAGTCCACGGGGTCACAAACAATCGGACACAACTGAGCGACTTCCACTTTTACTTTCATCATAAACATGATATGTCTTTCCATTTGTTTAAATCTTTAATATGTCAATAAAATCATGTTTTCTAGACGTCTGCACGTTTTAGATTATTACTAGGTAGTTGAGATGATCTGGCATGATTATAATGTGATCTGTTTAAATATATTTTTATTTGTATATAGAAATTAATTATGTATGGGCTTTACAGGTGGCTTAGTGGTAAAGAACCTGTCTGCCAATGCAGAAGATGTGGGTCCAGTCCCTGGGTCAGGAAGATCCCCTGGAGAAGGAAATGGCAACCCACTCCAGTATTCTTGCCTGGAGAATTCCATGGAGAGAGAAGCCTGGCAGGCTACAGTCCATGGGGTCTCATGGACATGACTGAGCACAGAAATTAATTGAATTTTGATGTATTAATCCTACACCCATCACATTGCTGAACTCCCCCCTTTTTCCCTCTGATCATTGGCCTATAGTTTGTTTTGAGTTTTCTGTTTAACTGGTTATAACATCTCCAGATAATGAATGTCTTACTTCCTTCTTTTTTTCCTTAAACCTTAATTTCACTTTTATTATCTTATTATACTGGTTATAACCTCAAATCCCACAGTAAACAGAATGGGGATACCAGGCATGTTTGTCTTATTCCTTACTGTAATGGAAATGGAGCTAACATTTCCCCGCTTAGCATGACCTTTGCCCTGTTTTGTTTGTTGTTTTGGTAGATATTCTTTCACAAGTGAGAAAGTTTCCTTTTATCTAGAATTATGAAGAGTTTATTTTGGTTAGTAAATGAGGTTAAAGTTTATCAAATGATGTGTATGCATTTGCTGAGATCAGTATTGATTTTTCTTTTTTTCCCAAGCTGTAAACTTTTTATTTTATATTGGGGTATAGCCGATTAACAATGTTGTGGTTGTTTCAGAGTATATGATTTTTCTTATTTAATCTGTTACTGTGGTGAATTACTTATGGATTTTTCTAATATTCAACCACCCTTTAAGTGAAAGTCGCTCAGTCGTGTCTGACTCTTTGCGACCCCATGGACAGTACAGTCCATGGAATTCTCTAGGCCAGAATACTGGAGTAGGTAGTCTTTCCCTTCTCCAGGGGATCTTCCCAAACCAGGGATCGAACCCTTTAAACCATTATTTAACCACCCTTTAAACAATTATTTAGTTACAAGAATAACCACAGTTGTATGTAAAATTTTCACATCCATAATCCAGTGATACAAACCTGTAGTCTTCAACTTTCTTCCAAGATTTTTCCCTCTGCTGCTGCTATTTCCTCTTCCCCCTCCCCTCCCCCCTCCTCCTCATCTTTCTTCTTCATTGAGTTATGATTGCCTGATAGAATGAATTGGGGAGTTTTCCCTCTCTTTTCTCAGACTGCCTGGGTTTGGATCCTGGATCATCACTTACTGTTGCCACATTGAGTCCTGTGTCTTGGTTTCATAGTATGTGAGCTCAAAATACAGGAAATAACTGCCTCCTAGTGTTTTGGTGAAAATGTTAATGAGAAAATGCATCCAAAATGGTAATCACAGGGGTTGACTGGGGCTGTTCCAAATCGGGAAAGGAGGGTGTCAAGGCTGTATATTGTCACCCTGCTTGTTTAACTTGTATGCAGAGTACATCATGAGAAGTGCTAGGCTGGATAAAGCACAAGCTGGAATCAGGATTACCAGGAGAAATATCAATAGCCTCAGATATGCAGATGATACCACCCTTATGGCAAAAGCAAAGAGGAACTAAAGAGCCTTTTGATGAAAGTGAAAGAGGAGACTGAAAAAACTGGCTTAAAACTGTACATTCATAAAACGAAGCTCATGGCATCGGGTCCTGTCACTTCATGACAAATAGATGGAGAAACAATGGAAACAGTGACAGATTTTATTTTCTTGGGCTCCAAAATCACTGCAGATGGTGACTGCAGCCTTGAAATTAAAAGAAGCTTGCTCCTTGGAAGGAAAGCTATGACAAACCCAGACAGCATATTAAAGTGTTACTTTGCCAAAAAATGGTCTGTATAGTCAAAGCTATGGTTTTTCCAGTAGTCATGTATGGGTGTGAGAGTTGGACCATAAAGAAGGCTGAACAATGAAGAATTGATGCTTTTGAACTGTGTTGTTGGAGAAGACTCTTGAGAATCCTTAGGACTTCAAGGAGATCAAGCCAATCAATCCTAAAGGAAATAAATCCTGAATATTCATTGGAAGGACTGATGCTGAAGCTGAAGCTCCAATACTTTGGCCACCTGATGCAAAGAGCCGACTCATTTAGAAAAGACCCTGATGCTGGGAAAGGTTGAAGGCAGGAGAAGGGGATGACAGAGGACGAGATGATTGGATGGCATCACTGACTCAATGGACATGAGTTTGAGCAAGCTCTGGGAGATGGTGAAGGACAGGGAAGCCTGGCGAGCTGCAGTCCACGAGGTTGCAAAGGGTCAGACACGACTGAGTGTCTCAACAAAATGCAAGTTGCATTCATTCCATCGACCACTTGGGGGAGCCAGATAGCTGAAAAACAAACAGTTCCCAGCAAATTAAGAAGAGGTTGTCTCAGACTGAGAGCTAGAGTGGAGGCTCCTCTAGTTTCAGGCTCCCATTTTCGCATTTTGGGAAACAGAGGCTCAGAGAAACGAAATGATTTGCTCACTGTTGTGCAAGTAACTGGTAATCTAAAGATTGAGAGTCTTTTTACTTACCAGCTCATTAACGAATCAGTTGAAAAAAATCAACTTTAGTCACAAGCCTACTAAGTTCCGAGCATGGCTAAGTCTGTGTAGAGTTGAAAGTCACCTCACCCTCCTCCATTTCTCAGCTGATGAATTCATGTTGTACTTTTCATTTCATTAAGATCTGTGCTTACAGAGGAGTAGGTTACCAGATATTGTTGAATACATCTCATGCCCTGATATCCACAGGTCTTACAGCATACAGACAATCGGCACTGTGAAAAAGAAACATACTGACACACAAGAATAAGGACACGCGCGCGCGCACACACACACACACACACACACACTCTTGGCGAGCTCACCCAGTTTCCAAGCTTTAAGTATGCCCTGTAAGTGGATAAATCTCAACTTTATATTTCCACCTAGATCATCCTCCTGGACTTCAGGCTCATTTATCTAACTTCTTACACAACATTTCCACTTGGGAGCCTGTGAGGCATCTCGTGTTCTTGTTTAAAACTGAGCTCCTAATCTCCTCCTGTCCTGTTCCTCCAACAGACTTAGTTCAGGGCAACCGCATTCTTCCGTTAGCTCAACCAACCTTCCTGTTGCCTTTAAACCTGTTCTCTCATTCTCCACACTGAACTCACCAGCAAGTGTGTTGGCCGTGCCTTTCAGGATAAATCCAGAATCCGACCACCTCTTCCTGCTTCCGCAGCTCCCGTCGTGGCTCGTGCCACCATCATCTCCTCTCTGGCCATCGCCAGGGCTCCTCCCTGATCCCCCGCTTCTGTTCTTCTGTAGCTTACTCTCTGCAGAGTGGCAGAGGGCTGCTGTTACAGATCTCAGTAGTGTCACTCAGTCCCCGGCTCAGGAACCTCCCCTGTGTCCCACCTCACCACCCTTCCGGGGTGTCTCCATATGCCTCTGACTGTGTCTCCTGCTTGTTCCCCACTCAGCCTCTCAGCTTGGCCGCGTGGACCTCTTCACTGTCCACTGACTATTCCAGGAAGCTCCCACTCAGCCTCTGTGTCCGTGACCTGCCACGCTCTGACCCCAGATGCCTACAGAGCTCCCTCACCTCCCTTCCTATCTGTACCCACATCACCCTTCGCCACTCTTTCCACAACTGCAGCACCCCACCCCACTTCCTTTCCTTCTCCCATGACATGTAATCCCCCAGATTCTACCTATTCCACTTATTTTGCTCAGGGTCTGTCTCCCTCCTGGGGAACGGTAGCTCCACGCGGGCAGTGCTTCCTGTTGTTTATTTCCAGCACAGAGCAATGCTTAGCGCATTGTTGGAATGAAAGGCACAGACTTCAGAAGCTAGGCTGTGTGAGGCAAAGGCGCTAGGATAGGAATAAAGCGATTTTTACCTGCTTACCCCTGAGGTTACTGAATCCCTTTTGCTGAGGCCAGTTGCTCTGTCTTTGATCTTACATATGAGGGTGCGAGGGTCCTTTTTGTTGTTGTTGTTCTAAAATGTCAATGGAATGAGTTAAGACCCTGCAAATGTTGATGAACTGCACTCAGACCCTGCAGGGCCTCTGGTTGTTATGAGGCAGGAGGCAGTGCTTCCTGGCTGGAAAGTCACTGGCTATGAGACAGTAAGACGTGACGAAGCCAACAGTGACCCTTTGTGCAGGAAGTGTTGAGACGGTGGAAGGCAGGTCAGACAGCGGCAGAAGGGTCCTTGAGGGGTGTGATGGGAAGGACATCTAAAAAGATAGGTCGAGGCCGTGTTTGCAGAGATGTGTCTCCAGGTCAAAGTCCAAACTCCTTAGTCTTGAATTCTGTGGGTGAGGCACGACTGATTTTGAGCAAGAGAAGACCCAAATGGTCTAGAAAGATTCGTCTATCCAGGATGGATTAGAGGGAGGTGATTCTGAGTCAGGAGGTCATTAAAGATTTTTAATCTCAGATGGTGATGGCGTGGACTCTCAGAGGAGCAGCAGGAATAGACTTGGAAGAACAAGGGAACATCAAGAAAAGACTTGGAACTAAACAGCTGCAACTAAAGGAAAGGGAAAAGAGAAAATTCACTAAGATATGTAGACAAAGAAAGGAGGAAAGGAAGGCCAGAGAGGAAGCTAAATTGTGGAGGAAGATGAGCATTGCAGGGTCTGTCTTAGTGACTCCAGGGGAACTTCAACCACAAACTTTTCTCTCTCACAGTTCTGGAGGCTGGAAAGTCCAGGGTCAAGCCGACTCGTTGCCATGGCCACCTTCTCTCTGTGTCCTCACGCAGAGATCTATGTCGTCTCCTCTTCCACCAATCCCACCAGGGGGCACCACCCTCACAACCTCATTAACCCTCATCATTCCCAAAGGCCACCTCCAAATTCTCTCCCACTGGGGATGAGAGTTTCAACACATGGGTCTTGGGTGGACACCAACATCAGTCCACAGCATGGATGCTCAGCACTCACTAGGTGAGGAGGGTCAGGGTTGAGGTCCCTTTCTGGGTGTTCAGGAGCAAAGGACGGAAGTTTGAGAGAAGATTCTTGTCCACATAGGGAGATCTGTGATTATTTGAAGGCAAAAAGGAAGAAACCAGGACAGCGAGGAGAAGATCAAATATGCCAGGTAAGGAGCAAGATGGAGAGGCGGTTCTTTCCAAGGAGAGAGGTCTCTAGCTTGCTGAGGCCAGAGGGAATCTTGGCAGGCTGGAGAAAGAGAAAATGTTTGAAGGTAGAGATAAGGAAACCGGAAGGAGCTTACTGCTCATGATGCTTCTGGGGAAGAAGGAAGCACAGTTCTCTGGCAAGGGCGGGATAAGATGCAGAAGAGGGATCAAGGCTTGCTGAGGAGGGTGTGGAACCTGGCACTTGGATCCCACGGACCCATCCATCCGTTGATCTTACCATCTTCTCACTGTTCCTCACTCCTTTCCTGTTCTTGCTTCCTTTAGAGCCTGCTTAAAATCCATGGCCAGTCACCGTAATCATCGTCTTTCCCCTCTTCACTGTCCATGTGGTTTCTGAACCATAACCCTGATATAATATCACTCTTTACCCCACCCAGGTCTTGACCCGTTCTGCACCCACACGAGCTTATGTGATACAGCAATCCTGTGTGCAATAAAAAATGTGCTTACCCTTTCTGCAGACCAGGATGCAAAGTCTGTGGGTGATGTCCACTCTTCTTGATGTCATGTATCTTAAATAATGTGATGTCAAGTGAGTTGTTATTAATATATGTATATTAGATGATAAGGAGAGAAGAGAACAAAAATAGTTGATACATATACATAGACATATTCATAACAATAAGGAAGATGGATGTGAGAGTTGGACTATAAAGAAAGCTGAGCGCCAAAGAATTGATGCTTTTGAACTGTGATGTTGGAGAAAAATCTTCAGAGTCTCTTGGACTGCAAGGAGATCCAACCAGTCAGTCCTAAAGGAAATCAAACCTGAATATTCATTGGAAGGACTGATGCTGAAGCTGAAATTCCAATACTTGGCCACCCATTGCAAAGAAATGACTCATTGGAAAAGACCCTGATGCTGGGAAAGATTGAACCAGGAGGAGACGGGGATGACAGAGGGTGAGTTGGTTGGATGGCATCACTGACGTGAATTTGAGCGAGCTCCGGGAGTTGGTGATAGACAGGGAAGCCTGGCATGCTGCAGTCCATGGGGTCACAAAGAGTGGGACATGACTGAGCGACTGAATGACTGAACTGAAGGAAGATGCGCTCCATAACAATGGTAGTTCTCATAACAATTATAGTCCTCACGTCCTGAGATTGTAGCTGATATCTATAATACCTTCTCCCACTATTCTTATTTCCCCCTGGTGGCTCAGACGGTAAAGAATCTGCCTGCAATGCGGGAGACCTGGGTTTGATCGCTGGGTTGGTAAAATCCCCTGGAGAAGGGAATGGCAACCCACTCCGGTATTCTTGCCTGGGAAGTGGCATGGACAGAGGAATCTGGCAGGCTACAGTCCATGAGGGTGCAAAAGCGTCAGACGCGACTTAGCGACTAAACAACAACAACAATTTATATTAACCATTTCTTCTATCAGTTTTGTATATCTTGTATTTTTCCAGGAATTTACCCATTTCATCTAAATTATTTAAGTTTTGGGTCTGTGGTTGCTCAGATTATTCACTTACAATCCTTTTAATTTTGGTAACATCATTAGTGATACTGCTTCTTTTAGTTCTGATTTTTATTCAAGTCTTTTCTCCTTCATGCTTGGTCAGTCTAGTCAAAGATTTGTCAATTTTGTCAGACTTTCAGAGGGCCAGCTTTCAGTTTCATTGATAGTCTCTGTGGTTTTTCTACTCTCTTCTCTTCCTCAGAATCCCCAGCACAGTTCTCTCAGTGGCATTGACCACTGGAGCCTGAGCTGTTGGCAGATAGCCCTTTGCCAGCAGGTAGGATCCGTTGGTTCTTCTTCCTGCTTAACATGAGGCTGGGGAATTAACAGCATTGAAATCACCTGTGAGTCTATTAGACCCACAGGCTCTTGGGACCCCATCCCAGTGTCCTGATCCTAAATCACAACCTGTATGTTAACAGCATCCTCAGGGAACCGTTTGCACATTCAGGTTTGAGAAGCACTGTGTCTGATACCTTCATCTTGCAGGTGAGAAAATAAAGGGCTTGAGAGGCAACATACCCCCCAGAAGGGGGTTCTCGTAGGAACACTAAGAGATGACGGGGAGGGTGGGGAGGGTGAGGAAAGGGAATACAAGAGGGCAGGAGATGAGAAAACATGAACCAAGAGCTGGGATGTGGGGAACTGTCAGCGGGCAGGAGGGCCTCGTTCATCTAAGGCCAACTGGGGGACGTCTTAGCCATGAGAGTACAAGGCATCTCTGTGTTCTCGGTGTCAGGCTTGAACGTGCCTATCAGAAAGCACACCCAGGTTTCCGTAGACCCCCAGTTCTTCTGATGGTGAAAGTCACTGTTAGAAAAAAAAAAAAACAAACAGAAAATGGAAACATCTGTTATGGGCTCTCGAGATGCCCAGGTGTCAGAGTCCTGGGCCCAGCTGTCCCCCCCAGGCCTGCTCCCTGGACCTCCCGCAGGCCACCGGCCACCGCCCTGGGCCCTTCAGACCTGCTGCCATAAATCTGCAGTGACCCTCCCCTGCCTGCACGCCCAGCTCCTCTCCAGGGCCATCAGAGGTTATTTATGGCAGCCCACAGCATTCTCTGTAAGGTTTCAGCCCCAGATGCAGGAGACGCATGTTCTATTTCTGTTTGACATCCCATGTCAGGAGTGAGCCCTGGACGAGGTGAAAGTAATTCCGCATTATATACAGAGGGTGAAGTTATGTGGTGATGTATCAACACCGAGCCCTGGAAGTCCTTGGAAATCAGGAGAGTATAATTTTAGAATGAACGTAATGAAAACGTTAAAAGAAGATCCATTTTTCTCCTCTACCTCTAAGCTGGGCTAACAGATAACTGGGAGAATTTTCCAAGGGTGGATGAATGCCTCCTGCTGGAGTTGTTCCCAGGAGAAGGCCATTGAGCTGGGAGATGGGGCCTCCCTTGCACCAGCCCTGACCTCTCTGGGGTTCAAGACCAGAACTTCTTGCTGTCTCTCAGACGTCTTCCCAAGAATGCCCTGCCGACAGCAACTCAAACCCAACCCATCTGAAACAAAACTCCTGACTTTCCAAGTGCCTCCTCCTTCTCTAGTCCACAGCTAGGTTATAGGACCATTTAGTTCCCTCTTACCCAAACTCCAAGAAGTTTCCTCTTTGACTTTTCCTGGTCCCCAGCTCCTCCTGTCTGGGAGTTGGCTTGTTGTTCAGTTGCTAACTCCTGTCTGACTCTTTGTGAGCCCCTGGACTGCAGCATGCTAGACTTCCCTGTCCTCCACCATCTCCCAGAGTTTGTTCTAACTCATGTCCATTGAGTCAGTGATGCTATCCAACCACCTCATCCTCTGCCCTTAGGGGTGCAAATCTAACACCCCCTCTCTAGTGGAGTCCTCATGCCTTCCCAGGCAGACCCCCCAGGCAGTGCCTAAGTGCTCCCCTAGACGCACACTCTGTCCCGCCGTGGGTGGACACATCTTCCTCTTTGGGTTGAGAGTTACAGCTTCTCATATTTAGACAGAGGCACCATGTAGGAAGGTGGAAGTTTCCTGACACACTCCACACACGCAGTCCTCCCAGCTCCAGATGGTCCCAAGACATCACATGTTTGTTACCTGACTCCCCCTGTAGAGGCTTGATATGGGAACCTAGTTCTAAACTACACATTTTCAAATTCTTTTTTTTTTTTTTTTAGAAAGAAAATGCTTTTAGAAAGCAAGTGTTGCTTTAGTTGAAGGCAGAGAGAAAAGCCAGGAGCCCCCTAGACCCTTGCGTCCACAGTGGGAGCCTTGGTGCTCTGCAGGGCACACACTGAAAGGCCCTGCCCCAGCCCCTGGTGGTCTGTCTACACTCTGATCTGGCAGCACCTGCTGATTCTAGCCTGATCACCTGTAACCACAAGCAGCAACAATCAGGCCTCCAGACCTGCCCACATCCCCCCACCCCAGCCCCATCCGGCCCGTGACACTCTCTTTCCTCTGCCTTGTGTGATCACAGCCCTGTGTGTCTGGAGCCCCACAGCTGATGAAGTCAGCGAGGGACTTGCAGGGGATACTTCTGCAGGATGCTCCACTGCTTTTTGTGTTTCCTCCAGCATTTTACAGAATTGTTGGCTTTCTTGGGGCCCTCAATCCCCAATATAATGAATTTTAAACAAATCAGGCAAAAATGAATCAAATACTCAATTGATTCACTCAATTCCCTCATGAGGAAGTGTTTGTAAAACAGTCCCCATCCTCTTGTTTGCTAAATATTTGTGATTCTTCTCACCTAACAGTAGTGAGCACACGGATGCAGAATGTGAGCTTGGAGAGTAAGAAAATGGCCTTCTCTTGCACTTAAGATGTGTTGAGACATACACCCCCACACACACCCTCCACGAAGCCCTGCCTTTGGTTTGTGTTCAGACAGTGGGTATTGGTTTGCTCTGTACTTCAGCTCTGCCTCATCTTCCTAAAGGAAGTCATAAGAGGACAGATGACTCTTTTGCTGCATCCCACATCACATGTGCCCAGGGGTCCTTCTCATTCTCATCTTCCTCCCAGTTTGGCCTAGAGGCTGTGGGAGTGCACACTTGTCTGACCACTCTGGAAAACAGTTCACAAGTTCCTTATGAACATTCTCCTACCCTACGAACAGGGCTACCCAGGTGGCGCTGCTGGTGAAGAACATGCCCGACGCAGCTTTGATCCCTGGGTCAGGAAGATCCCCTGGAGGAGGGCATGGCAGCCCACTCCAGTATTCTTGCACGGAGAATCCCATGGGTAGAGGAGCCTGGTGGGTACAGTACGTGGGGTCACAGAGTCGGATGCGACTGAGCATGTGTACACACGGGATTGGAGTGGGTGAGAGGGTTTGCCTGCAGGGGCGGCCTGGCCGCTGGGCTCTGGGGTTTTCTGCGCCCTCCTGAGGCGGCTGTGTTTGGCACTGACCATCGACGGAACTCATTTTCAGCAGGTTTAACTGTGGCGGGCCTGTCCTGTTCTTCAGTAGCAACGAAGCAGCAGGCTGATAGAGGTGTGTGTGCATGCGTGTGTGTCTAATGCTAAGTTGCTTCAGTTGTGTCTGACTCTGTATGACCCCAAGGACTGTAGTATGTCTAATAAAGCTTTTATTTTACAGCAGTTTCAGATTTACAGAAAAGCTTCAGAAATAGTGCAGAGGGTTCCCATGTACCCCACATCCAGTGACCCCTTCCAGTAACCTCTGACCTCCATGGGGTGTATTTGTTATAATCAATGAGCTGAGGTGAGAAAACTGTAGGGAGTGCGATTGTGAGCAGGGCCTCGGCAGGCAGGGTGAAGACCGAGCACCCCAGGAGAAGGCATGGTATGTGGAGAGCCAGGGAGTGGGCCTGAGTGGGGTGAGCTCAGGGGACAGGGGGAGCCCAGCGGGGCTGGGTGTAGGCTGACGGGGGAGGCTTTTCCTGCAATAGGCGATTGTTCCGGGCACACAGGTGTGGCTCTTTTCCAAAGGGCTCTAACCCACATCCCCGACTTCTTCTTCGTCTCTTTTCTGACGTGGGGAAGGAGATGCCCTTTGCTGGACCCACCCTGAGAATGTGCTCTGTATCGCTTCTCGGCCTTTTGGCTAAGATCAAGTGTAGAATGTGCTCTGCTGGAGCTTTCCTGCACGTACGTACTCTGGTCTCACTCGTCTCCGTAATCAGGAACCCAATCTATTTCTCTTAACACAGAGGTCTGTGGGATTTATGGGGTTAATAAAGGATGCAGCTTTTACACTTAATAGAAATCACAAAGTCCCCCAGATGCACCATCCTACCACGTTATATTACAGTTGCTAAAAATACCCCACGACCACGGGTGAGCTCAGAGCAACAGATAGCCCACAGACTAATTTCATCCTTGGCAGAAGGCCACGCAGCCTCCAGACAGGATCAGAATCAAGCTGGGGGCTGCTAAATATAGAAATATAAATTTGGGTTTGTTTGGAATCATTTGAAAACTGAAAGAACACATAAGGCCGTGATCAAGGCTGGTAGCATCTTCCAAAGGCAGAGCTCACCTTAGTGTCGGTTGGTCCTGCACCCCCAGCCCCATTCTCGGCCCCTCAGTGGAAATATGAGGCAGTCTCTGGGTCTGAAGTCGTAGCAGACTCTTGAAGCAGCCTGGGCTGGATATAGACGCAATACCGTCATCTACTCCCAGGGGCTGCGCTGAGGCCCCGGAGGCCGACTGACTTCAGAGGTGACTTCACGCTCCTTGGAGACCCCGGGCTCTCTGATCTCATGTGTCTGCCCCTTTCCCGTCTAGACGGAGGACGAGGGTCTATCACTTCCCCTTGAAGTTTCACCCAGCACCGGGGTCCCACTGGGCAGGACTGACTGGGAAAAGGGGAGAAGGAAAAGAGCTTCCTTGCAAGCATCCTGTCCTGCATGTCCCTCTTGTTCAGTGTTTATGGTGAGAAGGTTCCTCAGAGCACAAACACACCTGCCCAGAGGAGCTTTGGGTAGGTGGCAATGCAGGTGAAAGATGACCAGGTCAGGGGAGGAGAGTGGGGGGCTCACTCGTGGTCCTGTTTGGGCACCCCCTCTAGATCCATCCCTGAGGGAGTCAGCACCATCAAGTTAAAGGGCTCTGGAGAACATGCTAGGACAGCCGGCCAGTTTAACTGGCCCAGAGTTTCCCAAGTGCCTTCAGGCCCCACACACATCTGTCCTCTGGCTGCCACCCTCACCTCCTCGGGACCACTCTCCGTGCCCATGTGCTTCTCTCACTCCAGCCCTTTGTCCTTCAGTTCAGTTCAGTTCAGTTCAGTTGCTCAGTCGTGTCCGACTCTTTGCCACCCCATGAATCGCAGCACACCAGGCCTCCCTGTCCATCACCAACTCCGGGAGTTCACTCAGACTCACGTCCATCGAGTCGGTGATGCCATCCAGCCATCTCATCCTCTGTCGTCCCCTTCTCCTCCTGCCCCCAATCCCTCCCAGCATCAGAGTCTTTTCCAATGACTCAACTCTTCGAACGAGGTGGCCAAAGTACTGGAGTTTCAGCTTTAGCATCATTCTTTCCAAAGAAATCCCAGGGCTGATTGATCTCCTTCAGAATGGACTGGTTGGATCTCCTTGCAGTCCAAGGGACTCTCAAGAGTCTTCTCCAACACCACAGTTCAAAAGCATCAATTCTTCGGCACTCAGCCTTCTTCACAGTCCAACTCTCACATCCATACATGACCACAGGAAAAAACATAGCCTTGACTAGACGGACCTTTGTTGGCAAAGTAATGTCTCTGCTTTTGAATATGCTATCTAGGTTGGTCATAACTTTCCTTCCAAGGAGTAAACATCTTTTAATTTCATGGCTGCAGTCACCATCTGCAGTGATTTTGGAGCCCAAAAAAGTAAAGTCTGACACTGTTTCCACTGTTTCCCCATCTATTTCCCATGAAGTGATGGGACTGGATGCCATGATCTTCTTTTTCTGAATGTTGAGCTTTAAGCCAACTTTTTCACTCTCCACTTTCACTTTCATCAAGAGGCTTTTTAGTTCCTCTTCACTTTCTGCCATAAGGGTGGTGTCATCTGCATATCTGAGGTTATTGATATTTCTCCCGGCAATCTTGATTCCAGCTTGTGTTTCTTCCAGTCCAGCGTTTCTCATGATGTACTCTGCATATAAGTTAAATAAGCAGGGTGACAATATACAGCCTTGACGTACTCCTTTTCCTATTTGGAACCAGTCTGTTGTTCCATGTCCAGTTCTAACTGTTGCTTCCTGACCTGCATATAGATTTCTCAAGAGGCAGGTCAGGTGGTCTGGTATTTCCATCTCTTTCAGAATTTTCAGTTTATTGTGATCCACACAGTCAAAGGCTTTGGCATAGTCAATAAAGCAGAAATAGATGTTTTCTTGGAACTCTCTTACTTTTTCTATGACCCAGCGGATGCTGGCAATTTAGATACCCCCAATCCTGCATCTCTGGACCTTTGCCTTCTGCCCCCTGGGAAGCTGTTCCATCTGGTGCCTTTACAGCCTTCCTCTTTTCACTTAGAGGTCAGTTCAAATGTCACCTACTCTGAGAAGCTTTCCTGAAGCAATTCCACAACTGCTCTTTTAAATTTAATACCATGTCCCTGCTTTGTCTCCTTTGATTTAACTCATTACTACCTATTATAGATCACATCACACCATATTATATCTTTGTTGTTATCTATTTTCCCCATGACTCAAAGCTGAAAAGCAACTCAGAAGAGCTGGCCTCCCAACATGTGGGAGATTGTAGAAACACCACCATCAATTAATGGAGCATGGATGTTCATTTTTATGCACAAGAAAACAACCCAGTCTTATGTGTAACTAAGCCTAAAAGAATGCCTCATAATAAGTATGACAACCATTCTCAAAAAGAATGCATAAGAAGGCATAGCGTCAAAATTCCATGGGCAGAAATTCGTATTTCTTTGAATCAAGACTGCCGTGAGAAATATCAGCAGCTTCAGATATGCAGATGATGCCGTTCTAATGGCAGAAAGTGAAGAGAAACTAAAGAGCCTCTTGATGAGGGTGAAAGAGGAGAGTGGAAAAGCTTGCTTAAAGCTCAACATTCAAAAAACTAAGATCATGGCATCTGGTCTCATCACTTCAGGGCAAACACAAGGGGAAAATGTGGAAGCAGTGACAGAGTTTATTTTCTTGGGCTCTAAAATCACTGCAGATGGTGACTGCAGCCATGAAATTAAAAGATGCTTGCTCTTTGGAAGGAAAGCTATGAGAAACCTAGACAGTGTATTGAAAAGCAGAGACATCACTTTGCCGACAAAGGTCCATATAGTCAAAGCTGTGGTTTTTCCAGTAGTCATGTATGAATGTGAGAGTTGCACCATAAAGAAGGTTGAGCGCTGAAAAACTGATGCTTTCGAACTGTGGTGCTGGAGAAGGCCACATTTTGAGAGTCCCTTGGACTGCAGGGAGATCAAACCAGTCAATCATAAAGGAAATCAACCCTAAATATTCATTGGAAGGGCTGATGCTGAAGCTCCAACACTTTGGTCACTGATGTGAAGAGCCGACTCATTGGAAAAGACTCTGATGCTGGGAAAGACTGAAGGCAAAAGAAGAAAGGGGGCAACAGAGAATGAGATGGTTAGATAACATCACCGAATCAATGGACATGAATTTGACAAGCTCCAGGAGACAGTGAAGGACAGAGGAGCCTGGTGTGTTGCAGTCCATGGGGTTGTGAAGAGTCAAACACAACTGAGCAACTGAACAACAACAGAGTTATAGAAAAGAATCCAGAATCAGTGAGATCTTGGATTTGATGGAGTACGACGAGTGCAGTGAGTGTGAAAGTCTGAGAGTGGAGCAGCACCAGGTGATGGGGACAAGTGGTGGGGGCACCGGGGTCTTGGGGGGAGGGCTGGGGGTCCCGCAGGAGCAGAAGTCACTCAGGAAGGGACCGCTCCTCCCAGCTGGGCTCCTCTCTGCAACGTCACTGCACTGTCATCGTAACAGCCCTCGGGGCCACTTAAGTGTAAGAATTACTTTGCTACCGACATTGAGAAAAAACACATGGCAGATAGACCCAATTCCCGCTCTCCAAATTACCCCAAATAAACAGAAGAATGTTTGAGGCCCCCGAGGGATATATAGGGAAGAGAAAAAGGCAAGTGCGAGCTAACAGCTGTGGCTGGGGAGGTGGGGGAGCCGTCTGCCCAGACGTTGCTGCATTCTCTCTCCAGGTCAAGCAGAAACTGCAAGCAGTAAATGCAACTGTCCCAATTTGTTTTCTCATGAAAATGTCAGCTTGAGCTCTTGAAGGAATCCTTTTCTTATGGCCCAAGCAAAGAAACCTTTTTTTATTGTGTGGCCCCTCAGGACAGAAGAGGCTTTTTGATCCTGTTCCATGTTTCCAGATTGCTGGTATCCTTCAGATTGGCTTACCCAGGGGGCTGATATAAATTTTCAGGTGGAGAAGCGCGATGCTGACACATTTGTTTGGTTTAAGCCAGAGCTGTCTCCAGGGCCCAGGAGGGATGGGCTTCTTGGCTTCCCCTCCGCCTGCCCCCCAGGTGAGACCCATGGCCGCAAATGGCCCTTTCTTGGCAAGACAGTTTAATGGCATGGGGCATGAAAGGGATATGGCTGCATAATTCTTGTTAATAAATGTCTTATTTAGTTACCTCATGTTAATTATTCACTAAGCAGAGGCAGTTGTGACTTGGAGCTCTGGTTTGAATGCTCCTTGAGCTTTTTCTTTCTCCCTTCCCTCCCCCTTCCTCCCCCTCCCCACCCCTCTGAACAGCTCTTCTCCAAAGAAGAGAGCTGTTGTCTGGCTCTGGAGAGAACCAGCAGCTATTACAGCTGGACAGGATGTCAGAGATCACAGAGTCGGGTGATTTCCAAACCACTTTGAGGAGTCTGAGGGTTTTCATGCTCAGCCTCTGGGATGGGATGGCATGGCTTGGTGGGCAAGGCCCCTGCCTCTCTGGTTCAACTCCTGTGCCCTGATCCCGGTTCCCTTTGCATGTGTGCAATTTCAGGAGCAGGTTTTGTAAGGAGAAAAAGATTGGAATCCTGGAAAGGTCTAAAAACCACTGATGCAAATCAGGCCTCTCATCTACAGGTGAGGATGCTGAAGTCCAGAGAGGTAGAGTGACTTTACTGGGTTGCACAGCTTCTTAGTAAGGGAGTCTGGACTAGGAGGCCTGTCCTCTCCCTGTTGCATGGCTTGGGATGGAGAGAGGAACCCAGAGAAGAGAGAAAAGGTGGGAAGGAGGAAGGTGGGCGAATGTCCCTGTCTCTCTTCTGGCATGCAGAGCAAGATGGCTTCTTGAAACACCTCTCTGGCTACAGGCAGTGATGTCTTAGTGCGCTTGCTGAGAACAACAGTGCAAAAGTGGCCTGCCTCTGGGATCTGTCTAATTACTGGGTGAACACAGGCAGTGCCTGCTCTTGAGGCTGCAGGGTTTGTGGTGTCAGACCTGAGCTGGCTGCCAATTTCACTGTGAATGAAGTTCTCTATTTAAAAACAAATGTATTGTTATTTTGGGGGTGGATTTCTGGGAAATATTTATGAAAATGGACACCAATTTTACTATATTTACTATTAGAATGAATTTAGTCTTTGAGATGGAGTTATATTTAGGTTCTGTTGACTTAGGGTAAGTTTTACAGTAAAAAATTAGACATAAATAAAAATGTTCAGTATATTTTTGAAATCATTGCCTTTGTTACTCTTATTAAAACAAAACAGAATTTTCAAGAGTTAATAGAATTCTGTGGTTAGAGACTCTGGAAACTCACCTCTGCTCCTTGATAGCTGTGTGTGTTAAGTCACTTCAGTCATGTCTGACTTTTTGCAACCCCATGGACTGTAGCCTGCCAGGCTCCTCTTTCCATGGGATTTTCCAGGCAAGAATACTGGAGTGGGTTGGCATTTCTTTCTCCAGGGGATCTTCCTGACCCAGGGATTCGGCCCGGGTCTCTTACATGTACTGGGATATGGGTTCTTTTTTGGGAAACCTCCAGATAGCTGTGTGACGTTGGGCAAATCACTTAACCTCTCTGAGCCTTGAACATCCCTCTCTGTAAAATAGTGATAACAATAACTTCCCTTGTGCGCACTGACTGTGTTAATACATAAAGTCTTTACAACAGCACCCAGTGGGATTCGCTGTGCTTCATGAATCTCTCAACAATTTTAGAAGACTCCTGGTCTATATTGTTTTAAATATTGTCTCTTCCCCATTCCACTGGGCCTTTTCCAAGACTCGTAGCATGCCTTTTATGTTTCCATTTCTTTGTCTTTACAAGCTCTTCTGGATAATGTCTTTGGTTCCATCCTTCAGCTCACTGAGATTCTGATGTACTCCATCCAATATGCTTTGTAACCCATTCGTGATGGAGACCACTAGCTGTATGCAATAAATCATTCTCTCCTTCTTTTGTGTTAATAGGACTGTGGTTGGACACCTGCCTCCTCAACTCTGCGGCATTTCCCAGACAGCTTTGCAGTTGTGTGGCTGGGTCACTAAGCTGCATTCAGTTGATGCCAGTGGATGTGGTGTGGACAAGGGGCACGTCTCTTCCACAGCCTGTCTCCTCTTTGTAAGACAAAAAGTGTGTAAAGCTCCCCGGTCCATAAACTCATGACTTACAATGGGATTAGTTAAAAAATGGAGGGAAAAGCATTTTGACCCTTTATAGCAATTCAGCCTTGTCACAATACCTAAGCATGTAATCATTTTTCAAGTCGTTCGTTTTTGGGGGGAGGAGATATTTTATAGAAGTAATAGTTTAAAAAGGATTGGAAGAAAAAACGATTCTGTTATCTGTGCCCGTGACCAGATGATGTTAACGTCTTAGGGGATGGATGAGAAGCAAGATGGAGGGGACCTGTGACCCTGAATAACTGCATGGAGCAGAGCTGCCTCCCAACATGGAATGCTCAACTCAGTCTATGACATCAGAGCAAAATGCACCCTCCTTTCTTTCAATGGATTGAATTATTGTCAGATCTCTTCCTGTGGCTGTTGAGCCTTACCCAGTGCATGTCCACGTTTTTCATTCTAGTGAGTCTACATTTGACTTCTGGAAATTATATTTTGTTCTTTTTTCAAATCTCTTTGGTTGGTGTTGTTTTTTTTAAAAATAGGTTCTCATTCCTTGATCATGTTTGAAAGCCTCTGTTGTCTTTTAATCTTTCAACATTTGCTGAAATAAAGTCTTCAGCATCAAGATACAGCAGATACAAACTTTCAGACAGAGGTGAAATATCACCAGATGCAGATACTCATCAGGAATTTCTAAGAACTTGTTCTGCAACACTTAGATTCTTTCAACTACTTAAAAAAATTATTTATTTATATTTGGCTGTGCGGGGGCTTTCTGTAGTTGCAGCAGGTGGGGCTACTCGAGTAGTGATGCTCAGGCTTCTCACCGTGGTGGCTTCTCTCATCGTGGAGTGCAGGCTCTAGGGCAAGTGGACTCAGTAGCCGTGGCTCTCAGGCTCCAGAGCGTGGGCTTAGTAGTTGTGACGCACAGGCTTAGTTGCCTTACAGCACGTGGAATCTTCTCTGTGGCACATGGACTCTTTCCCATGGATTAAACCCACGTCTCCTGCATCGGCAGGCAGATTCTTAACCACTGGACCACCAGAGAAGTCCTCTTTCAACTACTTCAAGAATAGAAAAGGATTCAGAGAGATGGTGAGAAAAGGTTTCTATGACAAAGAGCTCTTTAGAAAAATCAATATTGAAGGCTCCATTTTCTGTTCACACCAGAGAGGATCCTGCATCAAAATCAGTGGCGAGCGGAACAAAGGCCACCTGTGGGGACAGTGGATGTCTGGGTAGACTTTGGCTAATCCGTGTAAACATTGGTTGAAGATCTCTTTGTTTCTCTCTCCTTAAACTGGCTGAGATTGAACATCATCAAAACAGTCAGTATTTGTTTTCTGGGGCTTCCATAAAAAAGCACAACAAACTGGTACCTTAAAACCTCAGAAATTTGTTGCTTCATAGTTCTGGAGGCTGAAAGTCCAAATTCAAGGTGTCAGCAGAGCCACATGCCCCCTGAAGGCTCTAAAGGCAGATTTTCTTTGTTTCTTCCAGCTTCTTGGAGCCCCAAATATTCCTTGACTTATGGCAACAGGACTCCAATTTCTGCCTCCCTGTCTTCAGGTTCCTTGGTGTCTGGGTCTTCATGTGTTTCTCCTCTGTGCGTGTGTCTGTGTCTAGATTTCCTCTTCTACAAGGATCCCAGTCATGCTGGATTAGGGGCCCACCCACTCTCTACAGTGTTGACTAACCTGCTTAAGTGAAGTTGCTCAGTCGTGTCCGACTCTTCTCAACCCCATGGACTGCAGCCCACCAGGCTCCCCCATGGGATTTTCCAGGCAAGAGTACTGGAGTGGGTTGCCATTTCCTTCTCCAGGGGATCTTCCTGACTCAGGGATTGAACCCAGGTCTCCTGCATTGTAGGCGAATGGTTTACCCTCTAAGCCACCAGGGAAGTCCAAACTACGTATGTCTGCAGCAACCCTGTTTCCAAGTAGAGTCACGTCTGATGCTGGGAGTTAAGGCTTCAGCATATCTTTCGAAGACACAATTCCACCCATAGCAGAGAGGAAAAGTAGAGGGGGTGAAGGATGAGAATTCCACAAGAAGGATGAAAAGTCCATCATCTTGGTTCTGCTTCCCATAACCCCTGCTTCTCCTCTGCTTGGCTGGTCCAGTTCCCTAGTGACTCAATGAAGTTTCAGTGTAAACTTTCTCCTTCAGAAACTCCTGACCCTCCCACCTCCTGCCTGATTCTTGTGCCCCATTGCTGCAGACTGGCTTTCCTCCCTCATCTGCCCCCCATCATGCCCCTGGTCTCCCTACCCAGTTCCTGCTCACCTTCCTTGCTCAGCCGGACATGCAGACACAGTCACAGCCCTGACCCTCCTTCCCCTCCTGCAGCATACAGACCTTTTCCTCTCGGGCTGTGTTCCCAGCACACAGTGAGCCTCCCAGCTCCAGCAGCCTTGCCCCAGAGTCCCCTCCCTCCCTGACCTCCCCGATCAAACCATCTGCTGGACGCCAAGCCCTGGCCATCTGCTGGAGAACCGCTTCCGCATCTCAGAGCTTAGCATCCCGAGTGAGGGAGTTCTCACCATAGACCTTGAGATGGTCGATATTTTTCCTTCAGGGCTGGTGTGGCATGATACACATTTATCAACACAGAGGACCAGGGCTTTTAAAGGGGGAGAACAGAGCTGGAGAAACAATGTTAGGAAATGTGTGTGTGAACGAGCCTCAGCAGAGAACCAGAGTTCAAACAAAATTCACATTTTCATTTTTCGCTCCTAAACCTGTGAGCCAGTCTGAATTTTTCCTTTTTTCATCTGAACACATTGTCCAGATATATCTTGACCCATCCCTCTCTTGAAGGAATGTAGCCAACAGCTCCTTCCTCCCTGTAAAGCAATTCTCTAAATCAAAACCAACTTAAAAAAAAAAATGATTCACAGTTGAAAGAACCATTTTCAGGTGCTACAAAAAAGCCATTCAGACACGAGACTGTCCTTCTTATCTGCCCTAAGGAAGCTGTGGTTTAAAATTTTGGAAAAGTTCTTGGACAATTCTACACCATGGTAGGGACATCCGGATGCATGTGTGTGTGCTAAGTCGCGTCAGTCGTGTCTGACTCTGCGACCCCATGGACTGTAGCCCGCCAGGCTCCTCTGTCCATGGGATTCTCCAGACAAGAATACTGGAGTGGGTTGCCATGCCCTCCTCCAGGGGATCTTCCCTGACCCAGGGATCAAACCTCTTATGTCTCCTGCACTGGCAGGCGGGTTCTTTATCGCTGAGCCTCTGGGAAGCCCAGGGACTTCCAGATAAGGAAGGCCATTCAAAGTAGAGTTTTGTAACAGTGTTTTCAATCTGTAACAGAAATCTCCTAGAAAACTGATTCTTTGCTTGAAACAAATTATACAATATGAGACAATATATGTGTGCCTTGGAGAAGGGCATGGCAACCTACTCCAGTATTCTTCCCATGGACAGAGGAGCCTGGTGGGCTACAGTCCACGGGGTCACAGCGTCAGACACAACTGCGCGACTAAGCACAGCTCGGCACAGCACATGTGTGTGCCTAGACTAATGTTTTGGCTTGAAACATATGGCCAGTGTGGATCCAGGGGCAGGTTGGTAGCTGGGAAGGGGTGGGGTTGACTGGTTCTGCAGGGGTTTGTCGCTTGGGCATTTAGCATCCCTCTGTCTCCCTCTTCCCCCCAATGGCAGCCGGATGTCCCTCTGGGAAGCCTCCCACCGGCATGGCCTGTCTACCCCACATTTTGTTTGGTGCTCCAGGGCTAGCCCTGTGTGGAGTAAGCCGGCCCAGGACACGCCATCTCCCTTGCTTCAGCTTGTTGGCCCGCAGTGCTCCTTGGTCCATGGGGACTGGTACCAAGGGCTCAGGGGGTATGAAAATCAGTCCCTTTATGGGATGCAACTCTCATCTGTGGCTGTGAATGAGGAAGCACAGAGCCCCCGTTCCTGCTGCCAGCAGCCACTTTACCATTAGGATGGAAGTACATCTGAGGATAAACTTGATCTGGGCAAAAATGAAAAAATAAATGCAGGGGATCTTGTAGGGGGAGTGGGAGTAGAGAGGAACAGGCAGTACACATACCAAATCAGCGCAGATGCACACAAATAAATTAACCAGGCTCATGCGATGGGGCCACGCCTGTGACTGGATGGGCAGAGAAGCCTGTACCACAGGCCTACCATGAAGGCTTGAGCTAAACAAGAGGCATTTCATGCTGTTGGGGGAATTTCCCATGTGCCTTTGCAGCAGACTTCAGCATCAAATACATACAGGCCAATTTCTTGATTGTGACCCGAGGTCCTGTCTGATCCCTCACAGCCCTCCTGGTCTCAGTACCAAAATCCCGTGCAGTGTCTTGTTCCCTTCTGTGGACAGACTTTTCAGCTTTTGCAGTTTACCACAGAGGAGCATTTGCACAAAAGACAGAAAGGCCCCTGCCTCACACTTAGATGGTGTGAGCTGGAAAAGAGGGAAAGACACATCCATCTCACAGCTTCTGCTCGCAGGCCTGCCAAGGAATGTGGTCTGGATGGCAGACTTTCCACGGCTGTGTGCGGGGCTGGGGGGCAGTGGTGATGCTATGATGGCCCCACCCCACCTGCTGTCGTTACACCATGGGGAAGGCCTGGTCTTCGCAAGAAGGTCAAGGAACCCTGGAGAAAAATGATGGATGAAGGCAAGGATGGTGAGAGAAATATGAAAAGAATCAAGACTATTTCTCCTGGAGAAGAGGAGCAGAAAAGGAGACAACTCCCATGGTAGCCAGACTGGGAGACCTTGCCTCTTTTCTGTTTGCTTATCAGGAAAATGAAGCGGATAAACTGTCATCCACACAGTGGTTTTCAGCCCCAAGCTCTGTGATCCTGGGACTAATGTCCACACGTATGAAAATATATATGCACAAGGTGGTGGCTGCGTTCCTGACTCCATTGCAACAGAAGAAAGAAAAAAAGAGTGAGACCGCAGGCCAAATTTCTTGACCTTGAGAGTTGTTGCAATAGTGGAAGCAAATGGAGTTTTAAAATCCCAATTCCCAGAAATATATCAGAAAACGATACCTTGTTATTTTTCTGGGATGGAATAATCCCAAGAATCCACTCCCTAAAAGTGTGAATTTGAATTGCCTGGAGGTTAATAGGCTAAAATGTAAATACAGCATCCTAAGTTCATAAAAAAATTTCTTGCACAGTAACAGGAAGGTCTGAGATGATATCTCTTAACACATTTGCTGTGCATTTTAAAAGCATCGAGGCTGTGAATCCCTCTTAAAAGGGGGTGTCCTCCAAGCTGGGCAAGTGGGGTTTATGATGCTGAGATGAGCAAAGATGAAGATTGGGGAGCATTAGAGTTTCTTTTACTAAAACAATGCTCTGAGTTTAAAGGGTGTAGGAAAGAGTTAATGACCCTCAAAATGTCCAAGTCCTAATCCCAGGGGTGTGTGAATATTTCAAAGAGATTCTGTAGGGCTTCCCAGGTGGCGCTGGTGGTAAAGAACCTGCCTGCCAATGCAGGAGACGTAAGAGTCACGGGTTTGATCCCTAGATTGGGAAGATCTCCTGGAGGCGGGCATGGCAACCCATTCCAGTATTCTTGCCTGGAGAATCTTATGCACAGAGGCTACAGTCCATGGGGTCCCAAACAGTCAGACATGACTGAAGTTAGTTCACACATATGCACACAAAGAGATTCTGCAGAGGAGTCTCAGATGAGAAGTTTGTCCTGGGTCACTCAGATGGACCTGGTATAATCCCAGGGGTCCTTAAAAGATGAAAGAGAGTGGCAAGAGGGTCAGAAAGGAGACATGAGGATGGAAACAGAGGTTGGAGGGGTGTAACTGCTGGAAGGGGCATAAGCTGAGGATTCAGGAGTCCCTGGACCTGGAAAGGACAAACAAATAGATTCTCCCTTAGAGCTGCTGGAGGCAGTGTGATCCCCTGACGCTTCTCTTGGCCCAGGAAAACCCATTCTGGACTGCTGACCTCCAAATGTATGTAAGATAATACTTCTTGGCCGTCTTAAGCCACTGAGTGTGTAATAATTTGTTACAGCAGCCAGAGGAAACTCATACAAGAGAGAAACCATGATGGCTTGATGTAAGAAAACAAAATGGAAAAAAAAATGCTTAAGAAAAGGAGCAAGAGAGGCAAGATAGAAGGAACTGGAGACAAGGAGCCGGGCCTGTGAGGGGGAAGGGCTGGGCATTGGAGGCTGCTCTGTCCTGGGTGCCTGAGGCGGGGAGGACACGGGTACAGGGCAGTGTGCTGAAGGGAGCCGGAGGGTGCTGAGCCCAAAGACAGCCAGGCCATCTTCTGCCTCCCTATTTCAGCCTATGTTCCTGGAGAGCAGAGCTGAGCCAGGTGTCAGTGTGAGCGGTTAAGCTGAGAGTGAAGGATGGGAGCGAGACAGGATCAAACAGAGGAGTGGGAGGTGAGCCGGGATGCAGTACTGAGGCTGTTACCAGCAGAGAGCCCACTGCCCGAGTCCTGACTAGGGCACCAGCTCCTGAGGAAAGAGCTTTATTGTAGGTCAACTATAGGCAAGGAGTCAGGAAGCAGGGCTTGAATCCATTTCCAGATCCAGGGTTTGGGATGAAATCTAAGGGACTGGGGGAAATTTCAAACTTGGAAGTGAAGTCAGGCGTTAGAATCGTTTCACCTGGCATCATTAATCAAGATGCTTTAAGACTTGCATGTTCTCCAAGGGGTGTGTGTGTGTGTACACTCAGTCATGGCCAACTCTTTTGTGACCGCATGGACGGTAATCCTCCAGCCTCCTCTGCCCATGGGATCCTCCAGGTAAGAACACTGGAGTGGGTTGGCATGCCCTCTTCCAGGGATGGAACCCACATCTCCTGCATTGTAGACAGATTCTTTATTGCAGCCACCTGGGAAGTGGGCCCAAGGGTCCCTAAGCAGCCTAATCAGGAAGACGGGGATCAGCTGGGTCTAATTTGGGCTGAACCAGTTAGGACTGGATAGGACCACTGGCCTTTCCACTGGCCACACGCAAGTGTCTGGTGTCTGTGCAGAAAGAGTCTCACCCCTACAGACAATCAGCTTTCCCCATGCCTCCCAGGGCATGCCCCCTTAAATACCGCTGTCCCTGGCCTAAAGATTTACTGAGCATGGCCTCACCAATTAGAACAAGACCCAGTTTCCCCATCAGGAAGCTTCTGTAGGCCTTTTATCCTCCATCAGAGGGCAGACAGACTGAAAACCACAATCACAGAAAACTAACCAATCTCATCACATGGACCACAGCCTTGTCTAACTCAATGAAACTTTGAGCCATGCTGGGTAGAGACTGGTCATGGTGAAGAGTTCTGATAAAACGTGGTCTACTGAAGAAGGGAATGGCAAACCACTTCAGTATTCTTGCCTTGAGAACCCCAAGAACAGTATGAAAAGGCAAAAAGATAGGACACTGAACAATGAACTCCCCAGGTTGGTATGTGCCCAATATGCTAATGGAGATCAGTGGAGAAATAACTCCAGAAAGAATGAAGAGATGGAGCCAAAGCAAAAACAACACCCAGTTGTGGATGTGACTGGTGATGGAAGTAAAGTCTGATGCTGTAAAGAGCAATATCACATAGGAACCTGGAATGTTAGGTCCATGATCAAGGCAAATTGAAAGTGGTCAAACAGGAGATGGCAAGAGTGAACGTCGACATTTTAGGAATCAGTGAGTTAAAATGGACTGGAATGGGTGAATTTAACTCAGATGACCATCATATCTACTGCTGTGGGCAAGAATCCCTTAGAAGAAATGGAGTAGTCATCATAGTCAACAAAAGAGTCTGAAATGCAGCACTTGGATGCAATCTCAAAAATGACAGAATGATCTCTGTTTCCAAGTGAAACCATTCAATATCACAGTAATCTAAGGCTATGCCCTGACCCGTAATGCTAAAGAAGCTGAAGTTGAATGGTTCTATGAAGACCTACAAGACCTTCTAAAACTAAACCCCCCAAAAATGTCCTTTTCATTATAGAGGACTGGAATGCAAAAGTAGGAAGTCAAGAAATACCTGGCGTAACAGGCAAATTTGGCCTTGGAGTACAGAATGAAGCAGGGAAAAGGCTAATAGAGTTTTGCCAAGAGAACACATTGATCTTAGCAAACACCCTCTTTCAACAACACAAGAGATGACTCTACACATGGACATCATCAGATAGTCAACACGAAATCAGATTGATTGTATTCTTTGCAGCCAAAGATGGAGAAGCTCTATACAGTCAGCAAAAATAAGACCAGGAGCTGACTGTGGCTCATATCATGAACTCCTTATTGCCAAATTCAGACTTAAATTGAAGAAAGTAGGGGAAACCACTAGACCATTCAGGTATGACCTAAATCAAATCCCTTACAACTATACAGTGGAAATGACGAATAGATTCAAGGGATTAGATCTGATAGAGTGCCTGAAGAACTATGGATGGAGGTTCATGACATTGTACAGGAGGCAGTGATCAAGACCATCCCCAAGAAAAAGAAAAGCAAAAAGGCAAAATGGTTGTCTGAGGAGGCCTTACAAAAAGCTGGGAAAAGAAGAGAAGAGAAAGGCAAAGGAGAAAAGGAAAGATATACCCATTCGAATGCAGAGTTTCCAAGAATAGCACAGAGAGATAAGAAAGCCTTCCTCAGTGATCAGTGCAAAGAAATAGAGGAAAATAATAGAATGGGAAAGACTAGAGATCTCTTCAAGAAAATTAGAGATACCAGGGAATATTTCATGCAAAGATGGGCTCAATAAAGGACAAAATGGAATGGACCTAACAGAAGCAAAAAATATTAAGAAGTGGTGCTAAGAATACACAGAAGAACTGTACGGAAAAGATCTTCACAACCCAGATAATCACAATGGTGTGATCACTCACCTAGAGCCAGACATCCTGGAATGTGAAGTCAAGTGGGCCTTAGAAAGCATCACTACGAACAAAGCTAGTGGAGGTGATGGAATTTCAGTTGAGCTCTTTCAAATCCTGGAAGATGATGCTGTGAAAGTGCTGCTCTCAATATGCCAGCAAGTTTGGAAAACTCAGCACAGGACTGGAAAAGGTCAGTTTTCATTCCAATCCCAAAGAAAGGCAATGCCAAAGAATGTTCAAACTACTGCACAATTTCACTCATCTTACACACTCGCAAAGTAATGCTCAAAATTCTCCAAGTCAGGCTTCAACAGTATGTGAACCATGAACTTCCAGATGTTCAAACTGGATTTAGAAAAGGCAGAGGAACTAGACATCAAATTGCCAACATCTGTTGGATCATCGAAAAGCAAGAGATTTCCAGAAAAAAAATGTCTACTTGTGCTTTATTGAATATGCCAATGCCTTTGACTGTATGGATCACAACAAACTGTGGAAAATTCTGAAAGAGATGGAAATACCAGACCACCTGATCTGCCTCCTGAGAAATATGTATGCAGGTCAAGAAGCAACAGTTAGAACTGGACACAGAACAACAGACTGGTTCCAAATTGGGAAAAGAGTACATCAAGGCTGTGTATTGTCATCCTGCTTATTTAACTTGTATGCAGAGTACATCATGAGAGACGCTGGGCTGGATGAAGCACAAGCTGGAATCAAGATTGCCAGGAGAAATATCAATACCCTCAGATATGCGGATGACACCACCCTTAAGGCAGAAAGCAAAGAAGAACTAAAAAACCTCTTGATGAAAGTGAAAGAGGAGAGTAAAAAAGCTGGCTTAAAACTCACCATTCAGAAAACTAAGATCATGGCATCCGGTCCTATCACTTCATGGCAAATATATGGGGAAACAATGGAAACAGTGACAGGCTTTATTTTTGGGGCTCCAAAATCACTGCAGATGGTGACTGCTGCCATGAAATTAAAAGATGCTTGCTCTGTGGAAGAAAAGCTATGACCAACCTAGACAGCATATTGAAAAGCAGAGATATTACTTTGGCAACAAAGGTCCATCTAGTCAAGGCTATGGTTTTTCCTGTGGTCATGTATGAATGTGAGAGCTGGACTATAAAGAAAGCTGAGCACTGAAGAATTGATGCTTTTGAACTATGGTGTTAGAGAAGACTCTTGAGAGTCTCTTGGACTGCAAGGAGATCCAACCAGTCTATCCTAAAGGAAGTCAATCCTGATTTCATTGAAATTCCATTTCATCCCAATTCATTGGAAGGACTGATGCTTAAGCTGAAACTCCAATACTTTGGCCACCTCATACGAAGAACTGACTCATTTGAAAAGACCCTGATGCTGGGGAACATTGAAGGTGGGAGGAAAAGGGGATGACAGAGGATTAGATGGTTGGATGGTATCACTGATTCATTGGAAATGAGTTTGAGTAAACTCTGGGAGTTGGTGATGAACAGGGAGCCTGGGATGCTACAGTCCGTGGGGTCTCAAAGAGTCGGACATGAATGAGTAACTGAACTGAACTGTCCCTGGTGTTCTAGAAAGTCAATTTCAAGTCTGTTCTGACCATGTGCTGGGCTGCTTTGTGAATAAAACCCTCTTTGCTGCAAACCTGGGTGTCTCAGCATTAGGTTTGTTGCATGTTAGGAGAGCGAAGCTGGTTCAGAAGCTAATGGGCTGGCCTGGAATCGGTCCACAGACACTGCTCGAGCTGCTGGAAGCTGAATTTCCATCTCGAAGGATTCTTCACTTCACAAAAGGCAGTGGTGGCAATGCCTCTACTTGCTTCAGTTCTAGGGATGGAGGGTTCTTGGCTCTGTGGTGTCCTGGAGATGCAGGTTTCTGTCTTGTACAGGAGTGGTGCTGTCTCTGTAACGTCTAATAACCCAAGTCTTAATTACAGCAACAAGCTGTTGAAGGAGACAAAACCAGTTGAAACTGGTGCTGTTTCAAGGGGGCCACCGACTCACCATCCTGACCAGGGCAGTGGCAGTAGCCGGGCTGCAGGGGCCCTACTTTCGGCCCGAGCAGCCTCTGCAGGCCCTTCTACTCCATAGGCTTATTCTTATTAACCAGCTGCTCCTTCCACCTGCATTTCACTGTTGGTGACTGTTCTTCTGTCAAACCATCAGATGGACAGCTGACCTGAGAATCTGAGTGCTGCATGGAGACCAAAGGCCATTTGGAGGGAGGTCTCCCCCGACTTGGTCATAGAGCACCAGGAGACCGAGAGGAATGGCACCAGGAGGTAGGTGGACTCTAATGCCCTTCCAGCTTCTGGGTGCTGGCGCTCAGTGTGCTGAGGCCAGGGTCTGGGCATTGCCACTCAGTGTTGCCTCCATGGGCACCTGTGTCCCCCCCATGCTTACCCTGTGTCCCCCGGCTCTGTTCTTCCTGGGTTCTTGTACGACTCGAGCGACGGGAATGCCATTGGCTTCATGTGCTCACCAGCGTTACGGGAACAGCCCTGGTCACACTTCAAATTCGGATCCTAGAAGCCCATGTGGACGCCCTGCCCCTTCTCACACACTGTGGCATTTTTGAATCTTCATCCTGGTTCATGCATTCCATTCACTCTTTTCTGTGTAATAACCCATCCTCTGATTCATGATGGGTGTTACCTGGAGGGGGTGCCTTGCCCCTGTGACTTGCGTTCCTAGTTCAGTGATGCTTGATCTGGGAGGGGTCTTTCTCTAATCCTGTTTCATTTGTGAGATCTCCTGGCATTTTATAAACATATGCCCATGAACAGGAAGGTCCCCTGGTGGGTGCGGGGACTTCAGCTCCTGGGCGGTAGGATCTTGCTCAGACTCTTCTGTGTCCTTCTTGCATCACTGGTATCAGGACCCAGCGTGGCCACTTCTCACTTGGTCAGAATGTGAAAGCCACCCAACCCCAGCCCGTGGGGTTCCCCAGGAACCCTGGTCAGGCACCCACTGGGCCTCCTGCCCCCTCGCTCGCTCATGGTACCCTCCGTCTTATCTACTACTTGGGTTGGCTGGCTTCTTGCCCTGTGTGGTCACTTGCCTGGTAGATGCCAGTCTCTGTGTGTGTCCTGTCCTCCAGACACACCTCATCCAGCAGGGGGTTAGCAGAGATGCAAGGGGAGGGGTGGCGGTGTGGAGCCCAGCACTAGAATCTGAACAGCTGGGGTGGGTGTTGTGGCTTTGCTACATTCTAAACTTCTTTCCACATCTTGGATGTGGAGAGAGGACCTGGCCAACCTCGCAACTGCATCGCAACAGTTGTGAGAATCTAAATCTGCATTGTACTCAGAATACTAGGTGTTCCTGGCAGCCGAGGAGGCAGTGAGAGAATGTTCCTAACACTTTGTTCTAGCAGCTTTGAGCCGCCAGGAAGAGAAGGGAAACCTGCAGAAGCACAGGCTTGAGCTGGTGGAAGAGGATGGGAGGCAGTGGTGGAGACCCTGCCCCGTCCTCCCAGCGTTGGCAGGCAGAGTGCCTGCTGTGTGGTCTGGCCCTGGGCCTGGTTCCTCCCCCCCTGCCCAGAGCAGGCCGCCTGTGAGGCTTGAGGGCACTCAGAGGGAATGTAGCCTCCTCTCCTAACCGCCTTCCTCCTCTCTTCACGTAGAACATCATTTCCGCAGTAGTGGAAGCAACTCCATCTTAGCTGTATGCATCTGGATTTCTGTGTCCAGAAAAAGAGAGCGGATGCTTGGACCTCAGTGACCTTCCAGGCTCTACACCCATCAAAGGTGCAAACTGTGCCGGGGCTGCTTCTGAAGATTCAGGGTGGCCGTGCCTGGTAGCCCAGAACATGCTCAGAGGAGCATGATGGAAGAATCATGTGCTCTCAGGATGTGGGCCTCCACCTGCCGCTGGTCCCAGCTCAGACAGTTGGCAGCAGGCAGGACTGGGACAGAGGTCCTTGTTTCCTGCTGACCATTCGGGGTGTTTTCTGGCTTCTATTTGACCGAGAACACAAGGAGACAAGTGTCTGTCCCATTTTTAAAGCCAGGATAAAGCACAGTGACAGAAACACGACAGGGTTTCTGTGTCCCAAAGATTAGGGCTTCCAGGTAAAGTACAGAAAATTTAACTTGCATTTCACATCATTGTTGAATGAATGTTTGGTGTAAGTGTATTTCAAGTATGTGTTTAAGATAGACTTTTGGGCTTCCCTGGTGGCTCAGACAGTAAAGAATCCACCTGCAATGCAGGAGACCTGGGTTTGATCCCTGGGTCAGAAAGATCTCCTGGAGAGGGGAATGGCCACTCACTCCAGTATTCTTGCCTGGAGAATCCCATAGACAGAGGAGCCTGGTGGTCTACAGTACGTGGGGTCACAAAGAGTCAGACCGAGAGACTAACAATTTTCACCTTTTTTGATGCTAAGCATTTACTGCTTATCCGAAATTCCAGTGGAATGGCATGTCCTACGCTTACATTTTGCTAAATCTGGCAACCCCACCAAAGAAGAAATTCACATTGAAAATGTTTATCAGACTGAATTATGGCTGTGCAGCCCTGTCCTGGGTCTGCACTTAGAGGCAGAGTCTGCGCCTTTTCTGGGAGTTCTTAGGACCACGGCTACATCTGGAGCAGTGCCAAACCTCCATGTGAGACCAGAGCATTTCAGTCACTTGTCCACAGTCCTGATGTTCACAGCCGGTAGACAAAATACTGAGATGTTTGGCAGGGCCGCCCGGCTATCCCCTGGAAGTCTGGCATCTCACAGCCTCAGCTTTCCAGCTCGCCCTGTGCTGGGACAGCATCTTCCCCTCAGTTCTCTGATCTGTGAGGCCCCTGCCCCCACCCCGACCCTCACATCCTCTCCCACCAGACCTGGGACACACTACTAGACTCTTCAAGGATGCAGCCGACGTCTGGACGCGCTTTGCATTCTGTTCGTTTCTTGGCCCTGGGCTCCCATGGACATACAGTTGTTTTACTTCAGTCTGCTGATAAAGCTCAGGCTTCTCCAGACTTCTACTTAGTCTCTGTGATGTAGGAAGCCCAGAAAGAAACTCATGTTTTTTGTTTTTTTTTTGTTCTCCCTCAGAGCACAATGAACTGACATAAATCCTGTCCATGTACTAACACTCTGACCCCAGTAAGAAGATGGATGAGAACAGTGATTTCAAACAGCACAGGAAGCCCTGAGCAGGTTAGCGCTTCTTCTGGGAAAAAGGCATTCATTGTTTCAACTGTTCATTCAACCAACTTCACTGCCCCCTGTACAGGCAGCGGTGGGATGCAGAAGCTGGGGACGTGGGCTCTGAGGCCGGTCGCCTGGATCCTGTTCTCAGCCCTGTGACCGTGCATTAGTAGTATACCTGTGCAAGGTTAGTGGGCGCCGTTTCTCCTGTGAAATAGGATTAATGGCATGCAGTCGTTGTGAGGATTAAATGAGAATTCATGGACCTGCTTAAGGACGATGTCTGACATTTAGTAAGTACTTAACAATGTTAGCTGTTACAGCAGATACATAGCCGCTGTACAGATACTTGGATCTTGGAAAGGGCAGGCTCTTGTCTGTAGAGGTAAGATTCAGAGTTATTGCTTGGCAGAAGCTGGTTCTGAGTTATGATATAGGAGACCCATCCTGGGCCTCATAACCATGACCACCTCATTCTCTTTGGCTGGCTGGTGGTCTAGGAATGGCCCTGATGCAGAGTTCTGGCCAAAGAGATACAAATGGGTACCTTCTTGCTGATACTCCTGGAAAATCTTGCTTTCCTGATTTAAAACCAAACAACAACAAAAACCAGAAGACCTTTTGGCCTGGAACACATTTATGATGCTTGGAGGTAGAGCAGCCATTTTATGACTCTGAGGTCACAGAATGAAGACAAAAGCTGTTGTGCTAAAGGTGATTTTTTTTTTTTTAAGAACCCAGTTCTTTAAGGGTATATTTAAGTAACTCCACCAGATTACCTACCCCCAAACTTCTTACCAAATGAGAAAAATTAACATGTATTTTTCAAAGCCACTGTAACCAAATGACCACTTGTAGCTAAATGGATTTTTTTTCATTGATGCAGCCAAATTAAGACATGCAGTCTCTTTATTCAATGAAGTCATAGCCAAACAAAGGGAAAAACCATGCATGATGAAACAAACTAGCAAAGTGCTTTGTGCACACAGGAAAGGAAGAGCTCATGGGTGATGGGGGCGTCTTATTTGATTATAAAGAGTTCTGACCTTGTAAAGTAGACTCCTGATGCCACTGCATGGACCTCTCACCATCACCTGGTTCTCAGGACACCTTTCTAGAAAAAGTAGAAGTCCCCACCTAAGTACAGTTGCCATCCTGGGCCTTGCATCTAACCTCTGAAATGGGAGCAGTCTCAGGGGACCGAGCCCTTCACCTGTGGGGTCTGTGCTGACCCTGGGGAGTTAGGGTCAGAGTTGAATCAACGATCAACAATTGGTGTCTGGAGACTTGGGTGGGGGGATTTGGTTTGGGAACATCCCCATGCATTTGCTGTCGGAAGTGTTGTGAGAAGAGAAAAGGAAATACAAGTTTTTGGGATTGCTGTTTTTTTGGTTGTTGCCCTTGCTAGGAGAGCTGTGTGTGTTGGCTTGAGTTAAAGGTGGAGGACAAAATGATGGCGAGAGAGGAAAGGGACAGGCTGGAGACTGAAGACCTCACGGAAGGCCTCCTGGAGACAGGTGTGCGTGAAGAAACTGGCCAGACACAGGGAGGAGTCGGGAGAGAGCGGAGCGGCTGATGGAGCGACAGCTTTGTGTGTGGCATGGGGTTCAGAACTGGCCTGCCCAGTACCAGGAAGACCCCTGAGTCCCTGAAACAGGAACACGATGATGGGGGAAGAGTTATTTGCCAGATGTGGGCATAGCATTGACTAAAGTATCAAGCAGTCAAAAGATTTGCAGTCATGGAAAAAAGAATCTTCAAAAATCTTCAGAGGCGTAATGGGCCACTTAAAGTATCTGAGTCAGTCGGGGCTCCAGTTTGCTGTCTTGTAATAAGTTCTTATCAAGTTTCTGCTGCAGATAACTGAAAAGCGTAAGCCTCGCTGGGGTAACGTCTTAGCTACATAACTGATTTTTCTCACTCAACCAGGAAGTGGTCTCTGTGTCTTAGAGACAAGCTCCATGCTCCTTTTGATGTTAGATGTTGCCTCGCTACATTGTAAGAGCTTGATGTTGCCTTGATACATTGGTGTGTCTCTAGTAAAAGCGAATCAACTCAAATGGAAAAGTTAGGCAGTACCGCAGTTTGTGTAAGAGTTTTTAAGTCTTTAAGAGTTAAGTGGGTGTCCTGCATGGATTTAGAGCTTTATGTGTGTTAGTCCTTCAGTCTTGTCTGACTGTTTGTGATCCCATGGACCATAGCCCTCCAGGCTCCTCTGTGGAATCCTCCAGGCAAAATTACTGGAGTGGGCAACCATTCCCTTTTTGAGGGGATCTTCCAGACCCAGGGATCGAACCCAGGTCTCCTGCATTGCAGGCAGATTCTTTACCATCTGAGCCAAATTAAATCGATTCTAAGAAAGTCTGATGAGGTTGATGCTGCTGCTACTGCTGCTGCTAAGTCGCTTCAGTCGTGTCTGACTCTATGCGACCCCATAGACAGCAGCCCACCAGGCTCCCCCGTCCCTGGGGTTCTCCAGGCAAGAACACTGGAGTGGGCTGCCATTTCCTTCTCCAATGCATGAAAGTGAAAAGTGAAAGTGAAGTTGCTCAGTCGTGTCCGACTCTTAGGGACCCCATGGACTGTAGCCTACCAGGCTCCTAAATCCATGGGATTTTCCAGGCAAGAGTACTGGAGTAGGTTGCCATTGCCTTCTCCGGATGAGGTTGATACCAGCCCCATTTAACAGATGAGGAAGCTGAGGCTCAAAGAGGTTTGGAATCACAGGTTAGGGTGTATCACAGGGCTGTTAAATCCATGCCACAGAACCTATGATCTTCACTACACTGTGCTGCTTCTCTGTTTTTACAGGAAACTGCCAAGAACTAGGACAGAGTCCCCAGGGCATGTGACAGCCACTTCATAGTCTGGATGCTTCCCCGGGGATTAAAGAGAACACTGCATAGAAAAATATCCCCCTGCCTCCACCATCCTGCTCTTTCTGGGGCAGCACTGGGCTTCAACCGTGAGTTTCTGAAGTGACCTGGGGGCCATGTGGAGTGAACAGAGAGCCAGGCTGTGTGGACCCTCTAAGAAAAACCGTGTAACCTTCGTGAAACAAACAAACAACTGGGGGAAAGGCACAGATCCCAAAGGGATGTTGCATAACATTTACGAGCATTTTCTCAAACAATAAAAAGGTCTAACTAGTGCTTAAGCTTTTTGCAAGTGAATGTAAATTACATCTCCAAGTACTGTTGAATATCGAATTTGACATTCAAATAATCTCTGAAACGTTTAGAGTCAGTGGGGGATTGTTTTATGAGAGAGAAGAGAGGGAAATGGCTTGTGGGTTTGGAGGGGAGGGATGGGTACTGTTCACTGCAGGGGACCTTTCTGGCAAAGGATTCTGAAGGGTTCTGTTAATACAGCGAGTGGCTTTGTCTGAAACCTACACCTTCCAGGCAGGGTGACGAGTTTTTCGTTACCCCTTAAAAAAAACTGGATGGAAAGATGATCCAGAGTGTTTTATATATGTATATATGGTCAGAGAACAAAGCAAGGTGGGGTTAGGGCTTCTGACCCAAAGTCAGGCTGAAAAGATTCCAACCCTTCAGAATCTGTAAATTCACCAGTAGCGTGGAATCTTCTCCTTTTTCTTCCCAAGGGACAGTGGAGCAGATGAATGCTGGTTCTCTTTGTTTAGATTACAATTACCCAAGGGCCTCCTTTCTCTGTGGCTGGAAAGTCTATCTCAGATAGCACTGAGGTCTCCTGACCAGGACCTCAGGGCCTTCTAATGCCTTCAAAGGCCTTGCTTAGGGCAAGAGCGCTGCAAGGTCTCTCTGGATTTTGGTCTACTCCTGTTTTAAGGTGCTTGTTACAAAAATTAATGTGGCCCCTCGATGTTTGATGGTTTTGCCTGCTTTTTGACATGAAAATCTTTGCTGAAACTGGCACTTTAGTGTATATAATTTCCCCAAACTGTACACCTGTACAACCTATTTATAGTAAGGTTGCGTTGCTTCAAATACTCAGGTTATGTACTGCTTCTGATTATTGGTCTGAGGATAATAAGCTGTGTTTAAAAAAAATTTTTTTTTCTTAAAAGGGAAAAATTCACAACTAACCCAAACATAAAAAAAATAGCTGTCCATTTTTATGTAACTTGAGAATTAGTGAAGTATCTAGTAAGAGGAAAAAAATCAGTTCAGAGGAGAAGTCAAAGAACATTATGTGTAAGTAAGCAATCAGAAATACTAACGTTTTCTAATAGATACAAAACTGGTCATTATCCACAGGGCAATTAATCAAGTGCATCACTTTTTTAAAATTTTTGTAAGATTTTTTTTTGAGGATCATTTTTAAAGTCTTTATTGAATTTATTACAATTTTGCTTCAGCTTTATGCTTGGTTTTCTGGCCAAGAGGAATGTGGGATCTTAGTTCCCCCACCAGGGATCAAGCTAGTACCTCCTGAACTGGAAAGTCTTAACCACTGGACCACCAAGGAAATCCCGAGCAAGTGCATCTTTAGGAGGCAAAATTAATGTGTATTTCTAAGTTCAAGAATCCTCCACATTACTCTCCTCAGCTTACAGACTGGTAACATAGCTCAGAGATCTTTGTAGAATCCAGTCACCCGGAAGGCTGTGTGCACATTCAGTTGTGTCTGACTCTTTGTTACCCCGTGGACTATAGCCCACCAGGCTCCTCTGTCCATGGGATTCTCCAGGCAAGAATACTGGAGTGGGTTGCCATTTCCTTCTCCAGGAGATCTTCCTGACCCAGAGATGAAAGCCATATCTCCTGCATTGGCAGGTGGATTCTTTACCACTGAGCCATCTGGGAAACTCCTGGAAGGGTGTACTTAGTATTTAATGGAAAAGACATTCATGAAACTTTTTTGCTCATTTCCAAGCCTTCTAACATTTTTTCCTGATGGCTAAATATCTGTGCTGAGTCAAAATGTGAGTTTCAGGCAGGAATTGAGCAGCTGGGTAATTCCTGATGCCTGAAGATGTGCTGGAAAAAAAAAAAAAGCATTGGTTTTAATTAAAGGGATCAGATGACTGGCAGAGAGGAGGAAGTGGGTTAAATGAAAGGGCTTCTGCCATCACGTGTGTGTGAGGAAGCTCCAGGCTGATGATACCTGGGGAATAGTATGAGGAGTGTTTGGGGAATAACAGAGGGGTTAGAGCATCGCGGTCCTTGGTCTGGGGCCAAGTAAGATGTCAGTTTTGGTAGGGGAGTGCCAGAAATCCTGTTCTTTCATAGAGCGAGCTGTTTGGGCTGTGTCTTGATGTAAATCTGTGGAGGAAGAAAAAAGAAAACCCTCTACAGAGATGGTTGGGTGTTTGGTTCCTAAATCAGGGTCTGATTTGGGTCCGATTTCCCTGAGTTTTCATCTTTTGACAGGGGAACCCCTACTGCTGTCGCCCTCTTGGCCTCTCGAGGTGTCTAGAGCATCACTCCCCCATTTCCACCTTTTAAGTCATGGGTCAGAGTTTCTCGGAGCAGAGACACACCTCTGATCTCATGACCAGCTAAGTCACAGCCTGCAGAAAACGTCTTTGCTCTAAATCTCTCCTGCCTACTCATATAGTCATAAAACATTTTCCCCTGTAGCTTTTAATCTGGGAATTTCAGATCTGCACACAGAGTTCCTGTGTGCCCCTCATGCAGTGTTTGGCATTACTATGGCAAATCGGTCCAAATTCAGAAGCATTACTATTCACTAAACTCCAGACTTCCTTTTGATTTCAACTGTTTTCTATTCAAGTTCTTGCTATCTAGGAGCCCATGCAGGGTACCACGTTGCATTCAGCTGGCAGGTTCCTGTGCTCTGTGATCACTTTGGTCTGTCGTTCCTAGTGCTCAACAACCTTGTCGGTTCCTGGACAGTGCAGGCTGAGTATCCTATACAGTTTCTCCCAATCAGGGTTTGTCTGGTCTTCTCATGATTTGAGTGGGCTTACGGGTTTTCCTGCGCCCTGCTCGTGGGCACATCATGTGAAGGGCACACAGCATAGCTGGTGGTGTGAAATTTCGTCTCTTGTTTGAGGTGTGTTTGCCGATGACTCAGCTGCACAGTTGCTGTTTTTTCCTTTTCACTTCTCTTCTTTGTAATTAAATCACTAAGTGAGTTCTCACTTCTTTCTCCATTCTCTGGTGTGGATTAGACAATTCTTTTTTTTTTCTGTGAAAGTTCTAAAATATCCACTTATAACACTTTCTGGGCTTAGTCTTTTTGGAGATAAATTTTAAAGACTTTCAATCAAGATGTCCTTGGTTCTGAGTCTATTGAGGTCTCCTACATTTTCTAATGTCAGATTTTTTTTTGCGATTAAAGTAAAACGAGCCATTGCATTGTGATCTTAAACTTCACTGGATACTGTTTTGTCTAGCATCCTCTCCTTTTGTACACTTGATACCTTTCCTTCTGACTAATACAGACGTGCATTTTCTTTCCTTGAGTCGGCATGCTATTTATGTTGCTTAATTTACAAAGGAAATCCTTGGTAGGGCACTTTGGATTTGTGACTCCTAACACGGGAAAGCCCAGGAATGAGAATTCGTAAAATTTGTTTCTTGAAATAGCGAGCCAGAGACTCCAGTGGAGCGCAGGGAGAGCGCCTTGCTGGGCCGTCAGGGGAGGGCTGAGATGACGGTGAGCCACGAGCGAGTGCCCAAGACTGTTTGTCCTCGCTTCTCTTAGCCCTCTTCTGGGCAGGGATTCTAGCTGGGGGAGGAGAAAGGAGCACAGCGCTCTGGGGAGAGAGCAGAAGATGCTTCCTACCCCTCCCTGTGTTTCCCCCTAACCATCACATGGGGCCTGGTCATGCCATCTACGAGAGGCCTCTTGCCAGCTTGAGAACCAGCGCCCTTCTGCCCGACCACCCTGCTGGGAGTGGGGATTTGGGGATATTTGGGGCAGGAGAAATCACAGACTGTACGTGTAAGGCGAGCGCAGAGGAAGAGAGCAAGCTGGGCAGTCAGGCAGAGAAAGATTTATTATAGGAAGAAAGAAAGAAAGTGACTGGCTGTGGAGAAAAACCAGTGCCCTCCCTTTACAACCAACCCTTCTTATAGCCTATTGATGGGAAATTGTGCCCCAAAGGGTGGGGGCCTTAGTTTATCTTTACCCCATAGCTGGGGTCTTGTGGTCACGTAGTCGACGGGGTCTCACGGTCAGGTGGTCATGTAGTCTTGAGAAACTGGCACCAGCAGGGAAAAACAGGATATTGTCTTAAGGAAAAACAGGATGCCCACCAGGGCAGTGTGGCCACTGTAACTTCATCCCTTGTTTGTCAGGTCACCACAATGGGTCCTATTTTAACTATACCCCTGTGAGCCCCTTGTGAACCCTAACAGTACAGTCTGCATGGGACCTCAGCTCAAAGCTGGTTCACCGTCTCCTCGTTTCAAGGCTGTAAAAATGGAGGTGAAGCTGGCAAGACAAATTTCAGAAGCATAGAGACAATCAGCGATGACACCAGGGCTCTGAGTTCACATTTCTTTCCTTTCCCCTCCCCTCTCCCCGACTGACTTTGGACCAGGCAGACCTAGAGGCCATTCAGATAGTCAGTTTAGCTGTGCTAATTCTGGGCAGGCGAGGGTCGGAGGGGAGTGCATAGCCAGGGGTGTCTGCACTCTTCATGGTGGGTATGTGGTCACCGTGGGACCTGTCCTGGTCAGACTGTCATCAGGAGGGTGGCCTGAGACTCCCCCTTTGGATCTGCACTTTGCAAATCCCCCTTGGAAAACAAAAGCATATTTGGAGGTGCTGCTATATCTCTCCGATCTACTTCTCAAGTAACCCTGAACTTCTAGCTTGAGGCTGAGGCCGGGCTCCTTGCCAGTTTGTATACACGCTGTCCATCCACAGGGGAGACACCAGAACTCGGGCTGCGTGGAGATTCCCTCTTTCGGCTGCCTGCTCAGGCTGTGTATCTTGAAGCGGGATCCACATTCCTGGCAGGTCAGCAGGGAGTCGTGTTTGACGTTGGTGGAAAAGGGCCGTTCTCGGATCCAGGACCTCTCTGCTTATATCTGTCTGCACTCCTGGGGAACAGGCTCTGACGGGGCAGAAGCCAAGTGTTGGAGGGTGTGTTTGGCTCCATCTCAGAGGATGATGGAGTCCAGTAGGCTGATGCCCAGCTCGGAAAGTTCCCTTCCCTCTATTTGTGCAGAACACATCCAGAGCTGCCTATGGGTCAGTGGTCTGTGTGGTACCCATCCGAAGTCACTGTTCACAAGAAGGCTTCCTGTGGGAAATGCACAAACAGCTGGCCTGGGATGACAAGAGTTCAGCACAGGGAAGATCGTCTGTTCCCTTCCCGACCTCTAGGACCTGGAGCTTGTTGATTTGTTCTTACCACATTCCAGCTGTCTGTGAAGTCACGTGGTAGTGTAACAGATCTCAGACCAAGTTCTGGGCTCCTGGCATGAAGCCCAAACCAGATTTGGCTTTTCCTTTCAGCACCAGTGGCTTTGATTCCTGATGGCCCATGTGGGGTCATCTTAAATGTCTGTTCATGAGGCAGGTAAACTGATTGCCTCCGGGGAAGCATTCAGTCAATACAGATGCACACCTGGAGGAAACCTACAAAGGTTAAAAAGACACACTCTTGTGAATGTGTGCTCTGTAAAATCTATTCCCAGTGATCCTTTAGCTTTCTTAAGTGATGTTTCCACATCCTTTTCTAGCCCTGGCTGACATGAGCTGACTGACGGGATTCATTGCTGGGGCCCTGGGTGAGCAAGTTGTGGGCAGAGGCTACACTGCATAAAATTAGTCCCAGTCCTCTAGTGACATGTGTGCAGACTCTAATGGGGTAAGGGAAGCACAGGTGACTTAAGCCAATGCTCCCCCCGACACATCTTTGGTGTGTCAGACAAGCTGTACCAATCAAATGGGCTCTAAATACCACCCTCCTCCTATGCCCAGCAGCTCCATGTACCAGATCAGATCATGTGACTTCTGTGGCTTCCAAAAGACATGAGCAAGACGGTGGGGCAGGGCAGGTACAGACCACAGAAAATGTCAGAGAAGTGAGTGTTTTTCTTAGGCTTAGAGTCAGCCGAGCTCTGAGGATGTTTCCATACCAGAGGACCTTATCCATGGCTGACTTATTCAACCAATATGTAAACAGAAAGAAAAAAATGTCAAGGTCATAAAACTTTTTTTCCCTGACTCTGATAAGCTCTTATCTATAGGCATATATTTTTGTGCTTCTCATTAAGTGTAAGTTCAAATCTTCAGAGACACATTTTCACGCTGCTATCTTCAAGTCCTTTATCTCTTTATGAGTTTGCAGATAAAAGACCCAAGCATGTGTAAAATCTTCCAAACTGAGGTGAACTAGATCCTTACTCTCTATTCAGAATTCTGTCACATCTGTCATTCTAATTTAAAAATGCAGCTATGAGAGAGATCTCAGAGAAGAGTATTAAAGGTAGCCTTTTCTTTTTTTTGTCATTTATTTTGACTTAACTTTGGCTTAAGGTGTGTGTGTGTGTGTGTGTGTGTGTGTGTTGTGGTTTATGCCATAATCAGCATGGATCAGCCATAGGCATACACATGTCCCCTTATTCTTCAGTCTCCCTCTCACCCCTCCAGGTTGTCCCAGAGCACCAGCTTTGAGTTCCCTGCATCATAACAACAGACTCCGACTGGCTTTTTGTTTTACTTATGTTTCAACTCTATTCTCTCAGAAAAGCTTTTTTTTTTAAAAAAAGTTAATAATTTAGAATTTTTAGAAAGAATAAAATTTAAAAAGATAGCCACCCATGAATTTCCCATCCAGATTTGAATACTTTTTAACAATACTAGAGTATGTGTGTGTACATATAGACACACACATATACCAATGAAATTTATAAAATGGGATCACTTAAAATAGTCTCTTTAAAGTCATATTTTTACATACTTTATTGTAAACTTTTTCTTTTTTTCCTACCGTGAGATTGTAATGGGTAAATATCATTCCATCCTACAGATAAACCGTAGCTTATTTAGTGAGTGCCCTCCTGTTGGAGACCTAGGTTGTTCCTATGCTGGGCTGTCACTGGGAATCCTGCGGACCCATAATGACAGTCACTGTGCTGTTTGCATGTTATCCTAGTTATTTCCTTAAGATAAATTCCTGGAAGTAGGGTCAATGGACAAAAATGTATGTAAAAATCCTAATACCCATAACTGTGTTGCCTATAAGGGGTATTGATTTATCTTCCCACAACCAGTCTGTTGCGGGGAAGGTGGGGGGGCTACTTTCTGTTTCTACTTGATGATAACTGGTAAATTAAGGTTTTGCTAATTTTTCTAAATAATACTAGATCATTGTTTTTATTTATTGGGCTGCACCCGGTCTTAGTTACAGCATGTGGCATCTTTTCTAGTTGTGGCTTGTGAGATCTAATTCCCTGACCAGGGGTAGAGCCTGGGCCCCCTGCACTGGGAGCATGGAGTCTTAGCCACTGGACCACCAGGGGAAGTCCCTGTAAGTTGGAGGTGAGGGGCCATGAAGGAGAAACAGGAGGTGAGCCCCGTGACTACCCTGAGGAGTGCCTGGAGGTGTAGGTGCAGCCCAGGGTGGGGAGCCAGGGGCTGGGGAGTCAGAGAGGGGAGGAGAGGGACACCCTGGGTGCGTATCACAGGAGAGGACAGAACCGCACAGAGAGAAGGTTCCAGTGGGTCCGCTTGGCTCTCGAGTCGGGGCTGAACATTTCGCACGTGTGAAGAAATGTCCCTCCCCGAAGCTGGAGAAGGAACCCCCTCTAAGGATTAAGGACATGGTCAGTGCCTATGTTGGGGAGATCCTGGGTGGAGATGTTAAGGGAGGAACAGCAAAACCAGGGCCTGGAGAGGAAGTGTGTTGTCCTGGGGGTGCTTTCAAAGGTTGATTTTTTTTTTTTTAATTGGAATATAGCATATCCAGAGAAGTGTGGGCAAATCATAGTGGGTTTACTGAATTTTCACTCACGCACTCGGGTAAACCAGACCAAGAAATGGCTCGCTGAAGCTCTTTTGTTGTTGTTGTGGCCCCCAGTCATTAACGCCCCCCCCCCCCCCACCCCACCCCCCACTGACCCCTCGTCCCCTCACCTAGACACTTCCAGTTTTCTCTGCAGGCGGCTGCTGCCGCTTCTCAGGTCAGCTCTGAGTGGCAGTTACGAGCTCCGGGTGGCTGGCAGAGGCCCAGAGGCTGACGTTCTCGGGGTGCCCCTGGAATTCTTTGGAACACCCTGTGGGGCCTCCCCACTGCCCGATTCCCTGACATGGGCATCCTGGCTCCGGCCTGCTGTCCGTTCTCCGTCAGCCCCGTTAGCAAGGCCCGCCCGGCTGGCAGGCAGCCCTCTTGGTGGGGTACCGGAAAGATGGCTCAAGCCCAGCTGCATTCCAGTGTCCGCTGGGCCCATGGGAAACTCTTGGGTCCTGGTCAGGCCCACGGCAGCCAATCCCCTCTTGCTTGAGCCCCTGTTCTCTCTTCTCCCATTCACATAGACACAAGTTTGTTAAGGATAGAGATCTCCCACTGGAGAAGGAGGACCAGTCTGCTTCCCGTGAGAGTTTATCAGGGTCCTCTCCCCTCACTGGACTCTGGAGAGGAGACAGGAAAAGTGACTTGTTCAGCACAAGGCTGGTGGCAGCCCATAGCTACAGCTCTGCTCTCTTCTCGTCTGAAGAGAGTGTGGTATGGGGTGTCTGGGGAGCACAGCCAGAGTTTTAAAGGTATCTAGATTTGTTATAATCCCACGTGCTGAGACATGCAGACACAGACATGCCCATCCAGAAGTCAAGTGTTTATTAGCCTCTCAGCTCCCTAGAAACAGGAGGCTCAGAAGACAGGGCCACATGGGGGGCACCAGGGTCAGCCAGGGGAGGTCACGCAGAGGAGGAAGGGTGGGTGTGCAGCAGGCAAGAGCCTTTCCTGGGGTTTCTTCAGGAAGGAACAGGCAGGGTGGGCCAAACCAGCTTATGTGTTGCTGGTTTGTATGATTCCAGTAGATTGTGCGGTGCAGGGGCTGTCCCAGTTGTCTGGTACCCAGCCCTGGGTTATTAGGGCGGGTGGACAGTAATCCAGAGTGTGAGATGTAGAAGAAGCAGTTGCCAGTGTGGCCTCTGGGTTGGCTGGTTTGCATTTGAATGGTTTTCTCAGGGACCAGTGACTCCCCCATCTCTAGGAACTAAGTCCCTTCAGGGTCAGCAAGAGCCCACTGCTGTCAAAGTGTCAGAACACAGAGAATGAAGGACATGGTTCACACAGCAGAAATACTGGCTATTTCCTAGTAAGCTTTGTAGGAGGTTTCTGGTTATTTTCAGTGCTTCTTAGAATGTATGGTACTTCAGTCCTCATCGATCCCAGCTCTGGGTCCTGGCTGTCAATTCTGAGGCAACAGGAAATAACCTAACATCCTGCTACATCAAGTAGTTGTCGCTTATGATTATCTAACATCCCTCTTAGAAATGAATTGGAAATTAAAGCAGCATAGGCTGAAATGAACTCCACGTGTGATGGGGGCTCTGCGTCTGCATTCCTTGGTCCCTAGCACCAAACCCTGAATGCCTGATTGAGACAGAAAGGAGGATACGGAGGGACTTGTGCAGAAGGAAGGGCTTCTGAACGGGCACAGGCCTACACCAGGGTCCTCTGCATCCAGGAGTCAGATTCTAATGAGGGGACTCCCCGCCAGAGGCTGCGGGGACTTTGACATCACAAGCCTGCCCCATGGAGGAGAAGGGGGTGGTTCCTGGTACTCTTGCTTCTAAAACAAGAGGTTGTGACTTCTGCCTTAACAAACAGGGCAAAAACAAAACCCGTTCACCACAGGGAGACAGGGGAGTGCGAAAAACACAGATGTGACTTCAGAAGGGCCATCTTTGAGTCTCTCTCTGATTATTTTGGTCATGGTTTCTATAGACTGCTGTGTTCTCAGCTGCAGAGGGCGGCAATAGCCTTCATCAGATGGTGGCAACAAGTCACCGAAAATGCTACAAATATGACAAGCCCCTACATTATTGTATGGCATGAGGACAAGCTAGGTCCCGCCTTCTGTGCCACGTCTCCACGGCCCTGTACGTGGTGGGTCTCGGCCTCTGTGTGTCAAGGACCTCCTTATGAAGACGCTTGCCCGGGTGGCAGTGAAGCATAAAACCTTCACATGTCCTGGAGATGAGCCCACATGCTCTAATCTAATACGTGTTTAGGCCCTGCATCCCCCAGTGGAGTTGAGTCTGTGATACAATCGTGGACACCTGTCCCCCTGACTCTCCTGTGAAGGACCTTGTATGTCTCTCAAGATGGACAGGAACTGACTCCAGAGGGCTCTCTGCCTGTGGGATGCATGCCAGACAGATCTTATCTGACCCACTGCCGCCCCGTGCTCAGCCCTCAGTGGCTCCAGGGTCCATGCTGACAGTCTTTCAACGTGTCCAGCTGATGTGCCAGAAGCTATTGAAAACCCTCAGCCTGCACCGTGCCAGCAGCGCCCTTTCAAGTCCTGAAACCCAGGCCTGTTCTGGGAGGACAAGGGCCTGAGATGCCTCTTTTCTCCTGCAGGAGACCTGGAGGTGGGGGTAACGGAACCCTCCTGGGTCCAGAGGAAGCCTTGGGTGTCCCTTTTCTCCCCTGCTCACAGATGGAGTGGTGTGTGTAGCAGATTTCTAGCTTCACCCTGAGCTGTGTGCTCTGCTGGAATGGGAGCCTTGATATGAGGGGCTGAGAGCCTCTGAGAACACTGATCCTGATGAGCAGAGGCTCAGACACTCACTCTGTTGTCTGAATAGATGCCCAGCTGTGGGGAGTGGGGGGTGGTTCTGAGCGCAGAGCGTGGTCCTTGTATTAATCTCCCAGCCCCGCATCGTCATGGTCGGGATGTGATAAACCCCAGTGACTTAAAATCACAAGCACGTAAGCTTGCCTGCTCAGTTGTGTCCAACTGTTTGCAACCAAGACACAGCATAAATGACATTGCTTTGCTGTCAGTGTGAAACGGAATAAGGAGGATGGTGAGGAGAGGTTGGTTTGGTGACCTTTGGCACCTGACAGCCTGTCCCTCACGTTTGTGTCCTGACACACCTGTTGTATTAATTCTCCTGGTTTTTTGGGTCAGGAGGTCAGGCAGGCAGGGCATGGCTGCGCTGCTCTGTGCTCCAAACAGACTGTGTCTATCCAGCACCCCATGGGCATTGACCCAACGCTTCCCTGGTCCAGGGTGGCTTCTCCGCACACCTGGCACACTGCCAGGGAGGCTGGGTGCTCCGGGCTGGCCGTGTATTGGCTTCTCCGGGGGTTCTCGCCAGCAGATGGCTCAGGGCACCAGGGGCCCTGCTGCAGTGGCATGACCTTCATGTCATTTCCTGGGCAGAGCAGTTGTGGGCCAGGTGGATTCATGGATGGGGAGAGGAAGTGACCCAGACCTGTTGAGGACGTGGGCCGGAGGACTTATGAGCATTTCCATCACGCCTTCTCCTCCTCCTCCAGGGAATTCAGGGCATCTCTTGCCTCACGTGGTCGCTGGGGAAAGCAGTGGCCATGGCTCGCCCGGCGTCGCCAGTGCCCTAGTGAGGCAGCCTGTCTGGGTGTGACCTGGGGGTGGAGGTGCCGACCCTGTGTGTGCTGTCCCCTCACTGAGAGGGAGAAGGTGGCCCCGGCAGGCATAGCTGACTGCACTTGACTGTATCCCCTGGAACTAGGTGACACACGCGACCCGTGTGTCCGCCCCCCGGTTGTCTATTGATGGAAAACTTGATGACGTGTGTCAAAGAGGCACCCCCACCCCCAGGGGGTCCCTTCACAGCCTGTCCCTCGGAAGGCAGTGAAGCTGTGCAGGTGGAGCTCCTGACCCCCATCTACCTCCAGGATGACAGCACTTAAATGTCATGAGTCCCCAGGGGGGGCTGGCTGGGGTCTCACAGAACTTGGTCCTTGATGCTCTGCAGAGCTGTGGCATCACTTCCCCTGGCCTCACAGATGAGGAGATGGGGGCCAGCAGTCCTCAGGGATGGGCCCGGCTCATGGGGGACAGCAGACCTGAGCTCTGGGCGGTCTGATCCCAGATGGTCCCCTCCCAGAAGCCCCGCCTTCAGGAGCCCCTCGAGGGACTCACATCCCCTGGCACTTCCTCCTCTGCCAGGAGGCCTGGAGCCAGGGTCAGGGAGCCTGGTTATGACCACCACCTTCCTCAGGGAAGAGCTCAGTGGGCTCCTGCAGGACAGAGCTCATTCGGGGTGCTTCCTTCCCATTGTCGTGCCCACTGGGTTCCAGCTGCTCTGGCCCCTGGAGGTCACAGGGGAGAAGGTGGGTGGAGGGCCTTTGGTTCCAAGACTTTCCTGTTACCTGAAACAACCTCGCTTACGTTCTCCCGTTGGTGGACTCCAACGGTGGAAGCAAGATGGACTTTTCTGGCTTTTGCCAGAGCCTGTGATGGCAGCGGTGCTGCTGTGGGAATTGTTGGCAGAGGGACCTCCAGGCTCCATCTGGTCTGCTTGTTGTCTTTGCCTCAGAGGCTCCATCCTTGCCTCCTTCTGGGGAGCACGCCCGGTTGTCGGCAATTGGCATCTGCTGGGAAGGAAAGGCAGTCATGGATGGGCCAGCAAGAGGAGTGGTCTTCTCCACTTCCTTAAACTGTCAGCTTTGTGATGACCTATCTATTGCCATTTTTCAGTCATGGTTATGGTCTCAATCTATGTAAAGAAGTCACTTAAAATGTGCTGTTCTGTTCAGGGCTTAGTGTCTTTCAGAAATCAATTCTGAGGAATTCTACCGGAGACAAGTTTGAACTTAGACTGTTGTCTGGCTATTTGAATCAAATGCTAGTGATTATCACTTTTCTCTTTCTGAAATTGCTTGATATTACCTTGAAAACGATATCTATAATCTTAAACTATTTTGATAAAGACTTAAATTTTTTGCTATTCAGAAGTAGACAATCCTCAGTTTGTATGTTTATTGAAGAGGGGGCCCACGAATCTCAGGCACAGATTGGGTTAATTTTAACATGAGGATGGCATTTACCACTTGGTGGCAGTGTACCCCAATGACAAGACCTTGTCAAAGAGAATACTGGGCTCTGCTAAGTGCTAAAACTACAAACCAGAAGTTATGAAGTGACAGTAACAACCCATATCTGGATTCTATTTTAGTGACAGAGCTTCTGGTTCAGCACTGTATACTTAAATGCTTTCTAAAGTCACCCTCTTTGGGAATGTCACTGTTCCCCTGATGAATATGTCTTAATTTTCCTTTACTTACAGCTAGAGAATACAGATGTAAAGATCTTGTGAAGAAAAGCCAGGAAATTAATGACTGGTGTTATTTTTTTCTCATTGTAAAAATTAAGTTTCATTAAGAATGTTTTAAATATTTAAGATAAAGTGTTTGTGTATGACTAGACTGATAGGCCCGTTCCTTACGTACAGATTTTATAAGTCAGCGAGGAGGTCCATGTAAAGTTTTCTGTTTGCCGAGAAAGTAATTCCAAAACAATTCTGGAAGGAACCAGGGGTGCTTCTGTCTCTGGGAAAATCTAAACCCGCAGGACATCAACTGAGGGTGTCCTCTGGAGGGGCGGTTTGGTAGGATGTGGGAGGAAAAGGGGTGATTTTTCATCCTTGTATGTGCTGCCATAGTCACGTACCTAAGTTTGTAACCGGCAAAGACGAAGCTGTGTTTTGCATCTGAAGGGAGTGTTGGAGATACTGAGAATCCGGAAGACCAGTGGCCCCGGGACTGAAGCAGGCTTGGGGGACACACTGGGCCCCTGGGCAGAGTGCGTGAATCGCGTCCCCAGCGGACACGTGCTGCAGCAGAGGCGGGCAGAGCTGCTGCTCTGCACCTTTCATTGCAAAGCTCACTTCCGAGCCAGAGTTAGTGGGGACACGGGAAGCGGCAGTTATCTCAGTTGTGCAGGGTCACCTAGGGCCTGGCTTCTTTGCCAGGGACGAAGAAGGAGGGCACATGACTGCACGCTGCTTGGATGTGCTCTCAAGAAACACTCTGAAAAAAAAAAGAAACACTCTGGGTGGCTTTATGATTCAGACTTACTTACCATTTTGTATAATTTAGATATATTGTATATACTATATTTTATTGAAAATTTATTTCTAATTAGGAGGCTACCCTTATGTGGGCAAAGGTGGGATCTTGTGAAGATAGCATTTCCTCAGACCGTGCTGTAGTGCCTACGAGACCAGATTGGAGTTTCATGTTGTTCAGAGTTTGAATCCTCCTGGCTAATGCATCTGGCATTGAAAAATGGAACAACAGACAACACAAACTACAACCTTTAGGGAGCCTCTGGTGGTATGACCAGACTCTTAGGGTCGTATTACACAGTCCTTTCACTTAGACCTTCCATCATCTGTATGTAACAAAGATGACAGTCTCTGTTGTAAAGATGAGTAATTCAAGTCTCAGAAGGTAAACGACTTGGTTAATTAAGTTCAGACAGCTAGTTGCGTGTAGAACTGGGACTCAAATCCTAGTTTCTGATCTATGTGATGTCCCGATTCAGTCTTGGGAAAAAGTGAGGCCTGACTCCCTCAAGGGATGGAGGGAGCCCTGGAGGCCTTGGGGACCTGGGTGGGATCTTCTCCTTGAGTGAGGAAGGGGCAGGCTCCTGATATGAACAGTCTTCCACACTCTCCCCTGGGTACCTTTTCCCCCGTTCTTTCCTCCTATCTTCCCTCCATACAGGCCATCCCCATCAGCTACCCAGGCTTCCCCAGGTTCCCAGGCATGCTGCCTTCCCTTGTACTTTTCTTCCTTCCCGGAATGTGCTTCTCCCTCACCTTTCACCTGCTGGACCTCCCCTGACCCTGGACATCAAGTCAAGATACCCAAATGTATGCTCACCTGTGGCCTTTTCTGCTCTTACTGATCCAAAATGATTTTTTTTTCCTGAACCCAATTTTTTCAATTGAAAAAAATCATGGCAAAACACACAGAACATAAAATTTAAACTTATTTTTAAATGTGCACGTAAGTGGCACTGACCACCCCGCAACTTCAGAACTCTCTTCATTTTGCAAAATTGAAACTCTGTCCATGCTAAATAGCTCTCAATTCCCTCTGCCCCCTCCCCACCCCTGTCTCTCAGCATACTGCTTTCTGTCTCCATGAATTTGACCGATTACACCTCATAAGTGGCATCATACAGTACTTATCTTTCAGGGACTAGCTTATTTCACTCAGATTCATTAGTGTTGTGGCTCATGTCAGAGTGTCCCTCCTTTTTCATGGTGAATAATATTCCATTCAACTCAGATGACCATTATATCTAATACTGTGGGCAAGAATCCCTTAGAAGAAATGGAGTAGCCATCATAGTCAACAAGAGAGTCTGAAATGCAGTACTTGGGTGAAATCTCAAAAATGACAGAATGATCTTGGTTCATTTCCAAGGCAAACCATTCACTATCACTGTAATCCAAGTCTATGCCCTAACCAGTAATGCTGAAGTTGAACGGTTCTATGAAGACCTACAAGACCTTTTAGAACTAACACCCCCCAAAAGATGTCCTTTTCATTACAGGGAACTGGAATGCAAAAGTAGGAAGTCAAGAAACACCTGGAGTAGCAGGCAAATTTGGCCTTGGAGTACAGAAAGAAACAGGGCAAAGGCTAATAGAGTTTTGCCAAGAGAATGCACTGGTCATAGCAAACACCCTACTCCAACATCACAAGAGAAGACTCTACACATGGACATCACCAAATGGTCAACACTGAAATCAGATTGCTTATATTCTTTGCAGCCAAAGATGGAGAAGCTCTATAAAGTCAGCAAAAATAAGACCGGGAGCTGACTGTGGCTCAGATCATGAACTCCTTATTGCCAAATTCAGACTTAAATTGAAGAAAGAAGGGAAAACCACTAGACCATTCAGGCATGAACTAAATCAAATCCCTTACGATTATACAGTAGAAGTGAGAAATAGATTTAAGGGACTAGATCTGATAGACAGAGTGCCTGATGAACTATGGACAGAGGTTTGTGACATTGTGTAGGAGGCAGGGATGAAGACCATCCCCAAGAAAGACAAGTGCAAAAAAGCAAAATGGCTGTCTGCAGAGGCCTTACAAATAGCTGTGAAAAGAAAAGAAGTAAAAGGCAAAGAGAAAAGGAAAGATATACCCATTTGAATGCAGAGATCCAAAGAATAGCACGGAGAGATAAGAAAGCCTTCCTCAGTGATCAATGAAAAGAAATAGAGGAAAACAATAGAATGGGAAAGACTAGAGATCTCTTCAAGAAAATTAGAGATACCAAGGGAACATTTCATGCAAAGATGGGCTCAATAAAGGACGGAAATGGAATGAACCTAACAGAAGCAGAAGATATTACGAAGAGGTGCCAAGAATACACAGAAGAACTGTACAAAAAAGATCTTCACGACCCAGATAATCACGATGGTGTGGTCACTCACCTAGAGCCAGACATCCTGGAATGTGAAGTCAAGTGGGCCTTAGGAAGCATCACTATGAACAAAGCTAGCAGAGGTGATGGACTTCCAGTTGAGCTATTTCAAATCCTGAAAGATGATGCTGTGAAAGTGCTGCACTCAATATGCCAGCAAATTTGGAAAACTCAGCAGTGGCCACAGGACTGGAAAAGATCAGTTTTCATTCCAGTCCCAAAGAAAGGCAATGCCAAAGAATGCTCAAAGTACTGCACAATTGCACTCATCTCACACGCTAGTAAAGTAAAGCTCAAAATTCTCCAAGCCAGGCTTCAACAATATGTGAACTGTGAAATTCCAGATGTTTAAGCTGGTTTTAGAAAAGGCAGAGGAACCAGAGATCAAATTGCCAACATCTGCTGGATCATCAAAAAAGCAAGAGAGTACCAGAAAAACATCTATTTCTGCTTTATTGACTATGCCAAAGCCTTTTACTGTGTGGCTCACAATAAACTATGGGAAATTCTTAAAGAGATGGGCATACCAGACCACCTGACCTGCCTCCTGAGAAATTTGTATGCAGGTCAGGAAGCAACAGTTAGAACTGGACATGAAACAACAGACTGACTCCAAATAGGAAAAGGAGTACATCAAGACTATATATTGTCACCCTGCTTATTTAACTTTTATGCAGAGTACATCATGAGAAATGCTGGGCTGGATGAAGCACAAGCTGGAATCAAGATTGCTGGGAGAAACATCAATAACCTCAGATATGCAGATGACACCACTCTTATGGCAGAAAGTGTGGGAGAACTAAGGAGCCTCTTGATGAAAGTGAAAGAGGAGAGTGAAAAAGTTGGCTTAAAACTCAACATTCAGAAACTAAGATCATTGCATCTGGTCCCATCACTTCATGGGAAATAGATGGGGAAACAGTGGCAGACTTTATTTTGGGGGGCTTCAAAATCACTGCAGATGGTGACTGCAGCCATGAAATTAAAAGACGCTTACTCCTTGGCAGGTAAGTTATGACCAACCTAGAGAGCATATTAAAAAGCAGAGACATTACTTTGCCAACAAAGTTCCATCTAGTCAAGGCTATGCTTTTTCCAGTAGTCATGTATGGATGTGAGAGTTGGACTATAAAGAAAGCTGAGCACCAAAAAATTGATGCTTTTGAAGTGTGGTGTTGGAGAAGACTCTTGAGAGTCCCTTGGACTGCAAGGATATAACAACCAGTCCATCCTAAAGGAGATCAGTCCTGCGTGTTCATTGGAAGAACTGATGTTGAAGCTGAAACTCCAATATTTGGCTACCTGATGCGAAGAGCTGACTCACTGGAAAAGACCCTGATGCTGGGAAAGATTGAATGTGGGAGAAGAAAGGGAAAACAGAGGATGAAATGGTTGGATCGCAACACTGGCTCAGTGGACGTGAGTTTAGGTAAACTCCACGAGTTGGTGATGAATAGGGAGACCTGCAGTCCATGCAGTAACAAAGGGTCAGACACGACTGAGCGACTGAATTGAACTGCACTGAATATTCCATGGTATGGATCCACAACACCTTGTTTCTCTGTTCATCTGTTCATAGCTACACTTGAGTTGCTTCCAGTTCTGGGCTGTTATAACTAACGCTGCTGTAGAACCAACTTGTTTCTGCTTTGTTGGATAGATATGTCTTCTCCTGGAGGCAGCATCAGGCAGCCAAGGACATGGGATTGGAGCTTAAGACATGGAGAGGGAGGGATGGCTTCTCTCCAGGGGCCAGGGACTGGGTCCTCCATCCCTGGGACCCTTCACCCTCCTCATGATGAGTGTGGATGACCCACCTGTCCTCAGGCCTGGGCTACTGTTTTTCCCACTTCAGAGGAGTGAGACTCAGCCACATCCCTTTGGGACTGGAGGCTGCTTGTTAAAGCACTTGAAGTGACGCAGGACTTTGGAACAATATTCTAGTACAAGAGATGCATCTGGAGGCTGCTCTGGGATTTGTGGTGGAGCTGAACCTCAGTGATAAACTATGAGAAGCAGAAAGATGGGTTCTGAGACAAGTACAGGAGACAGCAGTCGTCAAAACATGCCCCCTCCCCCAAGGGAATACCAAAGTCAGGATATAATTTGCTTTTTCTGAGATGGTCAGGTGATCTGTTCCCTCTTACCTTTTCTGTTCTTGTGTTCACTTATCAAAGCCTTGTAAGGGGTCTATTCTGTACTGTAGAAGGTGGATATTTAAACATGCAGAGATTTCATACCTCACAGATCCCATTGTTTAGAAAGACCAAGGTGGCACAGAGGAAAATGGTGACCAAAGCAGACGGGATTGAGTCCAAGATACTCGAAATCAGTGACCTCAGTACACCTTATGGGGAGGAGTCTTTAGTCCCAGATGCAATCTGGGAGAGCTGCTTGGAGGAGGGAGCACTTTTTGGTTGGGTTCCTTGGAATGCCTCTCTGAGTCTGTATTAGTATATTTCCTCATTAGGGACACTTGGATTTCTCAGCTAGGGAAAGAAAAAAAAGATGGTTGATTCCACAAACTAACTGCTGGTACAACTGGGATTTGGCCGTTGATATTTGTTGTCTTGACATGAAAGTTTGAGACTTTCTGAGGCCTTTTAGTTTTTTTAAAAAACATTTATTTTATTTATTTGGCTACACCAGGTCTTAGTTGCAGCATGTGGGATCTCATTCCCTGACCAGTTATGGAACCTGGGCCCCTTGCATGGGGAGCATGGAGTCTTAGCCACTGGACCACCAGGGAAGTCACTGAATCCTTTCAGTTTCAAGATTTGATTTTTCCAGAGTTTTCAGAGTAGGAACTGAGCTGCAAGCTTGCAGTACAGTTGAAAAGAAACAGGTATGGAAAAAAGGCTTACACATTTCTCCTTTTCTCTGTCAGGTTTATATCAAAGCATTTTCTTTTCCCCAGATCCCCATCTTTGACCCTTAATCCTGTAATCTTAAGGGAATTTGAGAAACTAAAGGACTGGTGCTCCAGCAAAGATGTGACCAGAGAGTTTGCCAGCAGAACTAAACTTTTATGAAAAGCAGGATAGGAGTGAGAAAAAGATGTTAATGGGTGGGCAGTGGAGGACAGTTTGGTCAGGTAAAGATTCAACAGGAATGTAAAGGATGCTCGCAGGATGACCTGGGACATCAAAATAAGAGCACTCTTGAGCTGTATTCTTTCATACAATAAGGAAATGGTTGGTCTAGTCTGAAAGCCCAAAAACAGTTGAGGCCTGACAGCTTGGGGAAGAATCCTCAGGTCAGTTATAAGAAGTTGAGACTGGGGTGGATGGTAAAGTACAAGAAAGCTTCTGTCACTAAACACATTTCTCTTATCACAACAGAGCAGCAGTCTCAGGTCAGCTCTTCAGGCAAAGTAGAGCGTCAAATCTCGTTGAAGAAATGTATTCATCTCCTTATTCTTTCATTCATTCAAATAGAATTGAGCACACCCTAGGCAGTAGGCACTTCTCCAGACTCTGGGGACATAGTGGTGAATATATATGTATTTATATCCTGGGCTTCCCAGGTGGCGCTAGTGGAAGGGAAACTGCCTGTTAATGCAGGAGACATAGGAGACGTGGGTTCAATCCATGGGTTGGGAAGATCCCCTGGAGAAGGCAATGGCTGCCCACTCCAGTATTCTTGCCTGGAGAATCCCACAGACGGAGGAGCCTGGTGGGCTACAGTCCATGGGATCGGAAAGAGTCGGACAGGACTGAAGTGACTTGGCATGCATTCATGTATATGTCAGAAAATATAGCCCCTTCTCTGAAGAAATAATTCTTGATGAAGGCAGTCAATAAACAAACAAAAATATCAGATAGCTGTGTGGTCTAGAGAAAAAGAAATAAATCTGGGGAAGGGGATAATATTAGTTTCCTTTGAAGAGCAGTGGGATCATGGGTAAAGTGGACACAGGCCATGAGGGCAGAGGGTGCCGGGAGGATGCTGTTTAGGCTTCTGGTGCTGAGAGGATGAAGCTGCTGCTTGTTGAAGTGGAGAAGAATAGGTTTTGCTGACATAGGAATGAGAGTTTGATTTAAGACATGTTAAGCTGGAGAGGATCTTTGGTGTCCAGGTAGGGAGGCAGGAGTCTAGAGTTCAGGAATAGAGTGTCAGCTGCAGATGGTTTAGGAAGCAACATTCAGAAAACGAAGATCACGGCATCTGGTCCCATCACTTCATGGGAAATAGAAGGGGAAACAGTGGAAACAGTGTCAGACTTTATTTTGGGAGGGCTCTAAAATCACTGCAGATGGTGACTGCAGCCATGAAATTAAAAGACGCTTACTCCTTGGAAGAAAAGTTATGACCAACCTAGATAGCATATTGAAAAGCAGAGATATTACTTTGCCAACTAAGGTCCGTCTAGTCAAGGCTATGGTTTTTCCAGTGGTCATGTATGGATGTGAAAGTTGGACTGTGAAGAAAGCTGAGTACCGAAGAATTGATGCTTTTGAACTGTGGTGTTGGAGAAGACTCTTGAGAGTCCCTTGGACTGCAAGGAGATCCAACCAGTCCATTCTGAAGGAGATCAGCCCTGGGATTTCTTTGGAAGGAATGATGCTAAAGCTGAAGCTCCAGTACTTTGGCCACCTCATGCGAAGAGTTGACTCATTGGAAAAGACTCTGATGCTGGGAGGGATTGGGGCAGGAGGAGAAGAGGACAACAGAGGATGATATGGCTGGATGGCATCACTGACTCGATGGACGTGAGTCTGAGTGAACTCCGGGAACTGGTGATGGAGAGGGAGGCCTGGCGTGCTGCGATTCATGGGGTCGCAAAGAGTCGGACATGACTGAGTGACTGAACTGAACTGAACTGAACTGATTTGGGATTTAATCAGCCAGCCAGAGAAGAGTTTCCAGGATGGGGCCCTTGGGTCCTCCAGCATTTAGAGGCTGGAAGGGTGAAACACAACCAAAGGAGGAGGTCAAAGGGCATGGCCAGTGGGGTAGGAGGACATGAAAAGTAGAGAGAGTGGGCATGGGGTGGGGGGATCTGTGTCAAGTACAGCAGGCTCTGAGAACTGATCATGGGATGTGACTTTCACAGGTGCATGACCTTCATTGCAGGAGTATGAACCAGGGGTCAGAACCAGGTGGCCATGGGTTCAAGAGGGCCTGGGAGAGCAACTGTCCAAACTTGGTGTCTCCGACTCCTTCAGGAATTTACCTTTTCAAGAAAAGCAGAAAAATTCCAGTAACTAAACGTGAAAGTGACAGTGAAAGCGAAAGTGGCTCAGTCATGTCCAACTCTTTGCGACCCTGTGGGCTATACAGGCTATATCCTCTAGGCCAGAATACTGGAATGGGTAGCCTTTCCCTTCTCCAGGGGATCTTCCCAACCCAGGAATCAAGCCGGAGTCTCCTGCACGAAGTTGGGGTCAAAGAAGGGATCCTCTTTTCAAGGTGGGAGATAATGTAGCATTGTATATCCTGATAGAGATGATATAAGAGGGATGGAAAAATGGATGATGGGGAGTGATGGCAGGGTTGTTGAAGTGATAGCTCTGAACAGGTAAGAACTTGTGGGATCCAGGGTCAAATGGAAGAATGAGCTTTATCCAGGAGGACAGATAATTAATCCATAAAAATAGGAAGGTGCCAGGAAAGGTTTGAATGGGCACAGATATACCCATGAGCTTGGTAAGTGGGGCGGTAAGAATGCACAAAAGGGTTTGTCTTCTGTGTTTGGTTTTGGTTTCTTCTATGTTGTCAGAAAAAGTAGAATCAAGGGCACTAGCGGAGGGGATGTGAATGATTGGAAGGCAGAGGTGATGATGTTGCCCAGAATGAAGCGATTAGGGCAACGTGGCAGATGGCCGAGTGCACCCACTTGGGATGGGTGGCCATTCGTTTGTTTTGTTTTTTAATTTTAATTGGAGTAGAGTTGCTTTACAATGGTGTGTTGGTTTCTGCTGTTCAAGAGTGTGAATCAGCCGTCAGTGCACAGGTATCCCCTCCCTCTTGTGGCCATTCATTTAAAGTGACTGGTCCTCATGGTCAGATGTTTTCCTCTGGCGGTGTTCAGATGCACAGGTTAAGGCTCAGGAGGGGACGAGGGCACTAAAGGAGGGAGAGGAGAGGAGTCGAGGTAACAGGTGAGGAAGTGGTCATGATGGACTCTGGGTTCTAAACTTAGTGAGAAGGAGAAGTGAGGATGAGAAGAATGAGGATGGAGGGAGCTTGCTGGACGGACGGATGGAGGTCCTGGAGGGGTTGGCAGGATTGTTAGTGTCCAGACAGCTGCAAGGCATGAGCTTGGGACAGCAAGGGGCAGTCATGACTGACTCATTAGGGAGAAGCGATTAGGGCTGGGGGCTGGTGGGCACTGTTAAAGGAAGAACCGGATCACCAGGATCATCCACATATGGATGATAACCAAGAACGATGCAGGAGTGTTAATGAAGAGAATTAAGAACTAAGTCTTCAAGGAACTAAGGGAAGTCTTCTAGAAGTCTGCTGACAGCTGAGACATAGAGGGCTGCCCAGTGGTGAGATTGAGGGTGCTGGGGCAGAGGGCAGAGAGGGACCAGCTGTGAGGAGCAGGAAGCACAGACCCCATCTGCAGGTCCTTGGCCTGAGGTGTGTGAAGGAGAAGGTGCTAAACACCCAGGAGGTCTTGAGGGAGAGCTGTGTCCTCAGGGGAAGCCAGGTTTTACTTATAGCATACAGTGTTGGATGAGGGTAGGGAGATGGGGCTGTGCCAGGTGATGTCCAGAGCAGAAGTGTGAGGAGTAGGGGCTGGAGAACCCTGGCTTCCTGAGGTGCCCAATTTCAGCCAGGAGATGGTCCATGGTGCCTTCCAAGGCCTATAGGGGGAGTAAGGCCTTTGGAACAACATGGGGCCATGTTGGGCTGGCCTTGGCCAGGAGCCCGGGGGAGGGGGGAGTCCCTGGGCCCCCATCTTCACTCTGTTTCTGGTACTTTGCAGCCTGGAGGGACAATGTTATAGCTTGAACTCTGGGACCCTCCTTCCTGGCTGTGTTAGGGCCACAAAAGGGCGTTGCCATCACGTTCTCAAGTCATGTAGATAAGACATGGAGCAGCCTCCTTTTTGGAAGTTGCTTTAAAATGAGACTTGTTGAAAGTAACAGTTGGCTGGATCCGGAGGTGGGCTCGCAAGCCTGAAACATCATGTTTGAGGTTTAGTTATTGTCCTTAGTGAACAGACCTCCAGATTCTGTTCGTTCTCTAAATAGATTCTAATTGTCCAAATAGATTCACATTTGGTTTCACGATTGGAAGATAAAAGATCACTTCTCCCTAATGATAAACAAAAGAATGTTTTCTCAACTGAAAAAAAAGGTTAAACTCCTATTCATCATGTTTTGTCTTCAAACCTTTGATAAAAGAAACTTTGGTTTTTACCATTTATAGCGATTAAAAAAGGTAGAGTTTTGGGTTCAGTAAATATAGTTTATGAAAGCAATTTCAACACACATATGTGACCTGAACAGAAAAAAAATGTAAGAACCAAAGTCCGCTCCATAGAAGGGCTGAAATATCTCTTCTTGGGTTTTTCTTCTTTTTCTGAAGTGATTTCAGGGGAGAGAGCCACTACTTAATTTTATACTAACACAGGAAAGAGATTCTGAGAAGATCATTTATTAAATAGGCGGTTTAGGGTGGGAAGCGTTTAGGGTGATATCTAGGAACTAAGGGCTTCCCTGGTGGCTCAGATGGTAAAGAATCTGCCTGCAATGCGGGAGACCTGGATTTGACCCCTGGGTTGGGAAGATCCCCTGGAGAAGCGAATGGCTACCCACTCTAGTATTCTTGCCTGGAAAATGCCATGGACGGAGGAGCCTGGAGGGCTACAGTCCATGGGGTCACCATTACATCGAAAAGAGTCAGACGTGACTGAGCGACTAACACGCTGGGAATTAAATGGAGGGAGTAATGAGCAGAATTTGAGTAGAGAGATGGAAATAGGAAGTATTTTATTGAGCCTTTTATAGACAGTGTTTAGATTTACTTAAAAAATTGTATTGGAGTATCATTGCTTTACAGTGTATTAGTTTTTACTGTACAGCAAAGTGAATCAGCTATATGTATGTGTGTGTGTGTGTATGTGTGTGCATTCAGTCGCTCAGTTGTGCCTAACTCTTTGCAACCCTATAGACTGTAGCCTGCCAGCCTCCTCTGTCTGTGGGATTTTATAAGCAAGAATTCTGCAGTGGGTATAGCCATTTCCTCCTCCAGGGGATCTTCCTGACCCAGGATCAAAAATGTAAACAATAGAGGGTCATTTGATGTGAAGAAACTCAGCTAAGAAAAAACTACTGTAGAAGGAATGAAGCCTCTGGGGTCACAGCATAAATATTCAGTACTGCTCTGTGTGGGGGTGGTCTCATGACTCAGGGCACATTTCCACAGGGGAAGTGAACAATGGAGCACCACGAGGGAGCATCTGCCCATGTCTTCAGAAGTCTATGCTCACTCCCTGGATGACATCTCAGGGTATTACTAAATACTCCCTTTATACTTCTGACTTCTGCACTTCTATCTCCAGCCTGGATCACTCCTCTTCAGTGTGTGTGCGTACATGTGTGCGTGTGGGTAACTCAGTTGTGTCCCATCCTTTGCAACCCCATGGACTGTAGCCTGCCAGGCTCCCCTGTCCACGGGATTTCCCAGGCAAGAATTTTGGAGTGAGTTGTCACTTCCTATTCCAGGGGATCTTCCTGACCTAGGAACTGAACCCATATCTCTTTTGTCTCCTGCCTTGGCAGGCAGATTCTTTACCACTGTGACACCTGAGAAGCCCCTCTTCACTCTGGATGGCCCTCAACTCCTGATTTCCTTCCAGATAGCTTTACTGAGGTGTGTAGTGAGAATCTCAAATATGACTCATGGGGCAGCTAGCCTCCAAGATGGCCTCAAGGATCTAAGCTCCTGCCCCTCTCACTTGGCCCTGTGAATGACCCCGATCAGAACCACCCATTAGTGGGGATCAGACACTGAGACAGTGAAGTCGGGCTATTTAATCTACTAAGTTTTGGGGTCATTTGTTACACTGCAATGGAAAATAGATAAAATCCAAAACAAACTCCCAATCCTCCCCAGAATTCTTCCTGCGTTCTTTCCTGTTGCTCTTAATGGTAATCCTGTCCTTTCAAAAAAGCTCAGACCAGAAATACTGGTGTCATCTTTGAATGATGAGATGGAGTCTTCCCTATGTTTCTCAAATCCCACATCCAGTTTTACACCAAATCCCTGTTGGCTCTATCTTTAAACTATATGCATAATCTGACTACGTACCACCTCTACCGGTCCTATTGTGGTCTAACGGCTTAGACTCTAAACCACTATCCTTTCTTGACTGGATTATGGCATGGCTCCTGTTGGTTTCTCTAATTCTGACCTTGTCCAATTTGTACATTCACAATAAAGCATCCAGAGTTATCTTAACAATATAGATCAGATTATGTCTTTCCTCTGATTAAATCTCTCTGAAGGCTTCCAATCTCACTTAAGACAAAAGCCACAGTCCTTTCAGGGGCTCTGATATCTGTTACTTGTCCTTCCTCTGATCTCACCTTGTATCTTCCCTCTGGCTCTCTTTCCTCTAGCCACACTGGTACCATTATTTTTACTCCCAACAGGGAAGGAGCAATTCTGTCTTAGACTTTATACTCATGGTCCCCTCTGCCAGGAATCATTCTTTTTGATAACCGCGGGGTCTTTTTTCTTGTTCTACATTATACAAGTCTCCCTGGGGACAATTCTATTTAAAATTGTAGCCTCCATCCCTGCCCTCCACCTTTCCTGCTTTTTTTTTTTTTTTTTTCTTAGCTTTATCACCCTCTGATCCTGTACTTCAGATATTGTGTATCTTGTGTCTCTCCCTCCACTAGAAGGCAAGCCCTGGAGAGCTTTGTCTCTTCTGTGCACGGATGTATTTCAAGTCCCAGGAGCAGTGCCTGGTTCCTGCTATAGCTTTATTGTGCTTTGCAGATAACCTCATATTTTACATATTGAAGGTTTGTGGCAATCCTGTGTTGAGCAAGTCTGTCACTGCTATTTTTCCAACACCATTTGCACACTTTGGTCTCTGTGTCATCTTTTGGTAATCCTTGCCATGTTTCAAGCATTTTCATTATTATATCTGTTATGGTGATCTGTGGTCAGTGATCTTTAATATTAGCAGTATGACTTGCTGAATGTTCAGTTGATGGTTAGCCTTTTTTAGCAGTATCTTAAAATTAAGGTATACTCATTGTTTTTCTAGACATAATGCTACTTTTTTGCACACTTATTTGACTACAGTATAGTGTAAACATCACTTTTATGTGCACTGGGAAACCAAAAAATTCATATGACTCATTGTAGTATTCAGCTTATTGTGCTGATCTAGAACCAAACACACAGTGTCTCCAAAACATGTCTATAGGCCCTCAAATATTTTTTGAAAAAGTAAACACTATAAACAGAAAGTAATATCATACTGTTTGTAAAAGAGGAAAATCTAAAAGATCCTAATGTACTTTAAAAATTATTAAAAGTGAAAGGAGAAGCATGAAAAAAGGTACTGTTTAAATCACTCAGACTTGAAAAAGAATTGAATATCACTTCCAGAAATGATAACAACAGCAACTAAAATGTAAAAAGACCATAAGGAATTAGAGTTAGAAGACAGATCTGAGGAAGCCACTCAGAATGGGGCACAGAGATAGGATGAGATTAAAATCATGAAGAAAGAAATTGAAACCTGGAATGAGAAGGGCTGGCGTAGGTGCCGAATAGAAGTTTCATCAGCAGAAAGCAGTGACAGTGTGGGAGAGGAGATAATTAACAAGACCATGGCAGAAAATTCTCCATATTTGAAACAAAACATAAACCTTTAGCGGAGAAGGCAATGGCACCCCACTCCAGTACTCTTGCCTGGCAAATCCCATGGACGGAGGAGCCTGGAAGGCTGCAGTCCATGGGGTCGCTAAGAGTCAGACACTGAGCAACTTCACTTTTACTCTTTACTTTCACGCATTGGGGAAGGAAATGGCAACCCACTCCAGTGTTCTTGCCTGGAGAATCCCAGGGACGGGGGAGCCCAGAGTCAGACACGACTGAAGTGACTTAGCAGCAGCAGCACCATAAACCTTTAGACTAAAATAATAGAGTCCCAAGCAGGACTGTAATCTATATCTAGACACACTGAGGTAAAACTATAAGATATTGGGAAGGGAAAAATTTCAAATATAGCGACAGAATAAAAGAGTGCTCACAACTGTGAGGCTGACAGCAGGTTCTTCATAAGTAATATTATTTGTCAGGATACAATGTAAATATGCTGTCAGTCAGCTAATGGAAACAACCATTATCCTAGAATTCTATACCCAGCTAAAAGTATCATTCAACAATGGGGTGGGGGGAATAAGAGCATTTTCAGCTCTTTAGCAAAGAAGCTTTGCTGAAATAACTACTGAAGTATGTACATCAGGAAGGAGAAAATTGAATACAGAGGTTTGAAGAGGGTTGGAGTTACATTGCTATGAAACAAATTTTCTCATAGTGCTAAACATTGACTTACAAACAAGAGGAGAGGATTACAAACAGGGAGAAATTAAAATACTGAAACAATAAAGTGGCAGATGGGAGAAGGGAGATCAGAATTGAATGGTTCTAAGACCTGGTGGTGAGAGATTTTGATTGACTTTGTTGTTTTTTTTCAAGGTGTCAAGTATGCATAAACATAGATTAAAATGTATAATTTTCAAGCTGGCAAAGGGGCAGAGGAGAATGAAGAAAACATTACCCATTTAATAGAAGTCAGACAAGGAGAAAAATGGTCAAAAATTGAGGAGAAAAACCTGAACCAGGAAAGTACTAAAGAGAGGAAATTTGATTAGTGGTGTTATCAGATAAAATTAATTTGAAAGCAAATAGCATTGGTGTAGATGAAGATTATATGAGTGAGAAGCAAAAAAATTCACAGGTAAGGTACAAAGCTAGTCTAATAACCTAGATTCAAATATATAAGGAAACAATGGACAGAACTTCAAAGAAAAATTAACAAATTTGCAACGATGGTAAGAGATGTTAACATATCTGTACCAGAAACTAATGAAAGAAGACAAAATATTAGTCAGGCTGTACTAGATACGAGCAACATGATTAACAAAGGTGACTTAATGCTTCAGTCATGATTAACAAGGATGACTTAATGTCAAAGTGCATATTCTTGGATACAAACCTCCTGCCACTTTTTAAAAAGTACATATTTACTGACTATAAACACCACATAATTGATATCATATAAAATATATTCCTTGGGAGGGAGGTTCAAGAGGAAGGGAACATGTATATACCTGTGGCTGATTCATGTTGATGTGTGGCCGAAACCAACACAATATTGTAAAGCAATTATTCCCCAATTGAAAAATAAATACAAGAATATATTCCTTGATCACAATGTACATTTTTAAAGTAAAGATGAAAATCTCCTATTCTTTGGAAGTGAAATAAATATACTTACAAGAAGTAGTTAAAGATAAAATTGTATTGGAAATTGTGAAATAATCAGAACCTCTTCATAATCATTGCAATATGTGCCAAAAGGTGAGGATCAGATTTATATAATAGAAAAAACAAAAGATTGAAAAGTAAGTGAATGAATTATTCAAGCCATAAGGTTAGCAAGAGAAAACCAGAAAAAGAAATCATATGTAGAAGAAATAGATGACAAAAAGTAAGATAGTGAAAAAAGCAATGCATATTCAGTAAAACAGCACAACACAAAGAAGAAATTAAGTCACCCACCCATTTCATTATGCACAGGTGCTCCCTGTTAATATATTGGTGCAGATCTTTCCAGTTTTTTGTGAAGTGATGGAACCCATGCCAGAGCTGTGTTTCACTTACAGAAAGTTTGGGTTTTCAGAGCAGGGAAATGTTTGGAAGTGGTGATGGAGAGAAAGTAAGCTTTCTATTTTGGGGTTTTGATACAAATGGATTTAGGAGGAAAATGCCAACTTGAGACAGTGGTGGTGATACCTATCGTTAAGGACTCTGTTGTGCAAGGAAGAGGCCAAGGTTTTCTGAAAGGAGATTGGGGACACGTGAGAGCTTCCTGGTGAAAAACCCGGAGCTGAGAGGTAACGTTGAGAGGGCTGTGGAACAGGGGGCTGGGTGGTAAAGTGGGAGCCAAGGTCTAGTGATGCTGGATTCTTCTGACTGGGCCACCTGGAAGGGACTGGTCCCCAGGCAGGTGGGCGTGACCAGACTGTTCCTGTTGTGTGGTCTGGCAGAGAGCTGGTGAGTGGTCAGTTTGAGTTGTGGTCTTTATACTTAACAAGACGGTGAGGGGGCTTGTGGGGAGGGGGTTGGGGGAGGGGGAGGCAGCCCCTGATTACTTCTGCCGTTACATTATCCACGTCTTCTGTCAGTGTCTTCTTCTAATTTCTCGTCTACTGAGGGCAGCAGGTTTTTCAGCTTTACTATGAACTACCTTCTTCTGCTGATTCCAGGCTTAGGGGTGCAAGGAAAAGGTTGCAGCCTGAGCCTGGTGTGCCGTCTAGATCTAGGCGGAGCTTCCATTTTGACTTTATTTTCCAGTGGCAATGGGGTTCAAGTTCTCTCTGCTTGCTCCTTTAAAAGGCAAGTCTTTCCAGGGTTCACAGTAACCAATGAAAGCTTTCTAAAATGAACAAGGCAGGCCAGGATACAAGAAACCTCTAATGAAGGGAGATCAAAGACATTGTGTTCTGTTTGTCCCCTGCCCACTCCCCGTTCCCCCCCACCCCCAAGTACTCTGTGCTTCATCCCCAAAGAAACCTGCAGAACAGGCTTATTTTTTCCTGAAAACCTAATGCGTTCGCTGTGGCCTCAGGAGGAGTCTGCACACATGCCACTGCCTTTGATCAAAAGTCCATTCCTGTAACTCAGATGACTCAGGCAGAAGATGCCTGTGCCATTTTACAGGTGACGGTAAACTCAGCGTCTTCCACATGCCTCTCCTCCTGGCAGACTTCTGGCTGCACTGTAAGCCTTGGGCCGAGACAGAAGAGTGGACTCTGGTTATCAAAGCTTCGTCTAAATAAGCTGGGACCGTGCTGTAGCTGTCTTGGCTTTAGAGCTAGGTATATGGGCAGTCTGCCTTGGAGGCTCTCCAAAGTGGAGATGGTTACTGAAGTATTAAAATAAAAAAAAAAAAAAGACCTCCTTATAAGGAAGATTCACCTCGAGGAAGGCCCCGGCATCGACTCAGCCACTAGCACGAGAGGGGCGCTCCAGGGCGTCAGAGCCAAAGAGGATTCTCCTGCCCTCAAGCAAAGGCCAGGCCTGGTTTTTATAGGCCAGACATAAATCTGAGAAAGTATTCACAAAATAGACAGAGTCTATCTGCAAAGCTTAGAAAACAACTTTAATAGGTTCATTCTTAGAAAATCGATAGGAGGTTATTTACAGAAGTGGCTTATGTGGGGAATGACGTTCTGTCACCTCGTCTGGCCCCGTTCATTCAGCAAAACAGGACTGTTCATCTGGGGCTCCCAATGCACTCGGAGCCTGCTTTACGGTGTCACTGCCAGAGGACAGGGGAGCCTCTGTGAAAAGTTCATTAGTGGGTCTCAAAGCTCAGAGCTGATGTTCCTACCCTGCCCCACCCCCCATTTCCAGTCTGCGAGGATTCCCACTTGGTGTTCCAGCCTCCATGAAGGCCGGGAGAGCTGGAGTGAACCAGGAGTCCTGTGCTGATAGCGCCTCTAATGCTTGTCCTGCCAAGCCTGCCAATTCCAATAGGTGAGGACGCTGATGCCCAGAGAGGGCTCTCTCCTTTCCACAAACATCACTACATACAGAGCATGATGCTGGGCCCTCTGTGGGATGCAGAAACACTGGGGCCAGTGTCCTCGTCCTCAGGGAGTGTTTCTGATGAAGGAAATGACACAAGTATACAAATAATTAGTATGAAACTAGTCAATCCTAAAGGCAGTCAACCCTGAGTATTCACTGGAAGGATTGATGCTGAAGCTGAAGCTCCAATACTCTGGACACCTGATGCGAAGAGCTGACTTATTGGAAAAGACCCTGATGCTGGGAAAGATAGAGGGCAGGAGGAGAAGCTGGTGACAGAGGATGAGATGGTTGGATGGCATCACCAGTTCAGTGGACTTGAGTTGAGGAAACTCAGGGAGAGAGTCAAAGACAGGGAAGCCTGGCGTGTTGCAGTCCGTGGGGTCACAAAGAGTCAGATATAACTGAGCAACTGAACAGCAACAAGAAGGATGAAAGCCATAAATAAATGCATCCTATGGGGGTTTGTGTATTTAGAAGGAAATCAGCCCTTTTTTGAGGGGGGGACAGGGAATGGGAGAGCAAACTGGTGATTGTTATGAAGTATCAGTCAGATATGATCAGATCAGATCAGTCGCTCAGTCATGTCTGACTCTTTGCGACCCCATGAATCTCAGCACGCCAGGCCTCCCTGTCCATCACCAATTCCTGGAGTTCACTCAGACTCACGTCCATCGAGTTAGTGAGCCCATCCAGCCATCTCATCTTCGGTTGTCCCCTTCTCCTCTTGCCCCCAATCCCTCCCAGCATCAGAGTCTTTTCCAATGAGTCAACTCTTCGCATGAGGTGGCCAAAGTACTGGAGTTTCAGCCTTAGCATCATTCCTTCCAAAGAAATCCCAGGGCTGATCTCCTTCAGAATGGACTGGTTGGATCTCCTTGCAGTCCAAGGGACTCTCAAGAGTCTTCTCCAACACCACAGTTCAAAAGCATCAATTTTTCGGTGCTCAGCCTTCTTCACAGTCCAACTCTCACATCCATACATGACCACAGGAAAAACCATAGCCTTGACTAGATAAACCTTTGTTGGCAAAGTAATGTCTCTGCTTTTGAATATGCTATCTAGGTTGGTCATAACGTTCCTTCCAAGGAGTAAGCGTCTTTTAATTTCATGGCTGCAGTCACCATCTGCAGTGATCTTGGAGCCCAGAAAAATAAAGTCAGACACTGTTTCTACTGTTTCCCCATCTATTTCCCAAGAAGTGATAGGACAGGATGCCATGATCTTCGTTTTCTGAGTGTTGAGCTTTAAGCCAACTTTTTCACTCTCCACTTTCACTTTCATCAAGAGGCCTTTTAGTTCCTCTTCATTTTCTGCCGTAAGGGTGGTGTCATCTGCATATCTGAGGTTAGTGATATTTCTTCTGGCAATCTTGATTCCAGCTTGTGTTTCTTCCAGCCCAGCATTTCTCATGATGTACTCTGCATATAAGTTAAATAAGCACAGTGACAATATACAGCCTTGACGTACTCCTTTTCCTATTTGGAACCAGTCTGTTGTTCCATGTCCAGTTCTAACTGTTGCTTCCTGACCTGCATACAGATTTCTCAAGAGGCAGGTCAGGTGGTCTGGTATTCCCATCTCTTTCAGAATTTCCCATAGTTTATTGTGATCCACACAGTCAAAGGCTTTGGCAGTCAATAAAGCAGAAATAGGTGTTTTTCTGGAACACTCTTGCTTTTTCCATGATCCAGCGGATGTTGCCTATTTGATCTCTGGTTCCCCTGCCTTTTCTAAAACCAGCTTGAACATCAGGAAGTTCACGGTTCACATATTGCTGAAGCCTGGCTTGGAGAATTTTGAGCATTACTTTACTAGCGTGTGAGATGAGTGCAATTGTGCGGTAGCTTGAGCATTCTTTGGCATTGCCTTTCTTTGGGATTGAAATGAAAACTGACCTTTTCCAGTTCTGTAGCCACTGCTGAGTTTTCCAAATTTGCTGGCATATTGAGTGCAGCACTTTCACAGCATCATCTTTCAGGATTTGGAATAGCTCAACTGAATTCCATTACCTCCACTAGCTTTGTTCATAGTGTTGCTTTCCAAGGCCCACTTGACTTCACATTCTAGGATATCTGGCTGGAGGTCAGTGATCACACCATCGTGATTATCTGGTTCGTGAAGATCTTTTTTGTACAGTTCTTCTGTGTACTCTTGCCATCTCTTCTTAATATCTTCTGCTTCTGTTAGGTCCATACCATTTCTGTCCTTTATCGAGCCCATCTTTGCATGAAATGTTCCCTTGGTATCTCTGATTTTCTTGAAGAGATCTCTTGTCTTTCCCATTCTGTTGTTTTCCTCTATTTCTTTGCATTGATCGCTGAAGAAGGCTTTCTTATCTCTTCTTGCTATTCTTTGGAACTCTGCATTCAGATCTTTCCTTTTCTCCTTTGCTTTTTGCTTCTCTTCTTTTCACAGCTATTTGTAAGGCCTCCCCAGACAGCCATTTTGCTTTTTTGCATTTCTTTTCCATGGGGATGGTCTTGATCCCTGTCTCCTGTACAATGTCATGAACCTCATTCCATACTTCATCAGGCACTCTATCTATCAGATCTAGGCCCTTAAATCTATTTCTCACTTCCACTGTATAATCATAAGGGATTTGATTTAGGTCATACCTGAATGGTCTAGTGGTTTTCCCTACTTTCTTCAATTTAAGTCTGAATTTGGCAATAAGGAGTTCATGGTCTGAGCCACAGTCAGCTCCTGGTCTTGTTTTTGCTGACTGTATAGAGCTTCTCCATCTTTGGCTGCAAAGAATATAATCAATCTGATTTTGGTTTTGACCATCTGGTGATGTCCACGTATAGAGTCTTCTCTTGTGCTGTTGGAAGAGGGTATTTGTTATGACCAGTGCATTTTCTTGGCAAAACTCTATTAGTCTTTGCCCTGCTTCGTTCCGAATTCCAAGGCCAAATTTGCCTGTTACTCCAGGTGTTTCTTGACTTCTACTTTTGCATTCCAGTCCCCTATCATGAAAAGCACATCTTTTTTGGGTGTTAGTTCTAAAAGGTCTTGTAGGTCTTCATAGAACCATTCAACTTCAGCTTCTTCAGTGTTATTGGTTGGGGCATAGACTTGGATTACTGTGATATTGAATGGTTTGCCTTGGAAACAAACAGAGATCATTCTGTCATTTTTGAGATTGCATCCAAGTACTGCATTTCAGACTCTTTTGTTGACCATGATGGCTACTCCATTTCTTCTGAGGGATTTCTGCCCGCAGTAGTAGATATAATGGTCATCTGAGTTAAATTCACCCATTCCAGGCCATTTCAGTTCGCTGATTCCTAGAATGTCGACATTCACTCTTGCCATCTCTTGTTTGACCACTTCCAATTTGCCTTGATTCATGGACCTGACATTCCAGGTTCCTATACAATGTTGCTCTTTACAGCATTGGACTTTGCTTCTATCACCAGTCACATCCACAGCTGGGTATTGTTTTTGCTTTGGCTCCATCCCTTTATTCTTTCTGGAGTTATTTCTCCACTGATCTCCAGTAGCATTTTGGGCCCCTACTGACCTGGGGAGTTCCTCTTTCAGTATCCTATCATTTTGCCTTTTCATACTGTTCATGGGGTTCTCAAGGCAAGAATACTGAAGTGGTTTGCCATTCCCTTCTCCAGTGGACCACATTCTGTCAGATCTCTCCACCATGACCCGCCCATCTTGGGTTGCCCCAGGGGCATGGCTTAGTTTCATTGAGTTAGACAAGGCTGTGGTCCTAGTGTGATTAGATTGACTAGTTTTCTGTGAGTATGGTTTCAATAGTTGGTACTTAAGGGCAGTCTAGGTGAATGGGGAGGAATTTAGCTCTGTTGGCATGGTAGCTAAGAGTAAACATACTGGAATGGGAAATCCTGGTATGAAAAGGAAACACTAGGAGGTTGATGAGTCAGAGAGGAAAGGACAATAGGGAAAGCATAAGAAGAAAGGCTGGAGGGACAAGTGCGGCTCAGTGACAGCCCCCTGAGGGCTGGAGTGGGCGGTGCAGCTCGGTTAGGGGCAGTGCTGGCCACCAGGGCTTTTCCTGGGGCAGGGGTGGGTGAGATGGGAACAGCAAGAACAAGAGGGTGACCAGAAGCTCATCCTCTTCAAGAATTCAAGGGAGAAAAGATTCAAAAGTGGACTATGGCTCAGGGTGACCAGTGCTTCCAAGAGGACAGGAGTGATGGAAAACATTGAGGTAGGAGCCCAATTTCAGGGGTTTGGCAAGGAGTGATTGATATGCGTGCAGAGACAGCACACAGGAAATTCTGATGAGTAGTTTGCTAGTAAGAAAAGAAAAACTCTGGAGGTAGTGTGTGTGGGGAAGCAGTCTGCAGGGGATGCTCTGAGAGGATGAGGAAAGCAGCAGTTGTGAAGGGTCGGGCTGGCTGGACCCACTGAGCATGGGTCTTGGGATTCTGAATGTTCTTCGTCCACGTGATTGATGGGGGATGTTTCCTAGAATCAAAAAACCTGAAGGTGCAGTTTCATCTGATGTCGTCACTAACCATGTAGAGCTTAGAACTTGACCCAAGTTCTAAGGGTTGATGACCAGTTTGGAAGGCCAGGGTTGATGAGCAGATTGGAAGGCCAAGGTGGGTTCCCCGGTGGAGCTCACGCATCGCCTGGGGACCCTGAGGTCACGCCCGAGGCTGGCAAGTAGCCATGGGGCTCTGCTGAACACAGAGAGCAGCCATTCAGATTATCTGCGGATCAGATCAAAGGAGATATTACACTGACGTATTTCCCCCTTAACTCAAGCATTTGGCAAACATCTCATTCTTTTTAGAGAAGATTTTGATTTTTGTAGAATTAAGACTTTTTTTTTTTTTCTCCCCAAGCATATTTCTCTCCGTTTTCAAAAGGTTGGGTCCTTGTGGGAAATTTAATCCACATGTTTATGATTCATTTCAACTCCACTCCTTTCAAATTTATCTTTGGAGCCTGAGTTGGTACTTGAGAAGCCTTTTAAAGTTCAGGACTTTGAGAACCAGCTAGTTATTTTGCTAGCTGTGTCTTAAACACATATCAAAAATTGTCTTAAGAGCAAACCCCAGAGTTTGGAGGGTCATGTGAACATAGCAAGCGCCCAGCTCTCAGCAGTGTATCTGCAACAGCTTACCTGTAAGCAAGGATGCCGAAGCTTGAAGGGGTGGTGGAGAAGGGGGCATCTGTGTGTCTAGGGGCAGCATCTGGGGGGCTCCAAATGGTCCCAGAGAGGCCCGGGAAGCATCATGGCATCTCTGGGTTTGCCCTGCTTCTTTTTATAGCTTCTCAAAGCATAGATCTTTGAGGTGCTGGAACATTCCAGATCACCAGATCACCTCCGGGACTAGTTCCACTCCGTCATCTTGTAGCTAAAAATGGAAGTTCCAAAAGGTTCAGTGTCTTATTCAAGATTTTGCACGCTTTTGTTTTAGAACTTCTGCAAGCTTTCACCTCATCTATTTTATTCCAAGAAGAATATTTGATGGGAGTCAAGGTCACTCTGGGCTTCCCAGGTGGCTCAGTAGTAAAGAATCCACCTGCCAGTGCAGGAGATGCAGGGGACTTGGGTTCAATTCCTGGGTAGGGAAGATCTCCTGGAGGAGGAAATGGCAACCCACTCCAGTATTCTTGCCTGGGAAATCCCACGGACAGAGGAGCCTGGCGGGTTACAGTCCATGGGGTCGCAAAGAGTCGGACTCAACCGAGCACAACACACAGCAGGATCACTCTTCAAAGACTCAGAGTCGGGACTGGGAGGGTGGTGGTGACAGTCTGGAGGGTGAAGAAGGAGGTTGCACGCTTACTTCCACAGCGAGTGCCTTCTTTGAGTTTGTCCCTTTGAAATTGTCTGCTTGGGGTTGTTTCTCCTCTTGGGAAGAGGAGCGTGAAAGAGGACTCAGGAGGAACAGGCTTTTAAAGCCGTAAACCAGAAGGGTGTCCTATGGGGAGGGTGGAATACTCTGAGGTTACCCTGCACCCAGATGACTGCAGCGTTCAGATGGACACACGTTCCTTCTCAAGAACACTTGCGTTTATTAGATGAGTCAATGGGTGACCATTCTAAGTATGTTGGGTCCACACAGCCATTGCAGGGGAAATCTATTGACCTTGGACCCAAACTCTGGCCCAGATCAGCTCCACTCGGCTGTTTAGTTTGGTTGTAAAAAATGTGGGAAGTAGATGCATATCAGCGAAGGTCTTGGTCTTTGTTCAGCAAGGAAACTTGTGGTGAAATTTATGAAGGTTTTTATCAGAGTGAGGTCAACAGAACATAGTCACACACATGCCATTTAAAACAGCGTTTGTTTTATAAGTGATTATAAAAGTACTATATGTTTGTGGTGGAAAACTTGAAAAATGCCAAAAGTATAAAGAAGAAAAGATAAATTACTTATAATTCCACTACTTAGAGATAACCAACGTTAACATTAAACATTTGCGCGTTTCCTGTCTTTTGGGTGGGTTTATAGACTTGTGTGTCCAAAATATACTATTTTCAGATGTTGTGCACTGTCAAAAGGAGAAAAAGATGTTCCATGAGCACCTAAAGACCAGAAGCTGTGGTTCTGGTGGGTCTCCAGATCTGGAATGAGGTCCACAGCATTTGCAGGACCCACAGCAGCTGAAGTTCGCGGCTGTTCCTTCTCCACACTTGGTTCCCGTTTCTGCCTTTTCACTTTTCTTCCCACAACTAACTAGCAATCTCAATTTTCCCCTTCTCAGTTTTTAACCTTCCGGCTTCTTCTCACACGTGGTTTCTCATTTCTTATGTTTTGGCTCACGCACAGCCCGCTTCTACCTCCTGGCCTCAACTGCTCACATACCACTTGTGTGACATTTTCCAGCTCAAACTCGTCAGAGAGAAGCTGATTTATTCCATTAGTGACTCTTATCTCTGTCGAGCACAGCTGGGCACCTGGGCTTTGCCATAAATTGCTGGGCAGCCGGGTTGGTTACCTCTCCCCTCTGGTCGGGTGTGGCTAGATGAGATTTAGGTAACATCTAGGAAATAATAGGGAAGACAGTGAACATCATGCCGCATTCTGCTGCTCTGTTATTCTCTAATAAACACTGTTAATATTTTCATGAACTTTTTCCTTTCAGTCATTTTTATGTGACACGTGCGTGGGTATGTGTACGCCATTTTTACTTTTTTTATATTTATTTTAAATTGAAGGATGATCGCTTTACAATATTGGTTTGAGAAAGGATTTATTTTAAAAATTTGGGCAGAAGCTGCTGGTCTGGGATGGGTGGATGTGAACGCAGGCAGGCTTGGGGAGGAGGCAGGCTGGGGGCAGAAATGTGACCATGTGCCATTTTTTAGCCAAGCATTATATTATGAACATTTTCTTACATTTTACCTCTGTTTTCTAAAACCTGATTTGTTGTTGTGTACAGGGTTCACTTTTTGGGCATGAAAGTGAAAGTGGCTCAGTTGTGTCCGACTCATTGTGACCCCGTGGACTATACAGTCCATGGAATTCTCCAGGCCAGAAAACTGGAGTGCGTAGCTTTTCCCTTCTCCAGGGGATCTTTCCAACCCAGGGATCGAACCCAGGTCTCCCACTTTGCAGGCGGATTCTTTACCAGCTGAGCTTCCAGTTTATTTCACAATTTCAGCATCACTGGGCACTTCTTGGGGTCTGCAGTGTGGGGAGGGAGGGACTCTGCTCCTCAGCGTCCTCTCAGTGGAAGTGATGTTTTGCTAGGTGGCCCCAAATTGCCAAATACTTACCATTGACTCTTCAGATGAATGGTTTAGTTTCATGAAAATAATGAAAACACTTGGGTTTATCTTTTTCTTTCCAGTTTATTTCCATAGATCCTATGGAATTAATTTTGATGAATGGCGTAAGGACAGAATTGAACCTTAACATTTTTCCCCTAAAATTTTCACATATTGTCCCAGAATCATCTGACCTCTATCCATTCTTTCTCAACTCATTAGGAATTTAAGAATGTAATTTTTGGTTCTCAGATGCAATTGATTGTAAGATTCACCTTTGACTTAGAAACCATAGCCATTTAAAATTCTCGAGTCACATCCTGATACCAGAAATATTAAGAATTTTCAAAAAATTTTTTAAGAACCACAATCAAGAAATGTGATACCAAACTCCTACTCATTTAGCCATTCCTGAGCTTTCTATCCTCTTGGACTGACCCATTTTGCAGCATGTTATTTTAATAGTGATGAATTAAAGTTTCTTTTGATATCTGGAACTTTATTATTTTTAGTCTAATCTTGTCCTTCTGTTTTTCTATGTGATCTTCAAAATGAGTTCCTCCCATCCTATCACCATTCTTCAGCCTTGCATTAAATGTGTAATAAATGTGAAATAGCTTATATTAATAATATCAATACTTGATTTTTGATATTATAATGAATAATTGTAATAATTATTTACATTTTATTGTTATTTGCATAAATATACATTTCCCCCATGGTTTGCTCTAGTTTTCCAATTGTGTATTAATTGAGTATTGAGTGTATTTTTAATATTGTATCTGACTTTAATAAAAATGCTTTAGTGTTTAATTATTCCCAATGATGGCTAATGGTCTGAGGTAGGTGATTTTCTGTCTTGTTAATGAGATACACCAGTTTTTTCAAGAGTTTTAATTAGGATTAAATGTTAATATGCCTTTGCATCTCTCAAGGACTTACTATGGTTTCTTTGTTTTTAACTTGGTAAGTAGATTTTTAAGCCTTTGGCCAAGGTTTAATTTCTCTTTAAACTTGACTTTGCTTTCGGGTGTCATATTAGTGAATGTTTAACATCTGTATTTTTTTTTTAATTTAAATGTATTTGTTTTTAATTGGGGGATAATTGCTTTACAGGATTGTATTGGTTTCTGCCATGTATCAACATGAATCAGCCATAGGTACAAGTAACATCTGTTATCTTTATTCATAAGGGAGGTTTAGTCTATAGCTTTCTTGGCTTTTCATTTTCTTTTTTCCCTTTTTTAAAAAAACTCCAGAGTAGAGGGTTTACTCAGACTCTTTCCTTTACAGCACGTTTTTGTCATTCTTCAGTGCTGGACACCATCATGTATTTGTTTGTTTGCTTTTTTCTTCCCATCTGTCCCCGTGCCCCACTGTCATCCCCTGCTCCCTTCCAGCTCTCCCACCCCACCCACGTACACAACTATTTTAACGTTTTAAATGTGCATTTGTTTATGTGACTGGGTCCTTTAACAATGTGTCTTATAGTCATAGAGTATGCATTGTTACTATTTTACAGATCTCACACTTCATTTAGACTAAGCCCTGTGTATTCAGGACGCACCCTCATTGTTTCTGCTGCACAGTACTCCGTGGGTGTGTCCGCATATGTGATTTCTCTGACTCTTCAGATGTGGTATCCATGGTTATGCCAGCTCCATTAATAAAAACTGAAGGCATGCTGTGTTTTAGTTTTTAGTATTTTGGCAAAGTGTAACCTGTGTGAAATACTTATTCCTTGAAAGTTTGAAAAACATCATCCATAAAGCCTAATTGTACCTGGTGTCATTTAGGGAATAGTTGTTATACGCGCGCGCACACACACACACACACATACTCAACTCTCTTCCATCACTATGAGTCTGTTTTTGGCTTCTTATTGGGAAATTTTTATACTGCAAGTATTTTTTGAGAAAATCATTACTGTTCAACAAAATATTTCTTATAAATTACAGTCTTTTATAATTATGGTTATATTGCTTTTCATACTCTTGATGGTTTTTGTATTTGTGTCTTTGCTCTTTTTGCAATATCTGCTCCTTTCTGATCTAGAAGTAAAATATGCCTGTTTAATAAGAGGACTTGGATGAGTTTCTTTTTGTGCCTTAACCTTGTCCAGAACTTGTTCTGCTTCATTTTTTTTTAAAGAAACAAAGTTCTTTATCAATTTAAATGTTTTCTAAATAAATTTTAAAAAATAATTTTATATTTATCTATTTCTCTTACCTGCATTTTAAAGATTGATTTTCTTGATCTCTTTCAGGTTAATGAATCAGATACTCGGTTCACACAGTCAGTCTTGTTTATTATAACGCCATTAGTTTTCCCCAGTATATCTTTGGCCATAGCCCTGACATTTTACATGTTCTGTTCTTTTTGTCATCGCTTAAAAAAAATACTCTGTACTTGTAGCTTTGGTTTTTTCTTTGTCTTGAGTTATTAAAGAGAGTCTAACATTTCTAGTGTTTTTTAAAAAAAATTCCTGTGTTATGAATTTCTGGGTTTATTACAGTGTGGTTGGAGAATGTGAGAATGCAGTCTGTCTTGTTTCCACTTTTTGAAAACTAGCAGGATTTTCCTTGTGGCCTAATATATGATCAATTTTTGTTAATGTTCCATGCCCATTTGGAAAGAATACATGCGATCTGAACATTTCTGAGGCTTGTGTATATCTATTAAATCAAACACATGACGTAGCATGTTTTTACCCTCCCCACCCCCCCACATATGTGTGCCTGTATCTGGTCTACTAGGCCTGACAGTCTGAACACATATATTAATGACTTTCCCTGTAACTTTGGTTTTGTCAGCGTCTCCTTGGGTTTCCAACCATTTTTGCTCTATTTCATCAGTAGAATCAGGTGTCTTCCAACATTTCTTTAGCTGCGTTCTATAGGGTGCTGCAAAGAACAGGTATGTTACAAAACAAAGCATAGCTTAATTTTTATTAAGTCTGGTTTGATTGGTATTATATTAGGGGAAATTTAGACCATATTCCAACACTGGAGCTGGTCATCATCATTATGTGAATTTTCATGTTGTCCTACATTTTTGCTTCTTTAATCCTTCAGCATACATCCACTCAGACATCTTCTGTGTATCTCCATTCATCTAAAATTATGTGCAACCCTCCCTGTGGGTGGGTTCTTCTGTCCCACCCCAAAGAAATCACGTTCTGCCCTGTGACTTGCTTTGCCCAATGACTGTGACCTGAAGTGATGTACATCACATCAAAGCATCATGCTTTAAGGTCACTGCTTTTGTGTGTGTGTGTGATTTAAAAAAAAAAATTATTTTGTAATGGGTGGAAGACTGCTTTACAGTGTTGGTTTCTTCTGTACAAGAATGCAAATCAGCCGTAATTATACACATACCACCTCCGTCTTGAGCGTCCCTCCGCTCCCCCCATCTTATCCCTCTTGGTCATCACAGACTGCCAGACTGGGCTCCCTGTGTTCTATAGCAACTTCTCACCAGCTATCTATTTCACACATGGCGGTATATATATGTCGATGCTGCTTTCTCCTTTCTTCCCACCCTCTCCTTCCCCTGGTGTGTCCACAAGTCCATGGTCTGTGTCTCCATTCCTTCCCTACAAATAGGCTCATCTATACCATTTGTATAGATTTCATACATATGTGTGAATATACTATATTTGTTTTTCTCTTTCTGACTTCACTCTGTAAACAGACTCTATATTCATCCACCTCACTAGAACTGACTCAAATTCACTCTTTTTTATGGCCAAGTAATATTTCATTGTGTTTGTGTTCCACATCTTTATCCATTCATCTGTTAATGGACATCCAGGTTTCTTCCATGTCCTAGCTATTGTAAATAGTGCTGCTATGAACATTGGGGTACGTGTGTCTTTTTCAGTTATGGATTTCTCAAGGTATATGCCCAGTAGTGGGATTGTTGGGTCATATGATAGTTTTATTCCTAGTTTTTTAAGGAATCTCCATACTGTTCTCCACAGTGGCTGTATCAATTAACATTCCCATGAACAGTGTGAAAGGGTTCCCTCTTCTCCACATCCTTTCCATTTATTGTTTGTTTATAGATTTTTTTTTTTGATGCTGGTCAGACCGATGAGAGGTGATACCTCATTGTAGTTTTGATTTGCATTTCTCTACTAATTAGTGATGTTGAACATCTTTTCATGTGTTTATTGGCCATCTGTATGTCTTCTTTGGAGAAGGGTCTGTTTAGATCTTTTGCCTATTTTTTGATTGAGCTGTTTGTTTTTCTGACTAAGAGCCACTGCTTAATGTGACATTGTTCTGTTTTCTGTAGGTGCAGATGGGGGTGTGGGCTCACTCAGAGTCCTAGAATGGGGTCAGCAGGGAGCATCCCATCCCACTCACATGAAGGGGAGTGGGAGTGGGAGACCCACCTTTGTGTTGTAGCCCTCGAGACTTTGGGTTTGTTTGTTAACACAGCAGACATAGTGATGACTGACTGCTGGGTACTGTGTCCATCAGGACCTGTTTTATCCTTCGAGGTCAAAGATCTGAAATGGATAAAGCTCCTTCTCTTGTGACCCCCTTTGCAGCTTCTTGAGAAGTTGAAAATGTCTGTAAGGAGTGTCACTAACTACATTTATATAGGTCTCAGCAATATTTGACTGTTTTCTTCAGATAGAATCTGTGCATTTCTTGCTAGGGTTCTCCAAAGTACTCTGCATCTTTTTCCTGTGGATGTAACCTTTCCCATTGTGTTGTCTGAGCACATGTGGTGTGTGGGCAGTCTACAGATTTTGTATCTATATGTAGTCAGTTCAGTTCAGTCACTCAGTCCTTTCCAATTCTTTGCAACCCCATGGACTATGGCATGCCGGGCTTCCCTGTCCATCACCAACTCTCAGAGCTTGCTCAAATTCATGTCCATCAAGTCAGTGATGCCATCCAACCATCTCATCCTCTGTCATCCCCTTCTCCTCCTGCCTTCAATCTTTCCCAGCATTAGGGTCTTTTCCAATGAGTCAGTTCTTCGAATCAGGTGGCCAAAGCATTGGATTATCCAAGCATTTTATTAAGCTTTCACATTCAAGCAGTTACATAGCTTTTCATTGCAGTTTCTAGGTATATAATCATATTTCTATTAATAAAATTGCTTTTTTACAATGATTACAACTAATTTCTATTTATAGCTCATTTAATTGACCAAGTTTTCATAAAAATGTTAAGTAATAATGGTGGTAGCAAACGTTTTTGGAGAAGGCAATGGCAACCCACTCCAGTACTCTTGCCTGGAAAATTCCATGGACAGAGGAGCCTGGTAGGTCGCTAAGAGTCCATGGGGTCGCACAGAGTCGGACACGACTGAGCAACTTCACTTTCACTTTTCACTTTCATGCATTGGAGAAGGAAATGGCAACCCACTCCAGTGTTCTTGCCTGGAGAATCCCAGGGACGGGGGAGCCTGGTGGGCTGCCGTCTATGGGGTCGCACAGAGTTGGACACGACTGAAGCAACTTAGCAGCAGCAGCAAATGTTTTTGCTTTCGTTTTTTATTCTAGTAGGAAAGTGTCCAGCATTTGACTCTTTGGAGATGACTTACCTGTTTGAGTGCCTTGTTGAGAAGATCATTTTCTGTTTCTCGTTTTCTTTGAGTTTTTTTCCTAATCGCATGTTGCGTTTTTGTAAGTGCCTTTGTAGTGTCTACTGAGATGATTGCATGCCTATCTTTGTTAATTGTTTTCCTAATATTAAAATACTTCAGCATTCCTTGACAACCCAGTTGGTCATGATGGGTGATCTTTTAATATACACTTTCATTCAACTGGCTGCTATTTAAAAAAATTTTTTTTGAGTTGGTATATTATATTTTCATTTTTATTCAGTTCAAGAAATTTTCTTTCCTTTTCTCTTTTTTCTGGCCATGAGACATGTGGGATCTTAGTTCCCCAAGCAGGGATCAAACCCGTACCCTCTGCTGTGGAAGAGCAGTCTTAACCATTGTACTTCCAGGGAAGTCCCCAACTGGCTGCTATTTTATTAAGCATTTTGGAATTTGTATTCATAATTGATTTGGTTTATTGTTCATCTTTTGTGGGTGCTATCTTTGTGAAGCTTAGTTCTTTTTTATGGGTGCTATCTTTTTGAGGTTTTGGTATCAAGATGATTCTTACTTGCAGTAGACAATTTAAAATTTATTTATTTATTTATTACTATTCAGGAATAGTTTACATTGCATAGGGATTATCTGTTCCTTGACAGTTTTAGCTGACTTGATATAAAACTGTCTGGGTGAGCTTCTCTTGAGGAGGTAATACTTGAATAACTTCTTCAACTTATTCAAAGGGCTCAGATTTCATATCAGGTTTGGTACTTCTTAAGTCAACTCTGCAGGGACTTCTTCAGACGAGGACTGGGTTCAGACCTGGGTCCATCACGTGATGAGGGGTGGGGTGGTTCCCTCACCTGCTCAGACTAGATCTTCAGTTGAATTCTGCCTCTAGAATTGAGTTTTCTTGGAATGAAAATTTCCTAAGTACTTTCAACTTCAAAAATAAAACGACCAGTTACCTTACTAGAAAAATGGGTTTGTTTGGAAATAACCAGAGTAATTGCAATTCAGGAAAGGCAAGCGATGGTGGACCATCAGCAAATAAGGGAGGGGAGGCTGCTTTTATAGAGAAAGGGGGGAGGATAGGCTTTTCTAAATTAAAGTTCATTGGAGGAAAGTAAGAGTTCAAAGTGGCAACGGTGTCTCATTGACTGAGCTTCTGTGTTTTCTATTTGCTGGGCAAGAAAATGGAAGTAGAAGCACCTTCTTGTTGGAGCTGCAAGACACCTCTCTTTCCATGTGGGGTAACTGACAGCAAGTGGGGCCCTCCTAATGACGTAATGGTAATACAGTTACCTCTAGAAAGGCCCTGTGTCCACCTCGGGCCACATTCTCAGTCCTCACTGTGGGTATAGACTCCAACGTGCCCTTTGGGGGAACACAGTTCAACCCAAAACAGTGAGTAAGGCTGCCCGTGGAAGTAGAATCAGAGGGTGTCCCTATGTCACAGGGACGGATGTCATCCATGTCACACAGCAAGCACCAGCACGTCGGGCACCGATGGTCTTTCTTAATCCCCTTCATCGGCCATCTTAGTAGGCAGTTTTCTCAAATTCAGTTCACAGACTGTTCAATATTCCTAGTATGACATTTTGGGGGAATCTGGGGCTCCAGCATCTTTGTTTTTTTTGTCTTTAACAGTGTTTTTCTGGAACAAGCAGAGGGGCTACTTCAGGCCCTGCTAGGTTAGAAGCCAGAAGTTGTTCATGGGACGTCGTCCTGTGTCCAGGTTCTATTTTTCTGCCTTGTCCTTCTACCTGGTCTGAGGAGCTGGTGGTCACAGCAGACCACACGTCTGAGCACCTCTGCCTCAGGAATTGGAAGAGGCAGGGAGCAGCCCAGGGAGAGTATCCATTACACACAGCACGGAGGCAGAGACTTTTGTGGGAGACCACTGTGGGCTTCCAGAGCTTTCCTGCACACTCAGGTGTCACTGTGTGGTTTCTGCAGGTCCCTGGCTATCTCTCATGCTCACAGCTCCATCGTCTTCTGGAGTCCTGCAGCTTGTAAAGCAGCTCTTTTGGCCCTAGGCATTCAGTAATCATATTTGACTCTCACTTCGCCTCCCCCCTTGCTGGCTAAATAATGTGACATTTCAGATTTGGACTCTTCAAGCTCAGCCTACATTTTTGGCTTTGACTAATTGCATCAAGGTCTTCTGGGATGCTCGTCGGTTTCCAGAGTGCCCCCATATGATCTCATCTTCTCATAATAAGTGGCTTTTCTGCTCATTTTTTCACGGCGATAACCCACAGAAGTTACTGGAGGCGCAGGGGCGACTTGGCTGTTGTCACACGGATGGCGGAGGAGCCAACACCGCAGTTTAGGTCCCACTCTCCCCGGCTCCCTTCCACAAGGTCACCCTGCTCCCTGCTGCCTCACAGCCTGGCCAGCTCTCAGCCCTCACTGGAGATCTCAGAGTACTGCCACCTCCTCCCCGGAGCCTTCCCAGGTTCAACTGAGGGGAGGAACTGACAGCTTTCCATTTACTGCTGGGTTGTGCAGATCAGGGTCTGGGAAAGTCTTGCCTCCACGGCCAGCTCTTGCTGGCCTAAGAATGGTTTTCACAGTTTTAAAGGGCTGTTTAAAGAAGAAGAAAAAGAAAAGGCTGTGTGACAAAGACCCGTGCATGGTCTGCACAGTCTCAACTATTTACTCTCTGACCCTTTACAGGAAAAGTCTGCACGCCCCTGGTCTGGGTATCTGTCTCCCTTTATCCACTTAAAAACTTCACTCACCCTCCATCTGTTTTTCTGACACCCAGGTTTGTCATCTCTTTACTTAATTTTTTAAACATGGATCTGAGATTGTTCTTTGGAATATTAGAAGCTGCTGCTTGCTATTCCCTGGGATTTTCTTTTCTCTTTTGGGCACTGAGCAACACGCACCATGTGTTATAACCTGTCCCTTGCAGTTTATTTGGGAAGAGAGGACCTTGGCATCAAATGTATGTTGGTATCACATGGGCAGTGAATAGTATGTACAGTCAGTACTGACTTGAGTTAGTCAGGAGGAGGGTCCTTCAGGACTAGACAGGAAGCCTCGTGAGGCCAGGGAGCTGCTCTCAGCATCAACCACAGGTGCCTGAACTGAACTTGGAAAGAAATGAGGATGATCTTGGGTAGGAAATGGGGCTTTTGCTGAGATTTGAAGAAGGGGGTAGGAGTGGAATAAATAGGAAAAGAGACAGTGCTTTCTTGGCAGGTAGGCTCATTTGTAAGGGGATAACCTAGCGTATATCTTCAAAGCATCCACTATCGGTGAGATGAACTAATGACTGCGGTGTGTGTGTGTGCTCAGTTGTGTCTGACTCTTTGTGACCCCATAGACTGTAGCCCAGCAGGCTCCTCTGTCCATGGAATTTTCCAGGCAAGAATACTGGAGTGGGGTGCCATTTCCTTCTCCAGGGGATATCCCCAAGCCAGGGATCAAATCGGCATCTCCTGTGTCTCCTGCATTGGCAGGCAGATTCTTTACTCACTGAGCCACCTGAGAAGCCCAACAGTTGGTTTAATTAATTTATAATAGACTTTATTTTTAGAGAAGTGTTAAGTTCACAGTGAAACAGAGCGGAGTAGACAAATTATGCATTTGGACAAATGCATAATCACGTATATCACCATTAGGGTATCATACATGACTTGCTTAATCTTTTTAAATTGAAATATAATTGATTTACAATGTGGTGTTAGTTTCAGGTGTATAGCAAAGTGATTCAATTATATGTGTGCTCTTTTTCAGATTCTTTTCCATTAAGGTTATTACAAGGTACTGAATGTAGTTCTCTGTGCTATACAATAGGTCACTGTTTACCTGTTATATATATATATAGTGTGTGTGTGTTAGTCACTTAGTCGTGTCTGACTCTTTGTGACCCCATGGACTGTAGCCCGTCAGGTACCTCTGTCTATGTGAGTCTCCAGGCAAGACTACTGGAGTGGGTAGTCATTCCTTTCTCCAAGAGATCTTCCCAATCCAAGGATCAAACCCAGGTCTGCATTGCAGGCAGATTCTTGACCATCTGAGCCATCAGGGAAGCCCTTTATATATACTAGTGTGTATCTAATAATCCCAAACTCCTAATTTATCCCTCTCCCTTTTCCTTCAAGAAAATTAGAGATACCAAGGGAATATTTTATGCAAAGATGGGCACAATAAAGGACAGAAATTGTATGGACCTCACAGAAGCAGAAGATATTAAGAGCAGGTGGCAAGAATACACAGAACTATACAAAAAAGATCTTCATGACCCAGATAACCACAATGCTGTGATCACTTACCTAGAGCCAGACATCCTGGAATGTGAAGTCAAGTGGGCCTTAGAAAGCATCACTACGAACAAAGCTAGTGGAGGTGATGGAATTCCAGTTGAGCTATTTCAAATCCTGAAAGATGATGCTGTGAAAGTGCTGCACTCAATATGCCAGCAAATTTGGAAAACTCAGCAGTGGCCACAGGACTGGAAAAAGTCAGTTTTCATTCCAATCCCAAAGAAAGGCAATGCCAAAGAATGCTCAAAGTACTGCACAATTGCACTCATCTCACACGCTAGTAAAGTAATGCTCAAAATTCTCCAAGCCAGGCTTCAACAGTACATGAACTGTGAGCTTCCAGATGTTCAAGCTGGATTTCAAAAAGGCAGAGGAATCAGAGATCAAATTGGTAACATCCACTGGATCATTGAAAAAGTGAGAGTGTTCCAGAAAAACACCTGCTTCTGTTTTATTGACTATGCCAAAGCCTTTGACTGTGTGCATCACAACAAACTGTGGAAGATTCTTAGAGATGGGAGTACTAGACCACCTGACCTGCCTCTTGAGAAACCTATATGCAGATCAGGAAGCAACAGTTAGAACTGGACATGGAACAACAGGCTGATTCCAAATAGGAAAAGGAGTACGTCAAGGCTGTATATTGTCACCCTGCTTATTTAACTTATATGCAGAGTACATTATGCAAAATATCAGGCTGGATGAAGCACAAGCTGGAATCAGGATTGCTGGGAGAAATATCAATAACCTGAGAAATGCAGATGACACCACCCTTATGGCAGAAAGCGAAGAACTAAAGAGCCTCTTGATGAAAGTGAAAGAGGAGAGTGAAAAAGTTGGCTTAAAATTCAACATTCAGAAAACTAAGATTATGGCATCTGGTCTCATCACTTCATGGGAAATAGATGGGGAAACAGTGGAAACAGTGAGAGCCTTTATTTTCTTGGGCTCCAAAATCACTGCAGATAGTGACTGCAGCCATGAAATTAAAAGACGCTTACTCCTTGGAAGGAAAGTTATGACCAACCTAGACAGAATATTAAAAAGCAGACGTTATTTTGCCAACATAGGTCTGTCTAGTCAAAGCTATGGTTTTTCCAGCACTCATGTATGGATGTTAGAGTTGGACTATAAAGAAAGCTGAACCCTGAATAATTGATGCTTTTGAACTGTGGTGTTGGAGAAGACTCTTGAGAGTCCCTTGGACTGCAAGGAGATCCAACCAGTCCATCCTAAAGGAAATCAGTCCTGAATATTCATTGGAAGGACTGATGCTGAAGCTGAAACTCCAATACTTCGGCCACCTGACATGAAGAACTGACTCATTGGAAAAGACCCTGATGCTGGGAAAGATTGAAGGAAGGAGGAGAAGGGGATGACAGAGGATGAGATGGTTGGGTAGCATCACCCACTCAGTGGACATGAGGTTGAGTAAACTCTGGGAGTTGGTGATGGTCAGGGAGGCCTGGCGAGCTGCAGTCATGGGGTTGCAAAGAGTTGGACATGGCTGCATGACTGAACTGAACTGAACTTTTCCTTTTGGAAATGGTAAATTCATTTTCTGTGAGTCCTTTTGTCTTTTCTAAATTAAGTTTAGGGCTTCCCAGGCAGTAAAAATGGAGAAGGAAATGGCAACCCACTTCCAGTGTTCTTGCCTGGAGAATCCCAGGGATGGGGGAGCCTGGTGGGCTGCCGTCTATGGGGTCGTACAGAGTCAGACACGACTGAAGCGACTTAGCAGCAGCAGCAGCAGGCAATAAAGAACCCACTTGCTAATGCAGGAGATGTAAAAGACGCATGTTCATTCCCTCGGTCGGGAAGATCCCCTGGAGGAGGGCATGGCAACCCACTACAGTGTTCTTGCCTGGAGAATCCCATGGACAGAAGAGCCTGGCAGGCGACAGTCCATGTGGTGGCCAAGAGTTGGACATAACTGAAGTGATTTATCAAACAAATAAGTTTATCTGTATCTCTTTTTTAGATTCCACATATAAGTGATATCATATGATAATTGTCTTTCTCCTTCTGCCTGACTTCACTTATTATCTCTAGGTTCATGTATGTTGCTTCAAATGCTGTTATTTCATTCTTTCTAATGGCTGAGCAATATTCCATTTTGTATATATATATACCACATCTTCTTTATCCACTTCTCAAACATTTATGTTTTGACTGTTGTAAATAATGTTGTTATGAACACTGGGGTACATGTATCTTTTGAGTTTGCTTTTGTCTCTTCTGGATATATGCCAGGCATGGGATCACTAAATTGTTCGGTAGCTCTTAATTTCTGATCCAGCAAGCAACAGCAACTCTAAGGTTGGTGACTTTGATGTGTTCTCTGGGCATCCCCACTGCTTGGCACCAAGCATAACAGGGGCCATGTGGCCCTCTGAAAGGAGTGACAGTCTTTAAGACTGCGAACGCAGACTAGGGCTGAGGGTGGGGAGTCTTACCACTGGCCAGGGGAGTCTTCACTGGCCAAGCCAAGAGCCTTGAAATCATTCCTGCCGGTAGCCCAGGGGTCCGCAGACCGCACCCTGAGGGCCAACTCATTGAAGACTCAACCTAGGCCACCTGAACCTCCAGCTGCAGAGCCCAGTGGCTGAGATAGGAAGCGTGTGCGATCCTTTGGCCCATGAAGCCTAAAACATTTACTATCTGACTCCTGTAAAGATAAAGTTTGCCACCCTGTGCTGAACGGTATGGGGGAAATCTGATAATGCTTTTGTGAAGATGTTGTGGGCACCATCAGGCACAACAGTTCTGCCAGTGTCCCCAAGCCCCAGTGCCCGTCCATACAGAGACCTCCCCGGGCACCCTGTGCCAGCCAAAGATGCTCCCAGCCACGTTCTGTTCTCAGCAAATACCACGAGCCTTGGTCGGGTGTGAACTGCTCCTGTGCCTCTTGAGCACTGCCTAACTTTACTTTTCAGGGAGAGAGAGCTAGCAAATGATTTCCTGGGGAATTCCCCAGCCTCCTCTGTTGCTCGTAACTCTCTTATCTTCTGAAGGTTGACAGTTTATGAAATGGTTGCTTCGGCCAAAGTTGCATAACAGAGAATGACATTCGCCTCTCTGCTCGCCTCTGTCTTCGAGCAGCTGAGGAATATGGTGTTTTGGAACTTGAATCTTCATGTTTAGCACACATTCTGACTTTCTCCAATTTTATCCATCAGTTGTCATGCAAGCAGCCTAGAGGGAGATTTCCTGGTTGTTCACTAGGCACTTTTGAAACTCTTGAGAATTTTCAGCCCAAAGGTGCAGTTCAAACAACGCTCCAGGGAGTAGAGGTGCTGAGAAGCACAGGTGACAGCCTGGACTTGCATTTGGCATCTGAAGTGGGCACGGGGGCAGTTCTGTGGGACTGAATCCTGCATCTGTAGAATCTGAGTTATCTCCATCCAAGGACATCGAGTCAGCATCGAGTTGAATTAACACACCCAGCTGGTGTTGAAGAACTACTTAATGTAGACAGTGGAATTGGTGATCAGAATTGTGGATAAAGACCCAGGCTGTATAAATGCGAAGTCACTTCAGTCATGTCTGACTCTTTGCGACCCCATGGACTGTAGCCCACTAGGCTCCTTAATTTTATGTGTATGTCACATTTTTCCATCTGGGAATTTGATGCCAAAAACTTGGTCTCTGTGCACCGGTGCTGAAGTGAATCTTGGAGACAGAGTTTTAGGTAGAGTAGGGGAGAATAGCTGTATTGCTTTGCCAGGCAAAGGGGACACAGTGGGCTCATCCCCCTCAAAGCTGCATGTCCTCACCTGGGGGGATTTGTGATTGATTTTTAGCAGTGGTTCAAGGGCGCAGTTATGATGAGGATCAGGGTGGATGCAGGGACTGCAGCCTTTGATCTGGCCTCACGCCATCTCCTGATGAACTGCGGTTCTCAAGGTTATCAAACCTCTCTCTGGAATGAAGAGCACTTCATCTGGCAGTTCACATCTTCCATTGGTTGGGGCTCCATTCTGCAGAAGAGCTCAGAGGTACTGTTATGCATATCTCTTGAAGGGGAACCAAGACTCTGCCCCAGGTGGTCGACTCACTTCTCTAGACCTCCGTTTTCTCATCTGCAAAATGGTAACATGTACCTAGATTGTGACTGAAACAATGGGGGAGCCAGAAGGCCAAATCTACCCCCTAACCATCTCATCTGGACCTTTCCTTAAACATTTAATAACGGGAAAACCAGTATGGTTTTCCTGAAAACGTGGATTGTTAGCGTCTCTCTAAAAACAGTAAAACCATGTCTGCACACCAGTTCCACAAAGCCACGGTGCGCCCACGCAGGGTGGTGGTTGCCCACCTGAGATGGAAAACTCATCAGTTCACTACAGTGCTCCCCGTTCCCTAAAGTCGGCTGTTTTTAGTGGCCAGTTGTCACTGAGCCAGCATGGTTGTTGTCTCCTGTGGTTAGAAAAACACACTGCCTGTGTGTTTGTGAAAAGTGGGAGGACAGAAGGTGGATGAAGAGGGCTGTGTGATTCGAGGGAAATGGCAGAGGTTATATGGAGAGAGACCCAGGTGGGAGGACAGAAGGTGGATGAAGAGGGCTGTGTGATTCGAGGGAAATGGCAGAGGTTATATGGAGAGAGACCCAGGGAGAGAGCTTCGTGGTGCTTCACCTGAGCAGGGAAGCCAGTTGAAAGCGATACCTGACACCCAGAGGCTGGGATCTGGCCCTCAGGCTGGCGCGGAGCAGGAAACTGTCTCTTCCAGCTGTTGTGAGCCCGCGTCACTGTCATTTAGACACGGTGGGTCAGGCTACACCCAGGAGAGGAAGCCCTGCTCTCAGGAGAGACTTCTCTGCGCCCACAAAGACTGCCTGGAAAGGCTTGCAGCCTCTGATTTCCATACGGCTTCTGGCACATTGTTTTACTCAAAAGGAGAAAAGGAAACAACGCAGTGCCTTCCAACCCTAAACACAACGAGCTGGCAGCGGGAGAGGCGGTTAAGTCACTCCAGTAACATGCCAGGCTGAGAATAACAACATCTGTTCCTGCGGGCAGTTAGCAGAGGATTAAAAACAAAGAAGAAACCTTAGCTTTGAATGCAGCTAGACATACTGACTGGTGACTTGTAACTCCTGTTGGGCAGCTGGATGTCCCAAATGGCGGGCTTGGGGCTTGCTGCATGGGGTTAGGGTGCTGTGGCAGTAATGGGTGAGTTGGAGGAAAACAGCTCCCAACTTCTGTGATTTATAATTTGGGCACAGAGACACTTACATTGCACTCAAATGCAACACGGGCTGGCTTTCCTGACATGAGCATCAGACCTTGAAAGGCTCTTGCTTTCTGTAGGAGAGATTCTCTTAAATAAATACCCCTGCAGATTTTCCCCAGCCTTTGCTTCAGGCTTCAACGCAGCTCTGTTATTGTCGTTCAGTTGCTAAGTCCTGTTGACTCTTTGTGACCTAGTGAAATGAAGCCCGCCAGCCTCCTCTGTCCATGGGATTTCCCAGGCAAGATTACTGGAGTGGGTTGCCATTTTCTTCTCCAGTGGATCTTCCCAACCCAGGGATCGAACCCATGTCTCCTGCATTGACAGGTGGATTTTATTTTTTTAACTGCTGAGCCATCAACACAGCAGATGGTTCTAAAACTCCCCTTTTCTGATGCCCTCAATTCTTCTAGGACCCTCAAGAGAAGTCCTCATAGGGTGTTAATCGTTAGCACTGAATCCCCTCAAATTATAGAGCAGGACTTCTTCCTTCCAAGAAAATCAGACTTACAGAAGGGATAAGGTTGTTAGCATGAAGTCTGTCCTGGACCACTCCCCTGCTCCCCCGCCCCCCATAGCTTACAAGATGAGTTCAGGTCCCTTAAATGTGCACCTAAGTAAGCATGTCAGCACCCAGGCTTGGCCCACTATCTCCTCCCAAGTCCTAGCATCTGTTTCTTTCAGAGGTGGACTTTGCTCCACCTGGCTCACCCTCACCTGGAGCCATCTTTCCCCAGCTGCCGGCTCCACCCTCAGAATCCCTCAAGTGCTTTTCCTGTGTCCTTCCATGCGCCGGGCACTGGCATCTGTCAGGGCACTTAATACGCTGCTGCGTAGACAGTAAACTCCTTCCCCATCTCCCTGCACTAAATGCTACTTAGCGCTTAATTAAATAAACGCAGTCATTTATTCGGCATTTATTGGTTTGCTTGGCTCCTGGTATTTGTCTTATGGGACATGTAACAAAGAACCAGGCTTCGTCTCCATCCTCTGTGGGCAGGGGAGAAGAGCAGTGTCCCCACGCTGCTACAGTGTAGCGAGCACCCTGTTACCAGATACAGTGGGCTCCATAAACCTGCTTACCTGGCTGGTCAAGAAGCTTCACCAATTTCTTCTGCATCATTTCCTTTCCCTTTCTTCGGTTTGCTGTAAAATGAGGGAAATTTAAACTGTGAAAGCCTGAGTCTCAATCTTTCAAACCTGAGATAACTGGAGCAGATTTCTGCCCATTTGTCTACTTCAGGTGGAAAAATGTGTTTCTTCTGTGGACAGTTGGGTCTGGGGTCTAAATTCAAATGATTCAGTTTAACAGTGTGTTTTCTGGTGTTAAGCGAGCCTGGATTTGAACTGTGGCTCTAAGACTAGTTAATTAAATGACTTAATCTCTCTGAGCCTCAGTTTTCTCACTTGTAAAATGGGGATAATCCTGTACATGTTACAGGGTTGTTTCTGTAATTAAGTAAGAAAGCCAATCTGTAGTGTAGTGCTTAGCACATGGGTAGGGTTTAATAAATGTTAGCTTTCCAGCCATTATTGTGGCCCCTCACCCCTCCGCTGGATCTAAAACAACGGCTAACTCCTATTACTAGTACTGTCCTACTGAAATACTTTAGTGGGACTCTTGTGATGGGTAAGAGCAAGTTATTTAACCCAGTAGTTCTGGTTAATTAGCCTGTAATATAACCAGAATCAATTCTTGGTTTGTCTAATTAATGTGAACAGTTAGAGGTAATTTTAAAGATTGATGAAATCAGTGATACTGAAGCTATACAGTCAACAAGAAACAGTGCAATAGTCCACCAACCTTGCATGAAGAAGGTAGAAGAAGCCAACCAACCCCGAAGTCTGAGCTGGAGCCCACCAGCCACACCCCTCCTCTTTTCCCCCTGGCTCAGCTGTCCATAGGACCCACAGACACCCTTCCATCCTCTTGCAAGGCAGCCTGTCCTGCCAGGGGCTGGTGGGGGCACCACTGACTGCCTCTCACCAGCTCCAGATGTCTTATTTTGCCATTTATGCTGCTTATTAAGGAACTTCTTGAATTTGGTCTCTGATGTGGTTAGAACTGGTAGCAAGTTTCTAATCAACACAGCAGGAAGATTATCTTGTCCATCTCCAACCACAAGGATCTGACATCAGTGGGATACCAAACCAGCTTAAGTGTTTCTCTTTACTCATCTCCTCCATTCTTTGTTAATTTCTTTTCAACTTTGTACTTTTGCCCCTCACCTCCCTTAAGTATCAGGTCAGAACTTAGCTTATAGAAGTTTTCTTTTTTTCCCCCATAACCAGTAAAGTTTCATGCTGATGGAAGGTTCACTACACGGACTTATGGAAGTATTATAGATGACTTCCTGACTTTAAGATAAATAATATTTACATGTATTTTCCTGATGAAAATAATGAGACTCTGCATTGTTTAAAAATCCTTCCATCATAATTGAAATACGATTTCAATTCTTACAAGATTTATAGATTTCTCCCTGCCAGTAGAATCTGACCACTTTTTAAAAACTATACTGGATGGATGAATCGTAACTTCAGTGTACTTTTCTATCTCAAACAGGTAAATAAATATTATGGGATAATAGAAATGTAACAAGTAACCATTGCAGTTAACATAGAGTTTCACAGGACGGCTTTTTGTAAACAAACTACTGAATTTTACGATGACAAGACACAGAATAGCTATAAATGTGGCAAGAAAAGAACCTTCAAAGAAACTGGCTTAATGTTTAAATTCTTCATAAGTTCGAGGTAAACATCTTGCAAATATCTTCTAGCCATCCCGTCATCTACATAACAGGATGAAATGGCTTGGTGCATTGTTCTCTAAGCCTCTTGCCAACAGCTCAACTTTTCTCAGTCTTCTGGTATTATGGACTTGGTGGCCTTTGGCATCCATTTTAATTGGTGCTAAGTTAAAAGATTTGCACTGCAAAACTTTTCTTTCTGTATTTTGCAAAGTGCAGTTTCACAAAACTGCTTCCTGTTGACCTCTCCCTCCTCCTTCCCAGCATATCCCATATTATCCACCTTTCACAGCTGGGGTGGCTGAGGTTCAGTGAAGCTGGGTGCCCTGCCAGATAGAACACCGCCAATACTTACTTGCACTCTGATTTCCCCCGGTACCAATGACACACTAGTCACAGCCTTCCAAGGACCAGAGGCCATGCACAGACCTCCAGCTTCTCTCTCTGAATTCCATACCTCTCCAGTCTACCTTGCCAAAGTAATGAAATGGAGAAGGATTCGCTGCTAGTTGGAAATTTCCACCAAAAGCTAGGATCCACTGACATCCTATCCCAGGGGAACCATATAAATGCCATAAAGTGCAGGAAAACATACATATTAAAAATATGAACGGGTACAGTAATTTACCTGCAAGATCAAGGCATCTCCTGAAAGACTATTAGTTAATTTCAAGGGGACCCTGACGAGTAAATACGGTGATGGTGCTGTGAAACTCCAGGAGGCAGTTCTTAAGGCTCTTATTTTATGACCTGCCCACTCTTCTCATTTCTACTGAAACTTCTCCATTTGGAAGCATCCTGTTCCCCTGCTCCTTATGTTTCTGAGGCCTGCTGTTCTAATTTCTTTGCCTTTGATGGCTAGCAAGCGGGGCTTTGTTTTCCAAGAGTCTTGTATTTTTTGATCTTCATCACAGATTCTTCCAGGGCTCCTATACCATGTTTTAAAATAGCTTCTCAGGATTCCTGGGGGTTATTAACTTACAGTGTGACGGTTCACTTACCCTGCAACCCTTGTGCCTACACATTTCTTTTTCATGGTTCTATTTTTAAACATTAAATAACTATGTGATGAACGTCTTTCCTATAGTATCCTATTCCATGGAGGCTGTAGACATGGCAAGTGGAAAAGGGAATGGAGTGGAGTAATTGAGCTTAAAATGAGAAAATGAGTTAGCTTTTTTTGTGTGTGGTTTAAAAAACAAAAAAATATAACATTTACCATTTTAACCACTGTTAAGGTTACAGGTCCATGGCTTTAAGTTCGTTCACATTATTGTGCAACCATCACCACCATTCATCTCCGGATTAACTATGTTTTAAGGTGTCCTAGCCCCTGAGACAGTTAGGTGGCTGAATTGGTGAAAATGCTTGAATTTGTCAGCTCAGAGACTGCCATAACACAGGACCATACATTGGGTGACCTGAACTACAGAAGTGTACTTCTCACCCACTAGAGGCTGGGAAGTCCAAGGTCAAGATGCTAGGAAGGTGGTTTTCATTTGGAGCCCTCTCCTCTTGGCTTGTAAGCAGCTGTCCTCTCACAGTGAATCCGCATGACCTCTTGTCGGGGGGATGGAGAGACAAGCTCTGGTGTCTCTCTTTGTAAGGGCACTGATACCCTCACAAGGGCCCCATCACCATACTATACGGGGATTTAAGATATTTTTAAAATATCCAGAAAAAATAATTCCCCAAAGCAACATTTGAACTCGCCCCATGCTACAATCATTTGCATTGTATTTACATAATATTGGGTTTGTAAGTAATCTAGAGATGACTTAACATATACAGAGAAATGTACATGGGCTCTATGAAAAAACCACAGCCATTTTATATAAGGGGCTTGATTTCTCAGATTTCATTTCAATGTGGGCTATTCTATGGTCAGTGTTTATGAGAACTTACAAATTGTCTAGTGGTTTGTAGATAATGAAATTGGATATATGTAAATTAGGTCTATCTCAGCTTTTTATCCCTATTGTTATGTTACCCACAGCCTCAGTAATTTTCGTTTCACCTAATATTTCCTGAACTGACAGAGCTAAAGTAAAATTTCCTTTTACTAATGTAGTTTTCCTTTTACTCCTGGTAGTTCTGCTTTATGATTTTGATGCTCTCTTATTTGATAGTTATTAATTACTGGAAGAGCTTATTGGGTATATTTTTTATAAATGTGGCCTTGCTTATCTTGTTTAATACTTTTTGTCCAAATTCAAGCTTCAGTTCAGTTCAGTTGCTCAGTCGTGTCCGACTCTTTGTGACCCCATGAATCGCAACACGCCAGGCCTCCCTGTCCATCGCCAACTCCCGGAGTTCACCCAGACTCACATCCATCGAGTCAGTGATGCCATCCAGCCATCTCATCCTCTGTCGTCCCCTTCTCCTCCTGCCCCCAATCCCTCCCAGCATCAGAGTCTTTTCCAATGAGTCAACTCTTTGCATGAGGTGGCCCAAGTACTGGAATTTCAGCTTTCGCATCATTCCTTCCAAAGAAATCCCAGGGCTGATCTTCTTCAGAATGGACTGGTTGGATCTTCTTGCAGTCCAAGGGATTCTCAAGAGTCTTCTCCAACACCACACTTCAAAAGCATCAATTCTTCAGCGCTCAGCTTTCTTCACAGTCCAACTCTCACATCCATACATGACCACAGGAAAAAACATAGCCTTAACTAGACGAACCTTTGTTGGCAAAGTAATGTCTCTGCTTTTAAATATGCTATCTAGGTTGGTCATAACTTTCCTTCCAAGGAGTAAGGGTCTTTTAATTTCATGGCTACAGTCACCATCTGCAGTGATTTTGGAGCCCCCAAAAAACAAAGTCTGACACTGTTTCCACTGTTTCCCCATCTATTTCCCATGAAGTGGTGGGACCAGATGCCATGATCTTCGTTTTCTGAATGTTGAGCTTTAAGCCAACTTTTTCACTCTCCACTTTCACTTTCATCAAGAGGCTTTTTAGTTCCTCTTCACTTTCTGCCATAAGGGTGGTATCATCTGCATATCTGAGGTTATTGATATTTCACCTGGCAATCTTGAATCCATCTTGTGTTTCTTCCAGCCCAGTGTTTCTCATGATGTACTCTGCATATAAGTGAAATAAGCAGGGTGACAATATACAGCCTTGACGTACTCCTTTTCCTATTTGGAACCAGTCTGTTGTTCCATGTCCAGTTCTAACTGTTGCTTCCTGACCTGCATACAGATTTCTCAAGAGGCAGGTCAGGTGGTCTGGTATTCCCATCTCTTTCAGAATTTTCCACAGTTTATTGTGATCCACATAGTCAAAGGCTTTGGCATAGTCAATAAAGCAGAAATAGATGTTTTCCTGGAACTCTCTTACTTTTTCGATGATCCATCGGATGTTGTCTATTTGATCTCTGGTTCCTATGCCTTTTCTAAAACCAGCTTGAACATCTGGAAGTTCACGGTTCACATATTGCTGAAGCCTGGCTTGGAGAATTTTGAGCATTACTTTGCTAGTGTGTGAGATGAGTGCAATTGTGTGGTAGTTTGAGCATTCTTTGGCATTGCCTTTCTTTGGGATTGGAATGAAAACTGACTTTTTCCAGTCCTGTGGCCACTGCTGAGTTTTCCAAATTTGCTGGCATATAGAGTGCAGCACTTTCACAGCATCATCTTTCAGGATTTGAAAGAGCTCAACTGGAATTCCATCACCTCCACTAGCTTTGTTCGTAGTGATGCTTTCTAAGGCCCACTTGACTTCACATTCCAGAATGTCTGGCTCTAGGTCAGTGATCACACCATCGTGATTATCTGGGTCATGATCTTTTTTGTACAGTTCTTCTGTGTATTCTTGCCATCTCTTCTTAATATCTTCTGCTTCTGTTAGGTCCATACCATTTCTGTCCTTTATCGAGCCCATCTTTGCATGAAATTTTCCCTTGGTATCTCTAATTTTCTTGAAGAGATCTCTTGTCTTTCCCATTCTGTTGTTTTCCTCTATTTCTTTGCACTGATCGCTGAAGAAGGCTTTCTTATCTCTTCTTGCTATTCTTTGGAACTGTGCATTCAGATGCTTATATCTTTCCTTTTCTCCTTTGCTTTTTGCTTCTCTTCTTTTCACAGCTATTTGTAAGGCCTTCCCAGACAGCCATTTTGCTTTTTTGCATTTCTTTTCCATGGGGATGGTCTTGATCCCTGTCTCCTGTACAATGTCACAAACCTCAGTCCATAGTTCATCAGGCACTCTATCTATCAGATCTAGGCCCTTAAATCTATTTCTCACTTCCACTGTATAATCATAAGGGATTTGATTTAGGTCATACCTGAATGGTCTAGTGGTTTTCCCCACATTCTTCAATTTCAGTCTGAATTTGGCTATAAGGAGTTCATCATCTGAGCCACAGTCAGCTCCTGGTCTTGTTTTTGCTGACTGTATAGAGCTTCTCCATCTTTCGCTGCAAAGAATATGATCAGTCTGATTTCGGTGTTGACCATCTGGTGATGTCCATGTATAGAGTCTTCTCTTGTGTTGTTGGAAGAGGGTGTTTGTTATGACCAGTGCATTTTCTTGGCAAAACTCTATTAGTCTTTGCCCTGCTTCATTCCATATTCCAAGGCCAAATTTGCCTGTTACTCCAGGTGTTTCTTGACTTCCTACTTTTGCATTCCAGTCCCCTATAATGTAAAGGACATCTTTTTTGGGTGTTCATTTGAAAATTATTTTGTGTATGTTGCTTGATAGCATTTGCCCATCTTTTATTTTCAACCATTCTTAATCATTTTCTTCTAAGTCTGATTCTTGTATACAGTAGAGAATATAACTGAACTTGCTCTTTCCTCAGTATTTCTTTTTTTAATTTCTTCTCTTTCCTGTGTAGTTGGATAATTGGAGTAAAAATATTCCTTCAGAAACTCTTGATACAGATCTGGATCATGCTTCCAAATCTCTGTTGTATTTGAACTGCAGAATAGATATTGTGTGAGGCTGTGTTGTACTTACATTATGAAGAAGCAGACACACACATGCACCTTCATACATACCCATGTAGCCAATGTGATTGGAGCAGAGTTTGAAGAAGATTTGTATTTACCTGATTCATTTAAATTTGTTACTTTCCTTTTCAGTTTTATAGAAAGAGGACCACAGCTCTCAACATTAAATTTTTGCAAGTGAACAATGTTTGGGGACATAAAGAAGACTTTTCACAGGATTTTTCCATAGACCTAATGTAAAGGCTAGGCAGCCACATATCTTGCTTTCACTGAAACGTTGACTCAGGCATGTTCTGAAAGCTCAGATTGATTGCTAATTGGTGCCTAACAGTGGACTTTATGATTATAAATTGAAAAGACAGGAGCCTGTTATATTATACCTGATGTATTCTAGTTGACTGATAGTCAAAGAGGTGTAAAATGGGAGAGGAATAGTGATGAGTGTCCGTAACAGAGAGAGAGAAAAACTCCTTGGGAGAGAGTACTTCTTTCAGAATACTATCTTGTGTTCTAAAAATTTTTGCACATGTTTGTATGTGTTCCTTCTGAAAATTCAAATTCACATTTTTGTTTTTAGAACTTAACTTTATATGTTTAATTCATTATTTCTTTAGTCAAAAGCTTTTGACTCCTGTTTATGATGATGGTATTTGTAGTGATAATTGATATATTTTCCCTTCATCCTATTTTCCTTTTATTTCCTCTAACACTCCATTGTAGCTGATTATATTATTTTTCTTAGTTCTTCCAAAAGTTACCTGTATAATTTAAATATATTTCTTATACCTTAATTGTTGTTTATCAGCTACAGGTGGTAGAGCTCTGTATTCACTGCTCTGTCCTCAAGTCTTGCATTTGCTAAATAATTGCTTATTGGTAACCTGTACTTTTTTCTCAGCTAAGAGTCATATTCATGACCTTTCCCAGTTCTTTCTGTTGATTAGAGTACATTTTTCCATCTATTACATTTGTTAAAATTATTTTCCTAGTTTATTTTTTGTAACTTGTGATATACAGAAGTTTAAATATTTTTATAATGTTGTCATATTATTACTATATTTCAAAGTTTCTTTTTTAAATTTTCTGCCCAGTCTTCCCCAGTTTGAGATCAAATGAATGCTCTTTTTTTTCTGGCTGCTTTAAGGTTTACACATGACTCTACCTTTTCTGGAATTTATTTAGGATATTTTTTGATTTTAGAACTCTACATTTTCTATTTTGTTTTATTACTTGAGAAACACTTTCTTAGAGGTACCTCTGATGGTAATGTGAAGAGATACATGCTTGATTTTTTTCATTTTATATTTTCCAAACCATCTATGACTAAACAATTCAATTTCTGCATTAAGAAAAATAAAGAATCACCAGGTTATGACAATACTGTAGGACAGATTAAAGAAAACATTATACTAGATTCATCTAGTAAAATTTTGAAATTTTCTGCTGAAAATTTAAAACATGGGTTGTGCATTGGAAATTCATCTAGAAATGATCTCAACATTTACTGAAATAGAGTGAAAATAAATTAGAGTCCAAATTCAGCCCAGCAACCCTCACATATGGTTTTAAGCTAATTAAATATTTTTTTGACAACTGAACTGAAACTAAGGAGCTAATTAATGATTATACTCATAGATCATCCTACTATGGGTTTAATCAGCATTTGGTTTGCCTTAGCTCTGAGATGGACTAAAATAAATCACTCTCTTTTGACCAAGTGTTATAACAAAGTGAGGCTCGTTTCATTTAATGCTGTCACTCATTGTCATAAACTTATCATCACTTAAAACATCTGTCAAAGTTGTCTTGTAAAATTGTCTTCAGGGCTGAAAATATACGCCTTTTTTTTTTTTTTTTTTTTTTACCATTCTCAGTACACTTTGAGGGAGGATGTAATTTTTGGCAATCGTCCAAAGAAATTTGGATTAAAGTTTGGGGAATACATTTGTTGGATCTGCTGGATTAATTTAACAACAACAAAAAAGACTATCGTGTTGTATCACTCATAATAGTATATTTAGCCTTGAGGAATACAAAAAGTAGGTATGGTGGCTGAAACTAATGACCTTTTGTTTATGATGCATTGAAAAGTCCCTGGCTGCTGGCCTGGGTTTCAGTTGCTCCCTGACACCAGGACCGGCATTGCTCTGACTGTTTCGGTCGATCTCTCCTGACTGCTGCCCAGGGTTACAAGGTGGCCAATGTGTCTTTAGGCCCCACGTCTATGTGCAAGGCTGAAAGCAAGGGAAAATGCAAGAGCCATGCTTGGGTCTTACTCACTGATCGGGAAAACCAATCATTGCTCCGATGTCACTGGTCAGAACTTGCTTGCACTGCCATCCCACCAGCAAGAGCCCTGGGAGAGCAGGGGGCAGGCGTGCCATGATCAGCTCAGACCTTCATCACCCATAACCCAGATAGGAGTTTCTGAAACAAAATAGGGGTTCTGATGACAGGGACAAAATGCTCACGGGAAGGCCACCAACTGTGTCTGCCACACACATGAATGGTGGTAGGTGGTCTGTGAGGAAAGGTGCAAAAAGAGTCACACAGTAAACAGTGGCAGCCTTTTTAGGACCTTTGAAGAATGCCTCAATTTGGTCATATATGCTCTGGCACTTTGTGAAAGAACTAATAGCTGTGCCTTTATTCACTTTTTGATTATTAGTATTTTGATCTTTGTTCTCAAGTTATGTTTTTCCTTAAGATAAGGACAGTGGTTTTTATGTTACTGTGGATGGAGAACTCTGTATCTTGTAGGCACGAAGGACATGCCTATGTAATGATTAAATGGAAATCAGTGTAATTCCATGTATATTATTCACAGGGTGCAGCTGACCTTGCTTGGTACCTTACACATTCATGGGTGACTACAGATGCCGCGTGTTTGCTGGGATAGCTATGGGATAGCTGGATAGCCAGCTATAAAGAATGCCAGGATGCTCTTAGCTATCAAGTCTGGCTAAAGGAGTCTCTGGATTAATCACAAAACCTTGGCAGTTATAGAAACATCAGAAATACTCAAAAGTGAACCTTACTGGTGCTTTTGACTAAATAGATGGAATCAAGAACTGAAAGTACAGCAGTCAGGATCCTTCAGCTTTATTGGAATAAGGTGATGTGCAATGTTCCTGATTTTGTGTCTGCATAGCGTTAAGGTTCAGAGCATGTGGAACCCAGGGAGTGAAGCAGAGAAGTGAAGGAACGTGTCTATTACTACTGCTAGAAAAATGACGTTTGCGGTTGGGCAGTGTGGGCGTGCGTATTGAAAGTTCCTGAGTTGGGTTAAGTGCTGAGAAAAAGTAAAGATGACAGCTGACCCAACCCAAACTGCTTTAGTGAAAAGCGAACGCGTTGACTCACAGAGTTGATCAGTCCAGGTGCAGTGGAGGTGCCAGGGTTGTCAGTAGACTTGGTGTCTCTTCATCTCACTTGCTTCCGTTTTCCATCCCTTATGGGTTCATTTTCCTCCTACGTTGTCCTAGGGGAAAAGTGTCCTCTCCGATCATGTTATCGCATTCTTTGAGCTTGATGGTCTGGGAGGAAAAGAAAGAGCTTTCTCACCAAACGGTGAAGCAAAAGCTTAGAGCCTGGATCATTGAATGGAGTCAGGGTCACATCGTGTCTTCACACCAATCCCAGGGGTCAGGAGTTGTGACTCATTGGCTGGTTCAGATCGGCCAGTGTCCACCCAGACCCCAGGACGCTCAGCTAGCCCACGCACTCCCTTCCCTGGGAATCATCTTGGCATACCCATGGCTACACACTGTCCTGCATGGCACGGAGAACAGCAGGTATCAAAGGTGTCCCTGGGGCCATCAGCACCCACCTGGGGACTAGTGGAAAAGAAAATTCTGAGGCCCTTCCCCAGACGTCCCAAAGCAGAAAATCTAGGGATGGGACCCCATCTGTGCTTTCACAAACCCTCCAGTTTTGGTGCCTATTAAAGTTTGGGAACCACTGGCTTAGAGAAACGGACTCCTTCTGAGAAAGAGGCCTGGTTGGAGGGAGAATATATTTTCATAGCAATGAGGGCGGTTTAGCCAAAGGTCAAGTTAGATGAACTTGGAGACTCTATCAAATGCCAGAAAGAGAGAGAGGAGAAAAATAACTGTAAGAGGGATCACTGTGGGCTGTCTGAACATGGCTATTTTGACCCTGGAAAAATGCACATACATTTTTGTTCCCTTAGCACACATTCTGCCGTCCAGTAATAATGCATTGTAAACAGACCCTATTAAAACAAACAGTTCTCTCTGGATCTTTTTTTTTTTTCTTCAATATTTTCTCTAAATAGTTATTTGGTAATACACATTTTTCTGTTTTGTGAAGTCCCTAAATAGCAGAGATCTCACTTGAAGGAGCCAACTCGGGCCTCTTAGTGCCAGAACGTTCATGAAGTTTTCGTTTTACTAAATAAAGAACTGGAGTGAATGTCACCCCCATGGTGGTACTGGGCCCTCAACCCAGTAGGAAAACGAGGGGCTCTGAGTTCCCTTCCCCTTCTCAGACTGAGCTGATCTTAGACTGAACGGCTCCAGGGGGGTGGGGTGGGGAGTCCCATCCTCTGGTTTTCTGTTTCTTTAGGCTGCCCTTGCTGGTGCCTTCGGTCCCAAAATCAGACCCTCACTTTTAAAATCAGCTGTTGTTGCATTCATGCATGGCTCACGCCCAGTAGAATCCTCTCAGATAGAAAGTGTCTCAATGCAGCGCTTACTGGGAAAGATGAACATTGGAAAAACAGCCCGAGGGACGTGAAAGTGGCCATTTTCTGCTTCTGACTATGTTACTTGAAGTCAAAATTGGTTCGCAGCTTGGACGACTTGTTCTTCAAATTCACCCCGATGGTAGCTCTCACCAGCTCAGAATCCAGGGTTTGTATCCACCTCTCAACCTTCTGCCTCTCAGAAAAGGGACACCAGACTCCCTTACAGCCCGAGGGCTTTGGCATTCCAGCTTCATAGGTGTATGGTCTTGGAAATAGAAGGGACTTTGGCAATTGATCGTTTATCCATTGGTTTCCTTTAAGGCAAACTGTGTGTTTGAATGTCACGTGATGGATTAGGATTCCAATTGTGTGTGTGTGGGGGAGGTGGTAGGGGCCTTCCTCACACATGGTGTGGGCAGAGCTGGGGGCTGTGTTACCTTCTGTGGCCTCAGAGCACCCCTCAAAGGACATTCTGTGCCATTAGAACTGCCCCATCTCCCTCCCCGCCACCCCCACCCAAGGCCAGCCAGAAGCAACACTGTGCAGGGGTTAGCTCAGGGCTCAGCACCTGGGCTAGGGAGACGGACTACAGGTGCTCAAGTCTCTGCCAGGCACCTGCTGGCTGTGTTCTCTGGACAGGTAACTTAACTTCTCTGGTCTGAGTTGTGAAATGAGGACCATAATAACATGAGAGGATTGAAGTGAGTGTAAAAGGAATGAACAGGCATAAAGAGAACTGAAACTGCTTAGACTCAGGCCCGGTACCTGAGGAACACTCAGTGTGAGAACCCCTTGTCTGTCCCTCACCCTCGGCCTCCCACTCTGCCTTAGAAACTTGATGCATGCTGCCCTTCTGCATGGAGGTCATCTCTAGGACCATGGCTTTAGCCGCTCATCCTCTGGTAGCTAAACCTCAGTATAGAATCTTGGGTTTAAAAGAAGGTCAACAATTATATTTCGAGTTAAATTGAAGCTCCTTCACCCCATCCTAACGTATTTGGCAAATTCCAGAAAAATGGGCCTCACTGATCCTTTCTTTCACCTGGGGGTCAAGTTCTGCAACTTAATCTGCTGCAAGATCGCTGCCAGGATTTGAGTCTCTGAATTCCTTTGGAGAAATCATTCTTTCCACCCCACAAGGCTGCTCACCACTCACAGGCTCTCTCCTTTCTTCTGTCTTCCCAGGGTCTCCAGTCCCAGGCTTGCCAATATGAGTCCCACCCCACTGAAAAATACAACTGACCAATTCCTCTCTGGGGTCATCTGATGACATGCTTTTTCCTGCATGGTACCAGGGCCTATAATTTGGTAACCCAGAGGAATGTCAGGCCCAGGATGAAAGAATGTGGAGTGGGAAAATAGCCTTTGAGTTCTTGGTGTCATGATACTTAAGTCTTACATCACCCTCTATTGTCTCTTTATGACCCTCTGACCTTGTCCATGCTCTTGCGTCTCCTGCACTGGTAGGTGGATTCTTTACCACCATACCACCTGGAAATGGGTGGCCTAAAACAATAAGAATGGATCATCTCACAGTTGGGCTTCTTAGGTGTTAGTGGTGAAGAACCTGCCTGGCAGTGCTGGAGATGTTAGAGACATGGGTTCAATCCCTGGGTTGGGATCCTTGGAGGACAGCAGGGAAACCCACTCCAGTATTCTTGCCTGGAGAATTCCATGGACACAGGAGCCTGGCAGGCTATAGTCCACAGGGTCGTACAGAGTCAGACATGGCTGAAGTGACTTAGTATGCACACATCTCACAATTCTGGAAGTCAGAAGCCTGAAATCAAGATGTCAACAAGACCGTGCTCATAAAAGCTCTGGAAGAGGGTCTGTTCCACACTTTTTTCTTAGCTCATGGTTTTGCCAGCCATCTTGGTGTTCTTTTGTGCCAATACCATATTGTTTTAATTACTGTAGCTTTATAACACACATTGACCTCTGAGAGTGTAAGTCCTCCAGCTCTGTTCTTCTTCAAGATTGTCATGGTCTTTGGCATTAGAATCACTCTGTTTATTTACACACACACACCCACCCATCCACCCACCCACACTCCCCTGCTAGGATGTTGAACAAACTATTGAATCTTTAGCTCAGTCTGGAGAGACTATACAGATTTAATCTCTAATATTGGGCCTTTAAATTCATGAACATGAATTTTATTATATAGACTGTCTTTAATTTCTCTCAATGTTTTAGTTTTCTGGGTAGCTTTTTGCATCTTTTATTTGGTTTATCCTCAGGCGTTGGATATATTTTTGGCGCTGTTGTATTGAAACCACATTTAATGTTTACTTTTCTCATTGCCAGTGAATAGAAATGCAGTGTAACTTTGCATACTGAATTTGTATCTAGTGACCTTTCTAAGTTCACTTACTGATTTTAATGATGTAGCTAGAGATTTGGGGGGATTTTCTCTACATACAATACTGCCAGCTGTGGATTATGACAACATTCCTTCCCTTTAAATCTTTGTAATTTTATTTTGTTTTGCGATACTGGCTAGTATCTTTAGCACAGTGTTGAATAGAAATGGTGCATGTGGGCATCATTGTTCCTGATAAAAGGGGAAAAGCTTTAAATATTAAGTATTATGATTGATGTAGATTCTTCTGTAGATACCTTTGGCAGAATTAATAAAAATTACATCTACTCCCAGTTTACTGTGTTTTATCAGTGACTGGATACTGAGGCTTGTTACATGCTTTTTTGGTATCTCTTCAGATGATCAAATGATTTTTGAAAATTCTGTTGATTGGATTTTGAAATGTTAGACCAATTCTCTGTTCCTGGAGCAAGCCCAGTTTGACTGTGATGGATTGTTTTTATATTGCTGAATTTGATGTGCTACCCTTTGTTTAGAACTTGGGCAATTTTGCTCATGAGAGTTCTTGGCCTACAATTTCCTTACTTGTAATTTCCTTGCCAAGTTTTGGTAATAAGATTATATTGGCCTCATAAAATAAGTTGGGAAGTATTCCCTTTTCTTTTTCCTAGCCTCTAGAAGTTGTGTTTAAAATTGTTAGTTCTTCCTTACGCATTCAGTGGATCTTGACACTGAAGCTCTCTGAGATGGAAGTTTTCTTGGTGGAGAGGTTTTAAATTATGAATTCAACTTTTAAAAATATAAGTTTATTTAGATTATGCCAGTTTATAGATTGTGTTTTTCTAGGAATGTGTCTTGCCTGAAATTTCACATGTATTTATGTAAAGTTCAAACATATACTTTTGCTGTTACTTTATTATCTGTAGGATCTGTAGTAATACCTCCCTTTTGAGGTCCAATACTGGGAATTTATACCTTTTCTTTTCTTAATCAGTTGTATTTGTTAAATTGCATCTTTGTCAGTTGTTTTAGTTTTTTCAAAGAGACAGTTTTTAACTTCGACTTTATTACATTTACTTTTGTTTCATCAATTTTTCTCTTCTGGTCATAATTTTTTTCTTTTTATTCTCTTGGTTTGATCTGCTTTTTATCCCTATACCCTTGAGACAGATACTTACACCAAGGTTTTAGCCTTTTTCTCTCCTAATACATGTATTTAAAGGTACAACTTCCCTGCAAGTATGGTAAAACTGAAAGTGTTAGTTGCTTGGTCGTATCCACTCTTTGTGACCCCATGGACTGTAGCTTGCCAGGCTCCTCTATCCATAAAATTCTCTAAGCAAGAATACTGGAATGGGTAACCATTCCCTTTTCAAGGGATCTTCCTGACCCAGGGATTGAAACCAGATCTCCCACACTGTGGGCATTCTTTACCATCTGAGCTACCAGGGAAAGCCCAGTAGTAGCCTAAAGTTTTAATATGCTGTGTTTTCACAATCATCTACTAAACATGCTTTATATTTCCCTTCTTATTCCTTCTTTGGCCCATTAGCTATTAGTGTTGCCTAATTTCTAAGGATTTGAGGATATTTTGTGTCTTGTAAATTGATTTCTAGAGTAATTTCTGTGAACTCAGAGAATATATTCTGCATGGCTTCAGATTTTTGGAACTTACTGAAACTTTATAAGGTAGTTTATATTACATGGATTAACTTTATAATGTTCCATGTGAACTGGAAATATCTATTCTGCAAAATCTTTTAATAAATCAGGTTAGGTTTGTGCAGATCTTCTATATTTTACCTCACATTCTGTCTGCCTGTTTTATCAGTTACCAAAAGAAATGTATTCAAATCTCCCATTTGATTGTGGATTTTTAATTTTTCTTTTCTTGATTTCTGCAGTGTATCAGCACAGTCATGGAAAACTTTAAAATATATTCCTGTTGGATGAGTCTCTCAACATTGAGTTTGTTTTTAAAAATTTTATTTATTTTTAATTGAAGGATAATTGCTTTATTGTATTGTGTTGATTTCCACCAAACATCAACATGAATCAGCCATAGGTTGACCTTTGGGGTTTTAAGCAGGAGGTGTCAGAAAAGTTACCACAGGGATATCTGGATTGTGATGGCCAAGTGTTCGTAGTTATGTTGCTTTTTGATCCTTGGATGTCAGCTCTTCCTATAATTTTGAAGCAGAATTCACCAAAATCGAGTTCTTGAAAAGATGTGTTTTTCAGTCTTCCATCACAGTAGAAGTATTTATATTTTCCAAATTTCTCTTTAGTTGTTTTTTTTTTTTTTTTTTTTTAACATTTTATATTAGAGATGTGGATCTGTGGTTTCTATTAATGGAGACAAATAACGGCTTTCTCAATATTCCCTGAAGTGAGAAATAACAGGCTGATGGGAGAAGAGCTGTCCCAGACTTATGTGGAACTGTGAGACCAGAGAAGGTGTTTCTGAAACTCAGTCTTGGACTTTGTCATGTCCTGTTTGGCTTTGATTTATTTTTTTAAATTGTAATTGATTTGCAGTGTGTTAGTTTCAGGCATAAAGCAAAATGATTCAATTATGCATTACACACATATATTCTTTTTCATATATTTTCCATTATAAGTAATTATAAGATATTGAGTATAGTTCCATGTACTGTATAGTAGGCTCTTGTTGTTTATTTTATATATAGTAGTGTGTGTGTATTAATCCCAAACTCCTAATTGATCCCTCCCACTTTTACCCTTTGGTTAAGTTTCCCAGGTGGCTCAGTGGTAAAGAATCTACATGCCAATGCAGGAGACTGGGTTTGATTCCTGGGTCAGGAAGATCCCCTGGAGAAGGAAACGGCAACCCACTCCAGTATTCTTGCCTGGGAAATCCCATGGACAGAGGAGACTGGCAGGCTGCAGTCCATGGGGTCACAAGAGAGTTAGACACAACTTAGCTACTAAAACAGCAGTGACCACCAGATAGTTCTATGTCTGTGAGTCTGCTTCTGTTTTGTAAATAAGTTGTTGGTATCATTTTTCAGATTCCACATTTAAGTGATGTCATATGATATTTGTCTTTCTCTGACTGACTTCACTTAGTAGGATAATCTCTAGGTCCGTCCATATTGCTGCGAATGCCATTCTTTTTTGTGACTGAGTAATAGTCCATTAATAATATTACATCTTCTTTATCCATTCCTGTCAATGGACATTTAGGTTGCTTCCATGGTTTGGTTATTGTGAATAGTGCTTCTGTGGATATTGGGGTGCATATATCTTTTCAAATGAGAGTTTTGTCCAGATTCATGCCCAAGAGTGGGACTGCAGGATCATATGGCAACTCTTTTTTTGTTTTTTGAGGAACCTCCATGCTGTTCTCCATAGTGGCTATAGCAATTTACATTCCTAGCAACAGTGAAGAATTCCTTTTTCAAGTTTGAGTTTGGTTTGTTTGGAGGGCTGTTTTGGATCTCATGTTCTTTACATGCATCTGTGCATGAAGATGGATTCTCCTTGTATAGAATCATAGTTATTAGTTGGGAGTTTTTGAAGTTGAAGATATCATTTCTGGTGGCAGTTCAGAGCTAAGTCTGCACACGCCTTCCCCTCCTGGTGTCTGAAAGAGACCGGCTGCCTTTTCTGCAGAATGAGTGTTAGGATTGCATTTCCCTAAATAGTGATTAACTTTAGATTTTTTGTTTCAAAATTACTACAGCATTGCTTCCCAAAGTATTTTGTAGGTGCTCTCAATATGGTTAACATGTGCTGTGCTGTGCTTAGTCGCTCAGTCGTGTCCAACTCTTTGTGACCCCATGGACTATAGCCCATCAGATTCCTCTATCCACGGGATTCTCCAGGCAAGAATACTGGAGTGAGTTGCCATTTCTTCTCCAGGGAATCTTCCCAACCCAGGGATCGAACCCAGGTCTCCCGCATTGTAGGCGGACTCTTTACCATCTGACCCACCAGGGAAGTCACATGGTTAGCATACTTAATATGTTAAATAGCAAAGCTGTGGGATGTGCAGTGGTAAGGGAGAGTTCCTGGGTGAAAGAGCAAAGTTAAACAACCAGGTTTATTTACTGGGTTATTTCTTAGACGAGAGTGTGTCTTTACACTACACATTGTTGCTCTCCAAGACAGGAATGAAGGCAGCATTTTTCAAGTGAATCTGAACTCTGCTGACCCTTAGCTTTCTTCCCAGTTCAAAGGAACTTCACATTTAAAAAAGACAAAAACCACAGGTTTGATGCTGTGCTTGGGAGAAGCAGGGTCGTGGGGTAATGTTGGGGTTGGGGGGGATGATGTGGTGAGGAAGTGTTGGACAAGACAGCCCCAGAGGAGAAGATACATTTCTTTTCTTTTCACTCATAGTCATTTTCAGTGTTATTATGCTAAGAAATGCTTTTCTTGTTTGTGTGGGGTGTTTGTTGTTGTTGCTGTTCTGACGTTAAGCCCTTAGGGGAAACATTTCTATAGAAACTAGGCAGTCAGCCAAACCAAATGCTCACAACTCCTCCATCTTCACTTGGGAATTAAGCATAAGGGATGGAAGGAAGGCAGCATTGGCAGTAACACCCCTGGGGGAAATCCCTTTGCCTGAGAATAGATATCCTTTGACTTTGAATTCACCTGGGAGCGTGGCTTCTGGTGGTACCTGGCGTGTGGGGCTTGGAGTGATCCTGAGCAATCCTGAGTCCAGACAAACCTCTCCTCCAAGGATGAATTCAAAAGACAAATCATATGGGATCATGCCTGTTCCCTTATTCGAGAGCAGCCATAAGAGGAAAAAGCAGTTGCAATGAGTCAGCCCTGGGGGCAAGGGAGATAGTGGTTATTTAATTATGTAATCAATCAGTGTCTTAAAACACGCTTTGATGAAGTCTTCCCTTATGAGATCACAACATCTATGAGTTGCTAAATGTTTATCACTGGTGCTGTGTGTATCTGTGTGTGTGTATGGCTGGAAATGGGGGAATTATGCCCCTCTATTTAGTCCCCTTAATTCTGGCACAGAATAACAGCTCCTTGTGGCTGTCGGAGATGATAGTGACAAAGGTCAGAGGGAATTGGGCATCCAATTTGGCAATGGTGATGTAGCCGACTATTTAAGATGAATTGGAATTAAAGGGAAAAAAAGAACAGTTGGTGTTATCGGGAGAGAAATCAGATGCCAACAGACAGCAAACCTCCCCAGAGCCAGCCATCTCTGTCACTCTGAGCAGAGCTTCTCCAGTGAACTTGGGTGGCGATGGTGGGGGCAGCGGGCAGGCTGTTATGTTCCTTGACTCTTCCAGAGAAATTTCATAAATAGTTTGCGCAGTGTGTCAATCTGGGCATCTGGGAAGCATCACGCGTTCTTGGCATCGAAGCTCCCGGTGACATCCATCCGTTGCCTCTCCCCGAAGGAGAAGGGCTCGAGTTCCTCTATTTAGAGTGCTGGATATTTTGGTGTCTGTTATTTAGAACGTGGGGATGTCTCTTCAAGCCGAGCTTATTTTTGTCCCCAAATAATCGAAGCCAGGCTCCCTCTGGGAGGTGGCATGTTGGTGGCTGGAGAGCTCATGTAGAACCTACTGCCCCTGTACAAGTCTGGTCATCATCATGCTGGTGAAGGAGCGGGAGTCTGGATGGAAGCTACTGGAGAGGAGTCTAGCCTGATAATTTTGATCATATCTAAGGCAATGCTGGGAATGCAAGTCCACTTTCTCTGGGATACACAACATAAAACTGTGGGTCCTTTGACAATGTTTTGGCTCAATTTTTGGCAAGGGAGGTGACAAATTAGGCACTGAGGTAAGTTACCGTCAGTTTTTAATCCTAGCACTAAACCTAGTTTCTATCTGAGCACCGGGTGGTGGTGTGATTTTTGGCAGAACTTCAACCCTCTTTATGATAGTTGGTTTTGTCCTTTCCTGCTGCACACACGTAGGAGAGGGCCTACTGCAGAAGTTGTGAGACAGATCTTGAAAAGCTAAAGACCCTAAGACTGACTTCCTCCCTTCCTCTTCCATCTGCTGCTTGTCATCACCACCACTTCCTAAACTGCCTTATTTCCAGTCGCATTAACTTCTTGTACCCATCATTCATCTGATATGCCATTATTGTCAGTGTTGAAACAAGTAATTTGATCATGACATCATTCTAAGGAAACTTTTAACTGGAGCTCAGTGTCTTTGCAGCCCTGTGCCCAAGGTCTTTATCAAGGGGGACCCGATTCCTCCCTGATTTCAGCGCCCAGTGCTACCCGAGACTGTGAACCCTTGCCTGCTTGTGCTCAGGGATGAGTTACCTCTGTACCATTGTTCTCGTGCCCGCTTCCGCCCACCACAGAAATGCTTTTCCTTCCTCTCCTTACACATAAATGCTACTCAGCCTTCACAATGTAGCGGAGATGTTACCTTCTTCACCCAGAAGCATCGTCTTCCTCTTCTCTCTTTCCAGCATTTAATCTGTTCTTTCATCAGGTCACATCACATTTTTCTCAGTGAAAAGTGAAAGTGTTAGCCACTCAGTCGTGTCTGACTCTTTTGCGACTCCATGGACTGTAGCCTACCAGGCTCCTCTGTCCATGGGATTCTCCAGGTAAGAATACTGGAGTGGGTTGCCATCCCCACCTCCAGGGGATCTTCCTGACCCAGGGATCAAACTCAAGTCTCCTGCACTGCAGGCAGATTCTTTACTGTCTATATAGTTTAAAATACATATTTTATCTTTACTGAGTTAGACCCTCTTGAGAGCCAAGGTCATATGACTGAACTTTAGACAGGCCATGCCTAGTCCAGCACAGTAGCAAGTGGTGCTTTGTGTCTTAACTTGACTCCACAATCCTTTCTCAGAGGTCATTCTGTAAATTTCTGGTGTTTCACTTTACTAATTTGTCAGGGACATCACAATGGCTCTGTATTATTCTTACAAAAAAGTATTCTGCTGGGGTTAGTCTTTCTGCATATAGAGGGCAGGAATGGGACAGGCCTGATGAACGATGCATCGTTTGAGTCCCCTTCATGTGGAGCAGTAGGAAACCGTCCCGTTGCCATGCCAACAGCCTCCATCCCCCACCAGCAGTCCTTGCACGTGTCCGGGGCTCTCCAAAGTGCTGTCGGTCATTTCTATCTCATTGACTCTTCTCCTTCAGGAAGGTGGGGTAGGCAGAATAGTCAGATCAATTTGGATGGATGGTGAGGGAGAAAAGGTCGCTGAAGAGCCAGAATGATGTGGGTGGAGCTGCATAGCTTGGTGGTGGTAAAGTGAGGGAAGGATCTAAAAATTTCTTAATCTCATTCCGTAGATTTCTACTAGACCAGACAGCGATTTTCAAACTATAATCATTTATTACCTTCTTCCACAATTAAAAGAAAAAAAGCTCGTCTGTGTATACTGATGCCTTCGTTTATATAATATTTTTTGTTTAAATCCATCATGTTTTAAACTTAAAAATGTTGATTTCCAAGGAGTTTTCAGTTTATTGCCATAAATGGAAGGCTAGTATTATCACTTGCCATAAATAGAAGGTCACCTTAAAAAGAAGTATCATTGCCATAAAACTATGTTATTAAATTCTGAGCCATCAAACAGCAAGGGCTGATAAGGAGCCAAGAGTGAGCCGAGAGTGAGCAGAAAGTGGGGAACAAGAAACCTCAAGTAAGAGAGAACCGTAGTGAGCTACGAGAACACGGCGAAGCCGTCGATATGTGACTTCGGGAGTGAAAGAAGCAGTGTTTGATGGGAGCCAAGTCCCCTCAGTGATGGGGTGTATATGGTGTGTTACAGAAACTAAATCTTCTTGGTCTGGAAGCCCCTTCCAAAGCCCAAAGCCCAGTTGACATTTCACTTCCCACGAAGTCTGACATGAGTGCTGTCTGGATTCCAGAGAAATTTTTCTTTCTCTTCATTTCTCTTTGGATACTTACACTTGCTATGTGCTCAGATGATCAGTTGTGCCCGACTCTCTGTGACCCCATGGACTTGTAGCCCACCGGGCTTCTCTGTCCATGGGATTCTCCCGGCAAGAATACTGGAATGGGGTTGTTAGGCTATTGCTTAAGGCAATTTTAATGAGCCTCTATTCTTTGAAAGTAAATGAACCTAAGACAATTGTAAAGATGTTTATTCCTCCTAGATTAATTGCTAAACTTAATGCAAGTCTACTTAAAACAGGAAGGATTTATTATTTTTTTTAAACCTGACAGTGGTTTTAAAGTTTGACGGGGCAATAAAAGGCAAGCTGACCATGAAGATTCAGAAAAAAATGATGGGGCACGCACACTGCCAAACTTTAAAATGGTTTATAGGGATACAGTAAAAAAAAAAAAAAAAAAAAAAATGGTTTGAAACTGGTACAAGAATGGACTGACTAGATGAAGAGTAAGACCAGAGTTTGGAATATGGCATTTGACATCTGTAGGGAGATGTGTCAGGACCTTCAGTAAGCCATTTCAGACAAAACCAGATTAGTCTACACTTCAAACCACATATGAAACCAGCTCCAGACTGATGAAAGAATTAATGCAAAATGAAAGCACAAAGAATTTGCAAAATACAAGAGAATCTGACCCAGGGATGGGGGAATCACCTTCCTGTTCTTCATATGGGGTCAGCTTCATGGGCCTCAGGTCTGGGCCATCCTGAGCTGACCTGGGTCTCCCTATGTCTTCACACCATCTTGCCTCCCTGTGCGTCTGTCTCTAAAACCAAATTTCGCTTGTGAAGGACAGCTGTCCTATTGTATTCAGGCCCATGGTCATGACCTTATTTTAACTTGATCTCTGTAGAGACCCAGACTCCGTAGGGTCACGCTCCGAGGCCTGGAGGGTGAGGGGACAGAATTCAGTCCGTGACAAGGCTCAGTGTGGCTCCTCCCTCCTCTGCGATGGACTTGATCCCACAGTGATCTTCCCCTTACTCTGAGTTCCTGATTGCGCATCTCAAGTCCCAGGCTGAAGGTTTTATATTCCGTATGGATGGCTTCTCCAGTTGTCGAGGAAACTGCCTGTGTTGCCTCTTTCACTTACCATCTCCTGAAGGTCAGGAGATCTGTGTTTTCCACCTTCTTGGAATTGACTTAATTCTTTCTGCTGAGGAGGTCTTCCCTTGTGGTCTCCGGTCGTTCCGGGGAGACCAGCTCGCAGTCTCAGAAACTTGAAACGGACACCATCAGATCCTTGAATGCGTGGATGGGCGTTGAGGGTGAGGGAAGGGGCAGGGGGTTCCCGGGGGTGCTGGGGCGGCTGGGAATCGGGAGTCCTTTCCCAGCCCCAGTTCCCTCTCGTGCCCCGTGCTTTCCCACCAGGTCTTCATTACACGTCCTGTGGCTCTTCTCTTGGGCTGCTCGTTCCTCAAGGCTGGAAATAGGAAGTCAAGTTTAAATTGAATAAGTGTGGGGGACATGAGGGACCAAAGGCCCTCTGAAGGCTCAGACAAGCTCTGGTTGGAGGAGCCTGGGGTGGGGAAGGAGTGATGGTCCAGAAGACACACATGGGGGTGGGGTGGGGGGACAATGGGGAATGCCTTTTATGTGAATCAAATATTCTCACAAAAAAGGGGTGGGGGAGCAGCCTGGGGGGACTGTCGGCATCCTCAGCTGCTCTCCTTCCCTCCTGTGTTCCCTTCCGAGGTTTTAGCTTTTCTAAAACTCCCTTTCATCCCACTGCTTCTCTGCTGGTAAAGCTGGGCATTCTTGTTACCCCCTTTTTGCCTCCCCCACCCCCCGCCAACTTGCTCTCAGGGCCATGGAAGGAGCCAGGATCCCTTCCCCTTGCAGATCATAGAATAATACCAGTGACTATAAAAATGACAGCTTATCTTCGTGTGGTATCCCAACAGTTTATGCTGTTCTTTCATTTGCATAATCTTATTGTTGAAATAGATAAGACAGACCTTTTACAAGCAGATCTTTATGAAGGAACCAAGGGGAGGGGAAGAGCTACAACACCTCAAAGCAAATTCACAATGGGCTGACGGAGGACAGGTTTCTTATGCGGGACAATGAAAGTGCGGCCTCCCAGATGCTCGGCCAGACCTGCTCTGGGGCCCCCTCAGCCCTCTTGGGAGAGCTGCACCCTTAAGGAATCTCAGGGTACTTGGCAAGCTCTTTCAGGGGCACTGAAGGCAGGATCAGTGAGGTGTGTCCCCAGGCCTTAAGGACTTGGCAGGTGAAAAGAGGGCAAGGTGCAGTACTTCAGGAAACACACTGGCCTGGAAATAAAAGAGCAGGATGGGAAAGAACTTAGGTGTCTGGCCAGCAGCTTCATGGTTTCCTGTGAGCTCCCTGAGGCCAAACAAATGTCTCCATGGCTGGTGGTGAGGATGTGATTTCCAGACTGGAATGGCTGGACTGAGTTTATGTTCTGAATCCTCCATGCAAACGAGAAGGCATGGTAACACTTGGCCAGATGGGTCAGTACACACGGGTCCTAAAGGTGTGTGTATGTGTGTTGCCAAGACCATCTATCTAACCTCAGATCCATTCCTTGTCACAGGAGCCAATCTCAACCCCAGTGTTGCCAGGGTCCTAGCTTGGCTAACTTCTGGCCGGGGTCACTGAGAGAGTGCCTTGCCCCCAGGAGGCAAAGGGTGGGGGTAGGAGGAACAGGCTGGGGTGTGTCTCCCCGCTTCACCATTTCTGAAGGTTTCTCCAGTAGCCCTTGCATATCCTCCATGGCCTCAGTTGCCATCAGACAGGCCCCCCGTGATTCTAAACTTCTGGAGGTGACCCCAGCCCCTGGGCTCCTGTCTCTTGCCTCCTCCCCAGCTTGGGACCTTCCAGCTTGGGCCCATAGGAGCTTCTTGCTCTTGCTGGTCTTGGAGTTGCACCCCCATCCTCTCAGCTCATTTGTTACCTGGAAAACCAGTCTCCTGCCCGAAAGCCTCTCTGTTGTAAACCTTCCAGAGGGTTTGTTTGCTGGTTAGATCCCAGTGGATAAGCCCTTCTGATAAGAAAGAGCCTGGGCACTGGGCATTGTTTGGGGAGCCGCCTTGGCCAGGCTTCTCTTCGCAAAGCCCAGCACCCTGCAGGGAGCCGCAGGCCCCAAACTGCCTTAAGCCTCTTCTTGGACGGAAGGCTTGGAAAATTGGGCTCTGGGATCTGCTGGACACATGTTTACATGGAGGGCCTGCACAGTCCTACAGATTTCACGGCTCCAAGACGTTAACCGACTTCCAAGTTTTATATGTTGGAATGTTTAAAAAATAAATTTGGCTGCAAGATGAAAAGGCTGGAAATAATTTCCATGTCCTCATTTGTGCGCTTCAGATATTACCAGTGACATTTTGTAAATAGTTTAAACCTTTCTTCACCTTCTATATGTCAAGATAAAAAAGGACATTTGAGATAATAGCTTGTTATTGGCGGGGGTGGGGGCGGCGCGTGGAGCCTCTCTCTGGACCAGGGACTGAGGACCTGCTGATGATGTCCTGTGGTGGTCACTGAACGCTTGGGATGCAGTGTCTTGCAAAGCACATGACAAGGACCTGTGTGAATGTGTGTTTGGTGGTCAGAAGGTTTTTTCATAACAAAATCATCCTGTACTTTGTCCGCCCTGGCCTCCAGTGCTGTGATTCATGCCCCGCATCTGGGGTCAGAGACTCCCTCTGCTCCCCACCCTGATGCAGAATCCGCACCCAGCTCACTCTCCCTTCCCTCCCTTCTAGGGGCCCATTTCTGCTTCTTTTGTGGCTTGTGGAAGCACATTAGGGATCTTTAACCTCTTTCGGATCATAGGGTCCCTTTGAAAAAGATCTCATAAAATTGTGGAACCCCAGCCCCACCCCTCGCCCCCGAAGGGGACCTCCACTTACCATAGGCACTATTAGCAGATTAGTACTCCTGAAGCTTCTCTCCCTAAAGCGCAGTCCTCTTCTGGGTCACAGGGCTGCGGATCACAGTTTGAGGGACCCTGCCCTGTGTGCTCAGCCTCTTACATCAAAGCTGCTTCTGTCCTCTCACTGAATTGTTTTCTCTTTGAGGCACACACCACTCTCCATTTCATCCTTCCTGATAGGAGCCCTGAATTGAACTCTGTTCCATTTAAGTCCATCTCTAACTTATTTCCACTGTGGTCAGAAAATGTAGGATTTAAATCTTTTCAAATGTAGTGAGGTTTGTTTCATGGTCTATTCTGTGTGCCCTGGAGAATATGATATGTACCTCTGCTGATGTGTGGGGTGATCTACAGGTGTCTGTTGGGTCTGGTACATTTGTCAGTTTGTCTATATCTTTATTGATCTCTTGTCTTGTTGTTCTGTCCATTATCATAGGGGAATACTGAAGTTTCCAACCATTATTGTTGAGTTGTTATTTCTCCCTGCAATTCTGTCAATTTTTGCTTCGTGTATTTTGGGGTTCTGTGGTGTGGTGCATATATTCTTATAATTGTTGTATTTTCCTAACAGATTGCCTCTTTTATCATTACAAAATATCCCTCTTTATCTCTGCTGCTGCTGCTAAGTCGCTTCAGTCGTGTCCGACTCTGTGCAACCCCATAGACGGCAGCCCACCAGGCTCCCCAGTCCCTGGGATTCTCCAGACAAGAACACTGGAGTGGGTTGCCATTTCCTTCTCCAATGCATGAAAATGAAAAGTGAAAGAGAAGTTGCTCAGTCGTGTCCGACTCTTAGCGACCCCATGGACTTCGGCCTCTGCTGCTGCTGCTGCTAAGTCGCTTCAGTCGTGTCCGACTCTGTGCGACCCCATAGACAGCAGCCCACCAGGCTCCCCCGTCCCTGGGATTCTCCAGGCAAGAACACTGGAGTGGGTTGCCATTTCCTTCTCCAATGCATGAAAGTGAAAAGCGAAAGTGAAGTCGCTCAGTTGTGTCCGACTCCTAGCGACCCCATGGACTGCAGCCCACCAGGCCCCTCCGTCCATGGGATTTTCCAGGCAAGAGTACTGGAGTGGGTTGCCATTGCCTTCTCCGACAGCCTCTAGTAACATTTAAAAATTTAAACTCTATGTTGTCTGATATTAATATAGCCATTCTGGCTCCTCTATAGTTGCTATTTTCCTGGTATAGCCTTCTAATTTCTTTAATGCTTTTTTAACTGTATAGTTTTAGTTATTTTCTTAATGCTTTCTCTGTGCTGTGCTGTCGCTCAGCCGTGTCTGACTCTTTGTGACCTCATGGACTGTACTCTGCCAGGTTCCTCCGTTCATGGGGATTCTCCAGGCAAGAATATTGGAGTGGGTTGCCATGCCCTCCTCCAGGAGATCTCCACAAACCAGGGATCAAACTTCCATATTGCAGGAAGATTCTTTACTGTCTGAACAACCAGGGAAGCCCAATGGTTGCTCTAGAGTTCACAATATGCAGCTTCAGTCACCAGAATCTCCTTCCGATTCACACTAACTTAATTTCAGGCAGATGCAGAAACTTGACTGTGTGTCTACCCTCCTCCTTTTTAGTGTCATCATCGATCATGTCTATGTTACAAACTCAATGATGCATCACTGTAATTGGTACTTTATAAAATTTTATCTTTTAAAGAAATGGGGAGAAAAAAAATCAGGAATATATTTATAGAGTTTGTTACATTAACTTTATTTACAATTTCTAATTCTCTTCATTCTTCTTGTGATTTCTAGTTACTCATTCCATTCCATTTGATTTATTCCCTTCCTTCAGCATGAAAAAAAAAAAAAAAGAACAACTATCTTCTTAAACTTTACTCCTGACATTTTCTTTCTTTCTTTCTTTTTTTTTTTTTACTCCTGACATTTTCAAAACACTGCTCTACCATGGCTCCTCCAAGTTCTGGCCTCCTTGGAAACCTGTCACCCATTCAACTGACTCCGTTAGGATCCTTGGTGGTGCCTCCTCCAAGGTCAGAATAACGTTGCCCAGTGATACATGTTCTGGCGTAGTCTTCTTTTGTGCCGTCTTTCCCAGGAACTTCTGATACTGTGTCAGTCATCATTCTAGATGTTTAAACAATGTAGGCACTGTTGCTGCTAAATCGCTTCAGTCGTGTCCGACTCTTAGCGACCCCATGGACTGCGGCCTTCCAGGCTCCTCCATCCGTGGGATCTTCCAGGCAAGAGTACTGGAGTGGGGTGCCATCGCCTTCTCCGATGTAGGCACTGTACATATCTTTTCGGATCATTAGCGCCTCTTCCTCTCGTTGAAGTCCATTGTATCTGTTTTTTCTTCTTAAGATAGTTTTTCACTAGTTCCCCAGTATTACCTGATGGTCTTAATTGAACACACCCTTTGTGGTTAACATGCTTTCTTTCCATGGTAAGCCAGTGTGCTCTTCCTGCTGGTCTGTTGACCCTCCTTCCCTTAATATTTTTCATTTCTTCTTTACTAATCCCCAGACTTGAGCCTCTCTGGCTCACTCACAGCAGGCTCTCTAGTGGATATTTGCTGGGTTTGGATGGCCAAGGACTCATCTGCTATAGTTTCATCTGGGAAACTGTCAGGCCAGCATACTGTGGAGTGGAGTTGACTCCATCTCAGCTGCAGGGGTGGGCATCACACATAAACATAACTGTACAGAATATCACAGTCCCCTGGCCACAGCGGCATTGATCCAGAGATGGGTACAAGCAAACTAAAGACAATGTGATGCAAGGAGAACTGTGACGGGACTGTAGGGGAGTCACAGCTCTTTAGAGTGGATGCTCTTTAGAGTGGAATCTGCAGACAGCAGCACCACGAGGAGGGAACCCTTGAGTCTTAGGGCATTGTTTGAGACTCTTAATCAACCCATACCTAAAGCTGGAAGAGTTTTTGTATATCTGTTACAAAACTGAAGAATTCCTTTTTTGTGTGGGCGGAGGGATGTGGTTCTTTCTGTCTTGAGTAGTTTGAACTAGATTTCTGACTTTTGCCATCAAAAGAATTGTAACTGATAGATCCCCTTTCCTTACAGCTGGACATTTTAGGATATCAAGAGCAAGATATCTTGTTGAGTGAAAAGTCTTTTGATTCTCTTAGTAATCTCAAGTCAGACAGCCTTTCTGCCCATCATATGATAGAGAGATGGGCAAAGAACATGATCAAGCAATTCATAAAAGAGGTGGTATATAAAACTGGTGCATGGGAAAGAAAAACCTCATTGTTCATCGAGAAGTGCAAATTAAACCAAAAGATGCTGTTTTCTTGCATATGAAACTGACAGTCTTGACCAAAGTAATAATTTTCAGTGTCATTGCCAGAAAACTTACAATCCCAATCATTTTTAATGGTGCTGTATATGACTACAACTTTCCTGAAAGCGATTTGGCAATATAAATGTAAAGTCTGAGTATTTTGAATATCCTTTGATCCAGGTATTTCACTTGTGGAAATGATTAAGGTGGTTCACAAAAATAAAAAACTAAACAGTTATTCTTTGAAGCACTGTATTCAAAAGCCAACATTTTAGAACAAAATACCCAAATTACAGAAGATTTTGCCTAGTAATTAGGTAGCAACTTTGTGATGGTGAGAGAATTAATTCTTAGGTAGGTTGATAAGGAGTCCAGGGCCCTTGAGGAGGAGAAAGGGGTCTAGGGTTCTCAAGGAGGAGAAAAGGACAATGTTTTTTTCTACATTGCTGTATCTTAGTCAGTATAACAATGTATCTTGCTTGAGGACATGTTTCTCCTTAACAAGAACCTTCTGACTAATCTTGTTATCTTAAGACTGGGAGTGGGTCTGGTAAGATCTTTCTATTGTTATTTCTAATCTTATTAATTTAAGATATTTGTAGTAGGCATGGGTCTGGTAAAAGTATATAAGGCCTTGATAACACTAGTGAGTGGGGGCACTCTCTGTCCCCTTTCTGATGTTTATGTCAGAAGCTTTCTCTGTCCTCTCTCACTTTAATAAAACTGATACACAAAAGCTCTTGAGTGATTAAGCCTGGTCCCTGGTCCCAAAGCTAAATCTTCCTTGGAGGTCATGAATCTGACATTGTTCACCATAAGCTATCAATGGTATTTAAGTTGGTTAAGAATTGCTGACTTTTAATGGACCTAGGTAGTTCCCTAGGACCAGACTTTTGAACATTATTTTTATTTCATCAAATAAATATTTTTTCACATGCCTACTACAAAAGAAATGAATTCAACCAGGCCTGAGAGCCCCAGAACACAATTCCTATCTTCAAGAAACTCCCAATCCAGTGTTGGATAAACCACCACCACTGATGACATATGTACAACTGTTAGATGCCATAAACCTACATAATTGGTAGAAAATCACAGAAGAAGAAGAGATTCAGTCTAACAGGTAGAATCTGAGAAAGCTTTATGGAGGAAATGACATTTGAAATAGCTTTGTAGGATGGCATAACCCTAGGAGACCATAAGGCTGGTGGTCTGTCCACACTGGCTTTTATTTTATAGTGAAAGAGGAGATGCGGTGGGAAGTTCTTGACCCTGGCCGAGGCCACCCTTCAGGCCTGGCGACCTGCCCGCTCCCCAGGAGCCCCTTTCTCTCCAGGGAGCGCTGGCCCCAGCAGCTTGCCTGCGGCCCTGAGTGCGGCTGGCTCTGTGCTGTCATTCCTAGGAGCTCAGCTTGTGGTCCGGGTGTGCTTTCCATCAGATTTATCTTTGCAGTGAGGCAGGGGCGAGGGAGATAGAAAACTGGGAAAATTCCCCTTGAGTTCCTTCAAATGAGAGTCCGATGAGATCTCCAAAGAGATTATATGGAAAAATCTTGGCTCTGTCCACGGGTCCCATGTGTGAGCCACAGTCTCTGTGGTACTGTAGGAGAGGCTGATCGTGGCCATGTGGGAAAAATTGCATCTGTTTGTGTCACTCCTCTTGCACTGCCATGCCTTTTTGGATTGAGAACTGTGGCGCTGAGATCGCTGGACCGTGCAAAATACAAGACCGATGGTGGGCTTGCAGTGGCCCAGATTAGAGCGTGGAGATGCCCCCAATACCGGATGAGAACAACAGGAAAGATGTGACTCACCAGGTCCCATCTAGGGCGTGCTCACGAGTCCCAGAGGCGTTTGTAGACACCAGTGCAACACTGAGCATGTCCGCATTCCTGACCCTAACTGAAGATCAAACAGAGCGCAGGTGCATTGTCCGCGGTCTCGAAAATGGCTTTATGAAGTTGGATCCATCTAAGTGAATCACACATGGAGTTATCGAATCTGGCCTCAGAATCCTAGTTTTGTTGACATACGTAATAATCTTTCTTAGGGGCCAATTTGCATTAACAAAACTTCCTGAGATGGATAGATAAAACTGGACTGACATCTGTAGGTATGAACGAGAGACAGTACCCCAAGGCCAACCTCACCTTGCTACTTGCTGTTATATCTGCCTGACACACTGCCCCATTTCCCCTCCTGCCCAGCAGTCTTCACACAGATGGTTCCTTCCTATTATTTCGGTCTCGGGTTCATGGCTCAAGATGCTAATTTCTTAGGATAATTCTGTAAGAAATAAACCAAAACAATGTAGAGTGGCACAAAGCACACTAGAAGGTCAAAATTTTTGGCTCATGTAACAAATGAGGGGCAGGTAGACAGGTCAGACCCTGCTCCACAGAGTCATTCAGAGACCCGGGACAACTGTGGCTCTAACTGAAGATGTAGTTTTCAAGGTCTCCTGAAAATTGTCTTATCCTCCCAAAGTTTTTCTCCAAAGAGAAAAACTGAAGAACATGTAGGAAGTTTGAGGAGTGAAACATGAAAGCATGTCACCTGTGTTCTTGTTAGTTAGTGCAAGGCAGGCTTGTTTCCCAGTATGTGTTAGCAAAGGAGATCAAAAACTTGGATTTTGATCAGCAGTCCCTGCCGTTGTAGTTTTGTTGCAGGAGGTACATTTTTACACAGACTGTGGTATAAACGATGCCCTCAGAGTTGTGTAGCATATACTGTATTTCTAGTGCATAGGACAGAGAGTGGTGATAGAAGTTTGTAGAAGGTGACTGCTGTAACATGGACAAGAGCATCTCAAGTCAACACGGTTAGCATGTGCTTTCTTCATGTGCAGAATTTCAGGAGAAGCCAAATTGTAGTCAGTGGTTTCTTTGGCTGTGGGCAGTTACTGGAGAATTTAATGGAAGCAGGATAAGGTGTTGTGATGCTTCCTTGTGATAGGTAAATTCTTCTTCCCAAACCTGGAAAAGTTGAGTCCATAAGTCAGGGCACACTTTCAAGCAGATGAGTTTGGAGTGGGGACTGCCCAAACCTGCCACTAACATCCTTATTTTCTACCTAACTCAGAAACTCAATCAGGACATGAGAGCTATGATTTTGGGAGACTGTGCAGAACTCTGCCTCCATGAATTATCTGGTTTGAACCATTAGTTTTTATAGTTGATCTGAGGAGGTCTTGCCCAACCTGTGTTTGTTAGCATTATAAGGTACTTTATCATTTACAATGCGTGTGCTCTTAAAATATACCATCTGATTCTCACAATGCTGGGAGGAAGATGAGACAGCTAGCCTGGCCTCAGCTTTCCAGATCAGCTCAGAGACAGTGTGACTTTCTCCAGTTGACACAGGAAACAGACGCTACTGAGGCCCCCAGTTTTCACCTGTGTCCCCAGCCACTCCATCTCTACCTTCTCTTAACCACCAAATATAGTCTTAAGTTACTCTTTTTCTATTAAAAGAAAATAACCTCACTCCTTGATCCTGCATGCCCTTGACTTTGTAATTATGGGGTTTCTCCCTTCAGGATTCTCTAACACAACACCCTGTGTCCCCCCAATTGCTCCTCAACCCAGGGCGGCTGCTCCTGCCATTGCTTCCTGCCACCTCTGTGTCCCCAGCTCGTGAAGTTACTCGAGCTCCTTTTCCTTGACTGTCACCACTGCCTTCTTCTGCAGGCCTGGCCCCTCCATACACAGGAATTCTGGAAAATGACACTTCACACTAGTCCTATCAAAGAAGTTAAAAATATATATGGTGCATTATTAAATATACTTCAGAAAGGAGGGGACTTCAGCTGGGATCAGATGTTCAGGACTTTGCATGTAAGATGGTTGGCAGATATCCTGTGTGACATTTCAAACCTCACTTGTCTTCACTCCTCACATATTTCTGGTATCAAGTGTTGCAGGACACATACATTGTAATGCAACCCTGGTCCCTCATGTTCATTTCACAATGCTGGGCGAGTCAGCACAGTGGACGGTAGGCGTATTCCTAAAACCATTCCTGCACCAGCATAGCAAGCAACAATTCAGCTATTTATGGAAGTGACCGTGGACCCCATAAATAAATCCCACCAAATAAAAATGGAATGCCTCTCTAGCTAAACCTATCTTTAGTATAATTTAAAAGATGCCACCCAGGGTGACCCAGCACCAGGATAAGTATGATAGCAGGGGGTCAGAGTGGAAAAACAGTAGTCACAGTGTATTTTTAATAAAATAGCAGTGGTGTGTACACATGGCCACATTCCCAGCTAGGATGTGGAAGGCACCTCTGTGGGTGATGGTCCCCAAACTTGAGTTTCCTGGTGAGTCTACTTGGTACCGTGTCAGCTAGAAAGAGCAAAGACGGATTTCCCTGGTGGTGCAGTAGATAAGAATCTACTTGCCAGTGCAGGGGACACAGATTCAATCCCTAGTCCTCGAAGATTCCACCTGCCTCAGAGTAACTAAGCCTGTGTGCCACAAGTACTGAGCCCACGCTCTGGGGCCTGTGAGCCGCAACTGCTGAGCCCTCAGGCTGCAACTGTTGAAGTCTGAGCACCCTAGAGCCTGTGCTCTGCATGAAGAGAAGCCACTGCAATGAGAAGCCCACACACCACAGCCAAGAGTAGCCTCCACTTGCCACAGCTAGAGAAAGCTGGAGCAAAGCAATGAAGACCCAGCATAGCCAAAAATAAATACAAATAAAATTATTTAAAAAGCAAAGTGACTTAACTGCAAGACTGACTTTTAAGGCCAATGGACCAAAAATTGATTTAATGCCGAGTGAACCCCTTCCTTCAGTTTTGAAAGCCAGAAACACAAAGCAGTCTGCTTGCTCTCACTAAGGCCCTGGGCCAGCATGAGGTCTGTCTGCCCTTGGATCCCTTCCCGGTCATTGGCCTTGGCCTGTTTGCTGCCCCTCATGGAGGGGCTGCCCTCCAGGGCTGCACCTTCCTCCCGGCTCCAGGCTCTGGCTCTCTGGACAGGCAGGTCCTCCAAGGCCCTCAGGTGCCCCCTCCACCACCACGTCCTTGGCCTGTCTAGACACAGCTGGTCCCGGCCTCCTGCTGTGGTTCATCACCACGTGGCTCACCTCCATCACCCAGCAGTCCATTCTCTACTGTCCATTCCCTCTGCTAATGTACTTCAAGTGGGCTTTTTTTTTTTTTTTTCTGCTTAAACTAGTCAGCAGTGAAGAGCCTCTTTCCTAAGAAGCTTGGGAACTGTTCATTTTGGGATGGGAGAAGGTTGCTCTGAGTTGAATGGTTAGAGCACAGGCAGTTATTTAAATGCCATAAAGATTATTACCATGGTGCACTTGCTCTCATAGCCAGAAGCTTCTACAAAGTGAGAAACTCTTTACTATTAAGAGTCATACCTCTGGAAAAAAGTCAGGGGTTGTAAAAGTATAATATAGTAGAATTGTTTTACAAAAATATGAGGACATATGTTTAATTGTTCAGTCACCAAGTCGTCTCCAACTGTTTTGGATCCCATGGACTGCAGCATGCCAGGCCTCCCTGTCCCTCACCATCTCCCAGAGTTTGCTCATATTCCTGTCCCTTGAGTTGATGATGCTGTCCAACCATCTCATCCTCTGCCGTCCTCTTCTCCTTTTGCCTTCAATCTTACCCAGCATCAGGGTCTTTTCCAACGAGCTGTCTGTTTGCATCAGGTAGCCAAAGTATTGGAGAAGGCAATGGTACCCCACTCCAGTACTCTTGCCTGGAGAATCCCATGGATGGAGGAGCCTGGTGGGCTGCAGTCCATGGGGTTGCTAAGATTCGGACACGACTGAGCGACTTCACTTTCACTTTTCACTTTCATGCATTGGAGAAGGAAATGGCAACCCACTCCAGTGTTCTTGCCTGGAGAATCCCAGGGATGGCGGAGCCTGGTGGGCTGCCGTCTATGGGGTTTCACAGAGTCGGACATGACTGAAGTGACGTAGCAGCAGCAGCCAAAGTATTGGAGCTTAATATATGATATAAATAAATATGCATATACATGTATACAATTAAGAGAAAGAATACTAAACATGCCATTTATTCTGTTTAAAAACTATGAACAGTGTGATATTGTGATTTATAATAAGAAATATATATTTGGTCTTTGTCCTGTTTCTGGCACAGAGCACCTAAAACCCTTGGAATTTCTTAGTTGATGGGCGCTCCAAAGATGTATTTGTTAATGAGGTGACTTTTGGATGTCAATGGGGATGGGAGCTGGTGGCCAGGAGAACTGGGCAGTGACTGGAGGCTGGAAGATTCAGCCCCACCCCCGACCTCTAGGGGGAGCAGGGAGAGGAGCTGGAGGTTGAATCCATTGCCAACCTGCAAGGATCATGTCAACAGTGCCTGTGAAAGAAAGCCTCCATAAAAACCTAAAAGGATGGGGTTCTGAGAGCTTCCAGGTTGGTGAAGTTTCTGCGAAAGAGTGGTGCTTCCAGAGAGAAAAATTCGTAACTAACTCCAGTCTTTTAGGATGTAGATTCAGAAATCATAGCAGATCCTTAGAATGGGGTACCATACTGCCTTTAAAAAATGTTATATTTATTTATATGGGGAAGTTTTAGTTTTATATTAAGTAAAAAGATCATTTAAACCATATATGTGTATCTTTGACATTTAAAAGTACATTAAAAAAAAAAAAAAACCCACTAGTAGGACTTATACCACCATGCTTACAATATTTCCTTCTCTCCTCCCCTCAAGACTGGTTTGTCTCCCCTCCGCCAGCGCTGATCCAGGGTCACCTCAGGTTCATATGGACAACAGAAAAATGGGGACCGAGAGATTCCTCCAGCTTTTTATCATTCCTCCAGCTTTTTAGTCATTTTGGTGGAAATAATTTTAAGACACAGATTCAGGATCTAAGGTACTTAGAGAGAGGTTGGTTAGGTTCTGTGCATCCAGAGAAGAATTCAACTTCAGTCAAATTAGTCAGGCTATGTGGAGAGGGGGGCTTTCCAGGAGGCTCAGTGGTGAAAGAATCCACCCGCAATACTTCCCATGGAGAGAGGAGCCTGGTGGGCCACAGTCAATGGAGTCACCAAGAATCATACACAACTGAGCGAGTGAGCATGCATGCATGTAAACAGGAGACCTTGATTATTATTATTTTTAATTCAGATTAATGACACCAGAGAGGAAAAGATTTAAAGGGAATAATTATACCCCCAGATCTTTGTGATGGTTGGACCAGAACTTCTCACAACAGAAAGTACACATGCATCATGTGGAGAGGTGGTTAGAATGCAGATTCTGATTCAGGAGGTCTGGGGAAGCCCGGGTCTGCATGTCCAACCAATGCCCGTGCCATGCTGGCCCACTTTGAGTAGAGACGGTTTTAGACGATTCTGATACCTCTTCTCAACTTGTTTTTAAGTGATTGTCATTTACATCATGTTCCTATGAGAAAACAATGCTTTTTCTGTGTTCTCTTCCTTTCTTCTGGGGTTCTGACCTGATTGCTTCGCCTTCCCAGAAATGAGTGTCCTACCTGAGGCTTGGTCAAATATAGGGTTAATGGCCCCCCAAACATCGAGAGCAAAGAGAGAATTAAAAAAAAAAATGCATGGAAAAAAAGACTATTTTTTTATCCCAGGCAAATACTTCAGTCAGATAAAACAGAAAATATCTTTATGAAACTATTAATAAATCCCTAAGACATCTCAAATTAAACAATGGCAAGAAATGTTATGTTTGTAGAAATACATAAAATTCATTTGAGGTCAGGACATTTTACGGTGTCAGCCAATAAAGCAGATGGGAGATTCTACTCATTTGAATGAGCCTGGGATAAAGCTGTGTGGCCCTGGACCCCAGAATTGGGAGTTCAGTTCTGGACCAAATAATGGAGGGGCAACTCTGCGGGGGGTCACCCTTTGGCGTCGATCTGATCAGTTAGCTCTTGAGTCCAGGAAATATTGTAGAATTGGCTGAAAATGTGACGCAGAGGCCCAGGTAGCCATGAATTACTTAGTGACTCAGAGTGGGGCTTTGCAGACTGATGGAGTCATGTTAGGGTCAATCTAGCTGCTGTAACCAATATTCAAATTGTTCCATAGCTCAAAGGCAGTGTAAGTTTCTCTCTCCCTCCTTTGACAGTTCTAGGCAACTGCTCCCAGGCAATGGTCAGCTCTCCTCCAGGTGGTGATTCAGGGCCTCAGGTTCCTTCTGTCCCATAATCTCCCTCCGGCCTGCCTTTAAGGGAAAGAGAATAGAGGAGGCATAGCTATTTCAGTTTCTTTGTCCCTTATGCAGTCACATGGTTATCAGCCCTTGGCATTGGTGAGAGCCAAACTCGGGCATGTTACTGGCAGGAGGGCTACAGGGCAGTGAGCACTGGCTGTGTGTCAGGAGGCAGAGGAGGAAATTGGTACTTGATCCACAGCTCCATCAGAGTTGATACTTACTGGGTGTGAGCCGATCAGGGCCTGAGCCCCTACCCTTAGAACTCAGACTTGGGATAGAAAGAATGGTTTACACAGTCAGAGGCAGAAACAGCCTCAGGTTCTTCTTGGTAAAAATGTTATGGACAACAAATGGGGTGCGGGAGGTGGGGGTTAAATAATTCTGAGGCCATTCCATTTTTAGATTTAGTTTCAGGATAATTCACTTCCTCTGAGATGGTTGGTAATGAGCAGAGGCCCTCATTACATGGCGATGGGGCTTCTGGCACTGGGATAACTGTGATTCTTATCCTTAAAAAAGAACCCCTGTCAACGTGAAAAGCAGAGAAACGAAGCCCACAGTGGTGCTCCACAAAGAGGCTTCCGATTTCAGCAGGATATATCTCCTTATCTCTTGGGGTGATGGGTGAGGCCCGGTGTGGCTGCAGTGTGGGGGCAAGCTGCCTTTGTCTGCATGAATTACATCTCATTTTAACCCAGGGTGGTGGTGCCACCTGTGTGAGCCTTGACGCGGAAGCATGTCTCTACGTAAAGACATGCTCAAAGCGGTGTTTTAAAAACCTCACACGTTGCTAATCTCACAATTAGATAACAATTCTGTATCCTTTCCCAGCACCAGTCATGGCTTAATATGCCATCACTTATTTTATTTTCAAGCCTCAACCTCCCCCTCACCCAGCAAGCATTCGTTGAGCACTGATTGTATACCAGACACTGTTCCAGCGCGGACTTGTAAGCCTTGACCTTCAAGCTCATGTTGGCATCAAAAGATCTAACATTGTTTTGGTTGTATCCTTAGAGCTGCCTCTGTTTTTTCCTCTCTCCCCCTTAACTGTGGGTACATTTTCCCATTACACTGGTAAAAATAAGTCAGAGCAGATATTAATTGGCCTTTAATTACCCTCCCGTGTTCCCTAAGAAATCCTGTGTATTTTCTGTGAGGTATACAAACAGGACACCTAACATTTACAGAGATGATCTCTCTGTGGGGCGGAGGGAAGAGGGGGCTGGGGAATGAACCTCAGCGACAGTGTTTTTCCAATCAAAAGAGAGGAATTTTCAATCAAAACAAAGGGAAAACCTCCATCCCCCGACAGGTAGATTACTAAGTGAAATGAACACACAGCTGCCAGGTTTTTACATTAAACACTTAGTTTCTGTTTAATGTCCTCTTTATCAAGATCGTCATACTTCATCAGACACACTCGGCCGCAGTCAGGGAGTTCCTTAGAAGTGAGGGACTTAGCTCGCGTCTCTCCCAGAACCCGAGATGTTTAAACAACATTTAAACAAAACAAAACCAAACCAAAAACTTAACAAGGATTTTGAAACAGAGATTGATGGTGGCTTCATCCCCGGCTCATTCCTTTGGGGCTCGGCCCCGGGTGGCCAGCCCGTGCTGCCAAAGCCTGCAGTGTGGCCGGCCCCGCGGGCCCGGCCCCTCTCCGGACGGCAGCCAGCCCGTCTGAGGACGCTCGGGCACGTGCTCCTTACAGCAGCCCGGAGTCCTCTCCGGTGCTCGTGCCGTCTCTGAAGACGCCAGAGCAACGCTTAGAGCATTACTAGCCACGGGGAGGGGAGAAGGAAATGGCAACTCATTCCAGTATTCTTGCCTAGAGAATCCCGTGGACAGAGAAGCCTGGTGGGCTGCTGTCCATAGGGCCGCACAGAGTCGGACGAGACTGAAGCGACTTAGCGTGCATGCATGCACTAGAGAAGGAAATGGCAACCCACTCCAGTATTCTTGCCTGGAGAATCCCAGGGACAGAGGAGCCTGGTGGGCTGCTGTCTATGGGGTCACACAGAGTCGGACACGACTGGAGTGACTTAGCAGCAGCAGCCATGGGGAGAGACTGCTGATACCAGTGACACTCTGTGCAAACGCTTCCAGGAGAAAGGGGCTTCTGGGAAACCCCCAGTTGCAATAGCTTATGTCTACCATCCACAGGTCTCCTGCAAAGACACTGAAGTTTGCTGGCTAAGAGGCCATAAATAAGTGTCTTAGAGTCGGAGGAAGCCCAGGAGGTCTAAACGAGACCCACTGTGCTGTTCCTTGAGCCTGTTGAGAGCGGTATCAGGCATGAGTGTGGGTCTTGGCCGTTCCAGCCTTCGGTCAGCCTCAGACCAACCGACGAGCTCGCTTCCTCTGGTGCCGGGCCCTGGGTGGCTTCGTTCATTCTTTCTGGACCACAAATTGGCCCCTCTCTTCCAGGTCTCATCTGTCTCTCTGGGGTAGTCTAAATATTGACATAAGGCCTCTCCCTCTCTTGACTGGCCCTTCTTTATCAAGCTTCTCCCTCTCTCTCCCCAGGCCCTGGCTAACGAGCTGGGGAAACTGTCCTCCGTGTCTGATCCATTTCCCAAGTGTTTTCAAGCTGAGCTTTGAGCAGTCAGTTGGGTTGTGTCTCAGCACCCTGCAGCAGCCCCGTACCTCTCATGGCCCCATTGTCTTTGACTAAGCATCAAGTTCTCCCTCCTTGCCCTGGCCATCAGAAATACATACTTAGGAAACACCATCCTCTTGGCCTTTGTTCAACAAATACCAACTCCAGCTTCTTTCTGTTTGCTGATTTTCTTGTGCAGCGGGTGCTGAGGGGGAGGACATTATAATTTGGCTACTTCTCCGAGTCCAAAAACAGGGAGCTAAATGTAGTTACATAGATTCGAAGCAGGTTTAACAGGGTCCAGCAGAATGACTTGTTTTGCATAAATTGTGTGTAAGATTTGGAAACCCAGCAGACTAAAGGCTGTTCAAGTTACATTTCTTTCTGTTTACAAAATACCTACTCGATGATGCCTTGAGGGATTTATGCACGAGTCTGGGGCTGAAATGAATTAGAAGGCTGACACCAGGCTCCTTAACAGTGGGGTATTTGGAAAATGAGTTTGCCGCTCTCCCTGCCTTGAAAGAGCTGATAAGCTGAGCTGGAAAGATGGGCTCATAAAACCCAGGGAGCAATGCAAGATGGTGAGGTGCTTTAGCCACTGTTGACTGGAATAACTTCCCGAGAAGGATGGACTTTAGTTGGACTCTGAGGAGTTTTAAATAGAGTGGAAGGAGTAAGCATTTGGGAAGAGGAGGACAAAGCCCTGGAAATGTTAGTAGATTTGGTAGCACAGGTGAAACCTGGTTTGAGTCAGAGATAGAGGCAGAGGCAGTTGGGGGTTTAGGGGACATGTGGACAGAGAGATAAAACAGAGCCAGATGGTGGAGAGCCCTTGTGACCATAAAGAAGGCTGAGTGATGAAGAATTGAAGCCTTCAAACTGTTGTGCTAGAGGACTCCTCAGAGTCCCCTGGACAGCAAGGAGATCATACCAGTCAATCCTAAAGGAGAGCAACCCTGAATGTTCACTGGAAGGACTGATGCTGAAGCTCCAATATTTTGGCTGCCTGATGTGAAGAGTTAACTCACTGGAAAAGACCCTGGTGCTGGTAAAGATTGAGAGAAAAAGAAGGGGGTAGCAGAAGATGAGATGGTTAGATGGCATCACCAACTCTCAATGGATATGAATCTGAGCAAACTGGGAGATAGTGAAGGACAGAGGAGCGTGCTGTGATGCTGTCCCTGGGGTCTCAAAGAGTCAGACATGACTGAGCAACTGGACAACAATTTGTGAACAGAAAGAACTTGTTGTCTGGGTGTCTAGAATTCTTAACCATTTGAGGATATACTCTGACTCCAGGATGAGCACCTAAGAAGAGAAAGATCCTACTTCCTGGCACTTTTTTCAGAGACATGTCATCACCTTGATCAGCATTTCGTCTGGTCCTTCAAGGTGTTCCTATATTTTGTCTCTGTTTTTCTTTTACTTTTTGCTGAGATGTTCCTTGGTGGTCTGTGTCTTTGAAAGTGTTTTCCTATCCTCCACTCTTCATGTCAGAAGGTAACACTTGAGTTTAGATTTGTGTGTGGTTTTCTCAACTGAAAGCATCATTGGTTCCCTGGAAACACCTGTTCTGTGATGGCCCTGAAATCCCTTTGCTTGAGGGACTCTTAAGCTGTTTTTTCAATTAAGAAAATTCATATAACAAGTCATATAAGGAGAATTCATGTAAGGAATCTTTCTTGCAGATGTATTCCCCTACTGAACCTGAAGTTCATTCATGTACTAACTTCAGGATTATTGAGGATGCAGACTACTGGGTCCTGGGCCTCAAGACACTTTGGGTGAATTTATTAAGTTCTTTGCACATCCCTCTTTCACCTGTAGAATGAGAAGAATAAGTTACTTGGTTGTTTTGTCTTTTTTTAGGATCTAAGCCCTATGGTCTGATGATTTTGTGTAAAAACCCAAATCCAGTTGCTTCAATCTCAGACCTAAAAACCAAGCCCCCTTTCTATCAGGTGTGGATGCTCAGGGACAGGGTTTGAATGGGTGGGTCCAGAGGGGCTGCAGGAGGGTTCCTAGCAAGGGTGTGTCTAAACTGGCTTCGCCAATGCCTCAACTTCCACTGTTACATGTGGACAAAGACCAGGAGGGTTCTTCTCAAGACAGAACTTGCAGCATGCCAACAGTCCTCGACTGGAGATTCTCTGGGGTCTCTTTCAGCTCTTCTAAGATCACACTGACAATATACAACCTTGATGTACTCTTTTCCCAATTTGGAACCAGTCTGTTGTTCCATGTCCAGTTCTAACTGTTGCTTCTTTACCTGCATATAGATTTCTCAGGAGGCAGGTCAGGTGGTCTGGTATTCCCATCTCTTGAAGAATTTTCTACAGTTTGTTGTGATCCATACAGTCAAAGGCTTTGACATAGTCAATAAAGCAGATGTTTTTCTGGAACTCTCTTGCTTTTTTGATGGTCCGGCAGATGTTGGCAACTTGATCTCTGGTTCCTCTGCCTTTTTGAAATCCAGCTTGAACATCTTGAAGTTCACGATTCACGTACTGCTGAAGCCTGGCTTGGAGAATTTTGAGCATTAACTTTGCTAGTGTGTAAGATGAGTGCAATTGTGCAGTAGTTTGAACATACTTTGGCATTGCCTTTCTTTGGGATTGAAAACTGACCTTTTCCAGTCCTGTGGCCAATGCTGAGTTTTCCAAATTTGTGGGCATCCTGAGCGCAGCACTTTCATAGCATCATCTTTTAGGATTAGAAATAGCTCAGCTGGAAATCCATCACCTCCACTAGCTTTGTTCATAGTGATGCTTCCCAAGGCCCACTTCCAGAATGTCTGGCTCTAGGTGAATGATCACACTATTGTGGTTATCTGGGTCATAAACGTCTTTTTTGCATAGTTCTTATGTGTATTCTTGCCACCTCTTTTTAATATCTTCTGCTTCTGTTAGGTCCATATCATTTCTGTCCTTTATTGTGCCCATCTTTGCATGAAATGTTCCCTTGATATCACTAATTTTCTTGGAGAGATCTCTAGTTTTTCCCATTATATTGTTTTCCTCTATTTCTTTGCATTGATCACTGAGGAAGGCTTTATTATCTGTCCATGCTATTCTTTGGAACTCTGCATTCAAATAGGTATATCTTTCCTTTTCTCCGTTGCCTTTAGCTTCTCTTCTTTTCTCAGCTATTTGTAAGGCGTCTTCAGACACCCATTTTGCCTTTTTGCATTTCTTTTTCTTGGGGATGGTCTTGATCCCTGCCTCTTGTACAATGTCACAAACCTGCATCCATTGTTCTTCAGGCACTCTGTCAGATCTAATCCCTTGAATCTATTTGTCACTTCCACTGTATAATTTTAAGGAATTTGATTTAGGTCATACCTGAATGGTCTAGGTTTTCCCTTCTTTCTTCAATTTAAGTCTGAATTTGGCAATAAAGAGTTCATGATCTGAGCCACAGTCAGCTCCCAGTCTTGTTTTTGCTGACTGTGTAGAGCTTCTCCATCTTTGGCTGCAAAGAATATAAACAATCTGATTTCAGTGTTGACCATCTGGTGGTGTCCCTGTCTTCTCTTGTGTTGTTGAAAGAAGGCATTTGCTATGACCAGTGCATTCTCTTGGCAAAACTCTGTTAGCCTTTGCCCTGCTTCATTTTGTACTCTAAGACCAAATTTGCCTGTTACTTCAGGTTATCTCTTGACTTCCTACTTTTGCACACCAGTCCCCTATAATGAAAAGGACATCTTTTTTGGGTGTTAGTATTAGAAGGTCTTGTGGGACTTCATAGAACCATTCAACTTCAGCTTCTTCAGCATTACTGGTTGGGGCATAGACTTGGATTACATGATATTGAAAAATTTGTCTTGGACTGCAAGGATATTAAACCTATCAATTCCAAGAAAATCAGTCCTGAATATTCATTGAAAGGACTGACACTGATGCTGAAATGCCAATACTTTGGCTACCTGATGTGAAGAACTGACTCATTGAAAAAGACTCTGATGCTGGGAAAGATTGAAGGCAGGAGGAGAAAGGGACGACAGAGGATGAGATGGTTGGATGGCATCCCCAACTCAATGGACATGAGTTTGAGCAAGCTTCGGGAGTTGGTGATGGACAGGGAAGCCTGGCATGCTGCAGTCCATGGGGTCGCAGAGTTGGACACGACTGAGCAACTGAACTGAACTGAAGATCAGACTTCTCTCAAGTTCATGTTTATATCTTCTCCATCTTACAGGGTCCTGTCAGATCCATCTTTCTCCAGCTTGCTTCTCTCTCATCACCCCATCGTACTTCACTGTATCTTACATGATCAGTCTGACTGAGGGTGTGTATGTGTGTGTGTGGTTTTTTCCTCTTAGTTTCTTGCAGGTTTATCTCTACCCCTCCCCACAAGTTCCCCTTTCCCAACTAAATAGATGAATACACGGTTCTTTAGTTGGGAGTCTGTGCTTCTTAATATTGCCCTAGAACCCACGCTAAACATTTGGTTCCTTTTAGCTGCTTGGTAAATATGCGCTGATTAATTGATTAAGCTCTACAATATCAGGGACAGGAAATGTGTAAAGAAGGACAAAGAGACATTTTAAATTCCAGCTATCCTCCATCTGCTGGGTCAGAACTTCATCCTCATGGGTGATTTTGCTTCAGCCAACAGTCTTTTCAACAGCCACACCAAGGCAAGGAAATGCTCGGAAATAGAGAGGGTGCCAAGCCTGGACTCTCTGGACCACCCACTGAGGCTCCAGGGGGAAGGAGAGGAGGCGCTGGAGAGTGATGAAACGGTCCTGAGGATGCAGAGCTGGGACAGATGGACAGAGGACCACAAGGTGACCCAGCCAGGGCAAGAAGGAAGAGAAGAGGCTGCTGTAGGTCTGGGGCAGCAAGAAGTTTACATGGATCAGTTTATATGATTGGATTAATACTGTTTGGCTGAAAAAAATAGTGTAAATAAGATGAATATAAGCCATCTGGTTGGTAGTTGGTGCAAAATGGTCGAACAATAAGTAATGGAGAGACATGTTGAAAACAATCAGAAATGCATTTTAGCTTCAAAAGAGTGCCACAATTCTGCTGTTTAAAATCGGGGGAAATGGGTTAGATTCCTGCCATAGCTATAATCACACAAGAAGCCACAAACTGGACTTAAGCTTCTGGACCCTTCTTGCCATTGTGGCCGAGGTTCTCTGAAGTTTCTCAAAGTGGAGAGCAGTTGATAGTGCTTCACGGATGATGCCTGAGTCCCTGCCAACAGTTTTGTGTTGCAATTAATTAAAATTTACAACAGAGTTAATCTGGCAACAGCCATGCATTGAACAATATGGGTAATTGTTGCTGCGTTGGGAAGCTTTTCCCAATGAATGGTGACCAGATCCCATAAATGCCTGGAGATTGTGTTTCTTTACACAGTGAAGCTGAACCTTTACAGATTGTCTCCACTCTGTTAGGGGTCCGTAACCCAGAAACAAAGCCAAGGTTAGCAATTCTCGGTGACACTGAATTAATGCTGTATACACATCGCATGCACATCTGCCTTAAAAGACAGGGTTCTAGTTTGATTCCCTGACAGTGGCTTCTCCTTTCCCCTCCCATGAGAGAAGGCCTCTTTCCATTTCTGAACGTGTTCAATCCCATCAAGGACTACAAGGGCCTTCCGTGGTGGTTCAAGTGCTAAAGAACCCACCTGCCAATTCAGGAGAAGAGTTTTGACCCCTGAGTTGAGAAGATTCCCTGGAGTAGGAAATGGCAACCGCTTCCAGTATTCTTGCCTGGAAAATCCCACGGACAGAGGAGCCTGGCGGGTTACAGTCCATGGGGTCACAGGGTCAGACACTACTGAGCACGCACGCATGCTGTAAGGACCACAAGGGAGACTGACCTCCGAGTCCCACCTGGCTGTGGGCGGAGGAGAACGGAGCCTTGAACTTGGGAGAAGGTCCTGGTCTGGCAGGGAGTGCAGGCAGGTGATCAAAAAAACTTCCCTGCTTCTGGGGTCCTTGCAGGAAGAGCAGAGCCAAAGATGAAGCTGTAACTCTTTCAAGTGTCTTGTGTTTTCCTTACATTTTTTTTCTCAATAGTACAAATACATAATTCTTGGAAAAGTTGAAAAAATCAAATGAAGAGAAAAGAGCAAAATAAACGAGATGTGCTTTTGTAGCTCCAAGCAGGAACCACTTTTACCTGTCCTGCGTCTCTCCCTCTGTGTGCACACTGAAAGTTCCCCCCAAGTGGGATGGTCCTGTCCTGTAATCTGCTTTCTCTCTGAGTAGATCATGGACACCTGGCCAACTTATTTCATATCCATTCAAAGCACAATTTTAATAACTGCATCTCCATACTCACTCATTGTATTGTGTGATTGCTGTATACTGGAGGACTCGTAGGGAGTTGATTTTTAGGAATTCAGTAATGCAGCTCCCATGGGATGGAAGACTGGGTTCCAGGGGTGGGGGCTCTCTGCCCACATGTTGGAAGTGGCTTCAGGCTCTAGGTGGGTTTACAGTCAATCTACCTAACAGATTTGCACAGCACTTTATAGATTCAAGGTACGTTTGCACCCTCATCTGAGATGGTAGGAGAGGTGTCTTAGGCCATCCCTGTCAATGTTGAGGAAATGGTGTCAGAAGCCTACATGTCTTAACCTTGGAGTTCAACCCACTTAAAGCCTCTATTCATAAAGAATACATGGTCCTCAAGCTCAGGTCTTTTGACTCTAAGCCTCCAGTTTTTACACTCTTTCTAAAAAAAAAAAAAATCTTTTTGATGAAAGTTTGGGGATTATCATGTTCCTAGAAGGGGCTCCCCAAGAGTGGACTCTTATCTAGCACTCAGAAACAACTTGTCCAAGGACACACGTGTAGTGACAAAGCAAATGACTCTATTGGGAAAGGGGCACCCGGGTGGAGAGCAGCAGGGTAAGGGAACCCAGGAGATCTGCTCTGCCACGTGGCTCACAGCCTTGGTTTTTATGGTGATGAGGTTAGTTTCTGGCCAGACAACTCTGGCCAGTTAGCTTGCTTGGCCCATAGTCTGACTCAGGTTCTTCCTGGAGGTTCACATCTCCTGGCCAAGATGGATTCCAGTGTGAGGATTCTGGGAGGTTGGCAGGACGTATTATGGGCCGGAAGCTCCTCCGTCCTTTTGGCCTCTCCCGAGTTCTCCCAGGTAGTTTTCAGTGGCAGCACTGTGCTCTTCATTGGAAACTCGTGGTGTAAGACAACTCAGGCAAGCAGTTATTACCATGTCTGGCCAAGGCGGGCAGTTTCGGTCAGCAGTACCCTAACAAGTGGATGAAAGGATTAAGCTGAGAAGCCCTACTCTGCCCGTCCAAACCCTCCAATTCTAGACCTGCGTGCAAATAAATACAAGCACTCTTCCTCGCGTGCCAGCAGCAGAGGGCCCTGCTTGGCCCACAATGCTAAGCGCTGTCAGCGGCATGACTGACAGCAGCAGACTCCGCCCCTTCCGCCTGAGGACACTTGAGAGCAGCCTGAGACGGCTGCCCCATACGAAGGGCTCTGGTGGTGAGAAAGGAGATTCTTGCCACTTCCTCACAAGCAGACTTGCTAGGAAAAGTCTGGGGACTGCCTGACCCCAGGAAGGTGGGCCGTTGGGCTTTTGTCGTTCCTCCCAGGGCATGGTGACACCATCTGAAATGGCCATACATCTGTGACATTCCACACCACCCAGCCCTTTGGCAGGCTCCCTCTACGGGCTTCTTCTAACTGGTCTGGCACCAAGGGACTGGGAGATTGCAGAGCTGGTACCCGTGTGTGCGTCCAGCGTCTGAGTCAACATTTCAAGGAAGTCAGATGGTGGTTATTTATAAGGCACTGATGTCAGTTGCTCCCTACAAATCACTTATTACCATTTAACTGAAAGCAATGAGCTCATGCCTGCAAAAAGAAAGAAAAAAGCCTTAATGAAATGATGGACCTTTGGGGAGGGAGGGTTTCTCCTGGGGCCAGTTTGTTCTGGAGGGAGGCGGGAGGGAAGAAAAGGGAGGAAAGCCTCTCATTCCCCTTCCAACAAAACTACCATAATCTTATAAAATAGGGGTTTTTAGCTACATTTTCCAGTAAGTCCAGTGACTTCATTTGCATGGGAAGGATTTATGACACAAGTTCACTACCATAGATGTCTCTGACACTGAGTCCTTTGACCCAGCAAGTACTCTTCTTCTGGTGCAAATTGTTTTCTAAGCTTGAACTCTGGTTTTTAAAAGAATAATCCTATTTAAGGGGAGGAATCCTGTTTAAGGAATTGAGTATGATGCAAAGTGAGTTTCATGTGGCCCGAGCTCAAATATTCATGGTTCCTTACAAGTATTTGAGACACAGAAATAATTCTGTCATCTTTTAAATCAAGAAAATGACCTGTCTCAGTTTTCCTGATTGAACTCCCCGAATGACATAACCTGCTTGTGGATTAAAAAAAAAATTACTCTGAGATGTTTAATATGGCATCATTCTGAATTGAGTTTTTTCTGAAACACACACACTCAAAATCTACTGTTGCCCAGAAGAAAAAAAAAGCCCGTATAGTTTAATTAAAACGAAACAGTGACAACAAGAACAAAAATAACAGCAGCAACAAAACAAATTCATGAGATTTTCACATCTAGCTGGGGAATTAAGAACTTCAAAAGATGAATAATAGGTAGCACATCCATAATTCAATATTAAGAGACATTAAGATCAATCAGGACAACACTGGCAACTCGGAAGAGAAATTTCTGGAAAGAAATAGTGGACAGTGGAGAAGAGGCACTCAGGGAAGAAGCAGACAAGCTACAGACAAAGTGAGATGCAAAGACTCTACCTTCCCCTTGCTCAGTTGCTTCATTTGTGTCGGACACTTTGTGACCCCGTGGACTGTAGCTCTCCAGGCTGCTCTCTCCATGGGTCTCTCCAGGCAAGAATACTGCCCTCTCCTTCTCCAGGAAATCTTGCCAAGCCAGGGATCAAACTCATGTCTCCTGCGTCTCCTTACATTGGCAGGCAGACTCTCTACTACTGAGCCACCTGGGAAGCCCATTTCCTTTACGTACCTATAGGCAAAGTTTGGTTTTAATAGAGGACAAGGAGTCCCAGTTAATTTTCTCATTTAGATCGTGACAAGGTTTCTAGAATTAAACTGAAAGCTGAGGTCAGTCTAAAGACTGGAGACTTTTTGAACCTCATTTGAGTTGCCCTGAGAATTGTTTATAAAAGCTTCTAGAAGTGGAAAAACCAACAACAACAAAGGGATAGACAGAAAGAGAGCCACATTTTGTTTTTCTAAGCCAGTTATATATATTTCCGAGGGTTCAGTCCTAGACGAATCTGAGGAAAGTATGTGTAATACAGTCACCAAGAGCCAAGTGGCTTTTATTTACCTAAAAAAGAGCCTACTTGAGAATGTAGCTTCCAATAGAGTTCCTATTCTTGTGGTCCAACATTTTTTAACATTCTAAAATTAGCGAGGCAAACCTGATCACTTGATCCCGAGAAGAATTTTATTACCTTCTCAGTGCTTGGAGCACAAGTACTCTTGGAATGATTGAAATCGAGCTGCAGGCTTTAAAATCTTTCAAAAATCGGGTAAACCCCTTGAGAAAGCACAGGATCTCAGAAGGCAAAGGCAGATGTGGTATAGCCCTCAATTTTCCCTGTTATAAGGACGGAAGAGGTGACAGCTTCCTTGTTTCATCTCTGCCAGCTCTACCGGGTAGAACTTCTGCGAGGGGAGGAAGACTGAAGGCTGTTTTCATTGTCTGGAATTGTGCTGAGCATGTTAGGAACTCAACAGATACGTGCTGTGGTGTGTGTGTGTGAGAGAGAGAGACAAGAGAATGAGACAGAGGAAATAGTATATTTTCAGTTAAAAATGGTGCAAGCTTGGTTCGAAGAGCAGATTTGAAGGGACCGTAGATGTGGAAAAGCACTTAGGAGGGTTAATCCAGGCAGCCAGATGAGGACATCTAGGAGGAGAGGGTGAAGTCTTGGCAGGAAAGAGATGTGGACCTCAGGGATCCAAGTGAGATTTTGGGGTAACATCAGGAAGGTTGGTAACGGATGGGCTCTGAGAACCAGGGGAGGGAGCGTGTGTGACACGACCTCAAGGAGGGGTAGGGGGCTGCAGCCTTCAGAGGACAGGACCCATTCAGCTCTGGGTTCCCACCGTCCTCTCTCTCCTTCTGTCCCCTCCCCCTCCTCATCCTGCCCCTTCTGACCAGAGACCTGGAGCTGAGCTATCACACAAGACTGTTAGCTGCTCCTCTTGCTGCACGCTATGTGTTTCGAGTCCACTCTCCTTTCAGACACACATCCCACACCCCTCACTGGTGCCCATGGGAGAGAGACCAGTCTCCTAGCTGTTCCTTCATCCTGCTACTCTGAGCCCTCTGTCCCTGATGGCTCTCTCCTCTTTCCTTTCTAAATGTCTTAAATCTGACCACCCACCACCCCTGAGCAGTGTGGACTCTGTGAGTCTCTCTGCTTGGAAACTGTATCATGCTCACCGCCAGACGTTCGTGTCTGGCCATAGTGTTCAGTTCCTTGAGCAAGCGTTTGTTAGGGACCCACCCCATGTGCAGAGAATTCCCCTAAATAATGTGAGGGCAGGAGTCCTTATAGAATGTTTTCTGCAGTTTGTCACGTTAAGAATGATTCTCCCTCTGACCCCTAATTCTTGCTAGTTATGGATGTTAATTTCAATAGTGGTCTTACCACTGCTGAAAAGAAGTATGTGATGTGTTTGATTGTTAGATTTCTTAATTGTTTTGTATCCTTTAGCTAAATCAGACTTCATTGAGGAAGTGTGTTCTCTAAACATTCTGAAGAATTTTTCAATGTTTTATTCACTTTGCCTTCTGTATTATATCAACCTATAATTTTTCTTTTCTGCTGGAGTATTTTTTTCCCCAAACAGTGGATCAGAACCTTGAAGAGTTTATATATTCTTGCAAGTTTGGGGCTTCCCTGATAGCTCAGACAGTAAAGAATCTGCCCATAATGTGGGAGATCTGTGTTCAATCCCTGGGTTGGGAAGATCCCCTGGAGAACTGCATGGCAACCCTCTCCAGTTTACTTAGCCTGGAGAATCCTATGGACAGAGGAGCCTGGCAGGCCTTGCTTCACTTTCAACCCCAGTCCTTTTTAGATGGTAAATTCTTTGAAAGCTTTTTCAATCCTTTTGGTCTTTTTGGTTTGTGGGGAGGAAGTTCTTTAGTAATTTTACTTTTTCCATATGATTGTAAATTTCAGCAGATTTAGATGCCTAATGAATTGATTGGATTGTGGTAGTTACTTATATTCTGTATTTGTTGCTGTGTTCTCCCATTTCTTGATTCTAATTTCACTTTCACTTTCTTCAGTCTTCATTTTTCCTGATTAAACTTGCTGGAAATTTGACTATTTTTTTGTTTATATTCCTCCAAGATTAAGCTTGTTGATTTGTTTATTGCTTTTCTTCTATTTGTATTTTTAAATAAATGCTAATTTTTATCTGCAATAATAAAAGCATTTAGGGGTATTCATTTTCCTTGGAGCATAGCTTCCAGTGCTATACATATTTTGGTATGATGTAGTTTGCTCTTTTCTCTAACTTGCAGCTTCAATTTTGATATCTTATTTCTTTGGCCAAGAGTTATTTAGGAGAATGTTTCTTCATTTCTAAGCAGTGAGGGTTTTTAAGTCATATTTTTAAATTTCCAGTTGTATTGGATTATGATGAGAGACTATACCTTGAAAACTCTGCTTCTTTGAATTTGTTGTGCTTTCTTTGTGGCCAAGTATGTAATTGATTTCTGTGAATGGTCCATGGATGTGGGGGGGGGAATATATATATATTATATTAATATTAACATATTATATATTAATATTAAATATAGATAATATATAATCTTTAAGTACTATTCAACTGTGTTAAAAAAAAAGAAAACTCTTACTTTCTGTACTCCAGAGCTATCTGATTTTGGAAGAGACATTAAAAAGTTCTAGGAGGGTTATTGTTGTTTTTTCTTTTGATCAATGTTTCTTAGAATCTCTAATCATCAGTAGTATATACTTAGGTGCTATGTTTTTATCTAACATGCAGGTTTACCATCATTGTTTCTTCTTCATAAATTGTCTTTTATTATTATACAGTGTTCCTCCTCGTTTTAGGCTTTTAACCTTAAGTTCTACCCCATCTGATATTAATATTGTCATCCCTGCTTTCATTTTGTTTGCATTTGCTTGACATCTCTTTGCTCATCCCTTGATTTTCAACATTTCTTTTCCATTTAAAAAAATGTTTCTTATAAACAACATATATCTGGGTTTTGTTTTTTAACTCAGCATGACAGTCTCTGTGATTTAATGGGATAATTCATCGTGCTCACATTCGGTTTAACACATGAAACTTAATTCTTTCCTGTCTAGTTTTTTTTTTTGCTCAGGGATTGTGAAATTTGCCCATAGTTACATATAGTGGTTCACTTCCAAGGCAGTATAATACCTTGTTGTGTAAATATTCTGTAATTCATTCATCCATTTTATGTTTGATGGACATTTGAGCTGTTTTTAGGTTTTGGCTGTTATACACAGTGTCATTTACATTTGTGGCCTTGTTTGTGTGTGTGTGCGCGGAGTGTGTGTTTTTATTTAAATGAATTAGATAAGTACCTTAACAAGTGAGACTGACAAAATGTATTTGGGAACAAACTATTGACTCCTGAAGAACATAGCTAGGTGGTGGGGATGAAAATACACAGGTGATTACTTGCTAGCTTTGAGTTTGGAGTAAAATATGAAGAAAGACCTGGTATTTTCTTTTCTATGTTGGTGTCCATTTGACTCAGCACCATTGTTACAAACCAAGTGTCTATATACATGGATCTCTTTTGGAATTCTCCATTTTGTTTTGCATACTTCTGCTTTCCTATTCTTTCTCAGTATTTCACTGTCTTATTATTGTAGCTTTATAATGAGCCCCATACCTGATTAGCGTTCATCCTCCAACTTTGTTCTTCTTTGCTCTTGCCTTGGCTATCGTCATCATTCAGTCGCTCAGTCATGTCTGACTCTTTGGACCCCATGGACCGCAGCACGCCAGGCTTCCTTGTCCATCACCATCTCCTGGAGCTTGCTCAGACTCATGTTCACTGAATCAATGATGCCATCCAACCATCTTATCCTCTGTCATCCCCTTTTCCTCCTGCTTTCAATATTTCCTAGCATCAGGGTCTTTTCTAATGAGTTGACTCTTCACATCAGGTGGCCAAAGTTTTGGAACTTCTGCATCAGTCCTTCTAATGAATATTCAGGATTGATTTCCTTTAGGAATGACTGGTTTGATCTCCTTGCTGTCCAGGGGACTCTCAGGAGTCTTCTCCAACACCACAGTTCAAAAGCATCAATTCTTCATTGTTCAGCCTTCTTTATGGTCCAACTCTCACATCCATATATGACTACTGGAAAATGATAACTTTGACTACATGGACTTTTGTTGGCAAAGTAATGTCTCTGCTTTTTAATACACTGTCTAGGTTTGCCATAGCTTTTCTTGGCTATATTTGGCCTTTTATGTTCTCTTAGGAAGTTTAGAATATGTTTGTTAATTTCCACAAAAACTTGTTCAGATTTGGAGTGAACAATAAATCTGTTCATCACTTTGGGGAAGTTGAAATCTATTTATACCTGAGTCTTCTAATCCATGAACATGGTATATCCATTTATTCCTTACGTTTATTTAGGCCTCAATGTTCTATAGCCTTTTTGTGCAGAGATCTTGACCAGCTTTTTGTAAAACATAAACCTAGATAGCATATTAAATAGCAGAGATATTACTTTGCCAACAAAGGTCCGTCTAGTCAAGGCTATGGTTTTTCCAGTGGTCATGTATGGATGTGAGAGTTGGACTCTGAAGAAAGTTGAGTGCTGAAGAATTGATGATTTAGAACTGTGGTGTTGGAGAAGACTCTTGAGAATCCTATGGACTGCAAGGAGATCCAGCCATTCCATCCTAAAGGAGATCAGTCCTGGGTGTTCATTGGAAGGACTGATGTTGAAGTTGAAAATCCAATACTTTGGCCACCTCACGCGAAGAGTTGACTCATTGGAAAAGACCCTGATGCTGGGAGGGATTGGGGACAGGAGGAGAAGGGGATGACAGAGGATGAGATGGCTGGATGGCATCACCGACTTGATGGACATGAGTCTGGGTGAACTCCGGGAGTTGGTGATGGACAGGGAGGTCTGGCGTGCTGTGGTTCATGGGGTCGCAAAGAGTTGGACTCGACTGAGTGACTGAACTGAACTGAATTCCTAGTTATTTCATTTTTTGTCTTTAATGCTGTTTTCAATATTTTAAATTATTTTCTAATTCTTTCTTGATAATATAGAATGCTTTTGATATTTATAAGTTCAGTTCAGTTCAGTCGCTCAGTCGTGTCCGACTCTGTGCGACCCCATGAATCGCAGCATGCCAGGCCTCCCTGTCCATCACCAACTCCCGGAGTTTACACAGACTCACGTCCATAGAGTCGGTGATGCCATCCAGCCATCTCATCCTCTGTCATTCCCTTCTCCTCCTGCCCCCAGTCCCTCCCAGCATCAGAGTCTTTTCCAATGAGTCAACTCTTCGCGTGAGGTGGCCAAAGTACTGGAGTTTCAGCTTTAGCATCATTCCTTCCAAAGAAATCCTAGGGCTGATCTCCTTCAGAATGAACTGGTTGGATCTCCTTGCAGTCCAAGGGACTCTCAAGAGTCTTCTCCAACACCACAGTTCAAAAGCATCAATTTTTCGGCGCTCAGCCTTCTTCCCAGTCCAACTCTCACATCCATACATGACCACAGGAAAAACCATAGCCTTGACTAGACAAATCTTTGTTGGCAAAGTAATGTCTCTGCTTTTGAATATGCTGTCTAGGTTGGTCATAACTTTCCTTCCAAGGAGCAAGTGTCTTTCAATTTCATGGCTGCAGTCACCATCTGCAGTGATTTTGGAGCCCCAAAAATAAAGTCTGACACTGTTTCCACTGTTTCCCCATCTATTTCCCATGAAGTGGTGGGACCAGATGCCATGATCTTCGTTTTCTGATAGTTGAACTTTAAGCCAACTTTTTTACTCTCCACTTTCACTTTCATCAAGAGGCTTTTTGGTTCCTCTTCACTTTCTGCCATAAGGGTGGTGTCATCTGCATATATGAGGTTATTGATATTTCTCCCGGCAATCTTGATTCCAGCTTGGTTTCTACCAGTCCAGCGTTTCTCATGATGTACTCTGTATATAAGTTAAATAAGCAGGGTGACAATATACAGCTTTGACGTACTCCTTTTCCTATTTGGAACCAGTCTGTTGTTCCATGTCCAGTTCTAACTGTTGCTTCCTGACCTGCATACAGATTTCTCAAAAGGCAGATCAGGTGGTCTGGTATTCCCATCTCTTTCAGAATTTTCCACAGTTTATTGTAATCCACACAGTCAAAGGCTTTGGCATAGTCAATAAAGCAGAAATAGATGTTTTTCTGGAACTCTCTTGCTTTTTCCATGATCCAGCGGATGTTGCCTATTTGATCTCTGGTTCCTCTGCCTTTTCTAAAACCAGCTTGAACATCTGGAAGTTCACGGTTCACATATTGCTGAAGCCTGGCTTGGAGAATTTTGAGCATTACTTTACTAGCGTGTGAGATGAGTGCAATTGTGCGGTAGTTTGAGCATTCTTTGGCATTGCCTTTCTTTGGGATTGGAATGAAAACTGACTTTTTCCAGTCCTGTGGCCACTGCTGAGTTTTCCAAATTTGCTGGCATATAGAGTGCAGCACTTTCACAGCATCATCTTTCAGGATTTGAAAGAGCGCAACTGGAATTCCATCACCTCCACTAGCTTTGTTCGTAGTGATGCTTTCTAAGGCCCACTTGACTTCGCATGCCAGGATGTCTGGCTCTAGGTCAGTGATTACACCATCGTGATTATCTTAGTCGTGAAGATCTTTTTTGTACAGTTCTTCTGTGTATTCTTGCCATCTCTTCTTAATATCTTCTGCTTCTGTTAGGTCCATACCATTTCTGTCCTTTATCGAGCCCATCTTTGCATGAAATGTTCCCTTGGTATCTCTAATTTTCTTGAAGAGATCTCTAGTCTTTCCCATTCTGTTGTTTTCCTCTATTTCTTTGCATTGATCGCTGAGGAAGGCTTTCTTATCTCCTCTTCCTATTCTTTGGAACTGTGCATTCAGATGCTTATATCTTTCCTTTTCTCCTTTGCTTTTCGCTTCTCTTCTTTTCACAGCTATTTGTAAGGCCTCCCCAGACAGCCATTTTGCTTTTTTACATTTCTTTTCCATGAGGATGGTCTTGATCCCTGTCTCCTGTACAATGTCATGAATCTCAGTCCATAGTTCATCAGGCACTCTATGTATCAGATCTAGGCCCTTAAATCTATTTCTCACTTCCACTGTATAATCATAAGGGGTTTGATTTAAGTCATACCTATATGGTTTAGTGGTTTTCCCTACTTTCTTCAATTTAAGTCTGAATTTGGCAATAAGGAGTTCATGATCTGAGCCACAGTCAGCTCCTGGTCTTGTTTTTGCTGACTGTATAGAGCTTCTCCATCTTTGGCTGCAAAGAATATAATCAATCTGATTTTGGTGTTGACCATCTGGTGATGTCCATGTATAGAGTCTTCTCTTGTGTTGTTGGAAGAGGGTGTTTGTTATGACCAGTGCATTTTCTTGGCAAAACTCTATTAGCCTTTGCCCTGCTTCATTCCATATTCCAAGGCCAAATTTGCCTGTCACTCCAGGTGTTTCTTGACTTTCTACTTTTGCATTCCAGTCCCCTATCATGAAAAGGACATCTTTTTTGGGTGTTAGTTCTAAAAGGTCTTATAGGTCTTCATAGAACTGTTCAACTTCAGCTTCTTCAGCATTTCTGCTTGGGGCATAGACTTGGATTACTGTGATATTGAATGATTTTCCTTGGAAATGAACAGAGATCATTCTGTCATTTTTGAGACTGCATCCAAGTACTGCATTTCGTACTCTTTTGTTGACCATGATGGCTACTCCATTTCTTCTGAGGGATTCCTTCCCGCAGTAGTAGATATAATGGTCATCTGAGTTAAATTCACCCATTCCAGTCCATTTTAGTTTGCTGATTCCTAGAATGTCAACATTCACTCTTGCCATCTCCTGTTTGACCACTTCCAATTTGCCTTGATTCATGGACCTGACATTCCAGGTTCCTATGCAATATTGCTCTGTACAGCATCAGATCTTGCTTCTATCACCAGTCACATCCACAACTGGGTATTGTTTTTGCTTTGGCTCCATCCCTTCATTCTTTCTGGAGTTATTTCTCCACTGATCTCCAGTAGCATATTGGGCACCTACTGACCTGGGGAGTTCCTCTTTCAGTATCCTATCATTTTGCCTTTTCATACTGTTCATGGGGTTCTCAAGGCAAGAATACTGAAGTGGTTTGCCATTCCCTTCTCCAGTGGACCACATTCTATCAGATCTCTCAACCATGACCAGTGCATCTTGGGTTGCCCCAGGGGCATGGCTTAGTTTCACTGAGTTAGACAAGGGTGTGGTCCTAGTGTGATTAGATTGACTAGTTTTCTGTGAGTATGATTTCAGTGTGTCTGCCCTCTGATGCCCTCTTGCAACACCTACCGTCTTACTTCGGTTTCTCTTACCTTGGGCGTGGGGTATCTCTTCACGGCTACTCCAGCAAAGCGCAGCCCCTGATCCTTATCTTGGACGAGGGGTATCTCCTCACCACCTCCCTTCCTGACCTTTAACGTGGGATATCTCCTCTAGGCCCTCCTGTGCCCACGCAGCCACGGCTCCTTGGACGTGGGGTTGGTCCTCCCGGCCGCTGCCCCTGGCCTCAGGCGTGGGGTTAAGTTAACCCTGTATCCAGCAATTTTGCTGAAATCAATTTGATTCACATAGTGTACCTGTAGATTTCTTGAGATTGTGTAGGAACAAAAATTACATTGTCTGTGATTCTTTCTAACCTGTGTTGTTTTTGTTTCCTTTCCTTATGGAGCTGGATGAGCTCCATCACAATATTGCCAGGCAAGCTAGTCTTGTTTTGGATTTCTGGATGAAAGTTTTTACTGTTTCACCATTAAGTATGATGTTTGCTCTGGGCTCTGATAAATACCCTCTACTAGATTAAGAAAGTTCCCTTCTGCCAAGTGTTGGTGACTTTTTTTTAATCATGAAAGAGTGTTTTAATTTATTCAATTTTTTCCTGCTTCTCCTGAGATGATCACATAATTTTCTCCTCTATTATGCTAATTTTATGATATACAAGGGTGGAGTTTTGAATGTTAAACAAATTTTGCAGTTCTGAAATAATCTCAACTTGGCCATAATGCATTATTCTTTTTCTGTATCATTGTTTTCCTAATGTTTTATCTAGGATTCTGTATTTTTGTTGAGGAGACATACTGATCTGTAATCTTCCTTTCTGAGCCTGTTCTTATCACTATCAAATTTATGCTGGTATTATAACAGGATTTTTGAAGTTTCACATATTATGAATTATCTGCAAGAATTTGTAATCTATTTCATCCCCATATATTTGAAAATATTAAATGCTGAAGCTGTCTGGTTTCTTCAGGTTTCTCTCCTAGTCGATTTTTAGTTATAGACTCAATTTCTTTAGAAGATATATAACCATTCATATTTTTAATATAGTTTATGACTCTTGAAAGGTTTTGGTTTCACTAGGAATTTCTCACTTTTATCTAAATTTTCATATGTGTTGACATGAGGTTTTCATAGCATTTTTGTATTGTACTTTTAACCTCTTTGTCTTCTGCCTTTATCTAAACTACTTTCAGTCTTCCATTTTCTGTAAATTTAGTTATTCTTTTTCCTAGTCTTTTGTAGTGGATCTGTAATTTGTTTTTAGCCTTTATTCTTTCCTGTTGTATATATTTCAGACTGTAAATGTCTGTCTTGACATATGTGAACTGGTGCTGGAGAAAAGGAATCATTCAGGAGTTACAGGGAAGGTTCTGCAGAGTTGACATCACTTTAAGTGGCTGTATCTGTCCTGGGTTTTGTTTTATTCAGATTTATTTGATTGGTCTTTCCCAGCCACGACAAAACCTAAAAAAGAAACAATGACTATTAAGTCAAGAATTTTACTGTCACCAAACTGTCGTCTTTGGATTACTGGCTAACAGACAGAGCCCTTGGGGCTTACCATTTTTACGACTGGTAAGTGCTTTCTACTTGGACTGCTGCTTTCTGGGACAGTGGTGGCATTGGGAAACAGAAAAAAAAAATAAAAAGATCCACCAAGTTGAGGCACACTGAAGGAGGAATTGGCAGAGTTGGTTCAACTACTGAAAGAGTATTAAGAAGAGGTTAACAGAGTGTTTTGTTTGCTCAATAAATATTTACCAAGTGACTAATATGTACAGCAAATAGCGTGGGCTGGACATTGTTGGCAGCGGGAGCAGGACAGTGAATGCCCTGGTCAAGGTCACAATCCCGGGCTGGGGGACGGTGACCAACACACACTGGTAAGTCTGATTGTTCAGAAATGCTGAATGTCCTTAGCTGTACTGTTCTAAAAGGTGACCGTGTGAGGATGCTCTCCAGGAAGGGCTGTCTGTGTCCCTGTCATTTCACAGTTTAACTGGGTGACTGAAGGAAAATTATTTAGTGTCTTTATTATTTAATGTGCCCCAGTTTCATCATCTGTAAAATTCTTTCTCTTGCTTTAAATCAAAATGAGAAAATCTCTGTAACTTGCTTACCGTTGGGCCTCCTAGAACCCACATCTGACATGAGTGTCACCAAGGGTTTCTTGTGTTTCTACATCCTGCACCTGCCATCTCTCCATTTCTCTTTTCCTTCCATGGAGCTGAATAATAAAGAACAAGAGAACCATCAGTGTTTTAAGAAAATTTCTGGAAGTGGAATTTTTCCTGTACTTGATTTTATTTTTTCTTTACTTCTTGGCTGTGCCAGGTGGCATAAGGGACCTTATTTCCCCAAACAGGGGTCAAATCTGCATCTTGCTCTTGATTTTAAAATTATGTTTGACTTTTTTAAAAAGATTCCACATATAAGTGACATCATGCAATATTTGGCTTTCAATGCCTGACTTATCTCACTTAGCATAATGCCCTCAAGTTCCATCCATGCTGCAAATGACAGGATTCTCTTCTTTCTCTTGGCTGAATAATATTACATTGTGATATACACACATATCTTTTTTAATCTAATATATAATATGCTGACTATAGTTGATAATGTTGTTGTTCAGTTACTAAGTCATGTCTGACTCTTTGTGACTCCATGGACTGCAGCACACCCAGGCTTCCCTGTCCTTAACTATCTCCCTGAGTTTGCTCAAACTCCTGTCCTTTGAGTCAGTGATGTCATTCAACCATCTCATCCTCTGTCGTCCCCTTCTCCTTTTCCTTCAGTTTTCCCCAGCATCAGGGTCTTTTCCAGTGAGTCAGCTCTTTTCATCAGGTGGCCAAAGTATTGGAGCTTCAGCATCAGTCCTTCCAATGAATATTCAGGGTTGATTTCTTTTAGGATTGACTGGTTTGATCTCCTTGCTATCCAAGGGATTCTCAAGAGTCTTCTCCCGCACCACAGTTCAAAAGCATCAATTCTTTGGTGCTCAGCCTTCTTTATGGTCGAACTCTCAAATCCATATATGACTACTAGAAAAACCACAGCTTTGACTTGTATAATTGAAATTTGCTAAGACAGAAGAACTTACATGTTTTCAATGAACAAACAAAGTAAATATGTGAGGTGAAAACTATGTTAATTAACTCAATGAATGGGGAGTCTTTTCACTGTGTGTGTGTATATATCTTAAATCATCACAGTGTATTCTTTAAATATCATGTGATTTTGTCAGTTATACCGTATATATATATATATATATATATTTATATTTATATATACATATATGCACAAATTCCCATTTTTAATCTAATACAGAAAAACTTTAAATAAATCTCATGGTAGAGATCAAGTTTAACCAATGTTTTCCAGCTATACAATTGTTTTTATAATACTTTCCATGCTTCCTTTTATAGTTTACCTTTTTTTGCCTGTGGTGTATACTGATTTTAATTTTTACAAAAACTTTTTCTTCCAGTTTTATCGAGATATAGTTGACATTCAGCACTGTGCATGTTTAAGGTGCACAGCATAATGATTTGAACTACACATACCATGATATGGCTACCACAGTTAGTTTAATGGACATTCATCATCTCCTATAGATATAAAATTAAATAGAAACATTTTTTCTTGTGGCAAGCACTCTTTTAACTTTAATATATAACATACAGCAGAGTTAATGATGTTTATCATATTGTGCATTACATCCCTAGTGCTTATTTATCTTATAACTGGAAGTTTGTACCTTCTAATCACCTTTACAGGATCCTGCCTATGCCCATCTCTGATAACTACAAATCTGGTCTCTTTTTCTGGGTTTCTTTGATTTGGAGGTATGACACACCTATGACACTGTTAGTTCCTTTTACACAACACAGTGATTTGACATTTCTGCACACTTCAAACTGATCACCAAGATAAGTCTGGTTACATTATATCACCATGCAAAGATACTACACAGTTATCAACTGTATTCCCCACACTGTGCATTTCATACTGGTGACTCATTTATTTGGCAACAGGAAGTTTGTACCTTTTAATATCTCTCATCTATTTCTTTCTTCCCCCTAGTCTCTTCCCTTCTGACAACAACCTGCTTGTTCTCTGTACTGTGGCTCTTTCTGTTTTGTTAGGTCTGTTCATTTGTTTTTTGCAGATTCCACATGTAGGTGAAATTATGTATCTGCCAAACTTATTTCACTTAGCATTATACTCTCTAGATCTGTGTTGTCACAAAGGCAAGATATCATTCTTTTTTATGGCTGAGAAATATTCCAAGTGTGTGTGTGTGTGTGTGTGACATCGTCTTTATCCATTCATCTATTGGTGAGCACTTGTTTCCATATCTTAAATAATGCCACAATGAACGTAAGGGTGCATATGTTTTTTCTAATAAGTGTCTTTGTTTTCTTCAGATAAATATCCAGGAGTGGCACTGCTAATCACATGGTAGTTCTATTTTTAATTTTTTGAGGAACCTCCATAGTGTTTCCAAAGGGGCTACACCGATTTACATTCCCACCGACAATTTAGGAGGGTTCCCTTTCTTCCCAGCCTCCCCCCAGCACTTGATATGTGTTGTCTTCTTGCTAATAGCCGTTCTGATGGGTGTGAGGTGAGATCTCACTGTGTTTTTGAATTGAATTTCTCTAATTAGTCCTGTTGATTGTCTTTTCATGTGTCTGTTGACCATCTGTAAGTCTTCCTTGGAAAACGTCTATTCAGTTCTTCTACCCATTTTTTAAACCAGGTTGTTCTTTTAATTGTATGAGTTCTCTGTATATTTGGATATTAATCCATATTGTTTAACCTTTTTCAGGGCAGATATGGGACTTAGGGTTAGGGTTATCTTTTTCTGCTGCTAATATATTAGCCTTACCCTCCTGGGTCTGTGGTGGGAACATTTCTTTGGCTGTTTTGTCTCTGTGTGGAGTGTGTGTGCATGTGTGGGTGTAAACCCTGCATGTATATTTTTCCTCTTTACTTTTCGTGTGCTGTGCTGTGCTTAGTTGCTCAGTCATGTCTGACTCTTTGCGACGCCGTGAACTGTAGCCCACGGGGCTCCTCTGTCCATGGGGATTCTCCAGGCAAGAAAACTGGAGTGGGTTGCCATGCCTTCCTCCAGAGGATCTTCCCAACCCAGGGATCAAACCCAGGTCTTTCACATTGCAGGTGGATTCTTCACTGTCTGAGCCACCAGGGAAGCCCAAGAATACTAGAGTGGGTAGCCTATCCCTTCTCCAGGGGATCTTCCCGACCCAGGAATGGAACTAGGGTCTCCTACATTACAGGTGAATTCTTTACCAGCTGAGCTACCAGGGAAGCCCTTTCTTCTTATCAGTTCAGTTCAGTCGCTCAGTTGTGTCCAACTCTTTGTGACCCCATGAATCGCAGCATGCCAGGCCACCCTGTCCATCACCAGCTCCTGGAGTTCACTCAAACTCACGTCCATCGAGTCAGTGATGCCATCCAGCCATCTCATCCTCTGTCATCCCCTTTTCCTCCTGCCCCCAGTCCCTCCCAGCATCAGAGTCTTTTCCAATGAGTCAACTCTTCGCATGAGGTGGCCAAAGTCCTGGAGTTTCAGCTTTAGCATCGTTCCTTTCAAAGAACACCCAGGGCTGATCTCCTTTAGAATGGACTGGTTGGGTCTCCTTCCAGTCCAAGGGACTCTCAAGAGTCTTCTCCAACACCACACTTCAAAAGCATCAATTCTTCGGTGCTAAGCTTTCTTCACAGTCCAACTCTCACATCCATACATGACCACTGGAAAAACCATAGCCTTGACTAAACGGACCTTTGTTGGCAAAGTAATATCTCTGCTTTTGAATATGCTATCTAGATTGGTCATAACTTTTCTTCCAAGGAGTAAGGGTCTTTTAATTTCATAGCTGCAGTCACCATCTGCAGTGATTTTGGAGCCCCAAAAAATAAAGTCTGACACTGTTTCCACTGTTTCCCCATCTATTTCCCATGAAGTGATGGGACCAGATGCCATGATCTTCGTTTTCTGAATGTTGAGCTTTAAGCCAACTTTTTAACTCTCCTCTTTCATTTTTATCAAGAGTCTTTTTGGTTCCTCTTCACTTTCTGCCATAAGGGTAGTGTCATCTGCATATCTGAGGTTATTGATACTTCTCCTGGCAATCTTGATTCCAGCTTGTGTTTCTTCCAACCCAGTGTTTCTCATGATGTACTCTGCATATAAGTTATAAACAGGGTGACAATATACAGCCTTGACGTACTCCTTTTCCTATTTGGAACCAGTCTGTTGTTCCATGTCCAGTTCTAACTGTTGCTTCCTGACCTGCATATAGATTTCTCAAGAGGCAGGTCAGGTGGTCTGGTATTCCCATCTCTTTCAGAATTTTCCACAGTTTATTGTAATCCACACAGTCAAAGGCTTTGGCATAGTCAATAAAGCAGAAATAGATGTTTTCCTGGAACTCTCTTACTTTTTCCATGATCCAGCGGATGTTGCCTATTTGATCTCTGGTTCCTATGCCTTTTCTAAAACCATCTTGAACATCTGGAAGTTCATGGTTCACATATTGCTGAAGCCTGGCTTGGAGAATTTTGAGCATTACTTTACTAGTGTGTGAGATGAGTGCAATGGTGAGGTAGTTTGAGCATTCTTTGGCATTGCCTTTCTTTGGGATTGGAATGAAAACTGATCTTTTCCAGTCCTGTGGCCACTGCTGAGTTTTCCAAATTTGCTGGCATATAGAGTGCAGCACTTTCACAGCATCATCTTTCAGGATTTGAAAGAGCGCAACTGGAATTCCATCACCTCCACTGGCTTTGTTCGTAGTGATGCTTTCTAAGGCCCACTTGACTTCACATTCCAGAATGTCTGGATCTAGGTGAGTGATCACACCTTCATGATTATCTGGGTCATGAAGATCTTTTTGTACAGTTCTTCTGTGTATTCTTGCCTCTTCTTAATATCTTCTGCTTCTGTTAGGTCCATACCATTTCTGTCCTTTATCGAGCCCATCTTTGCATGAAATGTTTCCTTGGTATCTCTAATTTTCTTGAAGAGATCTCTAGTCTTTCCCATTCTGTTGTTTTCCTCTATTTCTTTGCATTGATTGCTGAGGAAGACTTCCTTATCTCTCCTTGCTATTTTTTGGAACTCTGCATTCAGATGCTTATATCTTTCCTTTTCTCCTTTGCTTTTCGCTTGTCTTCTTTTCACAGCTATTTGTAAGGCCTCCCCAGACAGCCATTTTGCTTTTTTGCATTTCTTTTCCATGGGGATGGTCTTGATCCCTGTCTCCTGTACAATGTCATGAACCTCCATCCATAGTTCATCAGGCACTCTATCTATCAGATCTAGTCCCTTAAATCTATTTCTCACTTCCACTGTATAATCATAAGCGATTTGATTTAGGTCATACCTGAATGGTCTAGTGGTTTTCCCTACTTTCTTCAATTTAAGTCTGAATTTGGCAATAAGGAGTTCACGGTCTGAGCCACAGTCAGCTCCTGGTCTTGTTTTTGCTGACTGTATAGAGCTTCTCCATCTTTGGCTGCAAAGAATATAATCAATCTGATTTTGGTGTTGACCATCTGATGATGTCCATGTGTAGAGTCTTCTCTTGTGTTGTTGGAAGAGGGTGTTTGCTATGACCAGTGCGTTCTCTTGGCAAAACTCAATTAGTTTTTGCCCTGCTTCATTCCATATTCCAAAGCCAAATTTGCCTGTTACTCCAGGTGTTTCTTGACTTCCTACTTTTGCATTCCAGTCCCCTATCATGAAAAGGACATCTTTTTTGGGTGTTAGTTCTAAAAGGTCTTGTAGGTCTTCATAGAACCATTCAACTTCAGCTTCTTCAGCGTTACTGGTTGGGGCATAGACTTGGATTACTGTGATATTGAATGGTTTCCCTTGGAAATGAACAGAGATCATTCTGTCATTTTTGAGATTGCATCCAAGTACTGCATTTCGTATTCTTTTGTTGACCGTGATGGCTACTCCATTTCTTCTGAGGGATTCCTTCCCGCAGTAGTAGATATAATGGTCATCTGAATTAAATTCACCCATTCCAGGCCATTTTAGTTCACTGATTCTTAGAATGTCAACGTTCACTCTTGCCATCTCCTGTTTGACCACTTCCAATTTGCCTTGATTCATGGACCTGACATTCCAGGTTCCTATGCAATATTGCTTTGTGTGTGTGTGTGTGTGTGTGTGTGTGTGTGTGTAATAAAGTTTTATTAAAGTATAAAGGAGATAGAAAAAGCTTCTGACATAGGCATCAGAAGGGGGCAGAAAGAGGACCTGCTTGCTAGTGTTAACAATGAGGTTATAAAATCCAAAGAATGTCTGGAGGTTGTAAAGACCTCATCAGACCTACTCCCATAATTTGCGTTTTAAGATAACACTGTCCTCAGGCAAGATACATCCTTGTAAAGACCAGGTCTACTTTCATAATTAACATTTTAAAATAACAGAAGGTTGAATCCAAAGACTGTCCTTAGGCAGGATACATTATTGTTATATAATCCTAAGGAATGTGGAGAAAGAAAAAAAGTTTGTCCTTTCTTCTTCCTTGAGAATTCCAGACCCCTCCCTCCTTGGGGACCCCTAGACTCCCTATCAACCTGCCTAGACACTGACTCTCTCATTCCCCCCTTTTCTTTTAGGAGAATTATGTTGCCTAGGAAAAAGGGGCGTCGTTCTCAGTCCATAACTACTTTACAGCACCAGACCTTGCTTCTATCACCAGTCACATCCACAGCTGGGTATTGTTTTTGCTTTGGCTCCATCCCGTCATTCTTTCTGGAGTTATTTCTCCACTGATCTCCAGTAGCATATTGGGCACCTACTGACCTGGGGAGTTCCTCTTTCAGTATCCTATCATTTTGCCTTTTCATACTGTTCATGGGGTTCTCAAGGCAAGAATACTGAAGTGGTTTGCCATTCCCTTCTCCAGTGGACCACATTCTGTCAGATCTCTCCACCATGACCCGTGTATCTTGGGTTGCCCCACGGGCATGGCTTAGTTTCATTGAGTTAGACAAGGGTGTGGTCCTAGTGTGATTAGATTGACTAGTTTTCTGTGAGTATGGTTTCAGCGTGTCTGCCCTCTGTTGCCCTCTTGCAACACCTACCGTCTTACTTGGGTTCTCTTACCTTGGGCGTGGGGTATCTCTTCACGGCTACTCCAGCAAAGTGCAGCCCCTGCTCCTTACCTTGGATGAGCGGTATCTCCTCACCACCACCCCTTCTGACCTTGAACATGGAGTAGCTCCTCTAGGCCCTCCTGCGCCTGCGCAGCCATGGCTCCTTTGACGTGGGGTTGCTCCTCTCGGCCACCACCCCTGACCTCAGGCGTGGGGTAGCTCCTTACTTCTCATAGGTACACACATATATTTGTATACTTGGAGGTGATGAAAGATCTGAATTTTTCTAGATGTCAGAAACAGTGTGGCTTTGACAGAATTAGAAGGTGTAGTGTTGAGTTCACAGTGAAATCCATTCCCAGTGCACCCAGAGCATTCAGTTGCACAGTCATGCAATTCACAGAGGGACACTGATAGAGGTGGGGAAGCCCTGGAGTGACCTATCATCGGTCACAATGTTGCTTCCTAGCTGTCATAGACCCTGGAGACATCAAACCAGAAAGATCCAGAATGGCTATTAATAGATATCATCACATATTCCAACTTCCCTCCGTGAATTGCCCCAATTTAACAACAAAAAATAAAAATCTTGAAGTATCTCAGGAGGACTCCAGTGTAGGAGGAGGACCATGTTTTTAAAAATGTAACATGGCCAGTTTGTGGTCTTTTTTATTACCCAGAGATTGATCACATGCGCTGTATAATGAAATCTCTGCATCTGTGGGGCACAAGTGTTTTACGTTTCCCACATTTATGGTTTGACATCGGAAACATCTGTGCAGGCCCACTAGGCAACATCTGGAAGACATTTCTGGGCTTTTATGACATGCAGAGTGATCTTTGTTTTGGAACAAGTGTGTGATTTTCCCCAGTAGCTCTTCCTGCTAGTAATGTCCTTCTAATTGGCATTTCGCTGGGGGATTGAAAGAAGCCTGGCTTCCTGACCTTTGCTGGGCGTTAGGAGATGTTTCAGAAGAATCCTCACATGGTCAGGATCCCCCAGAAGGAGAAGATGCTGAGTCATGGATTTAGCTCCCTTCAACCACAACTCATTGATCACAGGGAGCAGGTGGAGAGGAAAAGGGAACTCAGTTACTGGGCCAGGACTTTCCTAGATGTTTTCTCCAAATGAAGGTGTTTATGGTAAAACATTACTTTGGCCACAAAGGTTTGTACAGTCAAAGCTATGGTTTTTTCAATAGTCATGTATAGATGTGAGAGTTGGACCATAAAAGAGGCTGAGTGTTGAAGAATTTCAACAGTTGCTTTCCAACTGTGGTGTTGGCAAAGACTCTTGAGAGTCCCTTGGACTGCAAGGAGATCCAACTAGTGCATCCTAAAGGACATCAACCCTGAATATTCATTGAAAGGACTGATGCCGAAGCTGAAACTCCAATACTTTGGTCACCTGATGCCAAGAACTGACTCACTGGAAAAGACTCTGATGCTGGGAAAGATTGAAGGCAGGAGAAGGGGACGACAGAGTATGAGATGGTTGGATGGCATCACTGACTCAAAGGACGTGAGTTTGAGCAAGCTCTGGGAGATGGTGATGGACAGTTAAGCCTGGTGTGCTGCAGTCCATGGAGTCACAAAGAGTCAGACACGACTGAGTGACTTAACAACAACAGTAGCAAAATAAGTATCTTCACCCTCCTCTACTCAGGAAGATACCATCTCTGAGGTTCATTTGTTTAAGATCACCTGACTGATCAGTGATAGGTCTGAGATTTAAATGGATGTTTGTCTAATGTTAGAAGGTGTTGTCTTTGCTTTTAAAGAATGGGCAAGGCAGCTTATTAGGCATCAAATATTTATGGAGGACCTACTCTTGATATGTGTCAGGACCTAGATGTTGAGGATGGATCAACAGACCAAGCAGTCAAATTTCCTGTCTTCGTGGAGCTTGTATTCTAGTGCAGTAGGATGACACTAACCAGTAAGCTGCGTGGTAGGCAGAAGTGGGTGAGTGCTGTGAGGGAAAGACAGATCTCGGTATGGGATTCAGCAGTTTTGTGGAAGTTTGAGTTCCCCACCTCCAGCAGAGTCTGTGGCAAGGACTCGAAAGTGGGTAGTTTATTTGTGAGGTGATCCCAGGACACACAACGAGGGAGTGGGGAAAGTGACCCATGGTAAGAAAAAAACCAGTTACCACCAACTGCTTCTCTCAACTAAGAAAGAAAGAAGCCACATAGAATGCGACCAGACTTGGCCTGTGGCAAAATGGGGGGCTCAGGGCTTCTACCCTTCACTGGTTACGGGCTGCTCCTGTGGAAACGTAACTCCTCTCAACTTCCAGGTTGTGCTTGAGGAGAAGGAGGGGTGCTCTGTGGCTCTAGGGCAGTGACACAGGGGAGGTGCCAGGGCACGCGCTTGGCAGGAGACCCTGGAAGCGCTTCCAAAGTATGCCGAGGTCAAGTGGGTGCCCGGCGTCGGCCTGGTGACCCTGAGTGATGGCCATGGGGCTGAAATTTAAAGTGGGAGGCTCAGTGCTGGCCTCACCATGTAAGTGATATTTAAGTGATGACTTTAAAAAGGTTGAGGGTGAGCCAAGTGGCTATCAAGATAGAAAGAGCATCTGAGGTCCCAGGGGGTGAGGATGTCAGGCTCAGGCAGAGTCGTGGAGGAGGCCTGGAAGGGGAGCGAGCTTGGGTGAGAGGAGTTAAAAGATGAGGTTGAGGTCACAGGGACCCGACCCCACCGGGTTCGTGGATGACTGTAAGGGTTTGTACTTTGGCCATGAGTCACAGGAGGGCCATAAACAGAGGGGTGACCTCACTTGACTTACATTTAAACTTTGTACAACATAGTGACTCAGTTCTTACAGGTTACACTCCATTTATAGTTATTATAAAATACTGACTCTATTTCCTGTGGTATACAGTACATCCTTGTAGCTTACCTTATACTGTGCATGCTAAGTCACTTTAGTCATGTCCGATTCTTTGGGACCCCCATGTACTATAGCCCACCAGGCTCTTCTGTCCATGGGATTCTCCAGGCAAGAACACTGGCTGCTGCTGCTGCTAAGTTGCTTCAGTCGTGTCCGACTCTGTACGACCCCGTAGACGGCAGCCCACCAGGCTTCCCCATCCCTGGGATTCTCCAGGCAAGAACACTGGAGTGGGTTGCCATTTCCTCCTGCAGGGGATCTTCTCACTCCAGGGATAGAAACTGAGTCTCCTGCAGCTCCGGCATTGCAGGTAGATTCTTTATCACTAAGCCACCAAGGAAGCCCTTATACTATTTATTTTTGATTATTTCATTTTTATTTTATATTGGAGTATAGTTGATTAATAATGTTGTGTTAGTTGCAGGTGTACACCCAATATTATAAACCTGTAATTTATACGGTACATCAACCATACTTCAATAAAAATAAAATGATGAAGATAAAAAAAATCCCTCTGGCTGCTGAGATAATAGTCGCTGTTAAGAGGGATGATGAGGATGGGTGGGACCAGAGTGGTACAAAAAGTGGAAGGACTCAGGACACACTTTGAAGGCAGAGCATATGGGATTTCCTGGTAGATTGGATGTGAGTTATGAGAGCAAGAGATAATGGAGGGTCCTGAGTAATTTGATCTCAGAAACTAGAATAAAAGAGTTACTATTAAGTGAAATGTGAAGGGCAGTAGAATGGATTTAATGAGGAAGATCAGGAGTTAGGTTTTGGACACTTTTAGTTTAAAAGTGAAGGGCTTCGCTGATAGCCCAGTTGGTAAAGAATCTGTCTGCAATGATGGAGACCCCTACTGGATTCCTGGGTCGGGAAGATCCAGGAATCTGGAGAAAAGATAGGCTACCCACTCCAGTATTCTTGGGCTTCCCTTGTGGCTCAGCTGGTAAAGTTTAAAGTGAATATTAGACATAAGAAATGTCATGGAGGAAGTTGGACCCAAGACTGGAATTTAGAGGTATAGTTGTGGGAATTTTTAGCATGCCTATTGACTTAGAAGCTATGAGACCCAGTGAGCTCACTGGAGAGGGATGCAGAGGTAGAAGAGAACTGCTACCAGGGCTGAGCCCTGGGCTTTCTAACATGTGTAAGTTGGGGATAGAGAAAGTCCACAGATGGGACAAAGAAAGCAGAGTCAGAAGAGGAAGAAATATTTTACTAAGTGAAAAATGCCAGTTACAAAGCAGTGAGTTCAAGAGAATCATTGAAATGATCTCTGTGAATATATGTGTATGAAATACACATTTCATAAGAGATCTTATGATACACACATCATAAGAAGGGTCTTGCGAGTCCCTTGGGCAGCAAGGAGATCAAACCAGTCAATCCTAGAGGAAATCAACCCTGAATTACTCAGTGGAAGGACTGATGCTGAAGCTGCAGCTGCAATTCTCTGGCCACCTAATGTGAAGAGCTGACTTACTGGAAAAGACCCTGATGCTGGGAAAGATTGAGGGCAGGAGGAGAAGGGAGTGACAGGGGATGAGATAGCTGGATGATATTATCGACTCAGTGGACATGAGTTTAAGCAAACTCCAGAAAATAGTGAAAGACAGGGAAGCCTGACATGCTGCAGTCCACAGAGTTCCACAGAGAATTGAACATGACTCAGAAAGTGAACAACAGCAAGAGATAACCATCGAGATCTCTAAGCGGGTAATTTGGGATGAGGATTATAGGTGGTATACATTTCTTTTTGTTCACATTGGTTGTCTTATTTTTCTACACTGACCATTATTTGCTTTTGTAATGGATAAAGCAGATGGTTCTCCTAATTTGAAGAAAAATGTTTTAAAGTGTCTTTAATCTTCAGCGTAAGAGGAATGGAGGACTCCTGGGGCAGATGGGTGGAATAGCTTGGTGTAACTTTGCTACACACACAATCCATGGGAGCTTGGATTCCAGCCCTGGTTAGCAAATATCTCAAGATGTCAATGGGTGTGTCTGTGTTTCCAAGACTGAGGGCACAGGGTCTTTTAAGGATGTATGTTCTATTTGGCCTGTCTCAGAACTTGGGCTTCCCTAGTGGCTTAACTGGTAAAGAATCCGCCTGCAATGTGGGAGACTTGTGTTCGATCCCTGGGTTGGGAAGATCCCCTGGAGAAGGGAATGGCTACACACTCCAGTATACAGTCTCATAACTGTAGTTTAGATGCTGAAATGTCTAAATTTACAGGATACTTAAGTGATTTATGGGGACAATGCATTGAATTTTTGAAAATCAAGAAATTTTTAAAAATTTGACCTATATAATCACCATAAATGTAGGTATTTCCATGCGTTTTAAAAGACTCAGGACCACTTGAGAGATGCCAAGATTATGCAACAACTTTTTTTTTTTTTTCCTGGTCAGGCTGTGTGGCATGTAGGGTCTTAGTTCCCCAGTCTGGGATCAAACCTGCTCACCTTGCATTGGAAGGGCAGAGTCTTTACCATTGGACCACCAGGGAAGTCTCTATGCTGAAACTTTTGACAAAATAATCACATCCACGGACCGCCTTTGTGATTTTTAACATCTGTGCCATCTTTAAGATGACTTAATTTTTGTCATTTAAATAGACTGTAGAAAGGCAAGCACTTTCTTGTCCTGATTCTAAGTAATAACATAGAAGATAAAATTGACTTAATTTACTAGTAATCATTTGTAAATGCATATTAAAATAAGTACATAACCATCAAAATGGAAAACTTTTGTCCATGTGCCTCTGGAAAACCCTTTCCAGAGTCTGTCCCATGTTTTGAGAACACACTGCACTAGGTTGTCAGAATCTCAGAGAACAGTCATTTCTGGGGCTTGAGGGCATTTCTGCTGAGCTGCAAGGGGAGAGGAAGGTTCTCGGAGGCGTCTGGCCCAGCCTCTTCTGAGGACTGGCAAAACCTGACTTCTGCCAAACATTTAATCGTAAGTTTGTCTTGCAGAACATTAACATATAATATGTTAAATGGGCTTTTATGGATGCGTGGAAGGTGATTACCCCATAGAAAAGCATAAATTTTTATGGACTTTTCTCTCTGGAGCTGCTGTCAGAGACACAACTTATGTGTTTATTTTGGCCGAGGATGATGTACCAGCGCCTAACACCAAGCTGGTGGTCGCTGACGTTTGTTGAATTTAATAGGTTGAAACCTTTGAAGACATTTCCTTTAGTATCCTGGGAATTTCCGAAGGAGAATGTTTCTCCTTTGAAATTGAAAGTGATTCAGAAGCTGCAGTGGGATGACAGCAGGAACAGAGGAAGGGAGCTGATGTGCTGGGGCTGGGCTATCTTGTGGATGCAGGAAGGGCTGTCTAGGAGGTGTCTCATCTCTGTTGGGAAACTTTTGCCTCAGTCCAGAGAACAGGCCGTGGCAGTTCACATGGGCACCTGAACTGTATCGAGCTCTCTCAACCTCTCTCTCAGGTGGAACTCTCAACCTGAGACATGGGGTCTGGGATATGGGAAACCTCTCATGGCTTCTTATTCCGTGGTCCAAACTCTGTCACATGGCATCAATTCAAAAACACCCAGGGTGGGAGAGACCTCTTTTCATTATCATTGTCTAAGCCAGCTCTGCTTGGCCTTCTTCCTTATTGGAACTTGAAGGATACAAAACTAAAGAAGCTAATTTTTTACCATTTTCACACACTTCATCCTCACGCAATATGCCACCCCCAGCACGCTTTTCCGTTTAGAATATAGGAAAGCAAAAAAAAAAAAAAAAAAAATAGCTTGTATTTGTATCTCTCTCTCACACACACGTATGTATTGGGTCAAGCCTGTTGAAAGATGGTCATTAGTAGCCTATCTACTCACCATGTTTATACGTGCGTGTGGCAGAACTTGAGTGGGGATTGGATTTGCTCAGATTTTTGTAAGCTGTTAAAATGCCACGTGGGTAGAAGGAATAATGATTATTATCCATCTGCTCCACTGGCCGCTTCCTCTCTCCTCTCTCAGTTGTTTCTCACTACATTCTCCATTTCCACCACTCACCTCTTTAATATTTTGAATTCTGGGCTGTTTTGGCTCATGGCCTTCGCAAGTTCTAGAATATCCTTGCTGGTTGAACCTGGGCTCCTCTGTGACCTGCTTTAATCGGTGGCATGGGTGAGAAATGAAGCTGGTCCATCTCTTCAGCTGTATCTTTAGCAGGCCTAAAAGATGGGGGAAGCCATCCACCGTGTAAGAAGTCCTCAGTCCCCAAGACGTTAACACTGTGAGAAGCCCAAGCTAGCCATGCTGAGCATCTACGTGGAGGATAACTGAGGTTCCCATCTGGCAGGTCCAGCTGCTTCATGGCTGGTACCTGGCACCGCTAACTCAGCCATGGGAGGAGTGCCATCTCGGACATGAATCCTCTTGCCCCACTCGAGCCTCCTCAGTTGATGCCACGTGGAATGCTGATTAGCTGCATGTTAGCCTCCTAAAGTAGCTAAAATAAAGAACCACAAACTAAGAGACTTAAAACAACATACGTTTCTTCTCTTATAGTTCTGGAGGCTAGAAGTCTGGAATCAAGGAGTTGGCAGGGTCCTGCTCGCTCCCAGGGCTCTGGGGGAGGTTCCCTCTCTGCCTCTTCCAACTTCTGGTAGCCCCAAGTATTCCTTGGCATTTGGCAGCCTCACGCCACTCCAGGCTTCACGGGGCTGTCTCCCTTCTGCATCTGTGCCCAGAGTTCTGTCTTCATGTAAGGAAACTGTCATTGGAGACGAGTCCACCCTAAGGAACTCGCCTTAACTACATCGCGTCTGCAAAGCCCCAGTTTCCTAATTAAGACGCATTCCTTGGTCCTGGGGGTTAAGACCTCAACCTATTTTCTGGGAGGGGCACTATTTAACTCATTAGAGACTTTCCACATTGTTTTCAGCTCTCACAGCAGAATCATGAGCAAATAAACAGACTGATTGTCGTCTTCAGCCCCTGAGTTGGGATTTCCTTGTCGTGTGGTAGTAACTAGAGGGACCCCTAGGTGCTGTCCCACCATCCGCTGATGTGCACGGCACTTCTTTCTCTCCATCACTGTTTCATCTCCAGACGATTCCCACTAGAGGGAATGTTAATGCCCACGATCCCACTTCTCCTGTTTCTAGTCCCTCCTAATTTTCCTGGCCTCACGCAAATTTATACTGGGGTCATGTCCTTTTCTACTTTTCCAAAGTGGTTATTCCAGTATAACTTCAAAGCCTTCTACAATTTCAGATGCCAGTGTTTTCTCTTCCTGCCCCCCTTTTCTACCTCTCTGGTGGATGTCTGGCCCTACAACAGTGACAGACTTCTGGTGGGCCCCTTCTTCCCTTCATGGGTCCACACCTTCTCCCCGCACCGTCTCCCCTCACTGTAAGGGTTTGGCTCCATCTTGTCACTGGCTTGTGCTGAGCATCAAACAGGTGTGACCTGGACCGCATCATACCTGCAGTGGAATTGGGGGTAGGGAGATAGGAATTGAAGGTGGAGCTGGGTAGTTGATATGGATTTGGGGTGAGGCAGAATGAAATGCTAGAGAAGGAATGAATTATGAGATCAGTCTTGTTATTTCATGTTTTATTCCAACCTAATTTCTCTATCACTCTTACACAGCCCAGATCCTTGCATATAGGGTTGCTATTTTTGAAAATTACCTACCCCTATATTTTTTCATCATTTTTACTTTCTAAAATTGAAGTATAGTTGATTTACAATATTGTTTTAGCTTCAGGTATATAGCAAAGTGATTCTGTTATATGTGTGTGTATAGGTAGTGAGGTGTTTTTCAGATGCTTTTCCTATTAGTTTATTATAAAATATTGAGTATACTTCCCTGTGTTGTTTATTTTTTATGTAGTGTTGTATATTTGTTAATTCCAAATTCCTACTTTATCCCTCCATCCCCCCTCACCTTTCTCCTTTGGCAGCTGTAAGTTGGTGGTTTTCTATGTCTGTGAGTCTGCTTCTGTCTTGCGGATAAGTTCATTTGTATCTTTTTTTTTTTTTTTTAGATTCTGCATAGAGCAATATCCTGTATACTTTTCTTTCTCTGTCTGACTTCCTTCGTTCAGTATAATCATCTCTAGGTTCATCAATGTTGCTGCAGATAGCATTATTTCATTCTTTTTTTTTTAAATGACTGATCTCTCCCTACTTTTGTATTTATCTACTTTATCTTCTCTTTCACTACCCCAGTCCAAAACTCACCTCTCTTTCTCCTTCTCTCCTATCACATCATCTCTGAAAGTTAAACCATCTTTCTTCTGCATTGTTAATATTGTTGTGTCACCCCTAACCTACACACATATTCACACAGAGATGGACTCTGGATCCTCCATGGGCTTGTCTGACTTGATGAGCCAAAGTGCTGCTGCTGAAGACATTGAGTCGAGTGGAAGAGAGGTCCAAGATGGTCCCTTACGTTGCAGGACCAATGGGCATCAGAGAAGCGGGGAGAATGGAGCAAGTATTGGAAGGCAGCTGTCTTCAGTGCAGCTTACTCTACAGCTTCCCATGGATCCAGCTTTTCAGAAGTTGGTATTATGTTCATTGAGCTCAGAATGGACAATTCTCTGATGCAAATGAATAGACAGTTGGACAGACCTTGCAGTACCTTCCCAGTGAATCAAAAGAAAGAACACTTAATTTCTAAGAAAATTGTATATCATCCTGTGTGGCTTGTGAAAAGTATCTTTCCCTCAATTACATGTGTGTTATTACACATGCCAGTGATTCTAGTAGACAAATTTGATCACACAGTGACACCAAGACTGTGTTTTAAGGAAAAAGTATCAATGATTCATTTGTTCCTTCATATAGAAAATGCATACTGAGCAACTGTTCAGTATTTAGTGCTGGATGTTTTTGGTTCAGATCGCCCAGAAGACCTGAGTCAAGGATTCCATGCAAGTCTTTTATTATTAAGAACATGCTCCCAGATTCTGGGCTTCTCTGAACCCAGAAGTTTCCTTTGTGTTGTGAAGACGCAGAGAGAGAAACTGACAGAGTCAAGGGCATTCTGTCTGAGCTCTGGTTCTGGTTTTGTCTAGTGGTGGCCTTACATGAGTTCCTTCAAAAGCTTTCCTGAGACTGTTTGGCACAACTAAGTGGTGTAACATCAATTTAACGAATGCCCAGCGAGAGCCTGGAGGCTAAGAACAGGGAGATAAAGTTGCAGAACTTCTTCTGGGAGATTCCCAGCTGTGATAACAAGCTTGAGTCTTGAGTCAGCAAAGCCGCCATGCCCAGCCAAGAGGACGCCAACCAGCGCTGGTGTAAAGTGGAAATAGGATCGCTGGTTAACTCAGGGTTTCACGTGTGCTTTTGTACATAATGGGAATGTGTGCCTCTTGGGCTGAAGGAGACAGCAGTCTAGAATAGAAATAAAAAATGCACTTCTCTCCTGTCCAGCCCCTGCCTCTGCTAAAATGAGTATCAGCAAAGTAACTCAAGATTCCAGTTAGAAAGTCAAGCATCTTTTTCTTCTTTTTTTTTTTTTTAATTTTTTTCAGTTTTATTAAGGTATACTTGACAAATAGAACTTGTATTATTAAGGTGTACAACTTGATGTCTTGATATACATATACACTGTGAAATGATCTCCATGGTGAAGCTAATTAATACAACCATCATCTCAGATATACCTCCCTTGCTCCCTTCCTTCCTTCCATCACTCCTTCCTTCTTTCCCTTGCTTCATCCCTCCCATCCCTTCTCTCTCTCTCTCCACTTATGTTTTACCTTCTTAGTAAATTTCAAGCATCCAATACAGTCTTGTTCACTAACATCATTGTGCTATATATTAGATCTCCATAACTTACTCTTCTTGTTTAACTGAGACTTTCTACACTTTTGGAGAATTCGTCCCCATTTCCCACTTCATCTTGCCTCTGGTAACCACCCTTCTAATCTCTGTGAAGATGTGGTATCTCTAAAGCACCAAATAGCTTGTCCAAAGCACCTCCATGTTTGCATATGACCCTTTGTGAGAATTCTCACATAACAGAAATGGGTTCAAATGTGTCACAGTGAGGCATCCCACAGTGTATAAAAGTTGAATTGTTGGAGGAAAAAAAATCATATCACTTATCATTCATTTGTTCATTCAACAAATATCTACTAAGCTCCTGCACAATACCAGGCATTGTTCTAAGCCATGGGAACTCAGCAGTGAGTAAGACAAACATGGTCTCTATCCTTATGGCATTTATATTCTAGTGGAAGATGGACAGATATAAGAACAGTGAATAACTAGAAATAGGAGTGTTTCAGGTGTTGATAGTGTAGTGGAGAAAAATAAGCCAGGGTGAGAAGTGAGACTGCTGTGTTGCTTGGGGTGATCAAGAAAGGTTTCCCAGATATGATGGCATTGGAGTAGGGTGCTGGAGGAGGGCTCTGAAGGAAGTGAGACATGCATCCCTGGCAGATGTGTGTGTGTGTGTATTTAGAGTGGTCAAAGAAAGCCCAGCATGGCTGCAGGGAATCCACTGAGGAGTAGAGTGGCAGGTCATAGTGGTAGGAGGGGCCAGTGGTGTCTGATGATTGCTCTCAAACCTTCCTGTACATGAACACCACCCAAGATCTTTTAAAAATCTTCACGTCCGGCTCATACTTCTGATTCAACTCTGTGGGGTTGAGACCCCAGTGGCCAGTGGTTTCCAAAGTCCTCCTGGTGATTCCATTGTGCAGCCATGGCTGAGAACTAGCAGTGAGGGCCATTGTTAGGAGATGTGATGTTCATTATGTCTGGCAACCCAACTGGACCACAGTGCCCAGACAGGTAACCACACGTTATTCTGGATGTCTCCATGAGGGTGTTTTGGAGGAGATTTGTATTTCAATTGGTGGACTTTGAGTAAAACAGATTGCTCTCCATAATGTGGGTGGGCCTCATCCCATCAGTTGAAGGCCTGAATGGAACAAAAGACTGACCCCTCTTCAGAGCAAGAGGGGATTCTGCCAGCAGATGACTTTTGAGCTTGTAATGCACCATTGACTGTCCCCGACTCTCTAGCCAGCTGGCCCACTGTGCAGATTTTGGTCTTGTCAGCCTCCAGAAATTCATGAGCCAATCCCTTACATCTCTCTATATATACACATTCTACTTGTACTGTTTCTCAGAAGTGAAAGTGAAAGTTGCTCAGTCGTGTCCAACTCTTTCTCCAGGGGATCTTCCCAATGCAGGGATCAAACCCAGGTCTCCTGCATTGCAGGTGGATTCTTTACCACCTGAGCCACAAGGGAAGCTCAAGAATACTGGAGCGGGTAGCCTTTCCCTTCTCTAGTGGATCTTCCTCATCCAGGAATCAAACCAGGGTCTCCTGCACTGCAGGCAGATTCTTTACCAGCTGAGCTATCAGGGAAGCCCTTTCTCAGAAGAACCGTAATACAGGAGGAATATAAGCAGAGAAGGGATTAAAGTCTGGTTAACTCTTGGGTTAAATCTCTGGTTGCCATCCTAAGCTTAGACCATAGAGGAGTCAAGGATAAAAGCAAGAAGACTACTTGAGAAAACACTGTAGTTACCCAGGCAAGAGGTGGCAGGGAGCTGATGGGAAATTGGAGGAGTACACTTTGTCTCTGAAGGTAGGGCCATCAGTATTTGCTGTTGGGTTCATGTTGTTATTTGGTCGCTCACTCATGTCTGACCCTTTGCAGCCCCATGGACTGCAGCACCTCAGGTTTCCCTGTCTTTCACTATCTCCCGGAGCTTGCTCACACTCACGTCCATTGAGCTGGTGATGCCATCCAACCATCTCATCCTGTCGCCCCCATCTCCTCCTGCCCTCAATCCTTCCCAGCCTCAGGGTCTTTTCCAGTGAGTTGGCTCTTCACATCAGGTGGCCAAAGTATTGGAGCTTCAGTTTCAGCATCAGTCCTTCCAATGAATATTCAGGGTTGATTTCCTTTAGGGCTGACTGATTTGATCTCCTTGCTGTCCTCATGACAGTTTTTTACAGTCTATTTTGGAGATCTAGGCTCCATCCAGTTAGAGGGTTGATTAGAAATCATTTTTATTTGATTCGGATCACACAAGGCCAAGCAGAAAAGGGCCCTAAGTGTTAACAGAGACACGAAGCAAAGTGAAAGCCTGATCCTTAGAGAATTCTGGCCTCAACCAAACAATTTAAACCTTTTCAAACATGTTGGAATAAGCAAGAAACGAGACACGCTTTGACAGGTCATTTATTTCTAAACTATATGTATCTTAAGTGTAAGTGAATCCAGCTGTTTCTCCTCCTCTGCTCCCTCCCTCTCCCATCTTCCTGATGAGGCACTGACAGCTTCAGAACAGCCCGAGTGCAGCGTTCACACAGCGGGACAAACATTGCGTTACTCTGACCTCAGGAGGCTGAGTCTTTGTCCCATAAATCACGACCCAGACATTCAAGTGTCGCTGCCTCTGGCTGGGAGCCTCCCCTGCCCCAAGTCTGGCACGCAGTAGGCTGAGGCTCGGCCCAGGTGGATGAGGAAGCTCCTTCTGTCCCTGTCCTCTGTCACTGCCCTGTTTCAGCCCTCACTTCTTAAGTCCAGGGACCTGCTTGCCATCTTGCGCTTCAGGGTCTCTGTGTAGGAGTCCCCTCTACCTGGTGCCCATTTCTCCCACATGCTTCACCTGGCCTGAGGTCTCAGTCTCTCTCATGGAGCCCCTGCCCAAGGTGGGGCAGACTGGGTCTCCTTCAACCTCTCCTGAAAGGCCTCTTCCACACTGGTGCCTCTGCTGAGTCCTTCCTATGCTAGGTCACCTCCCCATTATTGGCCTTGATGGCAAACTTGGAGATCCATTGTTTTAAAAAACAGCCTTCCGTGTGCATTCTTGGGTCTGCTTTTATCTTCTAGTCTCCAAAGTTCCATGAAGATGGCCCCACGCCTGGCTGGTTCACTTCTCCATGCCCAGCCAGCAGCACAGGACTGTGTGACCCTGGGCATAAGGTAATAATTCTTGAAAAGTTGCCACGTGTCTAGCATTGTGCAAGGTGCTGAGTATGCTCTTGTGCTCAGTAGATTTGTTGATGGACTGAGTCATGTAATTCAAATTTAAACATATCTATATTCTTGATTATTTTTCCAAAAATTGGTTTCTGTTCCCAAATTTCTAGTATCAGTAAAAGGCATTAAAATGATCTCTCTCAGTCTCTAAGCTAGAAGTGTTGCTTTCTTGATACATATGTACATACAAGAGTGTGGAATAGCATCAGGTACTGTAAGTTCATCCTTTGCATAGTCTTCACATTCATGCATGTGTACTCGGTTATGTTCAACTCTTTGGGACCCCGTGGACTATAGTCTGCCAGGTTGCACTGCCCATGGGGTTTTCCAGGCAAGAGTACTGAGGTGGGTTGCCAGTTCCTACTCCAGGGGATCTTAATTGACCCAGGGATCTAGCGAACCTGCAACTCCTGTGACTCCTGCTTTGGCAGGTGGATTCTTCAGCACTGTACCACTGGGAAACCCATCTTTATATTCATTTCTTCTTTTTTCTTCTGGTACATGGCCCTAGTCATGCCTGAAATACTAAAATACCTATGCTCATCCTTCCTTCCTCCTCAGAAGAACATTATCAACAATTTTTATCAGCATTATCAGCAACCCAGTTCACAAATCTGTACTTTTATACACACACACACAATGTATATAATGTGTATGTGTATATGTGTATATACATACAGTTGACCTTTGAACAATAAAGGGTTGGGGTATTGACCCTCATACCTGAAAATCTGAGTCCGACTTACTTTTTATTGAAGTTATATTGATGTATAATATTATGCAAATTATAAGTGTACAATGAAAATCTGAGTGTAACTTACAGTCAGCCCTCCATATATATGATTCTTCACTATCTGTGGGGTTTTTTGTTTGTTTTCCTAAATGCCTTTTAGCATTATTTAACTTTTAACATCATTGGAATAGAATGCTTTGTTTAAAAATAAAAGAGATAGTAATATAAATTATGTGAATACAAGCCAAGGGAAAACATTGTGATATTAATACAAAAGTAGAATTCAAGGGAAAAAAATTACATAGGACAAATGTTATTTTAAATTGAAGCTTGTAGTCTACAAGGGAAATATAAAATTATGAGTATTTGTGCCTCCCAAACACCATTAAAACAGATAAAAGGTGTTGAAGGAACAGTTGGTGGAAACAGAAACTTTGGAGGCATTAGCAAAGCTCTTTTAGTCATTGTTAAACAAAAGAAACAGCAGGGAAAGGAGAGAAAGAGAATTTATATAAAACGATTAATAATGTGGTTTTAATCAACATGGTATCTATTAAACAGAAATTCTGTGGACTCTGCATTCTAATTATGAATCTGTAAAGCTAGAAATAACCAAAACATAATAATAGAATAATCTCAATCATCTGGAAACTTTAATGCACTGTCCAAGTAGCTCTCGGAAGAAAGGGAATGGATCTTCAATTAAAGTATATTTAGAAAGCAATAGTGCTATGAACACAACAAATTAAAAGTTTATGGGAAATGGCAAGCAGAGCATTGTTCAGAGAAAAATTCATAATCATAAATACTTTAATACCCAAAATGGAATAAAAAAATAGACTAACTCAAGAAATTGAAAGAAGAAAAACAAACAAGGAACTAAAACAAGAAATAAACCAAAAAATATAGAAAAAAAAGAAAGATGAATAATCACAAAACATAAAAGCAGAAGTCAATAAATTTGAATTTAGAAATAATACGACAGTAAATGGTAAGATTTAGTTTGTCAAGTAAAAAAGGAAACACACTCTAAAAAGTAACTTTAAGCATTAGAAAATATGTATAATCAGAGATTAAGTAGATAAAATACTATGAGAATAACAGGATAAAGTCTGCTGATACTATAAAGTCTGAAGTTAATAAATGTGAAAATATTAGAAAGATATAAATTATAAAAGTTTACTTAACAAGAAATCTGAAATAAATACTTAAGAGAAAAATTGAAAAGAAGTCAAGGTATTACCACCAATAAATGTGTCAACTCTAGACAGGTGAATCCTTTCAAACTCTTAAGGGACAGATAACCCCCATCAGGTAAAAACTCTTCCACATTCTATCACTTTCTGATTATATATTGAATATTGGAAAAACAATCTCTGTGAACCTCAATTTCTTAACTATTGAAATAAAAATAATAACAATAAATATGACTGATTAAGGAATTGTGTGCATGTGTGATAAGTCACTTCAGTCTTGCCCGACTCTGTGTCACCCTATGTATGGACTGCAGCCCACCAGGCTCCTCTGTCCATGGGATAAAATACACTTATCTTTTTAAAAATACACTTACAAAAAAAGAAGCTAGACTTGGTAAGAAACTACAGTTGTTGTTTAGTTGCTGAGTTGTCTGCAACTCTTTGCAACCCCGTGGACTGTAGCCCGCCAGACTCCTCCATCCTTGATATTTCCCAGGCAAGGATACTGGAGTGGGTTGCTGTTTCCTTCTCCAAGAGACCACAGTAATGTGGTCAATTATAAAATAAATATATGAAATCTTAACGCCATTATAAGAGAACAGTTGTCTTTGGAAGATGTAACAAGTCCCATTCACACGAGTCCTCAGAAAACAAGATGACAAGGCAGTGGTCCAGGGTGCACTGATATACTGAGGGACACAAAAGAAAACTTGAATAAACAGAAAGATGGTGATTTAGGATTAGAGGCACGATGACATGATTTCATTCTGGAAAGCATGAAGTATGTGGGCAGTGTGATGCTGAATTTGCAATGTTTCTGTGGAATTTGCCTTTGCACTTTGATTCCTATGAAAGTCTTGGTCAAGATAATTTCTGTGATTCTCAATGAAGGGGAATATCTCCTTTCATACAGTTCTCTCATTTGCAGTAAGTTTATGCGGGAGACCCGGGTTCGATCCCTGGGTTGGGAAGATCCCCTGGAGAAGGAAATGGTACCCCACTCCAGTACTCTTGCCTGGAGAATCCCATGGAGGGAGGAGCCTGGTAGGCTACAGTCCATGGGGTCGCAAAGCGTCGGACACGACTGAGCGACTTCACTCACTCACTCACTCACTAGTTTTCTACCAAACTCTGATGAACAAATACACTGCCTTAAGAGAGGCTGGGAGACACCCCCACACAAAAGAGATCGCCTCTTTTGCCCAAATGGTGACTCATATAAATTAAATACATGAGGATTCTCAGGATTAGGTCACTAAGGGGGCCCAAGGGGACCTCCCAAGAGGCCGGAGCAAACAACCATCTCCACCACTGGTCTGGCATTTGGGGCAGTGGCAGAGGACATGCGATTAGACACAACACATCTCCAAGATGAGGGTGGATGTCCATTCCCAGGGATCTGTGTTCCTAAAAAGAAAAAACAAAACCAAACCAAAAGCCATGACATCAGTGAATGCCAGACTCCAGCTGCTTCTTAAGAGTTCCCATTTAGCTGCTGCTTTATCATCTAGTGGGAATTGGAAACACCCTTCTACCCCAGAATTTGGTCCTGTGACACAGCTTCCAAAGTAAGTGAGCCCAGTAAAGACATGAGATCTTTTAATACAACTACCCCCAGGCCAGAATTGTACCCTGCCATGCACGGGGCTGAGGGCCCTGAGGTGGCCAATTCTGCAGAACAGGCTATGATGAATTTCATACACATACCATCCACTGGAATGTGGCCCCATCCCATCTTGATCCATCTCCTCTTTATCTTTCAGATGTGGATTTTTTCTGTCTTTTCTCAGTTCGTATGATCCCCAGGCTGGTAGTTCTTACACTGGATGTTATTCTCCAGATCCTCCAAGGATGCTTTATTTGCCCCCAGAAGTATTTATTGAGTACCATCGGCATCCAGGGAACAGGACTGGGAGCTAAAGGGGCAAAACCCTAAGACATGGTTCCTGTGACAGAGGGGTTTATAGTCTTCACTGCGCAACCCTGATTCACAAACCATGTCCAGGAAAAGCAGGCCAAGGGCTGCATGAGGGGTGAAGGCCCCAGATGATGGTGTCCTGGGGGTGGAAGGAATGGTCGTTGAGACCCAGGGGAAGTGAGCTGGTGAGGGGCAGACCAGGAGGTCACAGCTGGCTTGGACACCCAGACTCTAGGGTTGGGAACTGGGCCGCTGCCTTAGGAGAAGCTGGGAGACACCCCCACACTCCAGCCGCAGCCCACCCTCCCCCTGCCACAAACATTCACCTCTGCTGGGAGAGTGTGGCCCCCTCCCCTGGAATTTAAGAAGGTCGGGCTCCCAGGGTGGATCCTGGGCAGAGAGCCTGGAGGAGGTGAGGGTAGAAGGTGAAGGAGGGCAGCCCCATCAGAGGGGCTGGGGACCCTGTCCTGCCCCACCTGGTCACCTGGGAAGGGGGAGTCAGGCCACAGGCTGAGGCCTTTCCATCTCAGTAGACTTCCTTGCCAGCATCCCACAGCCCCAGTGCCGGGCCTCCTTCAGGAAGGGTTGTAGGCCTGAATGTGTGTCTTCTTTCCCCACAAGAAGGATTTCGTGACCTGGGCTCCGGGTTACAAAAGATGGGCTCCCCCTGGTGCGTGAGCAGGTCAGCTGAGGAGCTACATCGCAGGCAGAGTGTCCTGCTTTGGCTTATACTTGGGGCCAGGTAGAATGTGAGGAAGATTGGGAGACCTGCCCAACCACTAATAAAGCAGCAATCCGGTTCCCGTTTGCTGTGGGTGCCAGCACCCAGGCCTGACGTCAGAGCTCAGGCACCTCCATTCGCCCTTCCCCCCTCTCTTTCACTGGTTCTTGGGAACCATTCTCGACACCCAGAGCACCTTAACATCCATGGTCTGCATGACTCACTCAGCCAGTGGCTCATCCTGCTTTAATGTAAAGTTGTTTTGAAATCTAGTCAGTAAGTAGGAACCTGGCTCTGCCACAATAGTTTCCTCACCTGTGACCCAGCAGGTGGTAGGAGGCAGGTTATACACCTCACCTTCTCAACAGCACTCAGAAATGAAGACGGAAACCACAGTGGCTGTCACCTCCTGCCTGTTAGAATGAAAGTGAAGTTGCTCAGTCATGTCCGACTCTTAGTGACCCCATGGACTGCAGCCTACCAGGCTTCTCCGTCCATGGGATTTTCCAGGCAAGCCTGTTAGAATGGCCATCATTAAAAAGAGAAGAGATAAAATAGCCAAGATAACAATGACATGAGTTTGAGCAAACTCCGGGAGACAGTGAAGGATAGGGAAGCCTGACATGCTGCAGTCCATGGGATCCCAAATAGTCAGGCGTGACTTAGTGACTGAACAACCATAATAGCCAAGACAGGGAAACAACCTGAGTGTCCATTGACAGATGAATGACTGAAGAAGCTGTGATGTACACACACACACATACATGCAATAGAATATTATTTAACCATAAAAAACTAAATCTTGCATTTATGACAACACAGATGGATCTTGTGGGTATCATGCTAAGTGAAATGTTAGAGGAAGACAAAACCTATATGATCTCACATGTGAAATCTAAAAGCAAATGAACAGACAGACTCATAGGAAGAGAACAGACGAATGGTTAGCGGAGGCGGAGTGGGCTAGGGAAAACTGGATGAATGGTGGCCAAAAGGTACCAACTTCCTATTAAAAGGGGAAAAAAAAGAAAACAAGCAAAAAGCTCACCCATGGTGGGACCCAGGTTATCATGTGCAAGAGGCATTCAAGCTAGGTCTCTGAGATTGAATGGATGTTCTAGTATTTGAATTGGCCAGAAGGAGACTAGTCTAGAAAAGGAGAATGCTATGAGAGGTCAGTTCGTAGACGTGGAATCACATGGTTTGCTCAGCATTAAGAAGTCCATTTTGTTGGAAGGTGTTGACTGTGGTAAGGTGGGGAGAGCTGTGGGCAGGCGGAGGCTGAGGGGCAGCTGGGGAGGCTCAGGAGGCCAACACACAGTCATGTCTGGAATGATGTCTCCATCCTCGAGTGTCCTATGACCTGAGAATCCAGGTATGGTCCATGAACCAGCAGCGTCGCCTCCCTTGGGAGTTCGTTAAAATACACAATCTCAGGCCCAGATCACTGGACCTGCCTCTTGAGAAACCTATATGCAGGTCAGGAAGCAACAGTTAGAACTGGACATGGAACAACAGACTGGTTCCAAATAAGAAAAGGAGTACATCAAGGCTGTATATTGTCACCCTGCTTATTTAACTTATATGCAGAGTATGAGTTCATGAGAAACGCTGGGCTGGAGGAAGCACAAGCTGGAATCAAGACTGCTGGGAGAAATGTCAATAACCTCAGATATGCAGATGACACCACCTTTATGGGAGAAAGTGAAGAGGAACTAAAGAGCCTCTTGATGAAGGTGAGAGGAGAGTGAAAAAGTTGGCTTAAGGCTCAACATTCAGAAAACTAAGATCATGGCATCTGGTCCCATCACTTCATGGCAAATAGATGGGGAAACAGTGGAAACAATGTCAGACTTTATCTTTTTGGGCTCCAAAATCACTGCAGATGGTGACTGCGGCCATGAAATTAAAAGACGCTTACTCCTTGGAAGGAAAGTTATGACCAACCTAGACAGCATTTTAAAAAGCAGAGACATTACTTTGTCAACAAAGGTCCGTCTAGTCAAGGCTATGGTTTTTCCAGTGGTCATGTATGGATGTGAGAATTGGACTATAAAGAAAGCTGAACCCCAAAGAACTGATGCTTTTGAAGTGTGCTGTTGGAGAAGACTCTTGAGAGTCCCTTGGACTGCAAGGAGATCTAACCAGTCCATCCTAAAGGAGACCAGTCCTGGGTGTTCATTGGAAGGACTGATGTTGAAGCTGAAACTTCAATACTTTCGCCACCTGATGTGAAGAGCTGACTCATTGGAAAAGACTCTGATGCTGGGAAAGATTGAGGGCAGGAGGAGAAGGGGACAACAGAGGATGAGATGGTTGGATGGCATCACCAACTCAATGGACATGGGTTTGGGTGGACTCAGGGAGTTGGTGATGGACAGGGAGGCCTGGCGTGTTGCGGTTCATGGGGTCACAAAGAGTCAGACACGACTGAGCGACTGAACTGAATGAGGCCCCACCCCAGACCTCTCCAAACAGAATCTGTATTTTCCCAGGTAACTTGCGAGCACATTAAATGCTGACAAGCACTGGTCTATCGCACAGACAATTAAAAATCTAAGCCTCCCCTGAAGTCTTAAACAAGAACAGATGGCTCTGAAATAACAGCTTCACAACTGGGTTTTGAGTCCTGGCCTGGACTCTGCCTTTCTCCAGCATCTTGCCACATCCTCCGTGGAGATGGGGTCTCAGAGGGTCTCACAGAGAAGGACAGGTTCTCATAGCCTGCCCGCCACCACTTCCAGGGGCTCTGGTGCTGGCTGCCCTGAGACCAGAGTCTGAGACGCTCTGGGCTAGAAGCACTGCCCCTCCCATTTGAACACAGGGCTCGGGAAAGATTGGGGAGCTCACAAATGGGAATATTTCCTGTGTGAAGAAGTTTGGGATTTGTTGCCTTGGTCTTTCACTTGCCCCAACTCTGCTTTAACTGGACATTTATCACAGTTAAAGTATAAATAATACCATTAGCCTTCCAAGCAGTGATAAAATTAGCCGTGTAAACAAAGCAAGTCAGTGACCTTCGGCAAACCCCTTGCTGACTCCGACCCAACACCTACTAAGACGATTAGTCAGGGCGCATTGGAGTGGGGCGAGGGGCCCTGGGGAGGAGAGCGGCCCTCCCCCTCTTTCCTGAGAACCCTCCGCTGTCCTGGGATGGGTCCTGAAACGTCTGTGGACAATTAGGGCTCTGGACGTCTGGAGCTTCAGCCCAGCTCTGTGCCAGACTCTGTCATGGTTTGCTTTCTCCCGGATGAAAGGTCTTTCCAAGTTCAGATGCTCTTGCTGTATGCGCTCGGCTCCCTGAGAAGGAGATGCTCTGGCCCGAAGCTCCAGCGAGGCTGTGGCAGGAGGAGCGGGAGGCCAGCCACGGCTGCCACATCCATTCTGTGCGGACACGAGGGCCTTTCTGGGTCAGTGGAAACTGTTGCTTTGAGACTTAAAAGGAGCCCCACCTCTGCCGGCGGGGTGCCCATTGTGGAGATGCAGCTCACGTGTGCACTCCTCCTAAACCGCTGGTTTGTGTTACTGACTTGGACCCCTTCTCTCGGGCTCCCCTTTTATTGGATCGTTTCCTCTCCTGATCGTTAAGATGATGGCAGAGGTCCTCATTACACTTGTTTTTGTCTTCCTGGTAGAAAAAGCCCAGGATCTGAGTCAGAGGTCTTGGCTTTTTGTCTGAGTTCTAATGGAGGGAAGGAGAGAAACACTCCTTCCAGGCCCCCCTAGGTCCTTCCGGGGGGACGGCAGTTTGAATCTGACCATGTCAGGTGCCAAGTGTTAGGTGCTGTGCTGTGCTTCGTTGCTCAGTTGCGTCCGACTCTTTGCAACCCCATGGACTGTAGCCTGCCAGGCTCCTCTGTCCATGGCATTTCCCAGGCCAAGAATTCTGGATTGGGTTGCCATGTCCTCCTCCAGGGAATCTTCCCAACCCAGGGATCAAAACAGGTGTTAGGGGCCATGTGTAAAAAGACCCAGTCAGCAGGTGAGAGAATGTGCATGCGTGTTTGCGTACATATGTATGTTTGTAGGTCTGTGCATGTATGTGTGTACACAAATGTATGCATGTTTGTATATGCATACATGTGTATGTGTGAATGCGTGTGTAGATTTGTGGGTCTCTGCATGTATGTTGGTTGTGTGTGTGTACGTGTGTATGTGTGTGTCTATCACGTCCTCCCAGGCAGCGGCAGGAGTGCGTGCAGAGTGTGAAGGCCTCTCTGTCTGCCTTCTCATCACTCACATGCCCAGCAAGCTGGGAGCTGTCTAGAGACAAAGCCAGGCTCGCCCTGTTCATTAGTGGCACATACAGCGACTCGACACCACTCTCTCTGGCTCTTCTCTCCTTATACTCCATGTAAGCTGGCCCCAGAGTCATGCTCCAGCCTGAATTCCCCATTAGAAACCAAACTCGCGAAGCTCATGTGCTGTCGCTTTTCACGTTGACTCTTATCTCAGGACACCCCTGGGTGAAAGGCATTTCTGGAGATTTCCTCCTCCAGTCCTGTCAGTTAGCATCTGCGTCCATTGTTTATCCTCATGTCCTACCATGTTCCAGCCCTTCTCACAGATAGGTTTCTGTACCTTCTTACACAGAACTCTCCCAACCTGACTTCTCTGTAAAACAGCGATCATGGGACTCATGACCAGACTCAGAGAGATTTAAATAAAATAACATTGGAAAACGCTTGGTGAATTTTAAAAACATATTCAAAAGGAAATTTCTTTTTGTCTTTGTGAGCTTGGTGTGGTTTCTTGATGAAATGGAGATGGTGATCTTTATAGGAATGAACAAAACAGGTTGACACTTGTTTTTTTGTTTTCTTTTTTTTTACCTATAATGGAAAAGTTTTCGAGTCTGTCGAGAGGTGCTTTTATGTATTTGCAGCAAGGTATAAAAGAGAGTAAGCAGTCTGAGGAGGGAGGAGGGTATATTCATTAAGCACAAGCTGGCTCTGAGTATAAGCACTCAGCCTGGGTTTCCCTGGTGGCTCAGATGGTAAAGAATCTGCTTGCAATGCAAGAGAGCTGGGTTCAATTCCTGGGTTGAGAAGATCCCCTGGAGAAGAAAATGGCAACCCTATCCAGTGTTCCTGTCTGAGAAATCCCAGAGACAAAGGAGCCTGGTGGGCTGCAGTCCCTGGGGTCACAAAGTCAGACATGACTGAGCAGCTAACATTTTCTTTCTTTCTGACATCTAAGGGCCTGTTAGGGTTGACATTCTTGAAGAGGGTCTCTTCATCAAACCCCTATGATTTTGCCAACTTATCATCATTGCTCTAAACAAAGGTTGGTTGAATTTTATTTGGAGTGTGGTTCCTAAAGGCTTCACCTCCATAAACATATTCTCAACATGGAAAAAAAAAATGGATCAGGACACTAATGCACCCTTCCCACATCAGAGGAACATAGAGCTCTTTTGTCTAATCTATTGAGCCTTCTGTACCCGGAATTCAGGAAATCAGACACAGACAAGAACAAGTCCCAGATGAGAGCCCTCTAGCACTACTGCCTTGCACACGGGCCAGCTGACCGCAATCTCCACTGGCCCCGTGATAGCCATGTGAGCTCAGATAAACGCATCGTCTTGGTGGGAGCCCTAACATCCACTTCCTTGCTGTCAGAAACCAAGGCTGGTCCAAGTTCCTCAGGAATGCAGGCCAATCTCTTAGATCTCTTTCTCCCCGCCTTGGTCTCTTCTCTCCTGTCTACTAGCATATTTATTTCTCTTGTCCATTAAAACAAAAACAAATCTCACACAGTACAATAACTTCTGTCTTATCTACCATCTTACTGAAGTCACACTGCTTGCTTGCTTTCCTTTTTGTCTCTCATATGATGAGTGCAGAGTATTCTGCACCATCTGATATGGTTTCTTCATCAACAGATTTCTTCTTTGTCTCTTTTGCCCTGACCTGCTGAAGAATTGATGCTTTTGCACTGTAGTGCTGGAGAAAACTCTTGAGAGTCCCTTGAACCTGCAGGGAGATCAGACCAGTCAATCCTAAAGGAAATCAGTTCTAAATATTCATTGGAAGGACTGATGCTGAAGATGAAACTCCAATGCTTTGGCCACCTGATGCAAAGGGCCAACTCATTGGAAAAGATCCTGATGCTGGGAAAGATTGAGGACAGGAGGAGAAGACGACAGAGGATGAGATGGTTGGATGGCATTCTCCACTCAGTGAACATGAGTTCAAGCAAACTCCTAGAGTTAGTGAAGGACAGGGAAGCCTGGAGTGCTGCAGTCCATGGGGTTGCAAAGAGTCAGACACGACTTAATGACTGAACAAGAATGACAACAATCCTGCCCAAATGGCTTCTTTGAAGTGCTTGCAGTGTCCACTCAGTTAAAAAATCCAATACCTATCTTGTAGGACTCGAGCCATTCTCATATACAGGATTTAAAGTAGCTTCAGGACAACATGCCTTTTTAAGATTTAGGTCTGATCCCCTTCCACTGGGAAGAGGAGATCAGCTCCCAGACACACAGGCTGCTCTGCCTTCTCGCACATTCCTTCCAATGACAGGAAGCGCATCTGGAAAGCTCTGACTGATCTCGTTCCAGCCATCCCCACCAGGCTCGCGTTTAGAAGAAGCAGCACCTATCTCTGCCTCATCTGTGGTCAGTGGAATCTAGCCCAGCAGCATCTTTTTCCCTGGAAATCTTCCCTTTCTCTTTGCAATGGAGCTCTGGAAATGCGCCCTCTCAAATTTCCTTGGAATCCTTTATCTCCCCAAGTCTTATAGTCAGAACTTCCATTTTCATGTCTCAAAAGTGAGAACTCTGAGACAACCTAGAGGGGTGGGATGGGAAGGGAAGTTGAGGGGGGAGTTCAAGAAAAAAGGGACATACGTATGTATCTATGGCCTATTCATGTTGATGCCTGGCAGAAACCATCACAATATGGTAAAGTAATTATCCTCTAATTAAAAATCAACCAACCAATGAGTCACTCAGACACGTCCAACTCTTTGTGACTCCATGGACTCTAGTCCCCCAGGCTCCTCTGTCTGTGGGATTCTCCAGGCAAGATTACTGGAATGGGTAGCCATTTCCTTCTCCAGGGGATCTTCCCAACCCAGGGATTGAACCCAGGTTCCCTGCATTGCAGGCAGATTCTTTAGCATCTGAGCTACCAGGGCAGCCCAATTAGAAATAAAAAAAATTTTTTAAACTGAGAATTCTTAACTGATTTTAAGATACCCATATTTTTCCTTGAAATTATACTACTCTATAAATTATGTAGTATAATTAGGAATTGCATTTCTTCTTACCAATGTATCCTAAGGGAAAATCAGGCTATATACTTTCTAAGGCAGTTGTCTATACTTGTGCAAAATCTCTCTGTTTGAACAAGACCATGATCTAAATGAGTGATTTTCGGGGACTTCCCTGAGAAGTCCAGTCTTTAAGACATCCTTTTAAGAGGTCCAGTCTTTAAGACGTCACCTTCCAATGCAGGGGTTGCAGCTTTGATCCCCAGTCAGGAAGCTAAGATCCCGCATGCCTTGTAGACAAAACACCAAAGCATAAAACTGAAGCAATATTATAACAAATTTAATAAAGACTTTAAAAATGGTCTGCATCAAAAAAAACATCTTTTTAAAAAAATTAGCGATTCTCAAACCGGGCAGCACATCACTAGAACTGGTGGGACTTATTTAACAGCCGAAAGTCAGGGTCTGTTCCCGACGTGCTAAGTCAATCGCCAGGCCATCAGCACTTTTCTCAAGCTTCACCCCGGGTTCTCATCCATAACTAGGTTCACAGGGCTCCTGCTAACAGCTTGTCAGAAATGTTGTCAGAAATGCCAGTGCCACCTCCAGGGATGTGGCAGCCCCCGACGGGCACGTCTTGTAAATTTGGACTTAGGAAACTCTAGTCTCCCCTGTAGCTCCACTGGGAGTAAATCCCAACAAAACATTGTTTTTATTTGTCACGGGAGTTTCTGTTTCACTAGTTCTCTCTCCTCCTGAGAGGTGGAGCCACTTCCAGGCTCACCAACTAAGCCCCTGTTGAATCTGTCATTAGGGAACGTTCCCACTTCACGGGGCTGCTAAGGAAATGCAAGTCATGACCTTCAAGGCCCCTGGTTTCCATGTCTGACACTAAGTCCCTTCTTCCCCTGCTGATCCCCTTATTCTATATGAGGCCTGACTGCTTGGGTCTCTGCTGCCAATTCTCTTGTTTTGTGTCTTGGTAGCCTTGGGGATTTTAAACACTTCACCCCTTTCTCTTCCTCCTTAATCAAGGAATTGACGTTCTGCATGGCTCTCGTCAGCAACCTCTGGGTAAGAATAATTATATCAAAAGGTCATGACCATTCAAAAGTCTTCCCCATCTCCTTTTCTGATTTTGTCTTCAAGCAGCTGTAAAGAGCTCCCTCCATGCTAATGCACAGTCTCAGCTTTGATGCTGTGGGTTTGGGGGAGGCAGGGGGGATCTCCTAAGAAAGGGAGGTGGCTGTGACTAAAGCAGAACACATGCTTGGAGGCGAAGGCCTAGGGTCTGAGTTAGAATCTATACCTCTCTTCATCACCAGCCCTGGAATCTAGGAAGTTAAAAAAAATTGCAGTTCTCTCTGCTTCTCCTCTTCCGTTGACTTCACCCCCTTTCACTTCTCTGTTCACTCTGTTACTAGGTTTACCCTGTCAATTCTAAATCTCCCAAGCCTGATTCCCCCACCCTACCCCTCCCCACGCTCCTTTGCAGCCTCCTGTTATTCACAAATGGAAATCCAGAACAGGTAAGCATATCACTAAATCCCTGTACAACCTGGCACTAAAGTGCGTTTTCACTTTTGACTTTGATTTCTCCCCATGATGCTCCTAAATTTTTCTGTGTTGTCCCGATCCTCCAGATATGCTCTGTCCTTTGATGCGATCATGGCATTCCCCCCAGGGCAGCTGCCTTCTCCACGGTTGCAGCTGGGGAAGGAAAAGGGAAAGTGGTTTGTTGAGCTGCTGTTGTACTCTGAGCACTGGAGTATGCCTGGAGTGTGTGTGTGTGTGTGTGTATGTGTGTGATTAGTTCATGTCTCTCAATAGACCTTAAAACCTTTACTTGCAGCCCTGTTTTATATATAAGAAGATAGATGGTTTAACTAGTCCTGTCTGAAAATACAGAATTAATAACAAACTCCACAACTGAGCTCATGTGTCAGTTTTTCATGAAATCTCTTTCCACTTGCTCTTAATTCATCACTCTCATTCCCTTATTTATATATATTGATGTATGAGTATTTAGTGAGAATGTGCTTTATGCCAGGTAAAATGCTTGGTCTAAGAGCAGGAATAAGACAGAACACATTCTTGCCCTCGAGGAGCTTCCATTCTTGTGGGAAGATGGATAATATACCATTAAACAAATAGCCAAGAAAACTAGTGGGGTAAACTCTGTGGCAGTGACAGGTAAGGTAGCTGCAGGTGGTTGTATCTACAAGGAGCCTACTTAAAATTCAGAGAATCAGGAAAGGCCCCTGAGAAAATGAGAAAGAGCTAAAATACATCTTGGAGGATGAACACTTCACACACAGGGAGAAGTGTGGGCAAAGTTCCTGGGACAGGAAAGAGCTTGGTATGTTGGGGGGATACTTTGATTGAAGTGGTAACAGATGAGATTGAAAAGGTAGATTGGTACCAGATTATGTTGAACTCTGAGGTCACTTTGGATTTTTTTCTGAAAGCAATGCAAGAGTTTGAAGGATTTTTTAGAACGGCTTTGTGGATGTATAATTAACATACACTAACCTGAGAAGGCAGTGGCACCCCACTCCAGTACTCTTGCCTGGAACATCCCATGGACGGAGGAGCCTGGTAGGCTGTAGTCCATGGGGTCGATAAGAGTCAGACATGACTGAGCGACTTCACTTCCACTTTTCACTTTCATGCACTGGAGAAGGAAATGGAAACCCACTCCAGTGTTCTTGCCTGGAGAATCCCAGGGACAGAGGAGCCTGGTGGGCTGCTGTCTATGGGGTCGCACAGAGTCAGACACGACTGAAGTGACTTAGCAGCAGCAGCAGCAAACTGAAAGTACGTGAAGGGCACAATTTGACAAGTTTAAACACACGTGTACACTCATGAAATTATCATCATGCTGAAGACAGTAAGCATACCCGTCATCTCCCACAGTTTCGTCATGGTGCTTTGAAACGGCCCACTCAGAACATTCCTTAACCACAGCCTCAGACAACCACTCATTTCCTTCCTATTACTGTAAATAACTTTGCATTTTTTAGCATTTTGTGTAAATAGGGTTGATTACTTGGGTCTCTAACATATGTACTTTTGTGCACGCGCATGTGTGTGTGTGTGTGTGTGTGTGTGTTACTTGTATACTTTTTACAGATACCTTTTATCTGGTTAAGGAAGTCTCCTATTCTTTACTGCAAGCTTTTGTCAGGAATGGGTGCTGTGTTTTGTCAGATGTTTGTTCTCAATCTTTTGAGACAGTCATCTCTTTTTTTAAGGCTTTTAATTGGTTGTTTTGATTGTTAAGCCAAAAATACATTCCTGAAATAATCCTTACTTGACTATTATGTATTATCCTTTTTATATATTATTGGCTTAAATTTGCTAAGATTGTGTTTAGAAAATCTGTACCTAGGTAGTTTTATTTTCCTGTAATCTTTTTTTTTTTTGCATTTGCTATCAGAGTAATGCTGAGTTTGTAGCATGGTTTGGGAAGCCTTGTGTCTCTTCAGTATTCTTAAAGAGTTTGTTCAAATGGATGTTATTTCGTCCTAATGTTAATTAACTAGCAGAGCCATCTGTACCTGGAGCTTTTTTTGTTAGAAGGCTTTAAATACAAATTCATTTTTAAAAATAGATAAAGGGGTATCTTTTCAGGTTATCTCTTCCTTCTTGAGCAAGTTTTGGTCTATGCCTTTTAAGGAATTTATACATTTCTTCTAAGTTGTCAAATTTATTGGCATAAAGTTGTACATAAGAAATAATCCTTTTTAACATCTGTAGTAATGTCATGCCTCTCATTCCTGATAGTATTAATATCACCCCAACCCCTATGAGTCTGGTTTACTGAATTTATTGATCTTCACAATTAACCAGGTTTTGATCGCATTAATTTTTATTTTTTGTGTTTTGTTTTATATTTAATGATTTTTCTCTTATCTTATAATTTATGTATTCTATTTCTTTTCTGACAAATTTCTAGTTTATCTCTCCTTCCCTTTCCCCTTTGGTGACCATAAGTTTGTTTTTCTGTCTCTGAGTCTGTTTCTGTTTCATTCATTTGTGTCATTTTTTTTTTTTTTTTAGATTCCACATATAAGTGATACCATATATTTGTTTTTCTCTGTCTGGCTTATTTAACTTATGATAATCTCAGTTCAGTTCAGTTGCTCAGTTGTGTCTGACCCTTTGAGACCCATGGACTGCAGCGCGCCAGGCTTCCCTGTCCATCACCAACTCCTGGAACTTGCTCAAACTTATATCCAACAAGTCAGTGATGCCATCCAACCCTCTCATCCTCTGTCGTCCCCTTCTCCTCCTGCCTTCAATCTTTCCCAACATCAGGGTCTTTGCAAATGAGTCAGTTCTTCCCATCAGGTGGCCAAAGTGTCAGTCAGTGGAGTCAGCATCAGTCCTTCCAATGAATATTTAGGACTGATTTCCTTTAGGACTGACTGGTTTGATCTCCTTGCAGTCCCTTGCAGGGACTCTCAAAAGAGTTTTCTCTGACACCACAGTTCAAAAGCATCAATTCTCTAGCACTCAGCTTTCTTTATAGTCCAACTCTCACATCCATACTTGACCACTGGAAAAACCATAGCTTTGACTAGATGAACCTTTGTCAGTAAAGTAATGTCTCTGCTTTTTAATATGCTGTCTAGGTTTGTCATAGCTTTTCTTCCAAGGAAGCAAGTGTCTTTCAATTTCATGGCTGCAGTCACCATCTGCAGTGATTTTGGAGCCCCTCAAAATAAAGTCGTCACTGTTTCCATTGTTTCCCCCTCTATTTGCCATAAATATGATAATCTAGGTCCATCCATTTTCTTCAAATGATATTATTGCATTCTTTTCTTACGTCTGACTGATGTTCCATATGAGCTTCCCAGGTGGTGATAGTGGTAAAGAATCCACCTGCCAATGCAGAGCACGCAAGAGACGTGGGTTTGATCCCTGGGTTAGGAAGGTCCCCTGGAGTAGGTCTACCAGGAGTAGGAAATGGAATCCCACTCCAGTCTTCTTGCCTGGAAAATTCCATGGACAGAAGAGCCTAGTGGGCTACAGCCCATAGGGTCGCAAAGAGTCAGACACAACTGAGCACACACAGCATTCCATGTACCCCATTCATCTGCTGATGGACACTAAGGTAGTGTCCGTGTCTTATTTTGTGTTGTTTTTTAGTTATTTCATATGGGAGGATAAGTCTAGTTACTCCATCTCTATAAGAAATGAAAGTCTCATTTCTTTGAAGGGTTTTAAGTAGAGGAATCATGTTATACCAGTTGAAGTTTTTAAAAAGACATACCGACTGCAATGTAGAAAACAGATTGAAAGTGTGATGGGCCTTGAAGCCACATTTTTTTCAGGGAATGTGCAAACAGAGAACAGGTCCAAGTGCCTCTGGAGACAGAATCCACTGGACTTGGATATGGAGAGAAAAGGGAAAGAGGAAAGGGAAGGGAAGAGTCAAAGCTGCCTCCTGAGTGTTTTCCTAGAACAACTGTGTCAGTGGGGAAAGCCCTGGCAGGGCCATAGTGGGAAGACAGGCGTCAAGACTTTCTATTGTAGAGGCTTGCCTCTTTAATCATTCAAGTGGAGCTGGTCACACGGGCAGAGGGCAGTAAGCATGTGGAGCTCTGGAGACAGGTTAGGGCAGGAGACATAAAAACACTCATTAACATACAATTGTTCAAAGCTCTAGAACCTCATGAGATCACCTAGGGGAAGAGTGTAGGTAAAGGAGAAAGGAAGATCCAGGACTGAATCTGAAGGAGTCTAGGGGCCAGGGAAGAGGAGGAGCTGAGATGAGATGAAGCAGCACCTGTTTTCCTAAGATACTTAGTACTTTCATTTAACTATCAGTCCATGTTGCAGTTTCTGTAGAGCCACCTGTCACTCAACTGGACCATGAGCCCCTGAGGGCGGGGACGCTATCTTAATTTGTATCACTGACTTCTAACTCAGTGTCTAGCATCTTTCAAATGAATTCTTTAAATGAGTGAATGGACAGAAGGCCCACTGAAATGAATGAATTATTCAAATGGGGGAGTCCTTCAATGGATCCTTAGATGAATAGAGGAGGTTAGGAGATGATTGGCATGGAGACAAAGAGACACAGCCTTTGCAGAGTCCAAGGGGCTCCAGAAGTCAGTGCTGGAGAAAATCAGACAGGTCAGGAAAATGAAATGGTCCAGGAACACTGCTGTGAGCCCATTTCCTCATCAAGGAACCACAAGGCCTGGAGAAGTGAGCTCTCTCGTTCCTTCATGGATGTGGTGAACACAGACGGGAACCCTCTGGCTGCCTGTTACAGAACCCCAAGGAGACAAAACGTGTTCACCTCGGGCTTTGTCAGTGGATGTTTCTATTCTTCTGGGCTTTTCTCTGTTTTTAAGCAGATCAAAGTCTATCTTGTGAAATGTTCTGCCCCCAGATTAGAATTGAAGATGTGAAAAGGTCAAGAGTTGACATTCATTTAAAAAAAAAAAGAAATCACTTTGACCCTGGTGAACCAGGGGGCCATCATGAGGGTTGGAAGAGACCAGGTACATCCTTGCCAGCCCTCCAGAGACATAAAGCTGTCCTGTGAAGGGTTATTGACAGCTTGGCATTTACTCCCTAGCTGAGCGGGAGCTCCAAGCCTTCCTCTCTTGACCTGCCAGACTGGCAGGGGCAGTGATGGCCTGGCCTGAGGGAGAGCCTCGCAGGGTGCTGCAGAGAAGGTCAACCTTCAGTGGAGAACCGCAACATTTACAATCTCATCGTCTTCATGGAGAGCCATGGGCTGGGGTTCTACACATTTCAGCAGGTTGAACAGAGCCCGAAAGGTTTAACTGTCCAGTTGAAAACGATAGTAAAGTTTATTTTGGTTAGAACCTGAAATGAGTCTGAGTTTGGCTTTTTCAGCCTGGTGGCTTTGTGTAAACAGTTTACTTAACGTAGTTTTTGGCTCCTTCTCAATAAACCACCATGATAATCCCATTCACAGACAAAACATCACAGATGAGCAGACAGGCCGCTGTAAAACAGCGCCTTACCTGCGCTTTGCATGCAGTGTAAAAATCTGCTCTTACAGCTTTTAGGAAAGGACCCGTCCATCTCCGTTTTCACAGTTGGAGACATGGTTTCTTTAGACTTCCATGGAAGAGCTGAGCTCCTTTTTTATACCACAAAAATAGCTTTTAATTAAGTGCATAAAGCGAGCTGTTATTTTCCAGAGAAGCACGCTGGCTTCATTCAAATTGGAAGAGACCCCGGGAGAATGCCAAGATCACCTACTGCTTACATTTCATTTTAATGTGCTCAAGTTCAATAAAAGTTTATCATCTCCATTAAACCGGTACCTATTGGAGCTGATTTAATCTTGTTAGCGCAGAGAACCACATGAAAGAAATCAAGTTCCCAGGACAAGACTGGGCGACGCATGGTGTGGGGGGTGTAAATTACACAGAAGAAGCACAGTGTCTGCGGAGGGCAGGGTACCTCTCACCTGCTCGCATGTGTGTATGTGTGTGTGTGCATGCGTGTGTGGGGTGCGCACATGTGTGGGGACCCACACTCTGCCGTGCAGGCTCTGGCCGCCCGCCATGGCGCAGCACGCCCGGGAGGCCGCCAGGCTCAGAGTCCTCAGCTGCTCAGCATCACAGCCCCACCATGCTCCCTCTCGGACTATGAATTGTGTGACGTTTGAGCAAACAAATGTCATGTGTAGGGGTGCGAGTCAAACGTCTACTGGCAACAGCTTGCCGAGGACATATATCCTGATTCTAGCCCCAGAGAGCACAGACGCACAGATAGATACAGAGCACGCACACATACAGACACACACACACAGACATATATACACTTTCTCCTGCAGGAAGAGTCGGTTTGTTCATTGTTTTCCCCATGTACCAGAGAGCCTGCTGGAGTTCTTGGTTGGACCTGAACAGAGTCCAGGAACCCAGAGATGTTAAGTCTCTTATTCAACATGTAGCTTGACTGTGGGAGTCAATCACATTGGACATGGTTGACAAGTTGGTGAGGGGTAACTGGGCACCTACAGATACTGTCCCCAGACATAACCTGATGGGCTGGTGGACACAGTCTCTGTGGGCTGGAGAACTCAGTGGGGACCAGGCTCAAACGCAGGCAGAGATGGAAGCAGCTATTTTCCAGGGGAATTCAGCAGACACACAAGGAGAAGTGCCTGGCCAGGTGAGAAGGGTGCAATTGGAACCTGTGGTTCTCCCCAAGCCTGCCTCACACCTCAGCGGGGCTACAGGGAGTTTGGCCTCTGGCTGGCACTCAGGAAGCTTGGCAACCAGAGGGTGGCTGTCACCCTCGGTGTGCACACCTGGGGCTTAGCTATGGGGACAGAGGTGTGGCCCAGTTTTGAAAGCTGCTTGGCCAGGCTGCAGGCCTGGAGTGGAAGAGTGTACCATGACTTTATGCGGTTTGCAGGAAGCTCCCTCAGGATCTCCAGAAAACATCTGCTGATGCTTTGAGTGGAGGGTTCTAGGTCCCTCTGAGGCAGGGTGGGGTGCGAGTCATGCAGGACCCAGGGGGCATGGGCCATGGTCCCCTGACTCCATTACTTGTTCATTGAAGAGAATTCAGACTCTTAATCGAGTGCCTAACATACTAGTCACCTGTATTAGCTTGGACTACCATAACACAGTACCATAGAGCATGGAAATTTACTTCTCACACTCTGGGGCAGGGTTGGGGGGGTGCTGTTCTGAAAGCTTGGCTGTGCAACATGCATCCCACAAATATTTTTTTTAGATATTAATTTATTTCTGATTGCACTGAGTCTTCATCGCTGTACACAGGCTTTCTCTACTTGCGGCAAGCAGAGGCTACTCTAGTTGTGCTGCGTGGTGCTGGCTTCTCATTGCGGTGGATTCTCTTGTTGTGGAGCCCAGGCTCTAGGCAAGCAGGCTCAGCAGATGTGGCACATGGCCTTTGTTGCTCGTTGCAGGTAGGATCTTCCTGGACCAGGGATCGAACTCACGTCCCCTGCTTGGGCAGGCAGATTCCAATCCACTGCTCCCCCAGGGATGTTTGCATCCTGCAAGCAGTTTAAGGTGTGGCTCTGGGGCTGGACCTTGTGCTTGGTGGGAACTCACCCATGGAGGCAGATGAAATGGGGTCCCCCACCAGGCAGGTGATGTGAAATGTGAGCCCTGTGGGCAGGGCTTGAGCATGGAGAATGACACAGGGCAGAGCAGGAAAAAAAGGCTGTGAAATGAGGCCAGATAGGGTCCTCAGGGCAGCACCTTTTCAGGTGCTCTGGACCGCTGGCCTCGGTCTCAGCCTGGGATGCATCATGGCTGGGCCAGTGCCTTCCAGAACCCGCAGGGACAAGGGCCTGACACCGTCTGTCCCAGCGTGGCAGCTGCACAAGCAGAGCATGAGGCCCAGTCCCCTCTCCGAGGCCCGGCCGGCTTGTCCCAGCCCTGGGCAGCAGTTCCTGTCCCCTCGGGCTCGGTCAGTTTGAGCCTCCTCCTCTCAGCACACAGAGACTATGACGGCAGACTCAAGCGCAGGCAAGAAGCAGAGGGGCACTGACTTTGAAGTCGAGAGCCATAGGTTGAAGGGAATTCTCTTGGCCGAGGCACAAAGGGAAGAAAATGCCATCCTAAGGAGAGTAGCTTTAGATTTTTCACTTTATCTTCCAAATAAAAGATTAGGGACACAGTTCTGGTTGAGATGGCTAAGCGGGTGCCTGAATAATTGAATTTCATGCTCATTATTTCCCTCTGAAGTGGTGAACACGAGCAGTCATTGGAAAGCGGGGGATCTCAGATGCCCCGGCCAGCGCCTTGCTGAGCTTCTCAAAGTTTTCCAGGTCCGCCCAGGGTTCGTGGTGGCTGTATGGTACATACGAGGCAACAATGACACAGCCCGTGAACCCACCAGGTTGAAGACGAGCTTCCCCTCCATCGGCAAGCTTGTTATCAGCTTTAGACACTTACGTTCTGCACAAGATTAGACACACTCTAGGGCCTGCATGGTGCTGTGTTGAGTAGGCAGTTTGCCCGTAGCTTTGACATCTCATAACTGAGCTGTATCAGAGTGGGAAGGAAGAAAAGACCAAAGGTTTGTAAAGTGCCCTGCATGTGTGGGCCAGGGAGTCATAGGGAAAGTCTGTACCTTTTGCTCATGTCTGCTGTGTCCCGAACATTTCTCTAAGAAAGTAAAATCTTTAGAAAAATAGGTGTACTGGGGCTACTACTACGATAAAAGTGGACTTTGGTGGTTGCATCTGACCTTTGTTTTCTCTTTGCTGCTCAGTTTCTTTTTTTAAAGGAAGCCTAGAAGAGATTGTTCAGTGCAAATGAAGGGACCACCTATGATGAGAACACAGGGCTCTGTTGGGAAAAATTCTCACTCCTAGGAAAAGATGGAGTTATAGAAACTGAAGCTTGATTTGAAACTGTCTGTGTGCCCCATGAGGGGCTTCTTCCCAGATAGGGAGACCCCGCTATGTTCTCAAGGAGTTTGGGAACAGGGATTCGCAAGCACATTTTCCCTCCCCAACAAAGGCTTCTAACCATGCATTCTGGCAAGCTTTCTCCCCGCCTTTTCTGAGCAAGGTCAGGGCTCATAGGTCTCAGGTATTGACTGCAAGGTCCTCATAAGTCTTTCAACAAAGGCTTCTAACCATGCATTCTGGCAAGCTTTCTCCCCACCTTTTCTGAGCAAGGTCAGGGCTCATAGGTCTCAGGTATTGACAGCAAGGTCCTCATAAGTCTTTTTGGGGACAGAGAGAAGGAAGGAACTGCCCTTTCTTGAACTCCTACAGTGTGCCAAACACTGACCAGGCCTCCCATGTGTTATCTGAGAGGTGTGGAAATTGTCATCCTTACCTGGCTCCTCAAACTGTCTCTGAGGGAAGACCAGGAGTTTCCATTCTTCTGCATCAGCAGCACTCTGTGTAGCAACAAGATGTGTAAAGGGTCAGAGGAAGTCAGCCATCTGCCTGTGGTCCTGTAGATGGTAAGACCTGAGATCTGCCTTCAGGTCAGGATAACTCCAGCACTTCCAGTTTAGCAACAGTGAGAAAGGCTGTGGAAGCAGCTATGCCAGAGCTGCCAGATTTCAAATGAATTATCCGTGGGAAAAGACAAGAAGTCAGGACAACATGCCACTTGCCTGAATTTTGCTCTCCCGCTTCTACAAACTGATGAAGCCTGTGACCTTCAGCCCTTCCAGGGAAGGCCAGGGATCTTGGTGACTGTTCTTGAATCTTCTTTCCATTCCATCTCCCACTGCAGCTGTCCCTTCCCTACCCCTTCCACCACCCCTTCCCCACAACCCCCTTAGGGAAGAGGGTGAAATTCAAGATGGGATGGGGGCAGGCACGGCATCAGAACAATGAAATAAATTACAGTGTCCAAAGAACCCTCAGGAATCCAAACAGAGCAAAATTATTATGTTTAACGTAGAAATTGAACTTCAAATAATCCTGCTCTGTGTTTAATAACAACAGGTATGGCTCAGCCAAGCCAAGTCAGCTAGGTCCCCTCCGCCAGGCTGCCTGGCCTCTCTTAGCAAGAAGATAAAGCAAACGAGAGAGCTCTTGAAGGTTCATAGAATCTCTCACCTCCCGAAGAATGCAAACTGTATAAATACTCAGGTTTTAAAATAAAATCCCCCCCAGGCCAGCGTTGCAGAACAGGGCCAGCCGGGCCTGGCAGAGCCCACGGGCTCGTCGTCCAGGCTGGGTGGCAGCGTATCCTGTGACCAGGATGCCTGTGACACGTCAACACAGCCTTTGCGTCTGGACTGTGTATTGAAACTGTGAACACAGAACTCCCATGACTCAAGTTTACAGAAATACGTGACAGTGTTTGAAGTAGCTGAGCTGACACTAAAACAGTCTGACATCACAGCCTTGGGGGAGATGATGGAAATTTCTCCATTTCTTTGGAAAACTGAAAAAAGCAGATTCCTCTCAGGTGTTCGATTGGCCACCCAAGTGCAGCTCTTGGGCTGCTGTTCTTTGGTTTTAGAAAATCACCGAGAGATGCAAAATGTGTCGGCCACGTCTAAGGATCATGGGTATCGGATGTGCTGGGTGTTTTCTGCGTACCTCCCTCCAAACCTGCCCCCGCCCCCCAGTTCTTTCTCTGTCTTTCTCTGCTTCCCTCTGTGCCCTTGGAGACTGACCCTGATGGACTGTGTGGCCCGGGCTTCCCTTACCTTGGACTTTGGATTTGGCCAGCAGAAACCACAGCAAGAAACTGGCGGGCAGGAGAAGAGAGAAGTCAGGGACTATTCTTCTCCTCTGCCAGGCCTCCAGCCCTGTCCAGACTCCCTACATAGTCCCCTCTCCCCGCCCCACTGTCCCTTTTTGGCCAAGGTAAAAGCTTGGAAGAAAAGCTATGACAAATTTAGGTAGCATATTAAAAAGCAGAGACGTCACTTTGTCAACAAAGGTCTGTATAGTTAAAGCTATGGTTTTTCTAGGAGTCATGTATGGATGTGAGAGTTGGACCATAAAGAAGGCTGAGTGCTGAAGAATTGATGCTTTCAAACTGGTGCTGGAGAAGATTCTTGAGAGTTCCTTGGACAGAAAGGAGATCAAACCAGCCAATCCTGAAGGAGATCAACCCTAAACATTCATTGGAAAGACTGATGCTGATGCTCCAATACTTTGGCCAACTGGTGTGAAGGTCTGACGCATTGGAAAAGACCCTGATGCTGGGAAAGATTGAGGGCAGGAGGAGAAGGGTGCGACAGAGGATGAGATGGTTGGATGGCATCACCAACTCAATGGATATGAGTTTGAGCAAACTCCAGGAGATGGTGATGAACAGGGAAGCCTGGCATGCTGCAGTCCATGGGGTCACAAAGAGTCAAATATGACTGAGCGACTGAATTGAAAAGAGTTTCCCACCATCCCAACCCCTGGGTGACTCACCTTCTTCCCTTAATCCTGCTAACTGACCCAGGTGTTTCCTGTAGCGACACGGGCAACGTGCAGAGTTGCCCCCTTCACCTTTAACTTCTGGTCAAGAGCTTCTGGGTACTCATTTTAATTTGGTATCATGATACACTGACAGTGTGGAGGATGGATGAAGTGTGCTCATATCATTAAGAATAAAGAGATGTGCAAGAATTTCTTTCCATCTTTTAAGCTTTTATTTATTTATTTATTTTTGCAGGTTGCTTATTATCACCTATTCATAGTGAAAGGAAACTGTGCCTTATTTTTTTTTACTCTTTCCTGCTTCCAGACTGACTTGTAATCATCAAATCACTGTCTTGATTTTCATAAGAAGGTCAAACATTCATAATCTATATTTTATGTTTTCATACTCGTGCTGTTTATCTATGGTGTTTCTTGAGTTCCTATTGTCATTGATGGTGATTGGGGGATTTGTTTTGCCTCCTCCAAGAAGATCAAACCAGTCAATCCTAAAGGAAATCAGTCCTGAATATTCATTGGAAGGACTGATGCTGAAGCTGAGGCTCCCATACTTTGGCCACCTGATGTGAACAACTGAACCCTTGGGAAAGACCCTGATGCTGGGAAAGATTGAAGGCGGGAGGAGAAGGGGACGACAGAGGAAGAGATGGTTGGATGGCATCACCGACTCAATGGACATGAGTTTGAGTGAGCTCTGGGAGTTGGTGATGGACAGGGAAGCCTGGCATGCTGCACTCCATGGAGTCACAAAGAGTTGGACACGACTGAGTGGCTGAACTGAACTTCCTAGAGAAATGCTCAGCCTTTCAGGCTTTCCTTGCCCACCTCCTTACAAGCACCCTCATCTCTCTCTTCTGATCAAGATGCTTGCATATGATGATAATGGAAAGTTTGTGTGTCCTTATGGCCATGTTTCAAGACACCTCGGTCCATGATAATCTCTGGGTCCTCACTGGTCTCTGTCCCCAGTTGATTGACCTGGCCCTGGGGCACCCACATACTACCAGTGACTGATCACATAGGTCCAGTCCCATCCATTAGAACATCTTGCTACATTTACTCTTCATGTCCTGGTCCTGGCCTTTGGTCATAAAGTTTCTACATTCTCTTCTGATCCCTCTGCTAATCTACTGGAATTTTCAGCCTTTCTGTACCGCCATCCACCATCAGAACTTACAGGACCTCTGATACCCTCCACACCATATACCAAGCATGGAGAACCCAGGGTCTACCTGTAACCCATTTGCATAGATGTCTGCCTCAGCTCATGGGCTCCATGAAACATAAAGCACTGGGAAGGATGCTTAAAGGGTGGCCACTGTGTGGCTAGAGAAGAGAAGTGAGCCCTGCCATGGAATAACCCCCATCATTCATCTTTTTTTTTTTTCTATGAAGGCCCTTAGGAGGATTTTGAACTCAAAGGGGATGGTCAAGACTCATGCTCCTGACTTCCCGTTGCTCTCCTCCCCTTCACAGCTCTTCCACCTGCACCCAGGTTCATTCCCCATGTCCTCCCTGCGCAGAGGGGAAACCTCTCTCACACAGTTTTGGGTTTTATCTGCTTACAAATGGCAGGCAGCAAAACTTGAAATGGACTCTCTAGACTCTGCTTTTAATAGGTCAGAGGAAATCTTGGCAGTTGGTAATTCTTTTTATTTCTCAATAGAGACTGGCTTTCAAGATGATCATTTCTCCAGGAAGCAGAACTTACGGCTGGAAGACTCCTTTGTTTCTTCAGTTCAGTTCAGTCGCTTAGTCATGTCCGACTCTTTGTGACCCCATGGACTGCAGCACTCCAGGCTTCCCTGTCCATGACTAATTCCCGAAGCTTGCTCAAACTCATGTTCACCAAGTCGGTGATGCCATCCAACCATCTCTTCCTCTGTCACACCCTTCTCCTCCTGCCTTCAATCCTTCCCACCATCAGGGTCTTTTCCAATGAGTCAGTTCTATCTATGAGGCATAAATGAAATCCTCATTAGAAATTTGTTTTTCCCCCAAAGTCATCCTGGACCACCTGCTGCCTGTCATCTCCCCTGTGTTACAGTGTAAGCCTTGAATAATAAAGCTGCTCCCATAGACAGCTAGCATAAGCCCATGTTTATTAGGCACTTAACTCTTTCTGTGTCTTAGTTACCTCATCTCTATGTATTTTGACATTTGTGGTAGAATTTTTGTAGGATTAAATGAATATTTATCTATATTTATCTCTATGCATATCATAGAACAGAATCTAGTATATAGTAAATGCTATGTAAATACTTTCATTATTTCTGTTGTGCTAAAGTATTTAATTCTATTGAAACATAGTTGTTTTACAATGTTGTGTTAATTTCTGCTGTACAGCAAAAAGACTTAGTAATATATATATAGTGTGTGTGTGTGTGTGTGTGTATATATATATATATATTCTTTTTCATATTCTCCATTATGGTGTTTCACAGGGCATTGAATATAGTTCTCTGTGCTATACAGTAGGACCTGGTTGTTTATCCATCCTATATATACTAGTTTGCCTCTGTTAATCCTGAGCTCCCAGTTCTCTCCTCCCTTCCTCCTGCTCCCCGCCACCCCCGTCCCCGCCTGCCACACACCCCACCCCCCGCCTCTTGGCAACCACAAGTGACATTTGTTTTTACTCTAATTACGCTGGTTTCTTTAATGTGCACCCCCGCCTTGCCCTATTTTCCAGGAATCATGTTAACTTTTCTAGCTTACCCTCCCCCACCAACCCCTCCCAACTCTGGACACTGTATCAGAATGCCTGGTTTTATGGGGACTGTTTGTAAACTCCTGCATGCTGGTCATCAACAGTCTAATTGTTCTGAGGGAGGTCTGACCGCGGCTGATGTTCACGTCTAAACTGTTCAGCTGCTTCAAGTGCCCCAATCTTTCTCCCATCAGAGCCCAAGGGAATGTTCATTTCTCTCTGGTGGCAGAATCATATGTCAAAGCAGTTTTATCCATCCAGTCCTAGCTCAATGCCTTCTCATTTGTGTCTTGTGAGTCTAAACCCATTTGTTTATTGATTTAGTAGGTGAAATCAAGGCACATCCTTTCTATTTAAACTTTTTTTTTTTTTTAGTTTCTTCAGTTTTTTCTTTAAATTTATTTATTTTAATTACAGGCTAATTACTTTACAATATTGTATTGGTTTTGCCATACATCAACATGCATCTGCCACGGGTGTACACGTGTTCCCAATCCTGAACCCCCCTCTCACCTCCCTCCCCATACCATCCCTCTGGGTCATCCCAGTGCACCAGCCCCAAGCATCCTGTATCCTGCATCGAACCTGGACTGATGATTCGTTTCTTATATGATATTATACATGTTTCAATGCCATTCTCCCAAATCATCACCCTCCCCCACCGCCACAGAGTCCAAAAGACTGTTCTATACATCTGTGTCTCTTTTGCTGTCTTGCATACAGGGTTATCGTTACCATCTTTCTAAATTCCATATATATGCATTAGTATATTGTATTGCTGTTTTTCTTTCTGTCTTACTTCACTCTGTATAATCGGCTCCAGTTTCATCCACCTCATTAGAACTGATTCAAATATTTTCTTTTTAATGGCTGAGTAATACTACATTGTATATATGTACCACAGCTTTCTTATCCATTCATCTGCTGATGGACATCCATGTTGCTTTCATGTCCTGGCTATTATAAACAGTGTTGCAATGAACACTGGGGTACACGTGTCTCTTTCAATTCTGGTTTCCTTGGTGTGTATGCCCAGCAGTGGGATTGCTGGGTTGTATGGCAGTTCTATTTCCAGTTTTTAAAGGAATCTCCACACTGTTCTCCATAGTGGCTGTACTAGTTTGCATTCCCACCAACAGTGTAAGAGGGTTCCCTTTTCTCCACATCCTCTCCAGCATTTATTGCTTGTAGACTTTTGGATCGCAGCCATTCTGACTGGCATGAAATGGCACCTCATTGTGGTTTTGATTTGCATTTCTCTGATAATGAGTAATGTTGAGCATCTTTTCATGTGTTTGTTAGCCATCTGTATGTCTTCTTTGGAGAAATGTCTATTTAGTTCTTTGGCCCATTTTTTGATTGGGTCATTTATTTTTCTGGAATTGAGCTGCAGGAGTTGCTTGTATATTTTTGAGATTAATTGTTTGTCAGTTGCTTCATTTGCTATTATTTTCTCCCATTCTGAAGGCTGTCTTTTCACCTTGCTTATAGTTTCTTTTGTTGTGCAGAAGCTTTTAAGGTTAATTAGGTCCCATTTGTTTATTTTTGCTTTTATTTCCAATATTCTGGGAGGTGGGTCATAGAGGATCCTGCTGTGATTTATGTCAGAGAGTGTTTTGCCTATGTTCTCCTCTAAGAGTTTTATAGTTTCTGGTCTTATGTTTAGATCTTTAATCCGTGTTCTAGTTTCATTCTTTTACAAGTGGTTGACCAGTTTTCCCAGTACCACTTGTTAAAGAGATTGTCTTTTCTCCATTGTATATTCTTGCCTCCTTTGTCAAAGATAAGGTGTCCATAGGTGCATGGGTTTATCTTTGGGCTTTCTATTTTGTTCCATTGATCTATATTGCTGTCTTTGTGCCAGTACCATACTGTCTTGATGACTGTGGCTTTGTAGTAGAGCCTGAAGTCAGGCAGGTCGATTCCTCCAGTTCCATTCTTCTTTCTCAAGATTGCTTTGGCTATTCGAGGCTTTTTGTGTTTCCATACAAATTGTGAAATTATTTGTTCTAGCTCTGTGAAAAATGCCGTTGGTAGCTTGATAGGGATTGCATTGAATCTATAGATTGCTTTGGGGAATATACTCATTTTCACTATATTGATTCTGCTGATCCATGAACATGGTATATTTCTCCATCTATTAGTGTCCTCTTTGATTTATTTCACCAGTGTTTTATAGTTTTCTATATATAGGTCTTTAGTTTCTTTAGGTAGATATATTCCTAAGTATTTTATTCTTTTCATTGCAATGGTGAATGGGATTGTTTCCTTAATTTCTCTTTCTATTTTCTCATTATTAGTGTATAGGAATGCAAGGGATTTCTGTGTGTTGATTTTATATCCTGCAACTTTACTACATTCGTTGATTAGCTCTAGTAATTTTCTGGTGGAATCTTTAGGGTTTTCTATGTAGAGGATTATGTCATCTGCAAACAGTGAGAGTTTTACTTCTTTTCCAATTTGGATTCCTTTTATTTCTTTTTCTGCTCTGATTGCTGTGGCCCAAACTTCCAAAACTATGTTGAATAGTAGTGGTGAAAGTGGGCACCCTTGTCTTGTTCCTGACTTTAGGGGAAATGCTTTCAATTTTTCACCATTGAGGATAATGTTTGCTGTGGGTTTGTCATATATAGCTTTTATTATGTTGAGGTATGGTCCTTCTATTCCTGCTTTCTGGAGAGTTTTTATCATAAATGGATGTTGAATTTTGTCAAAGGCTTTCTCTGCATCTACTGAGATAATCATATGGCTTTTATTTTTCAATTTGTTAATGTGGTGTATTACATTGATTGATTTGCGGATATTGAAGAATCCTTGCATCCCTGGGATAAAGCCCACTGGGTCATGGTGTATGATCTTTTTAATGTGTTGTTGGATTCTGATTGCTAGAGTTTTGTTAAGGATTTTTGCATCTATGTTCGTCAGTGATATTGGCCTGTAGTTTTCTTTTTTTGTGGCATCTTTGCCAGGTTTTGGTATTAGGGTGATGGTGGCCTCATAAAATGAGTTTGGAAGTTTACCTTCCTCTGCAATTTTCTGGAAGAGTTTGAGTAGGATAGGTGTTAGCTCTTCTCTAAATTTTTGGTAGAATTCAGCTGTGAAGCCGTCTGGATCTGGGCTTTTGTTTGCTGGAAGATTTCTGATTACAGTTTCAATTTCCGTGCTTGTGATGGGTCTGTTAAAATTTTCTATTTCTTCCTGATTCAGTTTTGGAAAGTTATACTTTTCTAAGAATTTGTCCATTTCTTCCACGTTGTCCATTTTATTGGCATATAATTGCTGATAGTAGTCTCTTATGATCCTTTGTATTTCTGTGTTGTCTGTTATGATCTCTCCATTTTCATTTCTATTTTTATTGATTTGATTTTTCTCCCTTTGTTTCTTGATGAGTCTGGCTAATGGTTTGTCAATTTTATTTATCCTTTCAAAGAACCAGCTTTTGGCTTTGTTGATTATTGCTATGGTCTCTTTTGTCTCTTTTGCATTTATTTCTGCCCTAATTTTTAAGATTTCTTTCCTTCTACTAACCCTGGGGTTCTTCATTTCTTCCTTTTCTAGTTGCTTTAGGTGTAGAGTTAGGTTATTTATTTGACTTTTTTCTTGTTTCTTGAGGTATGCCTGTATTGCTATGAACTTTCCCCTTAGCACTGCTTTTACAGTGTCCCATGGGTTTTGGGTTGTTGTGTTTTCATTTTCATTTGTTTCTATGCATATTTGGATTCTATTTAAACTTAAGGCCCTGTACTGGGCCGGTTAGAGGGAGGATTAAATACAGGCTTAAAATCTGGTTGTCGCAGGAATACTGTACACACATGGGGGAACCTGAACAAATATTTCAGGATAAAAGAACAGAAGTGGCACCATTGGCACCATTTGCCTGTTCCTTTTGATTTTACAAAGACATAATTGGAATGAAGATAATAATTAGTTGACATCTATGAGCACTGTTTGTCCAGGCCAGGAACCATGCTAAAACTTTCTGCCTATATTATCTCATTTGAGCCTAAAAAGCTTTCTGCTCAGTTTCAAGCATAGGAATTGATACAAATTCATAATGGAAAGTAACAGGAACTAAAGTCACTGTTGTAACTGTTGATGGCACCAGGTGAGCCCCACTCTGCTCCTTTCACTGCTGAGCCCTGCCAACAAAGAAATAAGGCACACTCTACTCCAGAAAGTGCCCACAGAACTTCCTATGTCAAAAGTGAGGCAACCATGTGGCAGCCATGGAGATCCCCTACCCTTATACCCACAAAATGAATGTAGTCTACAAAAGGCTGATGAAGAATCCATTTCAATTTACCTCAGGAAATATGACCAAAAATTATGCAACAAATTCTTTCTTCTCTCCAAGAATTTGAGTGGACAAGAAACCTTTGAAGCAAGGGATATACAACCAGACAAAATGAGATGAAAAGGAAAAACTGAAAAACCCAACCCACTCCAGTGTTCTTGCCTGGAGAATCCCATGAACAGAGGAGCATGGTGGGCCTGAGTCCATGGGGTCTCAAAGAGTCAGACACGACCAAATGACTAAAACGACAAGGAAATAATGGGGCATTAGAGAAAGAGGACGATTAGAAAATAAGGGAAACATTACAAACAAAAAATAGATCCAGCTGAAAACAGGTTGGTAAGATGGAGAAAAGGCTTGAGACAGTAGCACCAAAAGTGAAGCGAAAAAAAAGCAAAGAGATGAATGGACTCGAAGACTAGTTAATAAATACATAGTGATGATTTAACAAATGGAGAATGGAAAAATGTAACAGGAAAATATTCATAGGTATGCTGCTGCTAAGTCGCCTCAGTCGTGTCCAACTCTGTGCGACCCCATAGACGGCAGCCCACCAGGCTCCCCGGTCCCTGGGATTCTCCAGGCAAGAACACTGTAGTGGGTTGCCATTTCCTTCTCCAATGCAGGAAAGTGAAAAGTGAAAGTGAAGTTGCTCAGTTGTGTCCGACTCTTAGCGACCCCATGGACTGTAGCCCACCAGGCTCCTCCATCCATGGGATTTTCCAGGCAAGAGTACTGGAGTGGGGTGCCATTGCCTTCTCCAATTCATAGGTATAGGGAGAAATAAATTGAAATAAAAGAATTTAATCTGCAAATGAAAAGGCATACTATGTTCTAGGGAAATTTGAACAATCACAAATGAGACATAGCCAAAGAATTCTCTGAGTTTCAAGGATAGAGAAAGAATTCTCTAAGTAAGTGTCCAGCTGCAAAAAGTAAGTTTACTGTATGAAGGGAAAAAAATGTACAGCCTCATACTCTCTGTTAAAAAGGTCACTGTCAAGAGATAATGGAGTCATATCTATAGGATTCTAAATGGATAAAAAATGGCCCTAGAATTTTTAAGCCCAGCTAAGTTGTCATTTAGATATGAAAGGCAGTTACCTAGCATGTCCACATAATCAAGAACTCAGAACATGGTTCATACAAGATAAGGTTTCCAGGTAAACTACAGATAAAATATAGGATGTTCCATGAAATTTGAATTTTAGATAAATATGGAATCATATTTTAGGATCAGTATGTCCCACATATTATTTGGAACATACTTGTACTTTAAAAAATGGGACATACTGGTCCTAAAACATGATCAAGATCTGAAAACCTAATCAAGGTTGTTCTGAAAATCTGTAAGGAAGGTGGATTGTTACAAATCAATCTCTTATCTCTTGATAAGTTCATCGTAGTGAAATTTCTCACTAGTCTTAAAATGTTTTTTTTTCTTTTGTTAATTAAAAAATTTAATTGAAGTATAGTTGATTTACATTATTGCTTTAGTTTCAGTGTACAGCACAGCAATTCAGTTGTTTTTTTTTTGTTTGTTTGTATTTTGCAGATTATACTCCAATAGGTTATTATAGGTTATTATAATATATTAGTTATTATAGGTTATTATAGGTTATTATAATATATTAGTTATAATTCCTTGGGTAAAATAGTAAAACTTTATTGCTTGTCTATTTCATGTATCTGTTCGTATCTGGTAATCCCATACTCATAATTTGTCCCTACACCTACCCCTACCCCCTTCCCCTTTGGTAACTATAATTTGTTTCCTATGCCAGTGAGTCTGTTTCTGTTTTGTATGTAGGTTCATTCATATTATAGTTTAAGTTCCATATATGAGTGATGTCAAACAGTATTTGTCTTTCTCTGTCTAACTTACGTCACTAAGTATAATATTCTCTAGGTCCAGGATCGTATGCCTACTTTTAGGTGCCATATTATGTAAAGAATGTCCACCTGAAATACTATTCCAGTATAATGGGAACAGTAGTTCATCGTATTCTCCTTCTGGGTCATGTGATCACTGAATAAGAGACGGGGGAAATGACCTTCCCTATTAAAAAAAAAAAAAAAACCAACTTTTTTATTTGCTTACTTATTTGTCTTTTCCAGATCTTAGTTGTGGCATGCAAACTCTTAGTTGTGACATGTGGAATCTAGTTCTCTGATTAGGACTGAACCCTGGCATCCTGTATTGGGAGTGGGGAGTCTTAGCCACTGGACAACAAGGGAAGTCCCTGACCCTCTCTATTTAAAATAATATTGATTTTTCCCTCTTTTAAGACCATGTCTAATACAGTACATTTAAGGGAAACACTGCAGGTACATGTCATGTCTAAAGTTATAACCACTATAGGAACGGAAAAAGAGTATAAATGTTAGAAATTATCAAAACAGAAGATTTTCTTCTTTGTTTTTTAACAACAAAAAATGGGCATCATAAAGCAGAAGACACTTCATTAAAAAAAAATCAGGAAGCATTAGAATCAAGACTGAATGTAAGGTAAAAAACATAAAAGAACAGAGTGGTTCTTTATAACAATAACTGTCATAAGTCCAAACCCAACAGATTCCCCATGTACAAGGTGACAACGGAAGACAGGGAGTGGCGGACAGAAACAGAGTGACATGCAGCTTGCCTCACCCTTTCAACACACGACACAGCTTTGGGCACAGAGAAGTAAGTGTGTAGTGAGTCTGACCAGCATAACGAGGACCATCTAATAAATGTAGAACAAACTCCAGATCCTGGTGAAGCAAAAAACAGACATTTTCCCCCAAGTGTCATGATATATTAGGACATTAAAAAACAACTCAACAAATTCTAATAAGTAGAAATAATGCAGACCTCTTTCTCTCAACTACATGGCAATAAAGCATGGAATAGCAAAAATAGAATCCAACAAACAAAAATCCCAAGTACTTGGTAATAAAAAAAAGAAAAGAAAAACTCATAGGTTACTTTTAATTCAATGAGGAAATTCAAAGCAGAATTGCTCATTTCTTAAATAAAGCAACAATAAACAACACTGGGAAGAGAATTCTCTTGTGGAAAAAACAACATTCACAGTCTGCATACGTCACAAAAAAGTAAAATGAGAATAAACAAATTGGGCATTTGAATTGTGGGGTTGAGGAAAGAAAACCTAGATCTAATAAGTAAAACCAATCTGTGGCAAGTTTAAATTAAAAAAAAAAAAAAAACAGATAAATCTGTATTAATTAAGGAAAAAGGGAGAAAGCACAGATAGGCAAATATAGAAATGAGTGAAGGGAAAGCAGATAAAGACAATGTTAAGAAAATAGAAGAGGATGTGTTTAAAACTTCAGGCAAAATTTGAAAACCTGACATAATGATTTTTTTTTTCCCTTGAGAAATGCTGCTGCTGCTGCTAAGTCGCTGCAGTTGTGTCCGACTCTGTGCAACCCCATAGACGGCAGCCCACCAGGCTCCCCCGTCCCTGGGATTCTCCAGGCAAGAACACTGGAGTGGGTTGCCATTTCCTTCTCCAATGCGTGAAAGTGAAAAATGAAAGTGAAGTCGCTCAGTCGTGTCCGACTCTTAGTGACCCCATGGACTGCAGCCCACCAGGCTCCTCCATCCATGGGATTTTCCAGGCAAGAGTACTGGAGTGGGGTGCCATTGCAAATGTAAATGGCCCAAATTGACCCCAGAAGAGAGAGAAAACCCAAATAGCATCTATAATCATGGACAGGATTTGCAAGTTTTCAAAAATTAAAGAGGTTGTGTCAAACTCAGTTTCACAAGGAAATTCTTTGTAACTTTCAATCAGTAAAAAGAGCCATTGTTACAGAACATCCCTGAACACAGGAAATGGAAGGTGTCAGATTCCTTCTTCAAAGCTATGGTAATGTGGTACACACACACACCAGCCCAAAACTCAATTATATTGAGGCAAAAAATGTTAGCATATTAAGTGGAATTCTCCAATAAATTAATTGAATACGACATTACAACTAAAGGCATTTTATTCTAGGAAAAATCACTGAGTTAGCATTTTAACTGGTCAAAGAGGGAAAAAGTGTATTATCAGAGCAATTAATGCCTAAAGTGTGTTGGATAAGACCAGCACGCATTTGTATTGAAAACTTGTTAGTAAAATAACAGTAGGGGGTACTTTCTTACCACTATTTTATACACATGCGTGCCTGCATGCTCACACACACCCTGAAGTCCAGCCATCGGCTTAATAGGGAAGTTGGAGACCTATGCCCATTTTCTTGGAGTTTGAGGTCAGAAATCTGAGATTTTCATTCTTACTTCCTTTACTGAACATCTCACCATAAACTTCAGACAGTACAATTTAAACAAGAAAATAAAATGGTGGGGCAATTAAAAGCAAATAGAACTGCTGTTTGAAAATTGGATACTTGGAAAATACTTGAGAATCAATACAAAACCTATTAAAAATAAGAATTTGGATATATCCAAATCAAAGGCTTTCCTTGATAGTTCTGGTAGCTTTTTAGAAGATACACTATTGTTACTAATAATGATAAGAACATGAACAAATGGCATTTAGGAGGTGCTTCCTATATGCCAAAGTTCTTTTAATGAAGTCCAGCTAATCATTCCTTTCTTTCATGGATCATGCCTTGGGTGTTGTAGCTAAAAAGTCATTACCAGAGCCAAGTTCATTCAGATTTTGTCTTAAGTTATTTTTTAGGAGCCTTCAAGTTTTGCATTTAACATATAGGTCTGTGCTCCATTTTTAATTTATTTTTATGAAAGGTGTAAGATCTGTATCCAGACTTCTTTTATTTTGCCTGTAGAGGTCTAGTTATTTCAGTATCATTTGTTGAAAAGATTACCTTTTCATCTTTTTCAGAGATCTGCTAGCTGTATTTATCTGTGGCTCTGTTTCTGGGCGCTCCATTCTGTTCCACTGATCTATTTGTCTCTACTTTTGCCAGTACCACGTCTGTCCTGATTATTGTTGCTTTCCAGCAAGTCTTAAGTCAAATTAATGTCAGTCCTCTGACTTGGTTCATTTCCCTCCATGTTGTATTGGCTGCTCTGGGTCTTCTATCACTCCATATAAACTTTGGAATTAGATTGTTGATATCCATAAAATAATTTTCAGGATTTTGATTGGAAATGTATTTAACGGAATAACTTGTGCAGAACTGTTATGTTAATAATATTGAATTTTCCTATCCATGAACATGGAATGTTTGTCCATTTGTTTAATTCTATGATTTTTTTTTCATCAATTTTGTAGTGTTCCTCATATAGATCTTATACTTATTTTGTTAGAGTTGTAACTGAGTATTCATCTTTGGGGGTGCTAATGTAAATGGTATTGTGTTTTTAAATTTCAGTTTCATGTATTCATTGCCGGTATATAGAAAAGTGACTGACTTTACTTTTATGCATTAAACTCGATTTTACACCTTTTTTAGAAATTCTTATTAATTCTTGTCAATATTTTTGGATTTTCTACATAGACAATTATGTCATCAGTGAACAAAGACAGTTTTATTTCTTCCTCCCCAGTCTGTGTTCATCTTATTTCCTTTTCTAATCTCATTGTATTAATGCTTTCCTTTTAATTTTGTTCATATTGTTTTGTTCGTGTTTGATTTGCATTAGTTTTAAATCTTCTGTAATAAAATGTATTATTTTAATTCATGGAAAAACTACCCTTCAGTTTTTGATGAGTCATACTTTTTCAGTATGAAAGATTTATATTTCTTGTTTTGCAAGTTCTGGATCTTTGTAATCCTCAAAGTACCCTCCCACTTTGCTTTCAGGACTATGCTTCTGTTTGGCCATGAATTTTGCAGTCATATTTTATTACTTTTAATTCTCTACTTGGATCATTACATTTTGCTTTCTTTTTCATAATGTGAACAATCTTATAATAAATTCTATTTTTCTCTTTTGTGAAGATGGAAAATATTACTGACATCTGATTATTACTTCATGGAAGATATATGTCAAATATTACTTGTGTTGTAGGATTTGATATATGTTAAAATTTACTGGCTTCATCTCCCATCCTCCTCCCCACCTGAGAATTACTATCAAACACTATCTTGAATTCTACATATCTGAATTCTTCAGAACTCAGGAAGTCAAAGAAAATATATTCCATTGTTGAAGATAAAAAGTCCTTCATCAAACTGAATCAAGATCCACCACTCTGAAAATTTCACCTCTCAAAATTCTGTGCTCCAGATCCATAAAGAAACAGCTTTTGTGTATTTTCCACATGTTAGCTCTTTGTATATTTGTAATCAACTCTCTTGTTCCCTTCTTCAGTCTTTCTCTTTTCTGGGTTAATCATGCCAGTACCTTGAGATATTCCTGAGAAGACGTGGCTTCCCATCTTCTTTATTATTTTGGTTCTTCTACTCTAGAAACCACTTTTAGCTGTTCTTTTAAAATTTGAAAACAATCATATTTGATTCCTTGAACTAACCTGTCTTGGCCTGAGGAGGTAATCTCAAGTGTTGTTGTTGTTCAGTTGCTAAGTTGTGTCCAACTCTCTGCCACCCCGTGGACTGCAGCACACCAGACTTCCCTATCCTTCACTATCTCCCAGAGATAGTTCACTCAAACTCTCCCAGAGTTTGTTCACTCGAACTCATGTCCATTGAGTCAGTGATGTCATTCAATCATCTCATCCTTTGTCACCCCATGCTCCTTCTGCCCTCCATCTTTCCCAGCATCAGGGTCTTTTCCAGTGAGTCAGCTCTTTCCATCACGTGGCCAAAGTATTGGAGCTTCAGCATCAGTCCTTCCGATGAATATTCAGGGTTGATTTCCTTTAGGTTTGACTGGTTTGATCTCCTTGCTGTCCAAGGGATTCTCAAGAGTCTTCTCCAACACCACAGTTTGAAAGCATCAATTCTTTGGCGCTCAGACTTCTTTATGGTCTAACTCTTTAAGATTTGGATAATAAATGGTTTCCACCAAGAGCTGCAGGATGTGGGAAAAAAATCTCAGCGCTTCAACCCCTTTGTTTTATAGATGATAAAATAGAACCGTTGAGGGATCAAGTGACTTGGCTCACGGTCCCTTAATCCTCCATCCTTCATGGACTTGGGCGACAGTGAGCTCTAAATTTGCCATTCCCTCTGAATGGCCTCGATATGGAGCAGTGATGGAAGAATCAGACCAGCAGGGAGAAAATAAGCAGCAGGCAGTAGACGAGGAGCTAGAGAATTCACAGTGTTTTATAAACTTTTAAATTCCCAACCGCTACACTATAATTCTGTCTTGGGAGTCCATTATAAGGAAGTCATTTTGGTGACTTGGATGAGGTCCATAGGAGATGTGCCTTGACATCTAATTTGTGTGTGTGTGTGTTACAGTGAGATGCCATTAAGATTCTCGCAGCCTCTCTGGAATGTAGGGAGGGAGGACGTGTTTATTTTATAATTCCACAGTTAATGCTTCTGGTGTCTAGAACTTCCATTCATTCATTCACTCATTCATTCAAATACATTTGATGAATGCCCGTATCCGTTCTGTACAACACACTGTGTTAGATGTTTTGCATTTAAAGCTGAATAATTCAAGCCTTGAATTAAACCATTAAGGTGAAGAGATCGGCCCTTCTCTGTGAATTAAGGAGGCTTGCTTTTTAAACCACTTGTTTGACTTCATTTCTGAACACCAGCAAACTGAAAAAAAAATTTTTTGCCTAGAAATTCAGTGCCTGCTTACAGTTTTCAAGAAAAAAACTTAAGCAATTCCTCTAGGAATTTATCCTAAAGATATACTTACACATGTCCAAAAATATGTATGTACAAGATTATTTTCACACCATTGTTTTTAATTAAAAAAAATTAAAGATAATCTTAATATTTGGTAATAGAGAACTGGTTAATTAATGGATATACATGGAAAAAATATAGGTATGAAACAGAGCCAGTATATTCTTTATAAATGATAGGGAATTATCTCCAGTGACATAGGTATTATCTATCTATCCATCATCCCCTCTAACTATATATTTTGAAATAAAATAGAAACGTTATCAGTATAATCAGATAAATATATACTTTTCAAGTATATTCACTAATTGTTTAGTTTTGATAACACAGTTGACTTACAACTCTGTGTAATTTCTGCTGTATGTAAAAGTGATTCAGTTATACATGTATATTCTTTTTCATATTCTTTCCCATTATGGTTTATTGCAGGATATTGAATATAGTTCCCTGTGCTATATAGTAGGACCTTGTTTATCAGTTCTACATATTATAGTTTGCATCTGCTAATCCCAAACTCTCAATACTTCGCTCCCCCACTGCCCACCTCACCTTGGCAACAAGTCTGTTCTCTATGTCTGTAGACTCACTAATTACTAATTGCAGACATCTTTGGGGAAGCAGTTTATTTTCAAACTGTAGAAACCATAACATTCATGGTTTGCTGTCAAACATAACCTAAATACAAAGCCACACCACCACAAACCTAAGAAATTTATTCACATTTTCTTGGTTATCACTCACAAAATATTACAGCTTTTTTTTTTTTTTAAGATCTGATGGCTTTTTCTTTTTTTGTTGAATTTGCTTGTCAGGTTTCTTTAGCTTCTGTTTATCTAGCCTACCTGCCTTCTGTATTTCATAACAGTGATCTTTTTGGAGAATACCAGCCCACTGTCTTACAGAAACTTTCATAATCTGGATTTATCTGATTGTTTTCTCACAATTACATTCCACGGAAACATTTTTGTCAAGAAGACTAGACATACTCTTAATTATAAGTTTCCTCATTTGTTTAAGCTAGTGGCTCCCAGACTTCACTGTAATTCCCTGTGCGTTTAACACATCTGAAATAGACTGAATTGTATCCCCTGCCCCCAAAATTCCTAAGAATGTGAGCATAGTTGTAGTTGGGGTTTTTAAAAAAGGTAATAAAAATTAAATGAGGTTGTATGGGCAGGCTTTAACCCAATATGACTGGTGTCCTTTTAAGAAAAAGAAATTGAAACATACTAAGAGATACCAGGGTCCTCTGGGCACAGAGGGAAGCCCATGGAAGAGGCAGAATGGGAGGGTGGGCAGCCAGCCATCCGCAGGCCAAGCAGAGAGGCCTCAGGCAAAACCAATTTGGCTGTCACCTTGGACTTCCAGCCCCCAGAACTGTGAGAAAATAATTTTCAGTTGTTGAAGGACCCCTCCCACCACCCTATCTCTGGTGCTTACTTATGGCAGCTTGAGCAAAGGAATACAGCCTCTGAGGGGTGGTCCTTGGACATGTGAATATGCCCACAACACTTCACTCAGCGGGTTCTGGTTACTCTTCACAGAAACTTGTCAAAGCTTGGGTTATGTGATCTTAGATTTGAACAAGCCACTGGACTCGAGTGATTCCAGGCTCTGTGGATTCTTGTCTGAACCAATGAGTATCCTGGAGGTGGCAAAATAGTCATTTTCTAAATCCACTAATCTAATTTTATTGTCTGATGTTCTTATGAGAGGAGGGTACCACCTTCTTTTTATTATTTTCTTTTACTGTACTATACATTTATTGGTTTTTATGGTTTTTCCTGTGGTCATGTATGGATGTGAGAGTTGAACTGTGAAGAAGGCTGAGTGTCGAAGAATTGATGCTTTTGAACTGTGGTGTTGGAGAAGACTCTTGAGAGTCCCTTGGACTGCAAGGAGATCCAACCAGTCCATTCTGAAGGAGATCAGCCCTGGGATTTCTTTGGAGGGAATGATGCTAAAGCTGAAACTCCAGTACTTTGGCCACCTCATGCGAAGAGTTGACTCATTGGAAAGGACTCTGATGCTGAGAGGGATTGGGGGCAGGAGGAGAAGGGGATGACAGAGGATGAGATGGCTGGATGGCATCACTGACTCGACGGACATGAGTCTGGGTGAACTCTGGGAGTTGGTGATGGACAGGGAGGCCTGGCATGCTGCGATTCATGGGGTCGCAAAGAGTCGGACACGACTGAGCGACTGAACTGAACTGAACTGAACAGTTCGGTATGTTATCATCCACTGCTAACATTTTAAATGCTTGACCAACATTTTAAATGCAGGACCAAACCTGACCATCAGAAGCCCCTTCATGCTGGCTTGTGTGTACGTTGACATTTCTGCAGGAGTCTCTGGACACTTCCTTATTTTCTGACACAGTGATAAAATGTTCCAGAACTTCTTTAAATTTTCTATGCTCTTGACCCAGAAAGAGTCATTTCCAAGGTTTCCAAGGTTTTATTTTGAAACCAAGATCTGGGCACACCCAAGAGTACCCAAGAAGTACTCATTGCTTGTGGAGTGACCACAGTTTCAATGGTTTTCAGTGAATGGAATTAGTTTATATTAATAGCTCTCATTTGTCTTCATCTGCTCAGGCTGCCATAACAAAATACCATAGTCAACTGTCTTAAATAGCAGACACCTACTTCTCACAGTTCTGAAGGTTGGAACGTCCAAGAGCAAGATGCCGGCCAGGTCAGCCCCCCAGCGAAGGCTTTGTGATGGCCACCTTCTTACTGTGTCTTCACGTCCTGGAGAAAGGACAAGCTCAGGTCTTTATTCCTTTTACAAGGACGCTAATCTCATGACCAAGGCCCCACGCTTGTAACCTCATTAAAACCTGCTCACCTCCCAAAGGTCCCAGCTGCCAACACCATCACATTGATGCTAGGGCTTTAACATCTAAATGGGAGGTGAAGACCCAGAAGTTCAGTCCATAATATCATTTTAATGCAGTGGCACAGGGTTTTCTTTCTCACTTTTCTCTTATCTGTATTTCCCTCTCTCACATGAAGTGACTATACAGTCCATGGGATTCTCCAGGCCAGAAATCTGAAATGGGTAACCATTCCCTTTCCAGGGGATCTTCCCAACCCAGGGATCAAAACCAGGTCTCCCACATTGCAGGTGGATTCTTTACCAGCTGAACCCCCAGGGAAGCCCAAGAATACTGGAGTAGGTAACCTATCCCTTCTCCAGGGAATCTTCCTGACCCAGGAATCAAACCAGGGTCTCCTGCATTGCAGGTGGATTCTTTACCAGCTGAGCTACCAGGGAATCCCTTTCTCACATGAGAATCTATAATTATCAATTACATCAATTTGTCTATTTTTCTCTATTCCACAATATACTCAAAATTGTTTCAGAATAACTACCCTGTACCCTTATCAAACAGCAAATAAATAAGTAAAATTCAGATTTATTTACAGTTTTTTTAAATCTTTAATACATATCTCCATAAGTGTATAGAGTCAGAATATATTGGGTTTATAGGTTAGTGAAATTCCTTCTTCTTTCTCTGTACTGACATGATAGCAATCTGAGGCAGTCATTTTATTGGTTCTTTTATATGTGTTTAAACAACAGACTGGTTCCAAATAGGAAAAGGAGTACGTCAAGGCTGTATATTGTCACCCTGTTTATTTAACTTATATGCAGAGTACATCATGAGAAACGCTGGACTGGAAGAAACACAAGCTGGAATCAAGATTGCCAGGAGAAATATCAATAACCTCAGATATGCAGATGACACCACCCTCATGGCAGAAAGTGAAGAGGAACTAAAAAGCCTCTTGATGAAGGTGAAAGTGGAGAGTGAAAAACTTGGCTTAAAGCTCAACGTTCAGAAATCGAAGATCATGGCATCCGGTCCCATCACTTCATGGGAAATAGACGGGGAAACAGTGTAAACACTGTCAGACTTTATTTTTCTGGGCTACAAAATCACTGCAGATGGTGACTGCAGCCATGAAATTAAAAGATGCTTACTCCTTGGAAGGAAAGTTATGACCAACCTAGATAGCATATTCAAAAGCAGAGACATTACTTTGCCAACAAAGGTTCATCTAGTCAAGGCTTTGGTTTTTCCTGTGGTCATATATGGATATGAGAGTTGGACTGTGAAGAAGGCTGAGCGCCGAAGAATTGATGCTTTTGAATTGTGGTGTTGGAGGAGACTCTTGAGAGTCCCTTAGACTGCAAGGAGATCCAACCAGTCCATTCTGAAGGAGATCAGCCCTGGGATTTCTTTGGAAGGAATGATGCTAAAGCTGAAACTCCAGTACTTTGGCCACCTCATGCGAAGAGTTGACTCATTGGAAAAGACTCTGATGCTGGGAGGGATTGGGGGCAAGAGGAGAAGGGGACGACAGAGGATGAGATGGCTGGATGGGCTCACTAACTCGATGGACGTGAGTCTGAGTGAACTCCAGGAATTGGTGATGGGCAGGGAGGCCTGGCGTGCTGTGATTCATGGGGTCGCAAAGAGTCGGACACGACTGAGTGACTGATCTGATCTGATCTGAATTTTAAGATTCACTTCCAAGCTCTATTTTAGGTGATAACAGTTGGTTCAGTTCAGTTCAGTCACTCAGTTGTGTCCGACTCTTTGCAACCCCATTGACTACCGCACGCCAGGCTTCCCTGTCTATCACCAACTCCCAGCTTGCTCAAACTCATGTCCATTGAGTCAGTGATGCCATCCAACCATCTCATCCTCTGTCATCCCCTTCTCCCCCTGCCTTCAATCTTGTTAGTATTTGAATTAAAAGAAGGAAAATGTAAAAACATTGATTTATTTGCATTTGCATAGAAATATGTGTGGAAGAACATACTAGGGATTGGTCCTTGGTTCTGAGAAGGAGGATTGAGAGACTGGGATGGGAGTTGCAGGGGAACTTTTCACTGTGCCCTGCTTTGTGCTTCAAAAATTAGGGATCATAACATTTATCCATTAAAAATAGATTGAAAATTCAAAAGGAGATAATCCACCTTTCTTTCTTTCATCCATCTGCCTTGCACGCTGTTTACCTGAATGGCTAGGTGCCTCAGTGGGCACAGCCTACAGGGTTCCACCTCATCCCATGAAACTCCCGGTTACTAGTACTTTAACTTTCTGCCACCTCCTCGACCAGTGAATCATCCAAGCAGAGAGGCTGTATCTTACAGACCTTTTGAGTCACTTCCCCAGGACATTTCCATGAGCCATAGAAGCGCATACTTGAGCAGTGTCTCGATGTACTTGTTAAGTTTCTTAGGAATTTTTTTAAATGATTCAGTGCATTCTCTCTCCGAGCTGTCTTTTGTCACTTTCAACATCCAGCAGATGCATTTGGCTCACAGGCTGTCTTTGATTCTGAGAGATGAGGAATCTTCTATCTTCTCTGTTCTGCCCGGTTCTGGAGGCGTTTTCAGTTAAACACTCTGTCTCTTTCATTTCTGTAGTCTCTGTTCTCAGTTTAACCCTGGGTGCCACAGCTATATCTTCAAGACTTATACCACTTCTGGAAACTTGTTGTCACTGCCCAAGTGAAGCAAAATTCCCAATAATAACCTGGGGACTCCGGTATCTCTGTTGCAGCCTCGTCCTTGGTAACAGGTTTCAGCCTGAATTGTGTGGGTTAATCTTTCCTTTACCCTATGCCCTTGTGGCTCTCATGATAACTTGATGATTTTGGGGTGTCTATGGGAGTATGTCCACGTGCTTGTTTCTTATTACAAGGGTAGCTGCTTACTATTTCCTATTCTATAACTCAGGAAATCCTAGTTATTTTTACAAACACAGAGAAATAAAACTCAGAAACTTTCCGTGGGTGGAATTTAGTCGCTAGTAGCCTGGCTGGGGGCAGGGGTGGCGGGGGGAGCTGGGTAATCATAGGCTGGAAACAGAGAGTCCTGCATCAAGAATCAGGTCACCTGGATTTGCACCCTGGCTTTCATCATTTTACTTTCTCATTTGTTCACATGTGCATGCACTCACTGGTTCAACAAATATTTATTATCTCCTGTATGCAAGGCATTCTTTTGCATGACCTTACTCGTGCCACTTAACCTCTATGACATGTACATTTTTTTTTTAAATAGGCTTTATTTTTTTTCTTTTAAGAGCAGTTTTAGGTTCACAACAAAAGTAAGTGGAAGATATAGAGATTTCCTCTACAACCCGCACCCCCCCGCCATACACTCATGCCCAGCCTCCCCCATTATCAACATCCCCTCCAGAGTGATGTATTTATTAAAAGAGTTGATGAACCTATAGTGACATGTCAGTACCCCCAAAGTCCATAGTTTATTTTAGGGCTCACTCATAGTTTTGTACATCCTGTGGATTTGGAAAGTTTTGTAATGGCATGCGTCCATCATTGTAACATCTCAGAGTAGTTTCATTGCTCCAAAATTCCTCTCTGCATCCTTCTCTACCCTGGCAACCACTGACTTGGTTTTTTAACCGTCTCCGTAATTTTGCTTTTTCCAGAATGTCATATAGTTGAAATCATACAACATGAGCCTTTTCATACTGACTTCTTTCACTTAGTAGTATGCATTTAAGGTTCCTCCATGTCTTTTCATAGCTTAATAGCTCATTTCTTTTTAACACTGACTAATATTCCATTGTCGGGATGCACCACAGTTTATTCATTCTCCCACAGAAGGACATTGTAGTTGCTTCCAAGTTTTGGCAATTATGAATAAAGCTGCTATAAACATCTGTGTGGAGGTTTTGGTGTCTACGTAAGTTTCCAATTCATTTGGGTAAACACCAGGGAGAGTGATTTTTGGACTATATGTTAAGAAACTGCTTGCCAAAGTGGCTGTTCCACTTTGCACTCCCACCAGCAATGAGTAAGAATTCCTGTTGCTCTGCATCCTCACCAGCATTTGAATTGTCAGTGTTTCGAATTTTGGCCACCATTATAGGTGTGCTGAGAGCCAAAGAATTGATGCTTTTGAACTGTGGAGTTGGAGAAGACTCTTGAGAGTCCCTTGGAGCGCAAGGAGATCCAACCAGTCAATCCTAAGGGAAAACAATCCTGACTATCATTAGAAGGACTGATGGTGAAACTGAAGCTTCGATATTTTGTCCACCTGATGTGAAGGGTCGACTCACTAGAAAAGACCCTAATAATGGGAAAGATTGAAGGCAGGAGGAAAAGGAGATGACAGAGGATGCGATGGTTGGATGGCATCACTGATTCGATGGACACGAGTTTGAGCAAGCTCTGGGAGATGGTAAAGGACAGGGAAGCCTGGTATGCTGCAGTCCATGGGGTCGTGAAGGGTTGGACAAGACTGAGTGACTGAACTGAACTGCATAGGTGTGCAATGGTATCTCACTGTTGTTTTAATTTGCAGTTTCCTGATGACATGTAAAGCCAAGCATCTTTTCCTATGCTTATTTGCCATCTGTATATCATCTTTCGTGAGGTGGCTATTATAGTCTTTTGCCTGTTTTTTAATCATGTTTATTTTCCTATTGTTGAGTTTTAAGAGTTCTTTGTATATTTTGGGCAACAGTCCTATTTCAGATACATTTTTTGCAAATATTTTCTCCTAGTCTATGGCCTGCCTTTTCGTTCTCCTAACAATGTCTTTTGCATAGCTGAAATTTTTAATTTTAATGAAGTGAAGCTTACCAATTCTTTCTTTCAGGGGCATATATTTTTAAATGGGGCTATTATCTCCTGATTAACTTTTCTTACAGGTGTGTGACAAGAATAGTATAACAGTGTTTTGTTTTGTTTTCTTTTTTCCTTAAGACACATAGTGGAGGCGGGTGTTTCTGTTCTCTCAAAGTCCAGCGTGGTTCTACGTCTTATTTTCACCACTAAAAGATGACGTGTTGTCTTCCAGGCATAACTTGCAAGGATCAACCTGACTTGCTCTTTTCTTTCTGTTACAGATATTAGCAATGTCCCATAGAGTGGATGTTGCATTAGCCTGGATCCTGGAGTGAGAGAGATTCAAACAGAGCCTCTAGGCCATCTGCGGTGGATGCAGACACAGACAAGAAGTCAACTCTTGTCACTTTAGACCACTGAGAATTTCAGGATGTTTGTTACTTCAACATAACCCAACAGGGCTTCCCTCGTGGCTCAGTGGTGAAGAATCCACTTACCAATTCAGGTGACATGGGTTTGATCCCTTGGTCAGCAAGATGCCCTGGAGAAGGAAATGGCAACCTGCTCCAGTATTCTTGCCTGGAAAACCCCATGGACAGAGGAGCCTGATGGGCTACAGTCCATGGAATTGTGAAAGAGTTGGACATGACTTGGTGACTGAACAACAACAACAGCCACAATGACCCAACCCATCCAGTTGTCTATAAAATTCAGAAAGATAGGGTAACTTCAAAGGATCTTACCTGCTGTGAAATGAAGGAGTGAGACTGAGTTCCAGGGTGGCCCATGTCGAGTGGACCCGCAATAACTGAGGATCTGCAGCATCTCCCACTCCTGACACAGGACGAGAAGTGGAAGGGAAAAGAGAGGGACCACAGTCCTCCAGGGCACTGTCTCTGGGTGCTAGTGGGCCATCTCATTGTACGGATAATACTGATTTCTATGCGTGGTCTACAATCTCACTGTTTAAGGAATGATGTTGCATGGAAATAAACTGGAGCCAAGAGGAAAGAGCAGCAGAATCTCTACTTTCTTCCAGCTTTAGGAGGAATGCTTATCATCTCAGAGAGGCTCTTGCAAGTCCAGTGAAGTGGAAAACAGAGAACCATGGCTTAAAACCATCCCTCCTGTGCTTCAGGTTCCAAGAAGCTTATTGTAGGGCAGGTGCATTGCTGAGAGGAAGACAATGGGTAGAGACAGCATGTTTGTTAAACATATACTATGTGCCAGGCTCACACTCAACTTTATATATGTGTGTGTTAGCTCTTGTGTCTTAATGCTAACTCTCTCACTTCTAAAAAAATAAAAAAACAGGAGCCCCAAAGCAGTTCAACCCTTTGTTAAAGGTTTTACCTAATAAATGATGGAGCAGGAATTAAACTCAAGACTGGGTGACTCTAAATCCTGAGCTCTTTGCATGACCCATTCTTCCTCCCACATGAGTTGTTCGGTTGAGTCTAAAAGGCAAGGAGGCTAACACGGCATTGTTTTGATGCTCAAGTTTGCCTCCCTGGATCTGAATGCTGAACATGGGCGACAGCATTGGAGCAGACCTCCAGATGTCACAGAGAAGCTGAAGCGTGATCGAGAGATTGACAGACACAAACTTGATGGTGGTTTGACTGCACCGTGTCAAGTTCTCTTCCAGGACCTCTCTGGACCATGATGGCTGGTGAACTACCAATCAAAGGTAAGACCAGCTCTTCTATTTGTTGAGGGGCTCTGGGTGATGGTGTTATTCAACAAAAAAGGCACTAGACTAAACTGTACTCACTCATAAAGATAATCATACAAACTTCTGCTAGATTTCTTGGACAACGTGCCAGCAAGCATTCTTCAGGGTCAGGATTGTTCAACAAAGTGTTGCCTGATTTAAAAAAAAAGATAATAAAACTGAGAGGGGAAAAAAGGGCCCGCTGATAGTAAATTCATTTGTCAGGCCAATAAACAAATCCATTAAAACAAAATAACAACAGCAACCACCAGACTCCTACATTTGGAGCCTCAGAGTGACTCTTTAGTTCTCAGTAACTACGTAAATGCTCATCAGTTAAGCTGAGGGCTGAGAGATAGAAACCAACAACCGCACAGAGAAACCTTTTGGAAGAGCTTAAAGATTTAGCAATGGCCCTTCTCCAATTTTCCATCTTTTATTTAACTCCTTTGAACTCCCACTAATTTCCAGGCAACACTTTGAAATTCCATTTTTAGCTCTGCCTTTTGAGTTATTATTTTTTTCCCCCGGGTGTACAAATCTGTGTATGGAAATGGCCTCTCCACTTCATGAAAATTTTTCTTCTTGATTATTGACTAATGTTCACTGCCAGGATGATTTAAAATTAAAGACTGATTTGAAGAAGAAAATGAAAGTGATCTATAACCTCATCACTCAGAGGCAATCACTGTTAAGGTTTCAGGGTATATCCAGCCAGGATTTTTTCTGAATGTGCATACACTTTTTTTTTTTTTTTTAACATAGCTGAGAGCATGGTGTTCTGAGAGTCTCCAGGCAGGAGAGCTCTCAGGAGCACAGACTTTGCATCAGGTGGGCTGACGGTCGTGACTTAGCACATCACTTAATGATTTGTGGGGCACAGGGCAAATCAGCTGTAAGACTTTGTTTCCTCAGTACATCATTGGGGATGATACTCATACAACAGCTTTCAGGTCTTTTGAGGAGTAAATGACGCAAAGACCTAAGGCCTTTGGAGAAGTACCTGACACTTACTGGACACTTATAATAATAAATGTGAGCTGTTATCACTATTCCCCTCGTATCATACACATTTTCATGTTACTAAATTTTTTCTCCATCATGATTTTAATGGCTGCATGAAATTATATTCTATGGGCATACTAGAATTTAATTATTCCTCTCTTATTGAATATCTTTTCAATTTTTGTGAGTTCTGTACTTTATGTTGCCTTGAAAATCTTAATAGACGGATTTTTTTTTTTTGGTGGCACAATTTATTTGGGTCTCAGGATTGTTTCCTATAAGTGGAATAATGAACTGGGAAGAGTTGAACAATTTTCAAGGTTATTAGTACATATTAAAGAGTTGCACCCGTATGCTCTCTTACCACAGCTATGTCAGTGTGACCCCTTCACTGTCAAGGTCAACCTCAAGTGTCCTCATGAAATGTTATTAATTTTTCTCATTTTAAAATCCCAACTTTATGTTAAATCATCTTTGCTTTTTGTTTGTTTTGAGTGTTCCAGAGGAGGTTGTATTTAATTTGCAATCACATTTATTTATATGAATCTTTGTATTAATTGCTTTCAGTGCACACCATCCAGTCTTTTGTACTCTTTTTTCCCAAGCTTGGGCTCACTCTTTGTCATTCAAACAGTTAGAGTACATGGAGTACATGGTCAACTTTTCCCCCTCAGGGTTTTGTAGATGGTATGAGTTCTTAAGCTTTTTGTCACTTCCACATGTAAAAGACAACTGAGCATAACATTCTTGGGTGGTTTAAAACCACCCAACATGATTTATCTCTCAGATGCCAAATCATCTAATAGAAATAGAAAATGAATAAGCAAATACTTGTGTTTTCTTCTCAAGAACTCAAGAACCCATAGAACGCCAGAACAGGGCTCTCCAGTAGAACTCTCTGCTGCTACTGCTGCTAAGTTGCTTCAGTCGTGTCCGACTCTGTGCAACCCCATAGACAGCAGCCCACCAGGCTTCCCTGTCCCTGGGATTGTCCAGGCAAGAACACTGGAGTGGGTTGCCATTTCCTTCTCCAATGCAGGAATGTGAAAAGTAAAAGTGAAGTCACTCAGTCGTGTCCGACTCTTAGCAACCCCATGGACTGTGGCCTACCAGGCTCCTCCACCCATGGGATTTTCCAGGCAAGAGTACTGGAGTGGGGTGCCATTGCCTTATCCAATAGAACTCTCTAGAGGGGCAGAAGTGTTTATTGTCTGCACTATCCAGCATGGCAGCCACCAGCCTCCTTCGGCAACAAGGAACTGAATTTGAATTGTTTTGAGTCACTTTGAATGTAAATATTCACATGTGGCTAGTGGAAGCTTATGGCTTCCATATTGCACTACACGATTATAGAAATACAGAGCAGAAAGAAACCTTCAGGACTCATACCAGTTTTGCTGCCGTGAACACAGCACCTTACCTTTCCAGGTATCCATTTCCCCATCAGTGAAATGACACCACTTTCTGAGGACTATATAATAGTTTCATGTTAAAGCTTAGACCAGAGTCTTACATCGTTCTCAGCATGGATTCCTGTGTGTTATGATGCATGTGAATAGTTTAAACTTTGAGCTATGATGCCAAAGATGGTTAATTAGATTAATTCTCCCCCTTTCCCTCCACCCCTACCCCGGTTTCTATGCCTTTTAAGCTAATCGCTTTGTTTACCTAACCACCCTACATAAAATGACATTCTTAGTCATTCCTTATTTCTATTTCCTGCTCAGTGTTTCTTTCCTTATCACTGTCTCCAATCCTGTTCAATGTTTATGCAATCTGTTCATTTATCTGTTCCTCCACTAGGAGGTCAACTGGGAGGAATCAGGGACTTTGCTTATCACTGTGTTCTCACTGTGTATAAAGAACTCTGCGCATGATTGGTGCTCATTACGACTTTGTTGAGTGAGCAGATGAGTGAAAGAAGTCTATTAATCAAGCTCAATGGGGGAAAGTTTGCCGTAGGTGAAAGTGGGGAGGAGGGATCTCCTGGATCCAGTCACACAGAGATTGTAGGTTTCCATTAACAATTGGGGTTCAATTTGAGATTTTGTCTTCCTGAGCTCTGTGCTTTTGGATAGGCATGTTGTCATGCAGAGACATTTGATTTCTCCCCAGTCAACTGTCCATCCCAGAGGACAGCTCCACTCTTACTGTGTTTTCACTACTCCCACTACCTTCAAGTCAACCTTCCAAGAAGGTTGATGGGTTCATCTAAATCGATAACTGAGGCCCAGCCCAGGAAGACCTTTCATTCCCTGAAAATCATCCTCAGCTTTAAGTGAATCTGTAAAAGGGGGAAGTCATCCCCAAGCCATAGTATGAACATAAGGATATCAATGAGGTAACCTCCAATATCCCTCTCAAAGAAAAGCCTCCAATATCCCTGTCAACATGCACTGCCTTCTTTCTCCACCATTTTAACCCTGAAAGCTATACTCATGTAAGTGGGAGAGCCATGCTCCAAATCCAGATTTTCTGTCTCAAGACGCTGTGCTCTTTTGATCCCACTGGGCTGCATGATCAACATAACTGAGTCGAGGGGAGAGTGGGAGTAGGGTAAGAGTTGATGGCATTCATGTTCATGGGCTCGCCCAGACCAAGCCTTCCAAAGCCTGTCCAGCTTACATGGATGCATCTAGGCCCAGTGATCCCCACTAGGCAGGTTGTGGTCAGCCTGACCCAGCACCTTGCCCCATCGATTCCAAGAGTCTATAAATGCCAAGGAGCCCTGACAATGAAGCCCTTCACAATGGAGTGCCTGCACTTTATTGAGAAAAGCCAATCCCCTCCCATCTGTCATTTGGCACTTAGCACTGTAGTTATTCTAGATGAGTGAACACTTGTGTTATATTTTCCAATAGCAAAACTGGGGTCACCGGGGTGCCTGCTGTTTTAGCCAAATCCAGATGGGGTTTTCCTATAAACAAGTGTGCATGGAATATTTATGCCGCCTGTGGCACCTGACGCCTTAATACTTAGGCCTTCTATGTAGTAGCCACTCTTCCTATAAGTCACTTTAACACACTAAGTAAATATTTTAATATAGCCATGTCACTGTTTATTATAGAATGGCTTGGGCCCAGATCTTGCCTAATGCTTGGTTAAAAAGTCAGTTTATACCATCCTTTAAAGTGAATCAAAGAATGCATAAACGCCACTCTTTTGTTACTCAGAACTTTGTTTACTTTACTTTTCTGTAAACCTTGTGAAATGCTTGCTTACAGAAAGCTGACAGACGCCAGGTTTGCTCATTAACTGGAGGTGTTTTCCAAGTCAGGAAGGTGAGGTGTGAGCCTGGGAGGCGGGCTTTCTTCTCCGAGACCATCTCCCAGTGTCCACTGCCCGGGGGAACTGCCACTCTGGCCCGGAGATCTTGACCCTGAGCTATCAGGCAGAGCATGAGATTGAGAAACACGAAATCCAAGATGTGGCTCCTAAATCAAGCCTGTTCTCATCCTCAAAGCAAAAAAAAAAGGCCATTTGGACAGCTGTGTAGATGAGTCATGCTTCTTAGTGCCTGTGGGCAACATGATTGTAATTTAATCCCCTGTGTTGCTGATCACTAGACCCACCTGTGCTTTCCTACATCGCCCACTCTAGGCCCTTACCTGAAAACAGGAGGATGCTATCTGAGGTAAAAGATTTTAATTCTACCTTCCCACTGTGTCTTTCCCTCCTTCTTTTTGTACAGTTGCCTCTTTAATTCTGCATCATTTTTCCTCTATTGTTTTTCTGTTTTCACCTCAGCCTCTTTTCTCCTGTTGGCTGTTGCTCTCATTACATACACAGAAGCCTGGTGTCCTCACTGCATTTGAAGCTGGGGAGATGGCGTATTGGTGGCAGAGGTATCAGTCCCAGCTGCAAAGTCAAGTTTAACTCATGAAGCTTACGTTGCAAGGCCGCTACTTACAGTGGCCCTTTCCACCGTCCTGAAGGATGCTCTGGACAAGTGTTCACATTCTCATATGTATTTATAAAACTTGCATCCATACGATATTTCAATGACAGTTACTTACAACAAACTATCTCTTTCCACACCTACTCTTCCATCATACTTTGCCTCCTATAGAATGACAAGAGCATGGCCATAGGGATTTGGAGGTCTAAGCAGGGAGTTCATTTCATTTTAACTTCACAGCCTGTGTTTCTGTGTTTGGCATGAGTTAGGTCACTGCTTAGCTGTCCAGCTATAGGAATGGCTTCTAGGGGACCCCTGCGGGCGACTGTGCCAACTACTCTTGAAGGAGAGAGTAGTAGTAGATCACCTCATACAGAACATGCCACCCAGAATGAGAAGATATAGATGTGTGCAACCAACTGGTCTCTCTTAACAGTGTAAAAAAAATAAAGATTTCCCAAATTCACAATAATCCTAACAATTTACATGATATTCCCAAGTGTTCCTGGGAAGCTGAAAGAAGCTTTCAGTTGTCATTAATTGAGAAGGTGATCAAAAAAGTTAACAAAAAGAAATATAGTGAAAGTATTACAGAATCATGTTGAGCAATTAATTATTACAATACTATGCAAATTTTTGTCTCTTTGTGATATTTATTCTCATTTTTAATTTATTTTTTATTGAAGGATAATAGCTTTACACATTTTTTAAAATTTATAATTTGTTTGATTTATTTTCTCATTCTAAACAGAATCTCATGCATGCATGCTCTCAATTGTGTTTAGTTTTGTCTTCTTTTACCTAAAGAAGCTGAAAACATTATACAAGTTCAAGCCCCCCAGAAAGCCTAGATCTGCCCCAGTGTAAATGGCCAAGTTCTTCCATCTCTGAGTCTGAGGCCACATTTGTGGGATGTCTGAGTCCAAATCATTTCAGGTAGACTTGGTTTTATAAAGCAAAGCTAAATCACACCACACAATGAGTCCTGCACAAGTTTTTCTCAACCTTGCTCCATCTGTCTTATAGTAAACCCAACTCTTCCTATACACTGGCATTAAATTCTACAGCTTCTTTCTTTGTCCACATTACTGCGAGGTTTTCTCTTGTAATTTTAGTGAGAATCTGATTTAAAAAAATGCAGGAGAGGATGTTACTTAGATATCGTCTAAAGCCAGAAGACTCAGTATACTGAACTCTTTGTTGGTATATGTTCAGACACCTTCCAAAACTGTGTCCTATGTCTGGGAGTAACAGTGTTTCATAGGAAGGTGTTTTCCATTTTAACATCTCTGCAATTGGAATGTGTATTACAATAGACAACATCACATCACTGCTGTCAGACCCAGGTCATGACACAGCTCTCACAGTCTGGTGGTGGTGATTTTAGTCGTTAAGTCTGACTCTGGAGACCTCATGGACTGTAGCCCACCAGGCTCCTCTGTACATGGATTTTCCGGGCAAGAATACTGGAATAGGTTGCCATTTCCTTCTCCAGGGGATATGTGGGACCCAGAAATCAAATCCAGGTCCCCTGCATTGCAGGTGGATTCTTTACCAACTGAGCTATGAGAGAAGCCTCTCTCATAGTCTGCATGTACAAACTTGGCCAAAACTCCTGTGCTGTCATCCATCCAGTTGAGTTAACGGCATGTTTGCTGATGTTACCCCTGTCTAATTTAATGATCTTTTAAAGTATCTTCAGAAAGACTACATTATGATTTGGCTTTGAAACAACGTTTTTTATAGGACCAGAGGTGCAGCACTTGGGGCATACATACATTGGGTATTAAAGAAGCAGATGCTTATGGTCAGAGAAACGGGTACCATTCCATCTTTTCTCTCAAAACAACAGTCAGGCTTTGTGGAACCTAAGGAAAGAACATGGAGTAGACGATGCCTGTTGTAAGCTAAACAATGCAACTGAAGGCAGGAGAAATTACCAAGTCCTCCAAGAGAGGTGAAAAGTTTCCAAGCCCTGTGAGGCTGGTGCTTATTACATCCTTCATGATTCCCGTGGAGATATCAAACACCATCATCTTATTGCCAGTGGGTTTTCAATTTTATTTATTGGTAAATACAATTAGTAAATAAATAAATTCACTGGCATGTGAATCAGCGGTGCCTTCTTGGTGGCTCAGATGGTAAAGAATCTGTCTACAGTGCAAGAGAGCCAGGTTTGATCCCTGGGTTGGGAAGATCCCCTGGAGAAGGGAATGGCTACGCACTCCAGTATTCTTGCCTGGAGAATTCCATGGACAGAGGAGCCTGGTGGGCTACAGTCCATGGGGTCACAACGAGTGGGACACGACTGAATGAGTGTCACACAAATGACAGGTGTTAGGGTGGGCATGGATGATGACAGCTAAGCCGTCCGTGGTCCAGGGCAAAGAAACTGAGTATACAGGAGTGGGCAGAAGCTTCAGGTCAGGCTCCTCCTCCCCCGCACCTCTGAGTCTTTCCATCTCAAACACACAAGGGGCTTGGAAGGCACCTGGGCTTTCTTCTTCACTTATCTGAGATTCAATCTCCTTTTTAGGAGGAAAGGTGCACACGTCCCGGCACTGGGCTCTCTACTGCTCCTGCTCCTCTCCTCCAGGACCCACGGGGCTCTGACGTACAGGAAAGTACCCTGTGGTTGTCTCCATGGTTAATCCCCTTTATCTTCAGTTCTTGGACCTTAGCGATAAACGTTTCATTCACACGGAAAGTGAGTTCTAAAGACAGGGAAGTTTATAGTTGGGCAGGTGGCAAAGAACCACATCTCCATTCGGCTTTATTGCTTCCTTTTATGTAGAACCCTGGTCTCTGGGCTTCTCAAAAATGCTTAACGCTTATCCTCTCTGGCTAGTTCAAAGCTGTTTAAGCAGGCAGAACAGTTATTTAATGATGTGATGTTCAAAGTGGTTTCCTCACAGATATTCTCAGAGGAAATCTCAGAATGACCTTCATCTCAAAATTCTGCTGCTGACCTCCAAGTTGAGCTTTAAGATGTGCTGAGCAGTGGAAGGTCTGCCTGCCCATCTTCTCCCTCTCTCATTGGCCGCATTGCTTTTCTCTACTTTTCTTTCCTCATTCCTCTCTTCCTGCCCTCCTGCCTCTTTCTGGAAACTGAAAGCTCTATTTGGAGGGAGTGCACCTGTGAAATGGGCAGAGAAGGAAGCAGAAATGTTTCGACTCATAATGAGAAAGTGTGTGTGCGTCTCTAGATAAGATGTTTATGTAATGGGAGTAAATGCCTATGTACACTTAGTGTTTAATAAAAACAATACATATTAAATATATAAATTATTATATAATATAAACATAGTGTTTATAAATTATAAATGTATTTATCATTAAAATCTCATGCAGGGGGAATGTATACACATTTTCATTATATATAATGAGAATAGATATATACATTCTAACATGTGTTTATATATATATGAAGAGAGAGAATATATATGTAGAGAGAACGTGTAGAGATAATATGTATATATATGTAATACATATAATACACTCTTGTGTAAATGAGAATATATATACATTTTCCCTCTGAATAAGAATTTAATACCAGCTTGACATAATCACCATTTTGGTCATGAATCCTGGGTTCACATTTCTCCAGTGGGTGTAGAAAAAGTTTAGGATAGTCATCTCGTGTACAGTTAATCTGCTCATTGTGTAACTTGTAAACTGCCTGCGATCCCCCAATCCTTCCAGGGCCTTAATCCACAGCAGAGAGCTGGCCGGGCAGCCTGGCTCGCCCCTCCCCTGTGGCACCCTTGTAGGACAACTCCCTCTAAGCCCAGAGAACGTGTTACTTGGCATAAAGCAGATGCCTCCTTCTAGCTAAACCGTCCTCAAGACGTGCTGCCAAACAAGATCATCAAGTTCTTTCATCACTGTTTCAGGCGCGGAGGGATGGGCTGGGGCCTGGCCAGGGGCATGAAAAAGAAGGACAGCTGAGCTCAGCTCCAGGGGCCTCTTCTGAACTGAGGGGAGCGCTGGGGGCCCCTGTTTTCCTCCTCTTCCCATGTCCTCCCTTTCTGTCTCCTCCAGCTTTTCAGGATCCTTTCTCCTCCTGCACCTGCCCTTGTCCTAGCTCTTGGTAGACTCCTCTGTATGTGTAAGACTTCGCCAGTCTTTCATAAGAACTCTTCCCTCCCCGCCCCCACCCGCCCCCACCCCTGCATTCATCTCCCCATTTCAGCATCTCTGTCCCGGGTCCCATCCCTGCATGCGGAACCAGGTGTGCTGCTCTGTGGACAAAGGCTATTAAGGTGTTCGGTGTGTTACCCTCCCACGTGAGAAGTGTCTGGTTTTCCATAGAGAACATGTGAACCATTTTTCAATCTTAATTCCCTTGAGCCATACCATATGCCAACCTCTACCTGAACCACAGTTAAAAGCGTGACCCAAGACCTGAGAGTTGTGGCTTCGGCCGATCTCTCCAGCACAGCTCACTAGCTCCAGGATCCGAGGCAGCTTCATTCATTTGTTCATTCACTCCACCACAAAGTTTTGAGCATGAACTACCTGTGAGTTTCTGTCCCAGCCACCATGGATACAGAGATTTGCAAAACAAAATACCTGCTCTCCTAGATCTTAAAGTCCATGGGGAAGGTGGGCTATTCAACAAAATCTCATACGGCTTTTCAATTCTCTAGGCATTTGCTTTTGCACAAGTTAAGTGTGAATAATGTTTCCTTCCTAGTGATGTTGTTGGCATTGGATAAGAATGCAATTATACTCTAATTAAAAAAATATCAGAAAAAAAGAACAAAGCAAAGAATGTAGCACAGTAACATTGTAAATCAACTATACTTCAGTTAAAAAAACAAAAGAATGTAACATCTTGCATTTTGTAAATATTCAGCTGCATTAGCTAAATACAGTGATCCGTAGCAACATAGTCACCATTTGGTGATTATCATCTGCAGGGAGGGGTGCACAGCCCTGAAGGGACCTTTGAGGACTTGTGATAGCTATTGCTCTGTGTGTCCAGTAAGTTGCCATTTCTCTTCCAATAATAGTCTGTCCCCACCTTTGCCATGTGATGTGGTCCAGTATTCCATCTAGCATCTGTGCTTAGTCGCTCAGTCATGCTGACTCTTTGTGACCCTATGGACTGCAGCCTACCAGGCTTCTCTGTCCATGAGGATCCTCCAGGCAGCAATACTGGAATGGGTTGCCTTGCCCTCCTCTGGGGGATTTTCCCAACCCAGGGATTGAGCCCAGGTTCCTGCATTGCAGGTGGATTCTTTACCAACTGAGTCACCAGGGAAGCCCAAGAATACTGGAGTAGGTAGCCTATCCCTTCTCCAGGGGATCTTCCTGACCCGGGAATCGAACTGGGGTCTCCTGCATTTCAGGCAGATTCTAGCAGCTGGGATTGGCTCAAGAGTTGACCATGTGACTCAGGCATAGCCAATCTGAGTCCTCTCGGACCCACATGTTAACTGTGAGTGAAAGACGCTTTTTTCCTTTGGGGAATTCTGACTTGGGAGCTACTCAGAAGCCTGTCAGGTAGAGAACCCCTCTCTGAAGGAGAGAATGAGGTCAACTTATGGGAAAAAAAGCAATTGTGAGAAAAAGAGACATCACTAATAATATTGGAACTCTATCTTGCACAAACATTTAATGCTTGCTAGTAACCCTTGAGGTAACTGCTGATGTTACCCATCCTCATTTTATTTATTTTTGGCCATGCTGCACAATTTTCAGGATCTTAGTTCCCTGACCAGGAATCAAACCCATGCTCAAGGGCACTGAAAGCCCTGAGTTCTAATCACTGAACTGCCAGGGAATCCCCAGCCATCCCATAAAAATTTTAAAGATGAAGAAACTGGGCACAGAAAGGTTCAGTAACTGTTCAGAGTCACATGGTTGCTAAGTAACAGGACCAGCTGCTGAACAGGAACTCTGGCCCCAGGATCTATGCACTCGGCCAGCATCTCTCTCTTTCCTGGCCCTTCAGAGTCTGAGTCCCAAGGTCCAGATGTTGGTTCCCTCAGCCTTTCCTTTGATTTACGAGTAACAAGAAATCCCTTCCCAGGCACATGAGATCATCTGTATCTGCACTTGAACCATCTATATCTTTATCTATTATTTTAATTTTACACATAGTTTTGTGGGTTTTTTCCAGTTGAGTCAATGCTTAGAGATAAGTATGGGTAGTTGGAATCCATCTAGAATTACCTTCTAAATTGACTTTGACCTTCCTAGGACTATGACCTAGGACTGTCTGTCTGAGCTCCTTACATAGAAACTACCTTAGAACTGCAAGTCATCTGAGGGGGTTTTATTACATTGATGCTTACTTAGCATTCTTGTTGGAGAAGGAAATGAACAGCCCACTCCAGTATTCTTGCCTGGAAAATCTCATGGACAGAGGAGCCTCGTGGGCTACAGTCCATGGGGGTCACAAGGAGTCAGACACAACTGAGCTACTAAGCATACACACTGAGTATTCATGTTATTTGTATAGCATTGTTTGTAAACTGTATTAATATAAAAATTTCAATATGAATCGTTACATGTGGGCTCATCAACTTGATCCATAGGTAAAATTGCATTTTAAACTTAAGAACTTGCACCCACTCATGAGACTCTCCAGTGAAGTGTCTCCTTCATGTTTGAACTGTATGAGAGTCTCAGTCCAAAGGGGTAACTTCTGCTCCTCAGTAAGAGGCATGGAGAACTCTAGAATTTTCTGACTGTTGTGTCATCCTACTAGAGAAACTCCATTGGAAACTGGTCCTGCCTAATTTGATGAGTCTCATACTTTGACCACCTGATGCAAATAGCCAACTCATTGAAAAAGACCCTAATGCTGGGAAAGACTGAGGGCAGGAGGAGAAGGGGGCGACAGAGGATGAGATGGTAAAGTGGCATCGCCAGCTCAATGGACACAGTTGGAAACTCCAGGAGATAGTAGAGAACAGGGAAGCGTGGCATGCTGCAGACATGGGTTTGTGGAGTTGGACACAACTTAACGACTGAACAACAACAATCCCCTTTAGAATGATAGCTTGCTAGTTTATATCGCTACACCAGCTGAAATGTTTTTTCTTTTCATATGTAAGTTCCCAAGATTCTGGTTTCTTTTAATTTATTGAGTATAATCCAGTCTTCGTTCCCAAAGCCTTGATGTCATTGCCAAGGTGACTGGTTCCAAAGAGCCTTCATATTAGACCAGAATCAGACAGACATCCTTGGTCATTGGTGCCCTTTATGGCCAAGAGATCTTGGTTCATTCAATTTAGGGCTCCCAGAAGGAGGGGGGGCCTGGTCATGAAATCTATTGCCCATTTGGAGATTCAAGCGAAGCGGAACTCTGGGGAAACCTGGCAGCTATTATGGGGAAAGAAAACGTTTGTCGTATCCCTGAAGATCAACATTAGTTAATCCCACTTACTTGGTCTGAAGGCGAAAGTACTTGGACTAAAAGAAATGTTCCGTGTTTGTACAAGGACACTGATATTAAAAAAAAAGAAAAAAAGAAAGAAAGAAAAACTGGCTTGGGACACATTGAAAAGGAGGCTCATGCCCTTGAAGCTATAGACTATGTAAGGGGCTCTGCCCATCGTTCACATTTCTAGGACCTGGGAAAACTAGACACCAGTGTGTGCTCTGTGAGTCATATACAAAATAGAAGTTATTACAAAACAGAAATAGTCACTGATGTGGCAAACAGACATGATTATGGGGAGAGGATGAGGGAGGGATAACTTGAGAGACTGGGATTGACATGTGCACACTACTCTACATAAAATAGGTAGCTAAGAACCTGCTGTATAGCACAGCGAACTCTACTCAATGCTCTGTGATGACCTGCATGGGAGAAGAACATAAACATAAGTGGGTATATGTATAGCTGATTAACTTTGCAGCACAGAAGAAACTAACACAACATTGTAAACCAACTATAGTCCAGCAAAAAATTAAGGAACTCTATGGATCACCTTGAAGAAGGCGATGGCACCCACTCCAGTACTTTTGCCTGGAAAGTCCCATGGACAGAGGAGCCTGGTAGGCTGCAATCCATGGGGTCGAGAAGAGTCAGACACGACTGCACAACTTCACTTTCACTTTTCACTTTCATGCATTGGAGAAGGAAATGGCAACCCACTCCAGTGTTCTTGCCTGGAGAATCCCAGGGATGAGGGAGCCTGATGGGCTGCCGTCTATGGGGTCGCACAGAGTCAGACACGACTGAAGTGACTTAGCAGCAGCATGGATCACCTACAGAGAAGGAAACTTGTTCCTGTGCCTGAGGGAAGAGTCATGGTGGATCAGAGATGTCTGCTTCAGGAGAGCTGTGTGAAGATCCTCTGGCTAGGTTAAGAAGGGGCCCGTATTTTTTAACAAGAAGAACGTGATGTGCCAAGCCTCACCCGTCCCTCCATTGCAGCTGCAGGATCAGAAGTGAATGAATAAATGCCACATCTGAAAGGAAGCCAAAGGCCATGTGTCGCTAGGATGAACTTCGAGGTGGAACAGGGGGAAGTTCTCCATGCATTCATGATGTTTTCAATATGCAGAAGTGACTTGCTGCTAACCCCTTTGAACATTTACAAAGCTGTAAAGTGGTCTCAGTCAATGAAAAGGAGTCTTCTCCAGCATTCACAGTGATTTCCAAGGCCTATCCGTAGACCACTTACTGATCACTCAACACTGGGTTTTCTGTACAAAAAAAGAAAAAGAAAAACTCGTATAAAAATGCAGACTTAGTGCGTAGGGTGACAGCAGGACCAAGTTTGCACAGAACATGCTGCTCATGACTCTTAATGGGAGGGAGGTTCTGTGGTCTCAGAGGTCTTCGTACCCTAAGGCAAAGAGTGTGAGAAAACAACGCAGCCCCACAAATTCAGAAACACGTCACAGGCATGTACTTATAATCTGAAGGACATTTTTGTTTATTTTTGCTTTTATTACCATTATTCTAGGAGATGGATGGGAAGAGATGCTACTGTGATTTGTGTCAGAGAGTGCTCAGCCTATCTTTTCCTCTAGGAGTTTTATAGTGTCCGGGCTCACATTTAGCTCTTTAATCCATTTTGAGCTTATTTTTGTGTATGGAGTTAATGAATGATCTAATTCTGTTTTTTTACATGTGACTGTCCCATTTTCCCAGCACCATTCGTTGAAGAGACTGTGAAAGACATTTTCAAATTTGTGATAAGACATTCCATTTGAAAGTATAAAGCTTTTTATAAGAATTGGGTCACATAGAAGGGCAGAAAGTTGCATTCTTTGGTTTTAAAAGGCATAGTTACTCACTTGCTTATTTAAACATTATTAAGCAGCAACTAAGCTCAACTCACTTTGCCAAATGCTAGGATTAGCGATGGAATACTATTCAGCCATAAAAAAGAATGAAATCATGCCATTTGCAGCAACATCGGTGCAACTGGACATTATCACACTAAGTGCAGTATGTCAGAAAGTGACAAAGACCATATGAAATCACTTATATGTGGAGTCTAAAATAGGGCACAAAATGAACCTATCTAGGAAACAGAAATAGAATCATGGACATAGAGAAGAGATTTGTGGTGGTCAAGGGGGTGAGAGGTTGGGGTCAGCAGATGTAAGCTTTTATATATGGAATGGATAAACAACATGATACTGACGAACTTGTTTGCAGGGCAGGAGGAGACAGATGTAGAGAGCAGACTTGTGGACATGGCGGCCAAGGGGAGGCTGGGACGCATTGGGAGGTTAGGACTGAGCTGTATACAATACCATGTGTAAAGTGGACAGCTAGTGGGGAGCTGCTGTACAGCACAGGGAGCTCAGCTCAGTGCTCTGGGACGACCGAGAGGGCTGGGATGGGGGAATGGGATGGATGCTCAAGAGGGAGGGGTATATGTATACTTATAGTTGATTTATGCTGTTGTATAGCAGAAATTAACACAACTTTGTAAAGCAATTATCTTGAAGGGTTCGTTGAAGCTAATTTTTTTTTAAGGTACTGCTGTAGAGTACAGGGAACTATATTCAATATCCTGTGTTAAACCACAGTGGAAAAGAATATTTTAAAAAAGAGTGCATATATACATATGTAACAGAATCACTTGGCTATACAGCAGTAATTAACACATTATAAATCAACTATACTTCAGCTAAAAAAATAATTTTAAAAATTGGCTTTTACCACTAAACAAAAAGCAAATGGAAGAGATTTTCATAGGCAGAGCATTCTAATGGGAAGTCATCTGGCAAAAGAATAAAGAAAGAAGTAAAATTGTTGTTGAAATACATTGTGAATTGCATGGCTAGGCCAAGGCGGTAAAATACAATTTAAAAATGGGCACAGACGCCAAGTATTATCACGATGGAAGCATCTCTTTGTGCAGCTGATGAACATTAGATTTCATTTAAAGACACTGAATACCTAATACATTTCCCCCAATTTTTAGTTGTGGCAAAGTATATGTAAGATGGGGTTTCCCTGGTGGCTCAATGGTAAAAGATCTGCCTGGAATGCAGAAGACACAGGAGATGTGGGTTCAATCCCTGGGTTGGGAAGATCCCCTGAAGGAGGGAATGGCAACCCACTCCAGTATTCTTGCCTGGAAAATCCCATGGACAGAGAGCTTGGTGAGCTACGGTCCAAAGGGCCGCAAAGAGTTGGACACAACTCAGCTACTGAGCACAAAGACACACACACATATCACTACAGTTATGTTTAACTGTACACTTCAGTGGTATTAAAGATTCCTGTTTTTGTGACCATCTCCAGAACTCCTTTCATCTTGCAAAACAAATTCTGTCTCCTTTAAATAATAACTCTCCATTCCCTTTTCTCCTAAACCTCTGGGAACCACCATCCTACGTTCTGTCTCTGAGAATTTGAATAGTTAAAGTATTGTATCTAAGTGGAATAATACCATTTGTCTTTTGTGACTGGCCTATTTCACTGAGAATATTGTCCTCAAGGTTCATCCATAGTAACAGTAATAGCTTTGAGAATGTCTTTCCTTTTTTAAGGCTGAATAACACTCCATTGTATGTACAGACCACATTGTCCTTTATCCATCCATCAGCGGACACTTGGGTTGTTGCCATGTTTTAGCTATTGTGAATGAGGCTGTTATGAATATCGGTGTACAAATATCTCTGAGAACCTGCTTTCAGTTTTTGTTTTTTTTTTGCATTTATACCCAAAAGTAGGATTTCTAGATAACATAGTCAATCTAGTTTCTAATTTTGGGGGGAACTACCGTAATGTTTTCCACAGTGGCTATGCCATTTTACATTTCTACCAATGGTGCACAAGGGCTCCATGCGTACATGTGTGCTCAGTCGTGTTGGACTCATTTGTGACCCCATCGACTCTGGCCCACCAGGCTCCTCTGTCCATGGGATTTTCCAGGCAAGAATACTGGAGTGGGTTGCCATTCCCTTCTCCAGGGGATCTTCCTGACCCAGGGATCGAACCTGCATCTCTTGCATCTCCTGCTCTGGCAGGTGGGTTCTTTACCAGCTGAGGCACCAGGGAAGTCCCACAAGGGCTCCAACCAAATGCATTTTGAACTGTGTTGCTAACAATAAGGATACAAAGTTTGTAGCAAGTAATTCATCTTACAAATACGTATTAAGCAATAGCGTACTGAAGATTCTGTCCTAAGCATTGCCTACCACACCAGAACCTCTTTTAACTAGGAGAAAGTAATTGTCAATATGGAAGTCATGAATAATTTAGGAAAGATAGCCAATGTGTACTCAAAATCTCTAATGGTGTACAAAATGATGTATTTCTTCATTTATAATATAAGCCAAAAACATTGATTTTGAAAGTTGAAGGGAAAAATGGATGGAATTCTTTCTGGGTACACAGGGCAAATCTTTTTAAACATTTAATCACGTATTTTTATTTATAGTTCACCTTGTTCTAGAAAGGTTTTGAGAAAATTTACAAGAATACATGTACAGAAATAAAGACTAGAAATAAAAATAGAAAATTAGAACCATGGAAATAAGGACACAAAGATGCCAAACATAAGTTAACCCGTGTGTTCTAGTGATACTTTGAATTTAGGTGTTCTTTTTGCTGATAAAAAAAGAAGCCACGATTTGTTACCTAGTTGTTATTACTGGATATCAGAGGAACATTGGATTCTAAAACTCTGTTGCTCAAAATGTGGTTCTTGGACCAGCAGCAATGGCATCAATGGGGAGATTGTTAGAAATGAAAAATATCAAGGCAACCCAAGACCTACTGGAAGAGAATTTTCATTTTTAAAAGATCCCAGTTGGTTCATGTAAGCATTTGAGTTTGAGGAGTCCTATTCTAAAAAAGCAGAGACATCACTTTGCCGACAAAGGTTGGTATAATCAAACTGTGGTTTTTCCAGTTGTCACACACAGATATGAGTGTTGGACCATAAAGAAGGCTGAGCACTGAAGAACTGATGCTTTTGAACTGTGCTGGAGAAGACTCTTTCGAGTCCCTTGGACTGCAAGGAAATCAAACCAGTCAATCCTAAAGGCGATCAACCCCGAATATTCATTGAAAGGACTGATGCTGAAGCTGAAGCTCCAATACTTTGGCCACCTGATGTGAAGAGCCTACTCATTGGAAAAGACCCTCATGCTGGGAAAGATTGAAGGCAAAAGGATAAGGAGGTGGCAGAGGATGAGATGGTTAGACAGCATCACTGACTCAACTGACATGAATTTGAGCAAATTCCAGGAGATAGTAGAGAACAGAGGAGCCTGGTGTGCTACAGTCCATGGGGTTGCAAAGAGTTAGACATGACTGAGCAGATGAGCAGCCAGAAATTGATAGAAGTTGAAGAAACCCTGACAGCTAGGACCTCCTAATGTGACTGTAATTGGAAGTAGGGCCATTAAAGAGGTGAATGAGGTTAACATGAGGCCATTGGGATGGGTCCTGCTCTGATCTGACTGGGGTGTCCTCATAAGATGAGGAAATCTGGACACACAGAGGAAAAGAAAGCCTACGTGAGGACAGTGAGAAGGCAGCATCCTGCAAGCCAAGGAGAGGGGCCCCAGGAGAAAACCGAACCCGCCAACACCTTGATCTGAGGCTTCTAGTCTCCAGAATTGCAGAAAAATTGATTGCTGAAGCTATCCAGTCTCTGATGTTTTGTTACGATATCCCTAGCAAACACCTACAGACAAGAAGAGGCATTTCAACAAAGAGCATACAGAAAGCAGAAAAGCATATGAAAAGGCATCCACGTGACCAGCCACTAGGGAAATGTGGGCTAAAACCATGATGAAACAACAACACCTGTTACAACAGCTAAAATAAAAAGTAGTGATAACACAAAATGCTGGTGAAGATGTGGAGAATCTGGATCTCTTCCTCGTTGCTGGTGGGAATGTAAGATGTGACAGCTGCTGGACAATCTGGCTGGCTCTCACCAGAGTAGATGTGCACTTAGCATGCAGCCCAGCCATCTGACTCCTGGACATTCATCCCAGAGAAATAAAAGCTTCACTCAAGGACCTGTACACTAATATTCATAGCAGCTTTATTCATAAAATCCAAAAATGTCCTTCAACAAGGGAATGGTTAAAGAAACTCTGGTACATTTAAATAACGGAATACTAGTCAGTGATAGAAAGAAGGGAAACAGGGACTTCCCTGGTGGTCTGGTGGCTGAGACTCTGCACTCCTAATGCAAGGTCTCCAGGTTCAATCCCTAGTCAGGGAACTAGATCCCACATGCCACGATGAAGATTGAAGATCCAGAGTCCTGCAACTAAGACCCGGTGCAGCCAAATAAATATTTTTAAAAAGAAGAAAGGGAACATTTTAGATGAATCTCAATGAGCTTGTGCTTACTGAGAAATGCCAGTCTTGAAAGGTGGCATACATTTCCTTTATGAAGCATTCTCTAAAGGACAAAACTATGAAAACGGAGAATGCATGTGATTTCAAAGAAATTGAGCAGGGACTGGGTGAGGCCAGCAAGGGGCAACGAGAGGCAGTTGCTTTGTGGTGACTGAACTGTCCTGTGCGCTGATTACGATGCTGATCACACAGATCTACACATGGGATCCCACTGCATAGACACACACGGATGAGTGCAGGTAAGAGCTGGCGGTAACTGAGCAACATCTGTAGTCCAGTTAACAGTGTTATACCAGTGTCAGTTCCTGCTTTCAATATTGTACTGTCAGCTCAAAGAGAAGTGCAGTGTCAGAGCTGTGAGTTTGTCTTAGCCGGGGCCTTTGTTGTTGTTTTAGTCTGAGTCATATCTGACTCTTTTGTGACCCTGTGGACTGCAGCCCACCAGGCTGCTCTGTCCATGGGATTTCCCAGGCAGGAATCCTGGAGTGGGTTGCCATTTTCTTGTCGAGGGGATCTTCCCGACCCAGGGATCAAACCCATGGTTCCTGCATTGACAGGTGGGTTCTTTACCATCTGAGCCACCACGGAAGCCCCTCTGGGACCTTACTGAGAATGATAGCCTGGAAGATAGCCTCTCAGTAGCTTGAGGGAACTGTTCCAAAGAGGTAAAGGGAGAAGCCAGTTTATATGTGATTTTTTTGGGGGGGGGGCAGGGCTAGGGAATATGTCACGGCTAAAGATTAATGCTGGTCACAAAGAACTGACATCTCAGTGCTTTTCTATGTATGGGACCATAAGGAAGGCTGAGCACCAAAAAATTAATGCTTTGGAATTGTGGTGCTGGAGATCACTCTTGAGAGTCCCTTGGATAGCAAGGAGATCAAAGCAGTCAATACTAAAGGAAATCAACCCTGAATATTCATTGGAAAGACTGATGCTGAAGCTCCAATACTTTGCCTACCTGATGTGAAGAGCCAACTCATTGGAAAAGACCTTGATGCTGAGAAAGATTGAGGGTAGGAGAAGAGGGCGGCAGAGTATGAGATGTTTAGACAGCACCTCTGACTCAATGGACATGAATTTGAGCAAACCCCGGGAAACAGCAAAGGATAGAGGAGCCTGGCTATAGTCCATGGGGTCGCAAAGAGTCGGACACAACTTAGTGACTGAACAAATACGGCAATGTATGGGAATATGCAAGAACTTGAGTTCATTAAAATGGTTACTGAAATACGCATCTAACTGTCTAAGGGGCCTGCATTGTCCTAAGCACAGAGCCTCCTGTTACTGTCTTAATTTGCTGTGACTGAAGCAGAGTGTGGTCGGTCAGTGAATGCGCTGGGTCTCCTGCACTGTGGGCAGATTCTTTACTGTCTGAGCCACCAGGGAAGCCTATACATATATGTCGTTATTCTTTTTCATATACTTTCCAGCATTGTACCTTTCTAAAACTGTTGACAGTGTATTGTATTTTATTTAAAGCTGCCCCAGTTAGATAGGTTAGGCAGTCAAATTGCCCATATCAAGGATTCCTTGACACTCAGCATGAAATAAACACTCAGGAAAATCATTGCATTTTGAAGCAAAGCACCTTTGCATCTCTGGTTGTCAGTGGGGATTCAGGGTTACTTGAGTGTTTGTTCTTATTGATGTGGCTTACAGGGTCCGTGAGTCCTTTCAAATATAATTGCTTCCTTTATAAGCAAATCCTCGTTTCTGTGTCTGAGAATTCGAAATTTCCTTGGTATTTTGATCATCCCATGATTAGAGAGAAAGCACTGTAATAAACTCATTAATTCTGTTTCACGACACTTTCTGATTTGATAAACAAGGCTGATCAACTCACCATTTTATTCATATTTTAGTTTAAAGCTTGAGAAATTATTAAATACTCATCTCAGTCCTTGCCCTCTTGGTATCTTCAGAAACCACATCTCCACTTGGGTGACAGCATGCAGCTTCCTTTTAATAAATACCCTCCTTAGACGAAATACATGGAAATTACTTCAAACTTTCCTCTAAACCCATGCTGGGGAGACATGGCTCCAGACCATCTCTTAATACCCATCCCTGATGGCCCTTTGCCTAGAGTTCTGTGGATCAAGAGTCCCTGTTTATTGGAAGCTGGTTTCTGGATCTATTCACCCAGATGCCACCGCCAGCCTGGCAGAGTTTACCAGGTGGAAGGGAACAAATTTTCCATATTGCAAGACCTTGTCCCAGCCTTCCAGTTCAGGAATCTCATTGTTTAGCCAATACCTGAAGTCGGAACCTTTTGGAAGATAAATATTTAATCTTTTGGCTATCACTCACTGTGAAGGGCTCCCCAGCAATCTCTTTAAAAATAGATGCTAGGTATCTTGGTAGAACTGGACAGATATCAAAAATGAGTGAGCGTTTCACATCTGTGGTTTAAACTTCTGAAAAAGAACAGGTCATGTAACTGGGAATTTCAATGAAGTTTCCTGACTATTTTCTCTGGCTAAGTTTTGGAGCTACTGTAATGCAGGAGAAGGAAGAAAGGGGTGCTCAGTCATGCCCCACTCCTTGTGACCCTACAGAGTGCAGCCCACTAGGCTCCTCTGTCCATGAGATTTTTTCAGGCAAGAATACTGGAGTGGGTTGTCACTTCCTACTGCAGGGGATCTTTCCAACCTAGGGATGGAACCTGTGTCTCTTGCATCTCCTGCATCGGCGGGTGGATTCTTTACCACTTGTGGCACCGGGAGGCCTGTGGTGCGGGAGAAGCACAGAGCTAAATCTCAGACCACGTGGGTTCTAGTGATGGCGTTCTAGCTCTGCTTGGTCATTTCGCCACAGTTATGGATATAACCCTGTTATGTATATTTCCCGTTGAGTTTTCATTGAGAAAGTTATAATTTTATTTAAAGTAGAATCAACTGCTGAATTTTAACTGCCTTGAAATGAAACTGTGCTGACACATGCCATCGCCCCCTTGCCCCACCTCCTCTCCCTGCCTTTGCCCTTTCTCTATTCTCCTCACCGTCCCTTCTCCCTCCTCTCTTTCCTCGTTCTGATTTGACTGGAATTTGGCTAACTGCTAGTAGAGTTAGTAGAGCTGAATTATTTTCCCCATTGTTTCATGGCCTTCTGGTTTACCTCCTCTGTGAATTATCAAATTACATTTTTCTTCTATATACAAGAGGGAATAGAAAACCCCTGCCTCTTTTTCTATCTTTATCTTTCAATATGTTTCTTTTTGGTGTTCATATGTTTTTCTTCTAAAAGCAAAAAAAAAAAAATTATTTTGATATTTTTTAACTCCATTTTTAAATGAGGTTTTTTACTCAGTTTTACTTATTGTGATTATTGATAAGCCTGAGTTTATTTCTGCCATTTTATTCCAGGCTTTTTAATTGACTGCATTTCTTTTCTTCTTTTGAAGGATTGAATAAATCTTATCCATTCTATTTTCCCCTCAAACATTTAGGTTTTTTTTTTTTTTTTTTAGTGTGACCTTTTTTTTTTTTTTTTTTAAATAAACAATACATGTAAAGCATCAACATCTTTTTAACACTCTCTGGAGCTGGCAGCCCTTGTTCTCCTTCCAGCCCCAAAGTGGGGTCGGCCCTGGGCATGCATGGGGAGAGAGTAACTACTTACATGGTACAAGGGGACCTGGGACCCTCCCATGGGACGGTGCAGAGGAAGAGGGTTGGGCCTGACTTATGTCTCCATCTGTTCTGGGCTGGCAAGAACCTTAGTGAGAGATGTGCTCAGCGGCCCAGCCGTGCTTACGATTTGTAAATAAAGTCAAACAATGACAAGCAAACAGTGTGTGGTGTGTCTTCTGCCCAAACTCAACCGCAGAACCAGTGCCAACTGGGCGTGTTAGGAAAGCACATGTCTCCAAGGTCAGCCTAGAATTCCCGTTTAGAAGTCAAGGACCCCGGTCTTCACTTTGAAAATGAAACTGCTCAATGTGCAAAGCGGGCGGAACGTAAATAATGCGTCAGCCCAGTGGAGAGGCTTCTCCGATGCTGGTGGTCTCGGAACACTCACTGTCTGGCATTTCATGTTACATTTCAAAACCAGGATCATCCCAGGCCACATAAATCTGTCACTTTAGCTGAATTTGTGCATCACCAAATCCCGGACTAATTTTTCAAAGATTATCCTCTGCTGCAGTGAAGTCTGGACGCTTGGATCCAATGGGCTTTCCGGGGTTGTCACATCACCCACGTCGCAGCTTGTATTTTTTTATTATGTGAATGAAAATTCCTCAGGAATGTTGAACAGAGTTCAACGTTCCTAATACTTCATAGAATATTTAGGCAACCAAATTATACTGGACGTGTCTGTAAAACTCCTTTCTCTTGAATCCACCCAAGGGAAGGCATGCCTGCTCCATGTTGGTTGCCATGGTTACCTGGACAGTGATTACAGGGCAGGCATCATCTACCCACCCCCAGCTTCTGGGCTCCTTTCCGTGCTTCTTCCTGGAAGCTCAGGTTCTCTTGAATTTCCCTCTGGTCCATCCTTCTGATTTTACTCTTTTCCCTTCCTCTTCCACTTAGAAGTCCAGGTTCCCCAGAATCTGTTATTAGCTATTCTATTAAAAAAAATAAATTCCATTACTAAAGTTATTTTATTTTATTGAGGATATCAATATTCTGAGTAAGTGCTTAATTTTTAAAGAGAATTAGGAAATTTCCAGTGTGCCACACTTGCTTTTTGTATCTCTTGCCCTGGCCCTCCCATCACTGTGTAAACTACTTCTTCAGAAACCTGACTAAAACGAGTTTCTTTAGCTCATATCCAAGTCTTGCTGCCTTCCCTCTATCCACACAGACTGCAGACCCCAGAAAATCCACCCCAAGCATGTTACAGTGGTGTGGCTCATGCATTTCCATAAATAAGTCAACCATCTTGTTAGGTACCATCTTCAGCTTTTCCTTCCGGTTCTCCTTTCTAGTCCCATTTCTGCCTGTCCTGGCTACCAGGTACTTCTGTCTCCCACTGGGTTCCTTTGTCTTCTGCCCATCATCTGCTGAACACCTTTATCTCTCCTGAGCACACGCCAGTACTTGCCATCCTACCATACACAAGCATCTCTTGCTAAGCATCACTTTCTCCATCTTCAAGGTGCCAGCACCTCCTAGGATGTGTAATGAAGTAGACTGTGTATTATAATGCTGCTGCTGCTACTAAGTCGCTTCAGTCGTGTCCGACTCTGTGCGACCCCGTGACTGTAGCCTACCAGGCTTCTCCATCTGTGGGATTTTCCAAGCAAGAGTACTAGAGTGGGATGCCATTGCCTTCTCCAGTGTATTATAACAGTCAGTTGGAATAGACCTGATTTAATATCATTTGTGCTGTATTCTCTTAAAAGGTTTTATTGGACTGGCTCATTCTGTTTTCATTTATTGTCCTCTCTTTAACAAAGGACTCAGACATGGGGCAAATGGTCCATTTGGTTCGGCAGAGTAAAAGAGTCTAAAAAACTCAGAATGGTCCTGCTTCTATATTCACTTGAAACTTTAAGAAGCTTATTCAAAAAATCCCATATCCCTGGGTTTCCTTTATCTTAGACTGAACTCACTCAAGGGGCTCTACCTTTCCACAGGCAAGTTGACGTCTGGTTGGCCCACAAGAGAGTGTCCTAACACACACGAACCTTGGGAGTCCATAAAGCTGAGGCTGAAACTGAACAGTCTATACCCCTGATCAATGAAATGTTTAAGCTCTATGTGTTTTCAAATGTATTATGAACACAGGGAACTCTACTCAATACTCTGTAATGGCCTATATGGGAAAAGAATCTAAAAAAGAGTGGATCTATGCATAACTTATTCACCTTGCTGTACACCTGAAACTAACACAACATTGTAAATCAGCTAGACTCCAATAAAAAGTATTTAAAAAAACACAAATATTAGTGCATTGAGAGAGTTTCAGCATAGGAATTTCGAGAGGGTATAATACAGTCCATGGCAACTTGTGCAGACCCACACCCATGAGTCCAGACCTGGATGCAAGGCAACCCAAGCAACCACAGACTCTTCACTTACTAGACTCAAGCAAACAATTGTTTTCTAGGTTTGAAAATCAACATGCTGGTCTGTGGCAGTGAAAAGATTTGCACATAACTAGCAAGTTAAGTGGAGAAGGCAATGGCACCCCACTCCAGTACTCTTGCCTGGAAAATCCCATGGACAGAGGAGCCTGGAAGGCTGCAGTCCATGGGGTTGCTAAGAGTCGGACACGACTGAGTGACTTCACTTTCACTTTTCACTTTCATGCATTGGAGGAGGAAATGGCAACCCACTCCAGTATTCTTGCCTGGAGAATCCCAGGGACAGCAGGGCCTGGTGGGCTGCCGTCTATGGGGTCGCACAGAGTCGGACACGACTGAAGCGACTTAGCAGCAGCAGCAGCAGCAAGTTAAGTTACTTCTCTTTACATCTCAGTTTTCTCATCAGAGAGCAAGATGAATACAATGTACTTTGAGGAACTTTAGAAATTGGAACTCAAGGGTGCTGAAGGACTGGTTGAGAGCCTGATATCTTATAATTAAGATATAAATGGTTGTCATAAGGCTGATGCTCTGCATGTTTTCTAGAAAACAGGGAGTCAGGGAATATTTATTACTCTCAGCATTCTCTTCAAGTCACTAGACGTGAGTCATCAGAAATGTACTCTGCCTTTAAACATGGATCGGGTCCATAACTTCCATTTTAAAATAGTCAAAGCTATTCATTTGGTCATGAGCCATATATATTGAGGGTCACCTCTGTGCCAGACACTGTGCTGAGAGCCAGGGCCTGATAGGGAACAGCAATCGCGTCACTGGGCCTGCACCTTTCTGGGGCTTCCAGCATGCTTGTGAATACGGATTTTGAGTTAGGAGCCACAAAGATGAGGATGGAAGGATGCAGTTATGAAGATGGAAGGATGCAGTGGATGGAAGCTGGTCACAGAGCTACCCTGGTCCTGGTGTCACATCAGTCATCTTTGAGGAAGCAACCACTGGGCTGAAATTGGAAGGATGAACCAAAGTAGGTGAAAATTGGAAAGAAGAGAATGCTGAGCAAAAAGGACAGTAATGCTTAAACGTTTAGAGACCCAAGAGTGTGGCTCCTTTGAGAAAGTACTAGAAAAACAGTGTAACTGGAAAGTAGATTGGAAGAGGGAAGTGGCTTAAGGATGAGGCTAGGGCAGTGGGCAGAACACAGAGGATCCTGTGAACCATATTAAGAATGTTGGACTTCTGAGAGCAACAACTAGGAAACTCGTGGAAGATGCAAACCTGGGGCATTACACTCAGGTATCCTGATCCGCAGCCAAGGAGTTGTGAGGACAACAGTTATGAGACCTAAAGGGATACCAAAGAGTGACCACTTTGGATCCTGAGTTTTGAAGAGTTGGGCCAGGGTCTCCTCCACTAAACACATTGCTGAACAATCACTCAAAGAGGCAGCTGCCAGAAGATACTAATAGAAACGAGTGGGTGGAGGTTCTGTCCAGACAGAGAAACATCCGTTTGGGCTACAAAGAAATACATGAGCTCAGTCCTGTCCAACTCTTTGCAACCCCATGGACTGTAGCCCGCCAGGCTCCTCTGTCCATGGGATTTTCCAGGCAAGAATACTGGAGTAGGTTGTCATTTTCTTCTCCAGGAGCTCTTCCTGACCCAGGGATTGAACCCATGTCTCCTGCGTCTCCTGCATTGGAGGTGGATTCTTCATGACTGCACCACCAGGGAAGCCCATTACAAAAAAATAAGGTGAACTCAAGCTCCTGTAATACCTTATAAGATAAATGGAATATTTCTATTGGTTCAAAGTCTTTGTGTTGCAGATAACAGAAAAACCCAGTACACAAAATGACTTTAAAAAATTGGCTCAAGTAATTGGAAGTCCAGAAATAAGGCAGTCACAAAAGATATCGGAATCTGTGGCTTCCAGCTCTCTTTCTCTGCATTTCTCTCAGTGCACCCTCCTCGGTAACTGTCTACAGTTCCTCCTGGCTTTCTTCATGGTGGAAAAATGGCTGCAGCACTGCAAATATCTGGGACAATGTTGTCTTCTCCTCACATAATTCCAGTTGGATTCTATACCCATTTTTGAGACCATCTCTGTGGCTGGGAGATTTCCACGCACCGACTGGCTCTCGTTCCCCTGGAACTGGCAAACTGGATAGATCCACCTGTGGACCATTCAGAGTTGAAGGAGGGTGTGCATCCCTTGGAACACTTGAGCTTCATGGGGGAACAGGAGGACGTAGATAAATCAAGACCCTGTTGGGAAAAAAAGAGAGAATAATAGACTCTGGGTAGAAACTTACAATCTTCTACAGGAGGGTTGGTAAGCTTTTTCTTTGAAGAGATACATGGTAAATACTTTCAGCAGTGGGGGTCACATGGTCTCTGTCACCACTACTCAACCCTGCCATTGTAATAGGAAAGCAGCCAGAAAACAATATGTAAATGAATAAACATGGCTGCGTTCCAAGTAAAACTTTATTTACAAAAATAGGCCCAACTTGACCCTTGGGTCGGAATTTTTTGGCCCCTGACCCACACTGTCTCATACTAATTACTATCATTTGAGCCGTCTCTAGATTGTTCAACCCACCCCAGTATTCTTGCCTGGAGAATCCCACGGACAGAGGAGCCTGGCGGGCTACAGTCCTTGGGATTGCAAGAGTTGGACACGACTTAACGACTAAACCAGATTGTTCTCCATCTGAAAATTTCCCCTGATGTTTATCTGTAACCTTATTTCATTCATACATAAAATGTAGTGTGGCATCGAGTACAAGAGCGCTGTAAGATAGTAAGATAAACAGTGGATCTCCCTCCTCGGTCCTGCACGCCGTGAGCATGTTCCCCCCACCCGCCCCGCATGGGGATGGTGGATCTGTCATACTGACATTTTCAGATGGTGTTATTTGAAAAGCTTTAAACTTAATCCAAATAAAGAACACAGACCTCATTTCATATTCATTGCCTTGCACACTAACAAAGCTTTAGAAATTGTGCTAAATGTGGACTTGGACATGAGTCACATAATTTTTACTAGCAGAGTCATAGCTCAGTTAGGAAGGCAAGACACAAAGACATTAAGGGGACATTAAAGGTGATAAATATGATATGTGGCCGAGACTGGATGTCCAACATTTGTATGTTCTTCCTGATCTTTTTCTATTTTGGAATAGAGGTTGGGGAATTAAATTCAAAGAGGAGAAAGAGATGGATTTCCTTTCAAGTGGCAAGAAGTGAAGAAAGGGTAAATGCTTTCCCACTGAACACAAAACCGCTAGTTTTCTGGCACTGCGCTTGACAAGAAGTGATTTCTGACTCACTTGCTTAATTCTTTCGGATTTCAACAGAAAAGTCTTAGAGAAAGCCCAGGATCAAAAAAGCAAATAATCCAGGGAGCCAGAATGGGGTAGGTGAAGAAGGAAGCTTAAGGCAAAAAAGTGAAGGTGTTAGAAAAGCAATGTTACATGAAATGAAATGAAAGTCACTTAGTCGTGTCTGACTCTTTGCAACCCCATGGACTGTACAGTCCATGGAATTCTCCAGGCCAGAATACTGGAGTGGGTAGTCTATCCCTTCTCCAGGGGATCTTCCCAACCCAGGGATCAAACTCAGGCCTCCCAAGTTGCAGTCCGATTCTTTACCAGCTGAGCCACAAGGGAAGCCCATGTTACATAGAAAATGTTATTTAAAAAATCTTATATGTAAAGTAAGAGATTCAATAATACTGATCAGATTTTAGAGATCATCAGCTGAAAAGACAAAATGAGATGTGTCACTCCAAATTGAGTACTTAACTCCAAAAGTTAGCAGTAAAGAATGGAGGAATAAACCACATTTGCAAAGATTAAGAAATTCCATTTCTACATTTTTTCAAACAGTTAATAAATTTGTAGCTGGAAAAATACTCTGTCCATTTTGCCTCTGATCAGATAACCATCAAGAAAGGCTCCCGATTCAAGTTATATTGATTGAGACTTGAAACCTGAAAGGTTTCTTTTGCCCTTCTTTTGAGGGGGGTGGTCCTTTTAATATTACAAAGGATTAGAAGTTAGGTATGACCCTCCAGAAAACTTTCTTTGTGCTTTCGTCAAATTCAAATTTTCACTAAAATAAGTCACAAGTGAAAAATGGGGGAAGGGAACTTCCCTAATGGTCCAGTGGTTAAGAATCCACTTACCAATGCGGGGGAAATGGGTTCGGCCCCTGGTCCAAGAATTAGGATCCCACATGCCAAGGGACAACTGAGCGCCCTAGAGCCCTAGGGCCTGTGCTCTGAAATGAGAGAAGCCACCACAGCGAGAAGACCTTGCACTACACCCAGAGAGTGGCCAAAAATAAAATATTTGAAAAAAATGGTAGAAGGTCAGCAGGCTTCTCTGAATACTTGTATAAAGGGAATAATTCAGAGTAACACTGAGAATTAAAATCAACAAGAGGAAAAGACGTCAGATTCTGATAGCAACTGACCTAATTATAAAGCATAGGGAGCCAGGCTGAGTAAAACCCCATTCAGGCTTCAGTTTATGACAAGCCCAAGTTATAATGTTTTATCCTTAACAAAAAACTAAGAAGATGCTTTTACTCCCCTTTTCCTACATCTGCCTCTTGTCTCAGGAACAAGTTGTTGATCGATACTAATGAAAAAGCAGAGCAGGAGCCTCTCCCACACCTTTAAGTGTGCTTCTACAGGGCAAGAAAATTATTCTAATTTCACACCCATCAAACTGTGTCCCTGTAAAGATTTGTGTTTTTTTAATCTAGAAAAATATCTGGGCTGCACAGGGAAGTCTGGGGGTGGCCTTGTCTGTTACCAGTTTTTGTTCAGTCGCTAAGTCGTGTCTGACTCTTTGCAACCCTTGGACTGCAGCTCGCCAGGCTTTTCTATCCTTCACTAACTCCTGGAGTTTGCTCAAACTCATGTCCATTGAGTCAGTGATGCCATCCAACTATCTCAACCTCTGTCGTCCCCTTCTCCTCCTGTCCTCAATCTTCCCCAGCATCAAGCCTTTTCCATTGAGTTGGCTCTCTGAATCAGGTGGCCAAAGTATTGGAGCTTCAACTTCAGTATCAGTCCTTCCAGTGAATATTCAGGGTTGATTTCCTTTGGGATTGACTGGTTTGATCTCCTTGCTGTCCAAGGGACTCCAGAGGTGCCATCTTTAAAAGGAAACTGATTCTAGTGAAGCTGAAAGCAGGAAGAACTCTCAGGGACTATACATGGGGGGATTTTTTTTTTTTTTTGCAAATCCTGCATCAGCTTAAAAAAATCCAAGAACCAACCGGAATGGTAAGAGATGCTCCCCCCAACCCCCGCCTTAAAGAACAGAAAATAATGTGTGATGAGAAGCAGGATTAGGCTACAACATCAAAGTATCCTCCCCGCTTTAGTTGTCAAACTGGATTCACTATCACACGGTGGGTAGATAAGGAGACCTGCATCCTTAACACTCCTCTAATCTTCAGATGAGAATGGAATCTGGGCAGGTTTCATCTTGTTCAAGGATATGAAGAGAGAAACATCTCCTCCCAAAGTCTGAAACTAGGGTGGTTTTAAAAAATACTCTGGGACAACATACAAGGACAGCATTCAGATGATGAAGTGGGAGAAGTCTGAAGATTATCTCATGTCGAATCCATGTGAAAAATTCAGACAACTGTTTGGATTTCTCAACTTGCTTAAAGATGCCATAATCTCTACATAGTATCATAAAGAGAGGAGAGCCTGAGATAAAAGGGGACTTGGGCCTGAGCAATGAAATTCAAGAAAGAGAAGATGGAATTGCTTTCAGGATGTTGAAACTGGGATGTAGAAGGTCTGCAAGAAATTAAAGACATGGTAGTAGAATTAAAATTAGCCTCAAAGGCAGGAAAAAGCAAAACAATGGCATGGCAGCCAAGTTCGTGCATTTCCCAGAAAGGGCATGATCTGACGCCTACCTTCCTCTTTAGGCTCACTTTTTACCACTCGCCCCTCACTTCTTCAGCCACAGGTTTTGTCTTCTTTTTCTCAAATTCACCCACCTCTTTGCTTTCTGAGACATCTGTTTCTTCTGGCCAGACTGAATGCTGCCTTAGTCTTCACTTGGCTGGCTTCAAATCCCAGCCCAGTCTCCCCATCTGTAAATCTGATTGATAACAGAATCTTCTTTTCATTGTTGTCATGAGAATTAAATGGATCATATACAAAACTTAACACAAAACTCAGTATGTAGCAAGTGTTCAGTACACATTAGGTAGTAATAACACTAGTACAGGTATGGTGGAGGTTTCCTCCTCTATTAAGTTTCTTGCTTACAGGACTATTAATAATGATTAGCTCCAAGAAAATAAAGATTTTGTTTTGTTTGTTTGTCCTCATCTAGCCTGTACCCAAAAGACATAGAAAATGACATAATAGGATATATCTTGAGTCCAAGAAAGAGTTGTCTCTTCAGCATAAAGTTCACTGTGTCCTACCTAAATTCACATTGAGACATATTCTAGAAAACTGTTTGACTACCTAAATGAAGAAAATTTATCAAGTTTCTATATAAGGAAATAATAAGGAAAAAGTAACCCATGAATACACAAGAAAGAGTTAGGCTGATGTCAAACTTTAGGGCAACACTAAATACCAGACCACCTGATCTGCCTCTTGAGAAATTTGTATGCAGGTCAGGAAACAACAGTTAGAACTGGACATGCAACAACAGACTGGTTCCAAATAAGAAAAGAAGTACGTCAAGGCTGTATATTGTCACCCTGTTTATTTAACTTATATGCAGAGTACATCATGAGAAACGCTGGACTGGAAGAAACACAAGCTGGAATCAAGATTGCCAGGAGAAATATGAATAACCTCAGCTATGCAGATGACACCACCTTCATGGCAGAAAGTTAAGACGAACTCAAAAGCCTCTTGATGAAACTGAAAGTGGAGAGTGAAAAAGTTGGTTAAAGCTCAACATTCAGAAAACGAAGATCATGGCATCTGGTCCCATCACTTCATGGCAAATAGATGGGGAAACAGTGGAAACAGTGTCAGACTTTATTTTTCTGGGCTCCAAAATCACTGCAGATGGTGACTGCAGCCATGAAATTAAAAGATGCTTACTCCTTGGAAGGAAAGTTATGACCAACCTAGATAGCATATTCAAAAGCAGAGACATTACTTTGTCAACAAAGGTTCGTCTAGTCAAGGCTATGGTTTTTCCTGTGGTCATGTATGGATGTGAGAGCTGGACTGTGAAGAAGGCTGAGCGCCGAAGAATTGATGCTTTTGAACTGTGGTGTTGGAGAAGAGTCTTGAGAGTCCCTTGGCCTGCAAGGAGATCCAACCAGTCCATTCTGAAGGAGATCAGCCCTGGTATTTCTTTGGAGGGAATGATGCTGAAGCTGAAACTCCAGTACTTTGGCCACCTCATGCAAAGAGTTGACTCATTGGAAAAGACTCTGATGCTGGGAGGGATTGGGGGCAGGAGGAGAAGGGGACGACAGAGGATGAGATGGCTGGATGGCAATCCTGACTTGATGGATGTGAGTGTGAGTGAACTCCAGGAGTTGGTGATGGACAGGGAGGCCTGGCGTGCTGCGATTCATGGGGTCGCAAAGAGTCGTACACGACTGAGCGACTGATCTAATCTGAAATGCCAAAAGGTGGTGGAGACCTCATAACAATTTTGAGAGAAATGGTTGTGAATCAGGAATTTTATACCTTGTCAATCTGCCTTTTGTATGTGAAGGTAACAAAAATGCATCCTCAAATAGGAGAACTTAGAAAACATCAGCCATGTAAGCTTCATGGGAAAATGTCCCTTGAAGAAATAATTACCATCAATAGAAAGTCAGAATTCAATGTTTGAAGCTGGGAAAATAATAATAAAAAATGATCGGCAATCTGCACTGAAGTAAAGTTAAGAGGGATCCAAATAATAGTAATGGTGGTAGTGGTTTAGTTGCTAAGTCATGTCCGACTTTTGTGACCCCATGGACCGTAAGTAGCCTGCCAGGCTCCTCTGCCCATGGGATTTCCCAGGCAAGAATATTGGAGTTGATTGCCGTTTTCTTCTCCAGGGGATCTTCCCGACCCAGGGGTCCAACTGGTGTCTCAAACCCATGTTACCTAGACTACAGGTGAACTCTTTATTGCTGAGTCACCAGGAAAGCCCAATAATTGTAAACTTGTCCTAAAAGTGTTACAAATGAGAACTTTCCACACAAAAGAAGATAAAACACCTTAATATAGAGTGATATGAATAATCTCCATCTATGAAACTACATTAACAGGGGCCATAATCTGAATGGAGGAAAAGAAATGGAATTATGTTAAACATTTTGCTTAAATTAGAGTGGCTAACAAATTACATTTCTTAATTCTAATAATTTCAAATTGTAGTTTAAAGAAAATATTTGAAAACTCAAAAGTGATTCATCAGAGAAAAGCAAAGTGAAAAAAAAAATGCTGATTTGGTTAGGAAAAAAAGATAGTAAGAAAAGGAGAGCTCAAGAAGCAAAAACAGAAAAAGGAAAGAAGACACAAACCAAATATAGTACTTGGAAGAGTGATTGTAAATGAGATTAATTCAGTTATTAAAGAGATCCTGAAATTGATATGTAATGAAACCAAGTCCAGTTATCTACTGTTGACTAAAGATATATGTAAAATGAATTCAGGTAAAAAGTATAGCAAACACAAAAAGGAAAAAGAAAAGAGTTATGATATTAATAGGCTATATAGAATTTAATATAGCATCAAATGGGACTCGTAAAATGAATCCAGGTAAAAAGTGTAGCAAACACAAAAAGGAAAAAGAAAAGAGTTATGATATTAATAGGCTATATAGAATTTAATATAGCATCAAATGGGACTATGAACAAAGACCACCATTTTTATTGTTAAAAACAAAAAGATAATAGAGCACCAATTAACCTTTTTGTTCCAAAATCAGTAGATCAAATAATGTGAAACTCACACTCTTAAAAATACATGGAGAAATTTATAGAAACATACCTATCTCAAAGTAGTTAAAGAGTAAATGATGATGTAGAAAAAATTAATAAAATGAGTAAGTTTATTTAAAAGGTACATTTTGAACTATATTTCTACAAACAGAGAGTATGCACTTTTCCAGGGAACATGGAACTTTAAGTATTATGTATTAAGCCACAAATAAAATCTCAAGTATCAAAACAGAGAAATAAAATAAATATAGAGGGAAAAATGGCAATAGCTTTCCCAATTTATCACCAAGAAGCATTTAGAAAGTACAGTGGGAAAAGATCCTAATCACTAAAACAATCCTCAAATATAAACTGCCTGGGAATATGCTCCAAAATAAAAGTACAGATGTAGAAGAATCATAAAAGTTCACCGAAGAATTTAGAATAGGATTTAAGTATATTGAGAATCAGATCCTGTTTGGAGGATCAGTTTAGTTCAGTCACTCAGTCGTGTCTGACTCTTTGCAACCCCACAGACTGCAGCACACCAGGCTTCCCTATCCATCATCAACTCCTGGAGCTAACTCAAACTCATGTCCATTGAGTTGGTGATGCCATCCAACCATCTCATCCTCTGTCATTCACTTCTCCTCTCACCTTCAATCTTTCCCAGGACCAGGGTCTTTTCTAATGAGTCAGTTCTTTGCATCAGGTGGCCAAAGTATTGGAGTTTCAGCTTCAGCATCAGTCCTTCCAATGAAGATTCAGGATTGATTTCCTTTAGGATGGATTGGTTGGATCTCCTTGCAGTCCAAGGGACTCTCAAGAGTCTTCTCCGACACCACAGTTTAAAAGCATCAATTCTTCAGTGCTCAGCTTTCTTTATAGTCCAACTCTCACATCCATACAAGACTATTGGAAAAACCATACCTTTGACTAGATGGACCTTTTTTTGGTAAAGTAATGTCTGCTTTTTAATATGCTGTCTAGATTTGTCATAACTTTTCTTCCAAGGAGCAAGCATCTTTTAATTTCATGGCTGCAATCACCATCTGCAGTGATTTTGGAGCCCCCCAAAAATAAAGTCTGTCACTGTTTCCACTGTTTCCCCATCTATTTGCTATGAAGTGATGGGACCAGATGCCATAATCTTAGTTTTCTGAAAGTTGAGTTTTAAGCCAACTTTTTCACTCTCCTCTTAGAAGACATCTGTTTTTGCCTCAATAATCTGTAAGTCCAAAGCAATTTCAAAAAAACTACAATGAGATTTAGGAGGAACTTAAATATCTTCTTTGGGGAAGAAAATGAGGAAAGAGCCAAGAAAACTGTGGAATCAAAGAGTAATTAGAAAGGAATAATGACAATGAATCACTTGTGTGTTGTAAGCTTAAGTATGTCCTGAGTGGTAATCAGAGGCAAGCTCAACAAGATGTGTAGGGAAGGAGTGAACCTTCAAGACACACAGTTCCAGGACCACACTTAGAGGACCATGACCCCAGCCTGTGTTTCTCAAAGTGCCATTTCTGGGTCCTTATCCTGGCTTCCTTGGTGGCTCAGATGGTAAAGAATCTGCCTGCAATGCACGAGACCGAGGTTGGATCCCTGGGTTGGAAAGATCCCCTGGAGAAGGGAATGGAAACCCACTCCAGTATTCTTGCCTGGAAAATCCCATGGACAGAGGAACCATGGGTTCTCAAGGAGTTGGACACCACTGAGCAACTAACACACATGTACATCCTGTTACAGCATAGCCATGACCTTGCAATGTTAGAGGCTTCCCTGATGGCTTAAATGGTAAAGAATCCACCTGCAATGCAGGAGACTGGGGTCTGATCCCTGGGTCTGGAAGATCCCCTGGAGAAAGGAATGGCAAACCATTCCAGTACTCTTGCCTGGAGAATCCCATGAACTAGAGGAGCCTGGCATCACAAAAAGAGTCTGACAGGACTGAGCTAGGACTAACCTTGCACTTCTCCTCCCCTTATCCTGATCATTACAATGTAGTCATGACTTGGACTACCCCATCTTCTTCCCTCTGAGTCCAGATTCCTAAAGTTGGACATCCAAGAAACTCCACTGGAGATGGGCAACTTTATTTATTGTATAACTTAGTTGCTATATCAATACCTTATCTCTTCTGCTGGCAGGAAACAGAACTTAGTCAATTCTCAGGAAACTCATTTCAGCATAAATTACTCAATTCTGGATTTCATGCCCTTTCCTGTCTAGGCATCATTGAAGTTGGCTCAGCTACTATGGAAAACAATATGGAGGTTCCCACCCAAAATAAAAATGTAACTACTATATCATCTAGCATTTCCATTTCTCCATATAAAGGGACATCTGCACTCCTGAAATAGAGTCACAGATGTAGAGAATGGACTTAAAGGCACAGTGGGAGAAAGAGGGTAGGGTGAGTTGAGATAGGAGCGCTGACATATATACTCTACCTTGTAAAAAATAGCTAGTTGGTGGGGAACTGCTGTATAGCACAGAGAGCTCAGCTTAGTGACCTGTGACAGCCTAGAGGGATGGGAGGGATGCTCAACAGGGAGGAGATATATGTATACTTGCAGCTGATTCATGTTCTTGTACAACAGAAACCGACTCAACATTGTAAAGCAATTATCTTCCAATTAAAAATAAATGTTAAAAGTAAATAAGTTACAAGAATGTATAGTGCAACACAGGGAAGATAGACAAGATTTTATAATAACTGCGATTGGAATATAACCTTTAAAAATCGTGAATCACTAAGTCTGAAACTTATATAATATTGTACATTAACTATACCTCAATAAAAATATATATTAAAAAGATAGAAATGCACTCCCATATTTATTGCAACATTATTCACAACAGCAAAGATATGGAGACAATCTAAGAGCCTGTCGATTAATGGGTTTAGCAGATGTGGCATCCAAGCACAGGGGAGTCTTACTCAGCCATGAGAAGGAAGGATAGGCTGCCATTGGCAATAACATGGATGGACCTTGAAAACAGTGTGCTAAGTGAGATAAGTCAGGCAGAAGAAGACAAGCGTTGTTTGATATCACTTACATGTGAAATCCAAAAATGCCAGGCTTGTACAAACAGAGTGGATCTGTGGTTACCGGGGATTGTGAATGGGTGAATGCGAGAGACATTAAGGCGACAAACTAGCAACTGGCAGGTAAATAAGTTCTAGAGCTCTTAAGTACAGTATAGTGGTTATAGACAACAGTATTATAAACAACATTGTGGAGAGACCAGATCTTAACTATCCCCACCTCTATTATATGTGTAGAGGTGTTAGCTAACACTACACTGGCCACTATACTGCAGTATGTAAATGTATCAGATCACATGTACATCTTAAACTTGACACAATATTATATGCCAAATATACTTCAGTTGAAAACCCTTCCCATCTTACTTTCTATTCTATGTGCTTTCTATTCCTCCTATCTGTTTGCTTTTTTTCCCTTTCTTCTTGCCTTCTTTCAGGTTACTTTTCATTATTCCACTTTCATCCTTCTCTTACCTTGGAGATAAAAGCCAGAGGTTATGAGATATGAGATATATATCATATATATATGATATGAGAATATGAAGGATATGAAAATATATCACATGTTTATAATGTATCAAACACCCAATATTAGTTGATATTTTCACCCTCCTACTGAGAAAAGCAAAGCCCATAGGACACTCTAAGTACTTGACTCCTTATCTATAGTTGATTCCATTCCATCTCGATTCTTTCTATGTTTTAAAACTCACTAAGGGACTTCCCTGGTGGTCCAGTGGGTAAGACTTTGAGCTCCCAATGAGGGAGCCAGGGTTTGATCCCTGGTCAGGGAACTAGATTGCATACGCTGCAAGTAAGACCCAGTACAGCCAAATAAAAAATAAACAAATATTAAAAAAATAAAACTCACTAAGGGACTCCCCTGGTGGTCCAGTGGCTAAGACTCCTCACTCCTAATGCAGGGGGCTCAGGTTCCATCCCTGGGCAGGGAACTAGATCCCACATGCTGCAACTAAAAGTCCACACGCCACAACTAAAGATCCCACGTGCCACAGCTGAGACCTGGCAAAGCCAAATAAATAAATAAAAAAGCTTACTGAGACATTATCATTATTGATTTATAGAGTGAAAATTCATATAAATGTGCCCACATATTTATACACTTTTTATGTTTAAAAAAGATTTCTGCATTTATATTCAAATAGCTACAAACCTGGGAGAAGGCAATGGCACCCCACTCCAGTACTCTTGCCTGGAAAATCCATGGACAGAGGAGCCTCGTAGGCTGCAGTCCATGGGGTCGCTAAGAGTCGGACATGACTGAGCGACTTCACTTTCACTTTTCACTTTCATGCATTGGAGGAGGAAATGGCAACCCACTCCAGTGTTCTTGCCTGGAGAATCCCAGGGATGGCGGGGCCTGGTGGGCTGCCATCTATGGGGTCGCACAGAATCAGACATGACTGAAGCGACTTAGCAGCAAGTTTTACGTTCCTTTGGGGTAAATGGATGAAGAAGAGTATGACTTAAAAATCTTTAACAGTGTTTTGTAATCCCTTTGAATTTACAGCCTAGTCATTGTGGGCATTCCTGAACCAAAATATAAAAGCCTGCAGTCGGACACATGGTGTGACAATGGGCCACCAAAGTAGTGATGAAGATGACTCAGACACTCAGGCACACAGGATGCTTTCATCTGGAATTGTGGGATTTTGTCTGAAGATGATCCTCCTCACCAGCATGTTGTGCATCCTAATTAAAAATTAAATTCTAAAATTCTAAATTAAACTGATATTCTTTTTGCATTCTGGAGAGTTTCTTTGAAATGCCCAATCTTGAATATGATGCATTCAAGGAAAGAATCATATAAATGAGATAAAGCAGTCAGCTCAGCGATCTGAGTGAAATGCAGCATTCTGCAGGCACTCGAGGGCTGCCACCTGCTCACATTCAGCAGACGTTTAAAAAGGCGGGATTGATCATGAAAAAGGTTGTGAGGGTGCACAGTAGTCCATCTGTGAAATCAAGGAAGCATTTCTAATGTTCTGCTTAATGTATTAATTCACTTTAACAGGATGTTTTCATATCACTCTAGGCAACAGGCTTGAAATTGCCGAGAGCATTACAGGACCCAGCTTATATGATCTAAAGATGCCCATAGATATCTGATACAGAAATGGTGCTGTATGCACTGCCTATCCTTTTAAGCCAGTGGGAGTAGAAATGTTCCAGTGCAATGTGGTCCAATAGGAATGTAGTGTGGGCCTCATCTATAATTTAAATTTTCCTAGTAACCACTTTTAATAAGTGAGAAAGAAATAGATGGAATCCATTTTAAATATGTATTTCCTTTAACTCAATTTATCCAAAATATTATAATTGCAACATCATTTCTTTATTGTCAAAAAGAAATCTCGACATATGTATTTTTCATATGGAGTCTTCAAAACCTGGAGTATATTATATATTTATCATGCATCTCAAAGAAAAAAAGTGTTAGTCACTCAGTCATGTTTGACTCTTTGCAGTCCCATGGACTGTATGTAGTCTGCCAGGCTCCTCTGTCCATGGAATTCTTCAGGCAAGAGTATTGGAGTGGGTAGTCAGTCCCTTCTCCAGGGGCCCTTCCTGACCCAAGGACCGAACCTGCGTCTCCTGCATTGCAGGCAGATTCTTTACCATCTGAGCCACCAGGGAAGCCCTACACATCTCAAAGTGATTACTAAATTTCACCAGAAATACTTGATTTTGTGTTTATAAAATTTTCAGTTGAAAAAGTATGTTCATATACTCAAGTTTTATCAAAATATATTTAAGGATTTTCCAAGAACTGAATTGAATACAGTTTTTTTGCACTTAAATTAACATTCAATAAAACAAAAAATTAAACTCTTCATTCCCTACCAGGCATATTTCAAGTACTCAACAGCCTCATTCTAGGCCTGGACAGTCTTTGGAGCATCTAAAATCCCCTTAACCAAACAAGACTAATGAGACAAACCTACAAACAATGTTAGCCTTCTTGTGTCTGGGATCAACAGAGTGTACCAAAAAAAAGAAAGAAAGTGAAAGTTATTCAGTCGTGTCTGACTCTTTGCAACCCCATGGAATAGTCCAAGGAATTCCCCCAGCCAGAATATTGGAGTGGGTAGCCTTTCCCTTCTCCAGGGGATCTTCCCAACCCAGGGATCAAACCCAGGTCTCCCACATTGCAAGCAGATTCTTAACCAGCTAAGCCACCAGGGAAGCCCAAGAATACTGGAGTGGGTAGCCGTTCCCTTTTCCAGGGGATCTTGCCCACCCAGGAATTAAACCAGGGTCTCCTGCATTCCAGGCAGATTCTTTACCAACTGAGCTACCAGGGAAGCCGCAGAGTGTACTGATGGCCTGAAGTTCCTAATAATTCCCTTGTTGTCACAGCACATCTATGAGTCGGCTTTTTTTTTTTTTTTTCCCCTCCCTATGGCAAAATCAGATGATGTATGATGTGATTTTATTTAAAAACCTCTGCTGGAGCGCTAACACCATCCATGCTTTTTGAGCATCTTGATTTTCCAGATTGCCTTGTGGATGATGTTTTAATTAGCAAAGCCCATTTGTAGATCCTCCTGCAAACATTAGGTCCTCTGCCATCTGAACCCATTTGAAAAGGCAAATGCCAGAACCTCCCCCGCAGTCCAAACAGTTTGTGGACTCTGTCTAAATAGTCTGGTGTCCTAACCGCAACTGCGGAATTTGCTAGAGCATTAAAAATACTGTAATGAAAATGTTGTCAGTCAGAGGCTGGGAGGGGAGGAGTGGAGTACTGCTAAGCCAGACGCTGGGGCTCTGGCGGGGCTGCAGGCAGTGTCAGGATCCTGGGATCAAAAGGTAATGGAGAGGCAGCTAATTGAAGAGCTCAATTCTGATATTTGTGGTTTCCTTTCCATCCTTGGAATTTGGTACAGTCCTTTAGAACAGCTCCCTGGCCGGCTCTGGGGCCCTGCTGGAAGTGGGGAGGGTATTCCTAGAAGTTACAGAGGATAGTGGTTGGGTCCTTGTCTGCACATCTCTGGGGACCAGACTCATTACTTTTCATTGTCTTTACACTGGCCAAGGCATGCTAACCAGTAGTTGGGCTCTCCCAGCAGAATTGAGTTTACACCTAGGGTTAATGCAGATGCTTGCATAATTAAATAAGAAAAAAAGAGAGAGATGAAAGTGCATGCAGAGGATGAAATATCTGCGAAATGCTAAAATAATTGTAAATGTATTTCTCACCCAAATCACTTTACGTAGTACTTGTGTTCTTGCTCGTTCTGTTTGATGTATTATGCGAATGTTTCTCCTTACACCCTTCCTTACACTTGATTCATTTCCCAGAGTCTGGATAAGTTTTCACTCTTTGTTTTCTGGTCCTTAATATTATCATGCATAGAGGTGACAGGGGCGTTGAGAGGAAGAGACACTGCGTGTATACTCAGTTGTGTAAGACTCTCTGCAGCCCCATGCTCTGTAGCCCGCCAGGCTCCTCTGTCCATGGGATTCTCCGGGTGAGGATATGGGAGTGGGTTGTGATTTCCTACTCCAGGGGGGTTTCCCGAACCAGGGATCAAACCCCTGTCTCTTGTGTCTCCTTCATGGCAGGCAGATTCTTAACTAGCACTACCTGGGAATCCCAAAGAAGAGACAAAGAGGCTCATTTCTCTCCTTCATGCCCAGTAAAGATGGAAGTCTTGATGAGGGGGGAAACATTTGTTTGATCATTCATTCCTTTTTAATTGAGCACCTAGTACATGGAATGGACAGAATGAAATGGACAGGGCAGACAGAATGAAAATCACAATCACAGAAAATGGAACAAACTGATCACATGGACCACAGCTCTGTCTAACTCAATGAAACTATGAGCCATGCTGTGTAGGGCCACCCAAGACAGATGGGTCATAGTGGAGAGTTCTGACAAAACGTGGTCCACTGGGGAAGGGGATGGCAAACCACTTCGGTATTCTTGCCTTGAGAACCCCATGAACAGTATGAAAAGGCAAAGAGATATGACCCTGAAAGATGAACTCCCCAGGTCAGTAGATGCCCAATATGCTACTGGAGAAGAGTAGAGAAGTAACTCCAGAAAAAATGAAGAGACAGAGCCAAGGCAAAAACAACACCCAGTTGCGGATGTGACTGGTGATGGAAATAAAGTCCAATGCTGTAAAGAACAATATCGCATAGGAATCTGCAATGTTAGGTCCATGAATCAAGGTAAATTGGAAGTGGTCAAACAAAAGATGACAAGAATGAACATCAACATTTTAGGAATCAGTGAACTAAAATGGACTGGAATGGGGAATTTAACTCAGATGACCATTATATCTACTATTGTGGACAAGAATCCCTTAGAAGAAAGAGAGTAGCCCTCATAGTCAACGAAAGAGTCTGAAATACAGTTTTTGGATGCAATCTCAAAAATGACAGACTGATCTCTGTTCGTTTCCAAGGCAAACCATTCAATATCACAGTAATCCAAGTCTATGCCCTAATCAGTAATGCTGAAGAAACTGAAGTTGAACGATTCTATGAAGACCTACAACACCTTCTAGAACTAACACCCAAAAAAGATGTCCTTTTCATCATAGGGGACTGGAATGCAAAAGTAGGAAGTCAATAGATACCTGGAGTAACAGGCAAGTTTGGCCTTAGAGTACAAAATGAAGCAGGGCAAAGGCTAACCGAGTTTTGCCAAGAGAGCACATTGGTCGTAGCAAACACCCTCTTCCAACAACATAAGAGATGACTCTACACATGGACATCACCAGATGGTCAATACCAAAATCAGATTGATTATATTCTTTGCAGCCAAAGATGGAGAAGCTCTATAAAATCAGCAAAAATAAGACCAGGAGCTGACTGTAGCTCAGATCATGAACTCCTTATTGCCAAATTCAGACTGAAATTGAAGAAAGTAGGGAAAACCAGTAGACCATTCAGGTATGACCTAAATCAAAACCTTTATACAGTGGAAGTAACAAATAGATTCAAGGGATTAAAGCTGATAGAGTGCCTGAAGAACTACAGACAGAGGTTCCTGACATTGAACAGGAGGCAGGGATCAAGCCCATTCTCAAGAGAAAGAAATGCAAAAAAGCAAAATGGTTGTCTGAGAAGGCCTTACTAATAACTGAGAAAAGAAGAAAAGCTAAAGGCAAAGGAGAAAAGGAAAGATACACCCATTTGAATGCAGAGTTCCAAAGCATAGTAAGGAGAGATAAGAAAGGCTTCCTCGGTGATCAATGCAAAAAATAGAGGAAAACAAAAGAATGAGAAAGACTAGAGATCTCTTCAAGAAAATTAGAGATACCAAGGGAACATTTCATGCAAAGATGGGCACAATAAAGGACAGAAATGGTATGGACCTAATAGAAGCAGAAGATATTAAGAAGAGGTGGCAAGAATACACAGAAGAACTATACAAAAAATATCTTCATGACCCAGATAATAATGATGGTGTGATCACTCACCTAGAACCAGACATCGTAGAATGTGAAGTCAAGGGGGCCTTAGGAAGCATTACTATGAACAAAGCTAGTGGAGGTGATGGAATTCCAGTTGAGCTATTTCAAATCCTAAAAGATAATGCTGTGAAAGTGCTGCATTCAATATGCCAGCACATTTGGAAAACTCAGCAGTGGCCACAGGACTGGAAAAGGTCAGTTTTTATTCCAATACTAAAAAAGGTGATGCCAAAGAATGTTCAAACTACTGCACAATTGCACTCATCTCACACTCTAGCAAAGTAATGCTCAAAATTCTCCAAGCCTGGCTTCAACAATATGTGAATTGTGAACTTCCAGATGTCCAAGCTGGATTTAGAAAAGGCAGAGGAACCATAGATTAAATTGCCAACATCCATTGGATCATCAAGGAAGCAAGAGAGTTCCAGAAAAACATCTACTGCTGCATTATTGATTATGCCAAAGCCTTTGACTGTGTGGATCACAACAAACTGTGGAAAATTCTTCAAAAGATGAGAATATCAGACCACCTTACCTGCCTTCTGAGAAATCTGTATGCAGGTCAGGAAGCAACAGTTAGAACTGGACAATGGAACATCAGACTGGATCCAAATTGGGAAAGGAGTACATCAAGGCTGTATATTGTCTTCTGTTTATTTAACTTATATGCAGAGTACATCATGTGAAATGCCAGACTGGATGAAGCACAAGCTGGAATCAAGATTGTTGGGAGAAATATCAATGACCACCCTTATGATACCCTTATGATACCACCCTTATGGCAAAAAGCGAAGAAGTTAAGAGCCTCTTATTGAACGTGAACGAGGCGAGTGAAAAAGCTGGCTTAAAACTCAACATTCAGAAAACTAAGATTATGGCATCTGGTCCCATCACCTCATGGCAAATAGATGGGGAAATAATGGAAACAGTGAGAGACTATTTTGGGGGGCTCCAAAATCACTGCAGATGGTGGCTGCAGCCATGAAATTGAAAGATGCTCCTTGGAAGAAAAGCTATGACCAACCTAGACAGCATATTAAAAAGCAGAGACATTACTTTGCCAACAAAGGTCCAGCTAGTCAAAGATATGGTTTTTCTGGTAGTCACATATGGATGTGAAAGTTGGACTATAAAGAAAGCTGAGTGCCAAAGAATTGATGCTTTTGAACTGTGGTGCTGGGGAAGACTCTTGAGAGTCCCTTGGACTGCAAGGAGATCCAATCAGTCAGTCCTCAAGGAAATCAGTCCTAAATATTCATTGGAAGGACTGATGCTGAAGCTGAAACTCCAATACTCTGGCCACCTGATGCAAAGAACTGACTTATTAGAAGAGACCCTGATGCTGGGAAAGAGTGAAGGCAGGAGAAGGGGATGACAGAGGATGAGATGGTTGGATGACATCACTGATTCAATGGACATATTTGAGCAAGATCTGGGAGTTGTTGATGGACAGGGAAGCCTGGCGTGCTGTAGTCTGTGGGGTCACAGAGTCAGATAGGACTGAGTGACTGAACTGAACTGAATACATGGAACATGAGAGGTAGAAAAAGACATGAAGTGATTTATCATTTGAGAGAGTCTTTCTTCAACGGCCCACAAAATTCTGCCAACATTCAGAGTGAGTTCAAAAGCAGATTCTTCCCAGTTAAGCTGCCAGATGAGAATGCTGGCTGCCAGATACCTTGATTATTACGAGGTAATAACCTTGTAAGCCTGAGCAAAGTTCACAGCTAGATGTACCCAGATTCCTACCTGACAGAAACCATGAAATAAATGTACCATTGAGGGTGTGGTCATTTGTTTTGCAGCAATGAAAAGTGAATGCTAAAGAAACTAAAACTTTGATACTTTCTAATTATGGTGCTGGAGAAGACTCTTACCTTGGGCAGCATGGAGATCAAACCAGTCAATCCTGAAGGAAATCAACCCTGAATATTCATTGGAAGGACTGATGCTGAAGCTGAAGCTCCAATACTTTGGTCACCTGATGTAATTCGAATATTCATTGGATGGACTGATGCTGAAGCTAAAGCTCCAATACCTTGGTCACCTGATATGAAGAGCTGATCCACTGGAAAAGACCCTGACGCTGGGAAAGATTCAGGGCGGGGGAGAAGGGGGCAACAGAGGAGGAGATGGTTGGATGGCATCATGGACATGAGTTTGAGCAAACTCCAGGAGATAGTGAAGAACAGGGAAACCTGGCATGCTGCAGTCCATGAGGTCACAAAGAATCAGACGTGGCTTAGCGACTGAACAACAACAAAGGAGGGTAGTTGGAAGAAATTCAGCAAGACATTTCCTCTGCTCCTACCAGATCCCTTTTCAGTGTGACACGGAATAGGCAGAGCAATGCCACGTTCTGTTTCTCCACGTGGGGTTGCTACAATATTTTATGGCCTGTCCCTCCAGAAGCATCTGTGAGGCTCAGGCGTGCTGCTAAGAAATGGTATCAGGCTATGATGGAGAGTGTTTATTCACCAAGGTAAACCAGCTGTGGAGTTTGTTGCATTATACTGAAGGAGAGCTTGTACTAGTTCTGACGAGTGGTTACCCACACTGCTATTCATAATAACCCCATGAGAAGTGTAAGCAAGCGACCTTCCATTGAAGATGAAAGAGAAAATGGCTCGTCCAAGTGTCTTTCTTAGTCCATTCAGAGCACTGTCACAAAATACCTCAGACTTGGCAGCTTGCGAACATGAGAAACTTCTCATAGTTCTGGAGGCTGGAAGTCTGAGATCAGGGTGCCAGCAGGGCTGAGTGAGGGACTGCATCTAAGTTGTGGATGTCTTATATCCTTACCCGGGAGTCAGGGGCTGGGGAGCTCTCTAGAGTCTCATTCAAAAGGGCATTAGTCTCTTTCATGGGAGCCTCACCTGCCATGGATTTGGCTGTGCCAGGTCTTAGTTGCGGCATGCACTCTTAGCTGTAGCATGTGGGATCTAGTTCCCTGACCAGGGATCGAACCCAGACCCCCTGCATTGGCAGCACGGAGTCTTAGCCACTGGACCAACAATACCTAATTTGTGTCAGTTTTTAAAAATGAAGTATAGGTATTCCTACTGATACTAATATATAATTATATGTTATGTTTTGAATTGTGAACTCTATTAATAAAAGTACCACCACTAGTAAAAAAAAATGAAGTATAATTCACATAAAGTGCATATATTTCAGTCTCTTTTGACAAAGGTATACAGCTGAGTGACCCTTACTCCTCCCAAGATGTCGTTTATTTGTTTTATTCCAGAGGAGCCCCACTGCCCCTTCCCAGTCATTCATCCTCAGAAAGAAGCACTCATCTGGCTTTCCACTCAGCATAATGTTTTTAAGATTCACACGTATGTATCATCAATAGTTCATTCCGTCATACTACTGAGTAAAATTCCATTGTATGACGATTCCATTCTTTGATTGATGATGGTGAGCAGTTTCAAGTCTAGGGCTACTGGGAATAAAGTTGCTTTGAATATCCTTGTATGAAGCTTTCTGTGGATGTATGTTTTCAAATGAGATTTTTAGCTCATAAGGTAGGGGTATGTTTCTAAGAAACTCCCATACAATTTTTAGTGACTGTATGATTTGACTCTCCCACCAGCAGTGTAGGAGAATCCCACTTGCTCCGCATCCTCTTCAGCATTGGGTGTGATCAATTCTTTCGGTTTTAGCCATTTTACTGGTTGTGTGGTACCATCTTGTTGTGGTTTTCGTTAGCATTTTCCAAATTACTAACAGTCTTGAGAGAACTTTTTCATGCACCTTTTTCCATTCTCTTGTCTTATTTTTTTCAGTATCTGTTCGAATCTTTTGCCCATTTTTATGAGGTCATTTGTGTTTTATTATTGAGCTGTAAAATCTTTTATATATTGTGGATACTGACCCTTAGTGAAATATATGTGTTGTGAATATTTTCTTCCAATCTGTGGCTTGACCATTAATTTTCTTAATTGTTTCTTTGATGAGTCTAAGGTTTAAATTTTGGTGAAGTCCAATTTATCATTCTTTAATGGTTAGTGTTCTCTGTGTTCTCTCTAAGAAATCTTTCTATCTCTAGGTTGAGAGATTTTTTTCCTTTTTTTTTTTTTTTTAAAGAAGCTTCAGAGTTCCAGTTTTTACCTTCAGGTCTGTGATCCATCTTATATTAATTTGTGATATGTTGTGAGATAGGGATTAAGGTACTTTTTTATGATACAAAAGTCTGCTTGTTCCAGCCTCATTTGTTGAGGAGACTTTCCTTTTTTCATTGAATTGCCTTGGCTTTTTTGTCAAAAACTGTTTGACTGTGTACATGGACCTATTTGTGGGCTATCGGTTCTGCTTCATCTGTCAATCCTTTGAATAATACTGTGCTGTCTTGATTGTCATCAAGAGTAGAATCTTGAAGAGTGGAATAAATGCTGCAACTCTCCTCTTTTTTATAATTGTTTTGGATAATTTGGCATGTCCACAAAAACCTGGGTGCTTCCCGGGTGGCGCTTATGGTAAAGAATCCACCTGCCAATGCAGGAGATACAACAGATGCAGGTGTGATCCCTGGGTTAGGAAGATCCCCTGGAGAAAGAAATGGCAACTCACTCCAATATTCTTCCCTGGGAAATCCCACAGACAGAGGAACCTGGAGGGCTGCAGCCCATGGGGCCACAGAGAGTCCAACACTACTGAGCACTTACACACACACATAGAAATTTTAGAGTTGCCTTAATTTCTACAAAAATTTCTTTTTTAAAAAAGTGTTTTCAGATATACAGGCTATGTTTGGGAGAATTGCCATGTTACCAATATTGAGCCTTCTTATCCAAGCATACACTATCTTTATAGTTACTTAGATTATGTTCAATGCTTCTTAGCAATATTTTATATTTTATTTTATTGAAGTACAGATGATTTATAATGTCTTAATTTTTAAATTTCTGCTGTAAAGCAAAGTGATTCAGTTTTATATATTTTTAAAATTTATTTGATTTTAATAGCTCAGTCATGTCCAGCTCTTTGTGACCCCATGAACTATACCCTGCCAGGCTTCTGTGTCTATGGGATTCTCCAGGCAAGAATACTGGAGTGGATTGCCATTTTTTCCTCCAGGGGATCTTCCTGACCCAGGAATCAACCTGGGTCTCCTGCATTAGAGGCAGATTCTTTACCATCTGAGCCACCAGAGAAGCCCATATGTATATATATATATACACACATGTATATATGTATGTGTTTATATGTGTGTGTATATATATATATATATATACATATACATTCTTTTTAATATTCTTTTCCATTGTGGTTTATCTCAGGATATTGAATGTAATTTCCTGCTTAACAGTGTTTTATAGTTTTCCGGGTAGCAATCTCTCACATCTTGTATTAAACTTATCTCTAGACATTGTACCTTTGGGGGTATTTTGAAAATGATATTTTAACCCATTCTTTTATTTAGAATAGTTTCAGATGTATAGAAAAGTCACAAAGAAGGTACAAATTCCCTATGCCCTTGATCCACTTTCCCTTACTGTTAATGTCTTACATTTGTTACAACCAAGAAACCAACATTGGGACATCATTGTGAACTAAACTCAGACTTGATTCAGATTTCATCCATTTTTCAACAAACAGCCTTTTTTCTGCTCCAGGGTACCATGTAACATCTACTTACAAATGTCTCTTCAATTTTTTTTCATTTTCAAAAATTTCTTAGTCTTTGTTTCTTGTGACCATGATAGTTTTAAAGAGTATTGGTCAGGTATTAGCTGGATTTTCCTCAGCTGGGGTGTCTCTGTTTTATGTTTGTTAGTTTTTTTTTTTTCCCTCACTGTTAGACTGGGATTATAGGCTCTGGGGGGCTTCCAAGGTGGCTCAGTGATAAAGAAGCCACCTGCAAATGCAGGAGACTCTAGTTCAATCCCTGGGTTTGGAAGATGCCCTGGAGGAGGAAATGGCAACCCACATCAGTATTCTTGCCTGGAGAATCCCATGGACAGAGGAGCCTGGGTGGGCTACAGTCCGTGGGGTTGCAAAGAGTTGAACCTGACTAAACAGCAACAGTGGGCTTTTGGAAAGGGTGTTACAGAGGTAAAGCGCTCTTCTCATCACACGCCAGAGCCACGTATCATCTGTGAGACATCGCTGGTGATGTCAGCTTTGATCATCTGGCCAAAGAAGCCCCTGCCAGGTTCCTCCACTAAGTTACCTGCCTCTGCATGTGAAAGCACATTACCCCTTTGAGGAGGCAGTATCTGCATAAATTATTGTGATTCTTCTGCCAAAAGAGATGTCTCTTCTCATTTATTTGTTTGTTTATTCACTTATTAAGATCAGTGTGGACTCATGGATCATTATTTTAGTTGGAGGGTTATAATCAAATTTTTACATTATTTTGTTATCAAATTGTTCCAACTTTGGCCATTGGTAGCTCTTTCAATATGGTTCCTGTGTTCTTGTCCTTTGTGGTTTTTTTTTTTTTTTTTTTAAGTATTTTATGGCTCTACAAGATGCCCTGGGATCTGCTATTTTCCCCTCAAGGAGCCTTGGTTCCTTTACTGGAGAAGAATAACTGGGTACCTTGTGTGCTCATGGCTACTCTGGTGTTAACAGCCTCTAGGATGTCTCAGGGACAGAACTGAGAAATACCTATAATCTTTTTCAGATTCTTTGCCCTTATAGGTTATTACAAAATAATGAGTAGTTTCCTATGCTAAGAATACTTACGTATGTATAACTGAGCTATATGTCTGAAACTCATACAAGTTCATAATCAACTGTACTTCAATTTTTAAAAATGTATTCAGTCATTTTAAAATAAAAAATTCCATGTAAGACTAAGTTCAGTTCAGTTCAGTCGCTCAGTCGTGTCTGACTCTTTGCGACCCCATGAATCGCAGCACGCCAGGCCTCCCTGTCCATCACCAACTCTTGGAGTTCACTCAGACTCACGTGCATTGAGTCAGTGATGCCATCCAGCCATCTCATCCTCTGTTGTCCCCTTCTCCTCCTGCCCCCAATACCTCCCAGCATCAGAGTCCTTTCCAATGAGTCAACTCTTCACATGAGGTGGCCAAAGTACTGGAGTTTCAGCTTTAGCATCATTCCTTCCAAAGAAATCCCAGGGCTGATCTCCTTCAGAATGGACTGGTTGGATCTCCTTGCAGTCCAAGGGACTCTAAAGAGTCTTCTCCAACACCACAGTTCAGGGTGATATAAAACATTAAGGTAAAACATGTGTTAGTGTTGCATTTGCATTTTTATGAAGTATGAATCACAAAGAAGTAACACGTGCAATTAAATTTCAGTTAACTCCCTTTAAAAGTCTTGTTACCACGGCAATGCCAAGACTGAGTTTTCACAGGATATAAGATATGGATTGTTTATTTTCTTTTTTAGAAAATATTTTTACGGTAATGTTTTTGCACAGTGTAAGGCATGTTTAAAATGCAGTAACAAGGCCCTCACTTTACAGAAAGTGTTTAAGTAGGAAAACAGAAGAAAACCAAACGATATTTAAAGCTGAAAGTTAAAATCATCTATTCTGCATTTGTTCTGAGTTCTAGGTTTAAGATGGAGGTAGACACTTAAGAAATGTTATCAATAACAAATGTGATAAAACAGTATTTTCAAGTAGAAATAGTATTTAGAGGTCCCAAATATGTCTCTTCTCAATTAGATTAGTTAACTCCTAGGTTTGGTATCTTAAAAGCAGTGGAAATAAAAACTACTAACAGCAAAAAAAAAAAGTAATCACTCTAGAGATACACAGATCTGGAGACACGTAGATCTAGAATCAATTCTGAATGGATCCATCCATATCTATCTCGAGCTCAACTGAGTTCATAGCAGTGTCACCAACTCCAGTGCAGCACAACTGAATTCATTCTAGCTTGGTTCCCTTGCTTTTTTAGACATTCCCTCTCCAACAGGAGCCCAACAAATGGGCTCCAGCCAGCCACCAGCCACTGACTTACTTGTCCAGCCCAGTAGACATGGAACACAATTTCAGCGCTGGTAGTGGGCTGCAGTCCATGGGGTCGCTAAGAGTCGGACACGACTGGGCAACTTCACTTTCACTTTTCACTTTCATGCATTGGAGGAGGAAATGGCAACCCACTCCAGTATTCTTGCCTGGAGAATCCCAGGGACGGTGGGGCCTGGTGGGTTGCCGTCATGGGATCGCACAGAGCCGGACACGACTGAAGTGACTTAGCAGCAGCAGCCAGCATTAACCAGGAGAAGCCAGGTCCCCAACTGAACTGTTGTGTTTGTGTACAGTTGTTTCTGTCTTAGCCTCCCAGTTTTCAGGCAGAGGACTGTTTCCTGTTTGCAAGGCAGGAATCAAGATGCAGATGTAGAGAACGGACGTGTGGAGACAGCGGGGGAGGCGGAGGGTGAAGTGAACTGGGAGAGTAGCATGAACGTATACCCACTGCCATTCGTGAAACAGACAGCTAGTGGGGACCTGCTGTCTAGCACAGGGAGCTCAGCTTGGTGCTGTGATGACCTAGAGGGCTGGGGTGGGGGGCTTTCAACAGGGAGGGGATATATGAATACTTACGGTGGATTCACTTCATTGTACAGCAGAGACCAACACGACATTCTAAAGCAAATAAATTTCAATTTTTTTAATGTAAAAAAAAAAAAAAAGACGTTTTCCAAGGTTACTTATGTTCACCCCTTTTCCCCAGCGCCTTCAGTGAGGTTATGCTACACATTGATTCTCTGACTCCTATTGGATGTGTCGCTTACAAATTTTTATTTTTGGTTTTCATACATTAAAGTTCACTTTTTGTGTCATCAAGTTTGATGGTTTTTTTTTATTTTTAGAAAAAATTTTAATTGAAGGATAATTGCTTTACAGAATTTTGTGATTTTCTGTCAAACATCAACAAGAATCAGCCACAGGTACACCCACGTCCCCTCGCTCCCGGATCTTCCTCCTGTCTCCCTCCTCATCCCACCCTTCAACCTGTCACAGACCCCCTGTTTGAGTTCCCTGAGCAATACAGCAAATTCCCACTGACCCAGATATATAGCGTCATTCAGTCACCACTGCAGAGCCATACATAATGATCCTTAAATATTCCCCTAGGTGTCCCCTTTGTAATCAGCTGCTGCCTCTTTCCTCCATGGTCCAGGCACCTACTGATAGAGGATTTTCCATCCGTGTAGTTTTACCTTTTCCAGAATGTTGTATGAATGGACTCATGCACTGCCTGCCTTTCAGGCTGGTCACTATACTGTGCACCCTGTAACATATAATATTGCATAGCAAATATGGTGGTTTAGTCACTAAGTCGTGTCCGGCTCTTGTGACCCCATGGACTGTAGCCTACCAGGCTCCTCCATCCATGGGATTCTTCAAGCAAGAATACTGGAGTGGGTTGCCATTTCCTTCTCCAATAGCAACTATACTTCAATTAAATAAAAATAAACAAAAATGGTCTGATTTACCTTTAATGGATTACAGGAGGATTAAATAAAATAATAACTTTGGAAAAAATAACGCACGTTTAATATATACATTCATGGAGTTCTCAAGGCAAGAATACTGGAGTGGTTTGCCATTCCCTCCTCCAGTGGACCAGGTTTTGTCAGAACTCTCTACTATGACCTGTCCATCTTAGATGGCTCTGCACCACGTGCCTCATTGAGTTGCACAAGCCCCTTCCACCACAGCAAGGCTGTGATCCATGAAGGGGGATCGTATACACGAAGTACGGTCACTGGCTCTAGTCTCTGACCGATTCACAGGAGGAAGCCGGTGGCCGCAGAGAGCAGATCTCTCCCACTTACTGAACCTTCAGAGACCCGGATGGGGATGCGAGAACAGGGATGAGATCTCCTTGTTGCTCAGTCACTCAGTCCTGTCCAGCTCTTTTGCAGCCCCATGGACTGTAGCCCACCAGACTCCTCTGTCCCTGGAATTCTCCAGGCAGAATCCTGGAGTGGGTAGCCATTCCCTTCCCCAGGGGATCTTCCCGACCCAGGGATGGAACCCAGGTCTCCCGCATTGCAGGCATATTCTTTACCATCTGAGCCACCAGGGAAGCCCCACCAGATCTCTCTGGGACTTGGGAATTGATGTGATCTGTTTGCCTGGATTCCACCTAGCCTCTTGCAGGCTCTTTTCTCTGTTGGGGGAATCTGACCACAGAGCTTATTAATTCTCTTCTTTTCCCTCCTGTGTCAATGATTCTTTGCCCACCATTCTACCTGCTGGAAATCTCTAACGAACCGCTGGCCTCATGAACTAATGGATTGTCCCCTTCTTGTATCTCAGCTTCAAACCCATCCCCCAGCAACCCGCTTTCCTGGGGAGTTGGTCTCTTGTTAACGCTGCCGATAGGTGGTGCTAGAGAGAGAGAATGAATTCCCGAGGAGGGAAGGGAGCTTCCGGCTTCCCCTCTTCAAAGCTGCTCTGACAAAACCTTCTGCTCTGAGAGCAGAGCCATCGGCCCTGGCCATCCCCCTGCCCCAGGGACCTGAGCATCTTTGTTTCAGCAGCCTTCATCTTCTTCCTTTGGCTGCATTCAGCTCAGGTGTGGAAGCTGCCTCGCCCGCTGAGTGATCGATTTCTCTTAAAAATTCCATCCTTTGAAATTCCTCGTGTGAGCTCTGATTTCCTGACTGGATCCTGACAAGTAAAACTAGTTGAAAGTCCCCTCTTTCCCCCAAATCTCATTCCTTTAGCAGATGCCTCATCAGCACTTCAAAAGATTCTATATTTTAAGGAAAGTTTTCTGTAAGTTTCATTATTATGTTTTGCTTTTAATTATTTTGTATTGAAGTATATCTGCTTTACAAAATTGTGTTAGTTTTTGCAAAACAATGTTTTGTTAGTCAGCAAAGTGAATAAGCTCTACATACACAAAAGTCCCCTCTTTTTTGGATTTCCTTCCCATTTAGGTCACCGTGGAGAACTGAGTAGAGTTCCCTGTGCTACACAGTAGGTTCTCATTAGTTATCTGCTCTATGCATAGTGTCAATAGTGTTTATGTGTCAATAAAACACTTCATGCCTGCAATTCAGACCTGGCACTTTACCATGGGGTCAGCAATTTTCCTGTCTTGGGAGCAGGGTACAAATGGAAGGTGGCTATTTGGTTCCCCGGAAGTGAATTTTCAGTTCTCTTTAATAACTCAATCTCAATCAAGTCCACAAATAATACCATAAACTAAATGTATATTATAAACAGCCACTGTTTTCCCCTAAAACATGGCAGAAAATAAATCTTGATTAATACATACATGCATGCATATGTAAATAATCATTTATAAATTCTTGGCTCCATCCTTTCTCCTGTCTCATGAGTTTTATGTAATATATATAAACATATATGCTGCTAAGTCACTTCAGTCGTGTCTGACTCTGTGCGACCCCATAGACGGCAGCCCACCAGGCTCCCCCGTCCCTGGGATTCTCCAGGCAAGAACACTGCAGTGGGTTGCCATTTCCTTCTCCAATGCATGAAAGTGAAAAGTGAAAGTGAAGTTTCTCAGTCGTGTCTAACTCTTAGCGACCCCATGGACTGCAGCCTGCCAGGCTCCTCCGACCATGGGATTTTCCAGGCAAGAGTACTGGAGTGGGGTGCCATTGCCTTCTCCATATATATATATATGCACATATATATAATTTTTATATATATATTATGTGTGTGTGTGTTAGTTATGTCTGACTCTTTGCATCGCCATGGACTGTAGCCCACAAGATTATTTTGTCCGTGGGATTCTTCAGGCAAGAATACAGGAGTGGGTTGCCATTCCCTTCTCCAGGGGATCTTCCTGATCCAGGGATCGAACCCTGGTCTCCTGCATTGCAGGCAGAGTCTTTACCATCTGAGCCACCAGGGAGACCCTTATATATTATGTGTGTGTGTGTGTGTGTGTGTGTGTGTACACACAAATAAACAAAAGCAAATAGACAGCCATAGCAACAAAATATGATTCTTTCCATTTCCAGCTACTCCATTTTCTGGTGTGCTTGGGGAATAAGGTTCAAGGTCATCATTTGATGCAGGAGGTTGACAAGACAGGCTCTGAGGCATCAGTGAGTTCGTTGCCCAGGTTACCCGGCTAGGAAGTGGTGGATGAGGCCCCGCCCCACCTCTGCACACACGTTTCCTTGAAGCCCCGCTGCCCCTCCCCCGCCCAGCGGGCCCCCGAGGTCTGGAGCATCCTTGAAAGGATGCACCTGCCCCCAACAGCCTGGAACCAGAGTTCAGCCTCCAGCTTAGTAACTCAGGACTTCGACCCGGAGTCTGGCCCTCTGTCCTTCGGCTTTCCCCCTCCCCTGAAGAGGAAAGTTATTTTCAACCCTCCATCTGTTTTGTGTTTAACGTGCAAAAAGGTTGCACACTTTCGGGGACCTTGTTCATGAGCAGTAGATTGTACAACGGTTTATTACACAAGCGGGGGTTTTTATTGCTGGCCTTTGTGGAGTTGCCAACTGGGAGAACATAATGTGCTTAGCGGTCCCTATCAGGAAAAATGAGAAAGCATTAAATACCAGTCAGATTGTCAAGCATCGAAAAGTGGTAATCAAATCCAGAAACCCCCAGAGGATGACTGGTGACAAGGATTTTTCTCATTAATAGCGTTTTTACATCCACAACCATTTCTCACAGCGCTTACGTCACAGACAGTATCCTATAGCAGTATACGAGATGTGTAACAATGCTGGGGTAAGTTTCAGACCTGGAATAACTCATGTGCTCTTCAAAATCAGACCCTGGTCAATGCATAGCATTGAACTGGAATCCTGGGAAGAGCTCTGTCTGTCTGTCTGTCTGTCTCTCTCTCTCTCTATATATAAAATCACATCACAATGTTGGGAATGTCAGCTCTGCGGATAAGTGCTCAAGACTTAACCCCCGTCATTCCCAGAGCCATACCCTCTGTATTCCTAGGAGGGAATGTATCAAAATCATATGTTTTACTACTTTTTGTCCCCAACCATGTGAAGGGGTAGAAAACTTCTGCAAAGCATCCTAGAAAAATATTGTATCAGAATGGTCCCAGCTGTAACAGGCCAGTGCCATTGGTCATGGGTTACTTTTGCTCCTTTCCCTTGAAAGCTCAGACCATCACAGAGGCTTTGGCATAAAAGCTGACGGAGACCTCAGACTTGACATGAGAACTACTTAGAGAAACCCCCCACCCCAGAGTAATTAAATAAGATCTGGAGATGGGCTAGAACATTGGCACGCTTTTAAAATTCTCCCTGGGCTTTTAATACAGAGCTCAGGTTGAGAGCTAACCTGGCTAACTAATTTTACTGGGAGAGGAAATTGAGCCTGGAGGAGTTACCACCCCAAACAATGGATTTCCAGTACAGCGGTGGTTCTCTTGCTGTAGCACTACTGAACTTCATGTCCCGAATCTCATAACCCTTTACTTATAAAAGCAACAGATCCAAATCTCTCCCCCTCCTCTCTTTCTTTTCCTGCAAATAGTTGTGGTTTAGTTACTAAGATGTGTCCAGCCCTATGGACTGCAACCCACCAGGCTCCTCTGTCTGTGGGATTTCCCAGGCAACAATACTGTGCGTTGCCATTTCCTTCTCGAGGGGATCTTCCCAACCCAGGGATTGAACCCACGTCTCCTGCATTGGCAGGCCGATTCTTTACCACTGAGCCACCAGGGAAACCCTCTTGCAAATAGACGTGCTATAAATTGAGTTAGCAGCAGCCACTCAAGCCTCCCCCAGAATCCTCCAAGAGATAGAGGGGCCATAGAATCAGGATGAAACTGTCAGGACCACACGGAAAAGTGGCAAAAGGACCCATCTCTTTCCCCAGATGGAGCACGGAGAAGGGAGTCTTAAAGACGAAGTAGATGCAGCCTTATTCTACATCATTAGTCCATTATTAGAATCCTTGCCTGTTTGAACAAAGCAGCCCTAGGTTATGCTTGAGTCCAGGCTTAAATATGAATGGTCAACCCCCCAGCACTTCCAAACATGTTCCAAATTGGACTTGACGTGATCTGATCCCCTTATACTCTAGATTGGTTCCACCAAAAGCCTTGTCCACATTTGCACCAACAGGTCCTTTTTCGGGCTGAGAACCCCCAGCCTCTTCCCAAACCCACAGGCCAGGCTCTGACTGCACTCCAGCCACATGTCGGCTAAGCCGTGCGCTCCACCGATACACAGCTGATACCCAGGGGACGTTGTGTTGGTTGGTAGCCTTGGACTTCTCTGCTTAATCACCCCGGCTTTAATGCCACTTAAATCAGAATGTAAGCACTGCAGGAATCCCAGGAATCTGATGATAGAAACTGTATTTTTAGAGCCGTGAATGACTCGAGCGAGTGAAGCAGTGCAGTGACCGAAGCCTTCTCTGCAGTTTCCCATGATTTATCACAGGCGAGTTCATGGCAGGTTAAAATAATTGAATGCCGTGTTAGCCTACACACTGGCGCGGGTTACGGGGGGAGTCATTTGTAACATATTTGTCACAAAGCATAATTTCCAAGATAGAACTCTGATCCACACGCCATTTTTTTTTTTTTTTCCCACCGAAACGACACAGTTGAAATACCTCCTTCGTGGAGGCTGGCTCCGTTTTCACAATGTCCGACCCCAAGCTACAGCTTCGGGGAAAAGGATGGAGGGAATGACTAGTCCACCAAATAAAATGTAAGTATATATATCCTGACAGAGCACTCACTCGGACTGGGGGATGAAGGCGAATGCTCTTTCTGGGATGGTTGTACCTTTGAGACTCTGCTAGGCAGTCTCTACCTGCCTCTGACTGTTCCTTCAATTTTCTTTTTCCTTCACGGTTTATTTTCCACTTTTCTCCTGCTCTGTTTTTTTCATCTATTTATTACTTCCTCAGGGAAGTAATGTTTGCACTCTGTAATCAAATGCTATACTATGAAAGTGGTTATTGCTCAGTCGTGTCCAACTCTTTGCGACCCCATGGACTATAGCCCCCCGGGCTCCTCTGTCCATGGGATTCTTCAGGCAAGAATACTGGTGTGGGTTGCCATGCCTTTCTCCAGGTGATCTTCCCTGCTCAGGGATTGAACCTGGGTCCCCTGCATCACAGACTGATTCTTTACCATCTGAGGCACTAGGGAAGAACCTAGCCTATGGGGAGAATAAAGATGAATTCTGTAGCATCAGTGCAGAAGAGTGAGATCTTTTTCTTTTCTGTTGTTTTGATTGCACATGCGGTGTGTGGGATCTTAATTCCCCAACCAGGGATCAAACCTGCACTCCCTGCATTGGCAGTGTGGCACCTTAACCGCTGGGCCACCAGAGAAGTCCCTAGAGCAAGATCTTGAACCCATGGTGGGTTCACAGGGCCCCAGGTTCAGCTGTGTAAGAAGTGCAATGGTCCTTATTGTTCTTTGTTTTTATAAATGTACTTAATTTCTCTTCTGAGCCTCAATATTTCTTAGTCATGGAGAGGCAACCTCAGTCAAATGAGTGTGTCCTCAGACAGATCCAAGGGAGGCCAGGCTTCTGATTTGCCATCTCCAAGACTGTCTGACTGCTACATCTCACCCCTCCTGGGGAATGCTGGGCTGCAGGGTGGTGGGAGGCCCCCGGGCTCCTTCCCAGAGACCCCACCATCAGATCAGCTTCCCAGCTTCTCCAGCTCCCAGATCTGAAAAGTCTTATCAGGCCCAGATTAAGAGTTTCCCAGCCATCCATGTAAATTTCCCAATCTGCTTTATGCCGAAAGCCTGGGATTTGAGACTAGAAAGCTAAAAATATGACTCTTACGTTATCTCCACGTTGCTGGTTTTCCCTTCCCCAGAGCAGTGAAGACAGATGGCCTAGCTGCCCAGTGGGGAGAAAACGCAGGGAATGCCACGGAAAACATGTGAGCACACGCCTCCCGGTGATTCCCCACCGCAATGGCAAGGCACCGAGAGGCAGGCCTGGCGTCCACAAAGGGGACCGCTGTCTTGACTCCAGGTACATTAGAGAAGCGATAAGAACACGGGCTGTGGAAGTCAGAGTCTGACTCCACGGTTTCCTGGCTCTGTGTCCTTGAACACGTTACCACATCTACAAAACAGAGATTATAATAGCACCTGCCCTACAAGGGACTCTGTGTATGCCTCACTTGTGAAATAATTCTGTTATTATTACCATCGCTACTGACTCCTTGTCTCTTAAAGTCATTGGAGTCAATGCCATCAACACAAGTCCCTGTTCACAGGGGAGGAAGGCGCTGCTGCTCCCCGGAGGTGGGGTGGGGGTGGCGAGTCTTGGAAATGTAGCCCTTCCTGTAAAACCTGGGCAGTCCTCCGGGCTGGGTTCAGAAGGAATCTGCTGATGTCAGTCAAGCCTGTGCTGAGGTGCCGGCATGGAGAGGCAGATTCTCAGGGAGCAAGAGTTGGTATCAGAAGATGGATCTGTGCTTTCAGGGCAGGGGACATGAAAGAGACTGAGGGGGAGGGGGAGGCACGAAGTTGGAGGAAGGCTGGCCAAGTCCGTGCCGGGGCGGGGGCGGGTGCTGCTCTGCTGACCTTACTGGCAGCTGCTGGAGATCAGAACTCGCCCTGTGCCCCATCCCCCCAACCTCGCCCCCAGCCCCGGAGATGTGAGTTGTGCAAGGGCTTTGCTGAGGGAGGTGCTACTTGTGTGAGCCAGAACCAGACAGAAAACCGAGGAAGAGACAACGGTCTGGCAAGCGCCTTCTACATAATCTTGTTCTGCAGCCCACCAAACTGATGAAAACGAGAAGGTGGGGACCTCAACCCTCCCACCTGCCCATCCCTGCATCCCAGGGCCAGTCAGATCAGGACGACAGGACTGCAAGTCAGAAGTCAGGAGACCTGGACTGGAGATCCAGTCATACGGCCAGTGAGCCTCTGGCCTTGGACACACCCTTCACCCCTCTAGACCTGGGTACGGCCACCCACCCCCACCCCCCAGAAGGTGGGAGAACTCTAGACAGCAGCTGCACTTGGGGAGAGCAATGTTACTCTGTTAAAAGTGGGGAGGTTTGGAGCCATAAGGGTGTTGATGTGAATCTTGTCTTTGTCATTGACCAGAAGTAAATATGGGCTTCCCTGGTGGCTCAGATAGTAAAGACTCCTCTGCCTGTAATGCAGGAGACCCAGATGGGTTTGATCTTGGGTAGGGAAGATCCCCCAAAGAAGGGAGTGACTACCCACTCCAGTATTCTTGTAACTCTAAATATAGGACAGTTAATGTATTTAATTTTTCAAAGTTTCACTTCCCTCATTCATAACAATGGGGATACTGATAATGCACTTCTGTGATTACTTGGAAAATTAAATTCAATAATGTGTGTGAAGTGTTGGGTTCAGGACTGCTGAGACACTGAGGGCTTGATGGTTCGTTGCCTGTATCAGTGTAGTGATCATTTAGAGGAACCATGGGTTCCTTTAGGGCTTCCCTGGCGGCTCAGACAGTAAAGAATCCATCTGCAATGCAGGCGACCCAGGTTTGATCCCTGTGTCAGGAAGATCCCCTGGAGAAGGGAATGGCAACCCAACCTGTATTGTTACCTGGAGAATCCCATAGACAGAGGAGCCTGGTGGGCTACAGTCAGTCCATGGGGTCACAAAGACTCGGACACAACTGAAAGTGACTTAGCACTGCCATGTCCCAGTAAAACATGAGTTGGGGGTCAGGGGGCATATACCACAAAGTCTTTTGGGGACCAAAAGTCCTTCCATCTGATGGTTTCCCATCCATCAGGAGGCCTCTGCTGGATGGAAGGGAAAGAGAGATGGACCCACGTTAAGAGTGATTTAAAAATATACAAACCATTCTGTGATGGACCTTGGGCTGATTCTGCCCTGCAGGACACAGTTCCCCCTCTAGTGGATTCGACCATCTATCTCTGAGGTTCCTTCTGAAGATGCAACAAACTTTTCTCCATCCAGGTCGCCTAGCAACCACTCTATAAGGTCCCACACTCTCACATGATCATAATTTTCATACTTAGAACAGTTGTCAGGTTCAGCATTTTTGTTAAATTTTATTTGTAACATTACACAAAATTCTTTTGTGGACAGTTCTCAGTTGAGACGGCGTATTATGTCCTGGAGAGTGGCTGTTACAAAGGACCACAAACTGAGTGACTTAAAATAAAATTATTCTCAGAGTTCTGGAGGCCAGGAGTCCAAAATCAGAGCATTGGCAGCATTGATTCCCTCTGGGGGGCCTAGGGGAGAGTCTGGTCCAGGCCTGTCTCCTAGCCCCCAGTGACCCCAGCGGTTCTTGGTGTCCTCCACTTGTAGGTGCTTGACTCCAGTCTCTGCCTCCATCTCCACGTGGCTTTTCCCTGTGTCTCTGTGGTATCAAAAGGCCATCTTCCTATTAGATCAGGGCCTACTCTGGATAGCCTCTTCTGGACTTGATGAAATCTGCAAAGATCCTATTTCTGAGTAAAATCATGTCCCCAGCTACTGGGGGTTAGCAGCTCAACGTGTCTTTTTTGAAGTGTGGGGATGTGGCGAACCACTCGGCCCACAGCAGGTGGCGGCCAGCACACGGTGGTGGTCTGTCGTATCTAAGAGCTGTGAACTGTTAGAATGTCAGCAGTGGTGAGGATGGGCAAGGCTGCCCTGGTGTGTGTCAATATGAGAGGCCTAAAGGAGCTTCATTTTTTACCCCTCACTGTAAATTACAGAGAGAACAGTGCCATTAAAGCTGCCACCTTGGAGAGCGTAGAATTTTCCTTTTTGGAGTTGTTTTTTTTTTTTTTTTTTTTATGGACATGGAACAATGAACTAGAAAATGTTGCACATTCTGTCCTCTCCTTCTATTTTCAACTTACAAAATGTTGTATTCAAAATACCGGAACAGTGAGGCTTGCGGTTACTAACAAAATTAAAAATAAAAGCAGAAAGCCCCACAGCGACCACGTCACCCCAAGAGGGAGATGCAGGCTGGTGCCCTGAACAAGCAGTGGATTTCCTAGTGGATTCGCACTCCCTCCTGCAGAGGTCAGGATGCAAAGTCACGACCAGCTGGTTGTAATTCTGTCCTATTTTGAAACAGATGACAGAGACAACTAGCCCATCTCTAGGGTTGAGATTTATTTCCCTTCCTCGGTCTAAGTTCCAGAGACCCAACTTGCAAAGTAAAGAAGAGAGCAGAATATTTTCTTGGTGACCTCAGCTCACTGCTGCCAGTGGAAAACCTACCCATATCCTAGAACTGGCCCATGGGAAGGGGTCCATACCACACCATACCGAATATTCCAAAGCAGGACTTCTGTCTCTCTTCCAGAGTCTCATGGTCCCTTTTGTCTTTGCTCACCTTCATGCATGCATGCTATGTTGCTTCAGTCATGTCCGGCTCTTTGAGACCCTGTGGACTGTAGCCCTCCAGGCTCCTCTGTCCATGGGATTCTCCGGGCAAGAATACTGGAGTGGGTTTCCATTTCCTACTCCAGGAGATCTTCCTGACCAAGGGATTGAATCTGCATCTCTACGTCTCCTTCACTGGCAGCCAGTTCTTTAGCACTACTGTTGCCAAGCCCATTTGCTCACCTTCAGTGGCACTTAAGACAATCTTGTATTTACAAGTCACTTCTCTCCTCCTAAAGGGCAAGCTCTTTAAATCTTGGTCTTATGACTCAAGAGGAAGAAGCCAGTGGAAAGAGTGAAACTTCAGATGCTGGAGAAGAAGGAGAAGCTTAGCAATGGATCCTTCAGGAACCAGGAAGGATGCGGCAGAGGGCCGAGCTGGAATGTTCTCTGTCCTGCACAGGACTCCAAGCAGTAGGGAATCTCCTGTCAGTTCCCCTGGAAGCCAGTTAACCCCTTCTATTGGGGTGTAACCTCAGACCTAGAATACACCCCAGATGGCCCTCACTACAGCTTCAGCTTCCCTGGTAGCTCAGATGGTAAGGAACCAGCCTGGAATGCAGGAGACCCAGGTTTGATCCTTGGGTTGAGAAGATCCCCTGCAGAGTGGGAATGACTAGCCACTCCAATATTCTTGCCTGGAGAATTTCATAGCCAGAGCCTGAGCCTGGCAGCCTACAGTCCATGGGGTTGCAAAGAATCAGACATGACTGAGCGACTTTCACTCACTTTGACAGCTACCAGCGGGAGCAATGCACTTAACTTCTCTCTGCCTTAGGTTTCTCATCTGTTTGATGGGCTAAATAATAACCCTCATGCGATTGTTACAAGATCAAATATGATAATGGATGGAGAGCACATAGCATGTAGCCAGCCTAGCACAGTGGTTCCCAAACTTCCCAGATTCCCCCCGCCTGAGAATTTTGATAGTGCAGACGTGGGTTGGAACCTGAGAATCTGTGTATTTGCCAAGCACAGAAATTCTTATATCCAGGGAAATTGGGGAAATGATGCTGTTACAATACCAGAAAGTCAGTAAAGAGTAGTTATTTTTATGGTACGATTTTCATCATTGTTACCATCATCACAGGGTGATTCATTTAAACAAACAAGCTTATTATACATACAAGAAAGAATCAATAGACTCATCCTTAAGTTTTGGATTCAAGGATACATAAACTAGGGATTCTGATTCTGGTTCTAGCTGATAAAGTGTTCTGACCTTCAAAATGTTTAATCTCTACACCTCAGTTTCTTCATCTGTAAACTAGGTGGTTATTACTGGTTGCTGTTGTTTAGTCGCTCAGTGGCGTCTGACTCTTTGTGACCCTGTGGACTGGAGCCCACCAGGCTCCTCTGTCTGTGGGATTTCCCAGGCAGGAATACTGCAGTGGGTTGACATTTCCTTCTCCAGGGGATTACCCAGGGATCGAACCTGTGTCTCTTGTGTTGGCAGGCCGATTCTTTACTGCTGAGCCACCAGGGAAGCCCTTGTTACTGGTAAGGGTGTGGTAATAGTTACTGAAAATAATGGATATAAAGTAGCTGACACACAGTAGGTCCCTCCCCTGTGAAAGATTTTCTTTCTTTTAAGCAATGGCTCAAATTCTTAAAAGAAAAAAAAAAAAAACTTTTAAAAACAGTTATCTAGGGACTTCCCTAGTGGTCCGGTAGTTAAGACGTTAAGCTTCAAATACAGGGAGCATGGATTCAATCCCTGGTCAGGGAACTAGAATGCTAGAGGCCTATTGGCGAGGTCAAAAAATTAAAAAAAAAAAAAAAGATTTTAAGAATTTTCAAGCAATTATCTAAACCCTTCCCCTCATTATTTAGACAGATGAAAGCAGAACTGTTTTGGTTCCCAGTTTGATGTGTATCTTTCTTCCCACCAAACGCCTCTGCTGCTACTGCTGCTGCTAAGTCGCTTCAGTCATGTCGGACTCTGTGCGACCCCATAGACGGCAGCCCATCAGGCTCCCCTGTCCCTGGGATTCTCCAGGCAAGAACACTGGAGTGGGTTGCCATTTCCTTCTCCAATGCATGAAAGTGAAAAGTGAAAGTGAAGTCGCTCAGTCGTGCCCAGCTCTTAGCGACTCCATGGACTGCAGCCTACCAGGCTCCTCCATCCATGGGATTTTCCAGGCAAGAGTACTGGAGTGGGGTGCCATTGCCTTCTCTGCCAAACTCCCCTACTAGCCCTTAAGGTACTTACTTCCATGGAGCTCTGTGCAATGTTTTGTTTTTTTTTTTTTAAAAGACTGTCTTAAATAACAGAATGCTAACTGACCTTTAGCATTAAGATTTCTTGCTTTTCTCAAGTGTATCTTTTGGAGACTGTAAAGATGTCTTGCACAGTATGAGCCACTTAGGCTATCTACAGTGCACTCATATGATGGGGAGTCCTGCTGGAAGTCCTAGAGGAAAAGAAAGATCACTGAGCAATTTCTAGTTTGAGAAGAGTATAGGTTGCTTGGACCCACCTTCAAGAACCCAGCCACAGGGCAAGCCAGAATTGTAAATGAGTCACCTAGCTGTGTGCCCAGAAGGAACGAGAAAAGGTGAACACCTAGCCAGTCTGTAACAGAGAGCAAGTACTTATCCCCCAAACCTAGTGGCTCAGTCTCTCTAGGCAGCAGAGAAAAGAGGGGGTTCACAAAGGGAAAATATAGGCCAGTATGTGGACGAGGACAAAGAAAACTAACTCACGAAGGTCCTGAACTGCTGGTTCCCAGTGAAGGTTGCCCATCAGTGCCCAGGAATCTGCACGATTAGCTGTTCTCCACCTTAGAAGAAAAGCAACGGAACTGGGAGGTTGTGGTTTTCAGGCAGAAAAAGTTCTGTCTTCAGCTTGCAGACTATGTCTGCTTTCTCTCCAAATCTGTATTCTCATCCTCATTTCTCCCTGTTCCTAAATCTGTCTCCCCTGTAGCACTCAGGCATAAGTTCCTAGGCAAAAAAATATGATCCGTGGCGTATTTACCATCACATTAAGAAGCATGGGTTTTCAAAGTATGATTTTTAATATTGTGATTGCTTTCCCTGACGGAAAGTATCTTCAAGTCAGATTATTTATCGCCAGGTGGTAAATAATAGTGAAAGTTAATGATACTTAACATCTCTCCTTCCTTCATTCTAAGCCCCTTACCTATTAGGTCTTCTAACAACCTGCGCAGCAGGTCTCGTTATTCTTTTCCATATTTCACAGCCTTTGAAACTGAAACACAAGGAGGTTCAGTAGCTTAGCCAAGGTCGCACCACTGTGACTGGAGCCAGAGTTCCGACTAAAACGAGAACACGTCTTAACCACAACAGTCAACAGCTTTGGGTGCCAAAGGCTGAACATCCCCTAAGAGTATTTCAGTGAGAAAGAGAGATAAGCCTGATTTTGCTCTCAATAATTGTTTTTTCTGTCAAAAATAGAACTTTGCAGTTTATTTGAACAGCAAAACATAATACTCCTGTTACCATGGCATTCCATTTTAGAAGATTAAGAGAGAGAGATAAAAATACAAGTTCCTAGATACAAGTAAGCACCTTTTCCATGACAAGAAACCTTAACCCTTCCTTTCTACACTACTTGATACTAATTGAAAACAAGTAGTGTTTACTCATGTTCTCTTCAATGAGACTTTTTAATCCCAATGACCTTTAGACTGTATCATGTAGAAATCTGCCATATTCCACTTTTGAAACTCTGAGAAAACGATTTACCTCTTTTATTCTCCTCTTCTTTTACAGTGTAGTAGGCAACAGTGAATCCTCTGGAGTCAAATAGTCTTGAATGAAACAGCAAATCTGTCACTTCCCAGTTATGTGACCTTGGGCTAGTTATGTGACCTCTGATTAGTTGCCTTAACTGCAAAATGGAAATAATAATAGTTACTCATGGTTTATGTTACCCCAAGTGGTGCTGCTGGTAAAGAATCCACCTGCCAATGAAGGAGATGTGGGTTCAGTCCTTGGGTTGGGAAGATCCCATGGAACAGGAAATGGCTACTCACTCCAGTATTCTTGTCTGGGAAATCCCATGGACAGAGGAGCCTGGTGGGCGCCCGTCCATGGATCGCAAAGAGTTGGACACAGCCAGGTGCATACACACACACCCACACACTCTCTCTCTCTCTCTCATGGTTTGATTGTCATAAATCACTTGGAACAAATCCCTGGTACATGCTGAGCTTTCAGTAAACTGTATCGGCAGCAGCAGCATCCTCACCACCACCATCACCATCAGAAGACAATTTGCTTAGACTTTACCAACAGAGACTTTCACGGAGCCCTTATCTATAATTCATTACCAGCTATCCAGAGATACGCTAGCTGAGTGGGAGGCAGTAATCACTTATAAAATAATCCTTCTTCTTGATAATTGTAAAGAAGAGAGTAAAAATACTGTTTGGACCACTAAGTGACCAGAATGGCCATTGTTCCCCAATCATGGTTCCAGCCTTGCATTTTTAATACCTCATTTCTCATAGTTGTTTGAATCTGTCTCCCTTCACGAGCTTCTCTAGGACTGACTGACAGCAAGGCTGATTTCAACACAGGAAGATGCTCATTAAATCGTAGAATGAGTGAGATAGAGAAAGATAAGAGTTGTCAACCTCAAATAATGAACTTTTTTTTGAGCCACACAACAGAGGGGTGTTACCGTTTGTTCAGTGTAAGATCAAGTCAGAGGAGTTGAACTGAGCTTCGAGGTACATACAACTCCAATCTGACCCCATTACTTTTATTAAATGCAGCATCTTAAAGAACTGCAAAAAGCCAAACCATAAATCTAAGGACTCTGTCATTTTAAATTTATGTTTGCAGCTAAAGTCAGCCACACCTCCTGGGGCTGGCCTTAAAATAATTCTTTTCTCAAAAAGTCACAGTATCCTGGCATTTAACAATAACACGAAAGAGCCCGAGCCTGGAGGAGTTGTTTGTTTTTGTAGGAGCAGAATCAACCCTCTTTTAATGAACATAAGGCTTGCCACAGGTTCAGGGGTTTTATTCGGCTGTTTTCTGAATCTCTTTCAAAGCTCAGCTTATGAAATTCTAGCGAGACCCTGCCCACCACCCTCCCCAGCCTGGACACCCCTTCAGCTTGCCGCTCACCAGCCCTGACTTCCGACAGACAGACAGAGACAGAGAGAGGGGCCGTGCTGACCAGAAGCGTCACTGCCTCTCACACTTGCTTTGTCCCCTGGCGCCCATGTCCTGGAAACAGCACACACATCTCAGGCTCAGTGCCTACCTGATAGAACTTGAATGCTGAAGTGATAACAGCTCTGAGACAGAGCAGAGTCTGAGGCCTGCCCACCCCCTGTCTACTGAGGTGTAACAGACGCTTAAGCACCCCTCCACTGCCGGAAGAAGGCGGTGGGGACAGAGAGACTGATGGGCAGGTGGCTGAGCATCGCTCCAGGTGACCAGGCACTCAACTTGCATGCCAGGTTGGCACCAGGCCACCATCTCTACACTCTGTCCTCTTGGTTGACCCTGCAATGCTACTTTCCCAGCCAAGAATCTTGGCATGCCAGCCAGGCAGCCAGCAAACTGATGCCAAGGTTGTCCCTGGCAGAGGACTTGAAAAAGTGCAAACAACACCTTTGGACTCCCACCTGCTAGGCTCAGAGATGCCCATACCCGTCCTACACCACCTGCGCCCTACACCAGACATTACAGAGAACAACAGAGAGGGGAGGGCTGGCCCCTCTCTGGCAGGTTCCAGTTCATGAGACAGATGATGAGAAATGGACAAGGATGATGAAACAGCCCCTGCCACCTCGGTGCCCTGTGTGTCCCTGCTCTGGGCACAAAGTCAGCACAATTTAAGAGGTGTGGCTTTTCCTCCATGCCCTCTGGACCTCTCTGAATATTGAGGTCACCTGATACATAAGGGATCTCACGCTTCCTGAGCGTTAGGAAGGGAGCAGATGATTTCTGCCAGTATGCAAGCCACACTCCCAGGACCAGTTAAATCTCGGGGTTTATGATGACGTTCCTGCTGGCCCATGGGCTGGGTGGGGCCGGGAGCTGTGTGGATTCCCGTTTGTATCCTGCTGCCTGGAACGGGATCCACCAGCGCTGTAGATTCAACAGACACCTGAAATGCCATTTCTCAGAATCGAGTCCACCACTCAAGTGGGGGCTTCCCAGATGGTGACCCCCCAGCTGCCTCTTCAGGCCCCCCCCATTCCTGAAGCAGTTCATCTTAGGTCACTGGGATAAGGGTCTGCCTCTCAGAGGACAAATGAGAATGCTGGGAGGCAAAGCCCAGCACAGGAATAAGATCCCTGCTCAACAGGAGGCATTTCTTAATTTTTTAAATACATTCTTTTTTTAAAAAAATATTCTTTTCTATTATGTTTTATCATAGGATATTGAATAGAGTTCCTTTTGCTGTACACTAGGACCTCGCTGCTTATCCATCCTATGTGTAATAGTCTGCACCTGCCAGCCCCAGACTCCCAGTCCAGCCCTCTCCCTTCCCCCTGCTCCCTTGGCGGCCATGAGTCTGTTCTCTGTGAGGCTGTTTCTGTTTTGTAGACAAGGTCATTTGTGTTGCAGTTTAGATCCTACATATGAGTGATATCAAAAGGTGTCGTCTTTCTCTTTCTAACTTCACTTAGTGTGATTAAACAGGAAGCAAATCCAAACGAGAGGGGATACATGTGTACGTGTGGCTGATGTACCTTGCTGTACAGCAGAAACTGACACAGCAGTGTAAAGCACCGCTTCATACTCCATTTGTTAAAAAACATGTGGTACGTATATGCCATGGAATACTTTTTGTTTAGTCACTGTTAGACTCTTTTTCGACCCCATGGACTGTAGCCTGTCAGGCTCCTCTGTCCATGGAATTCTCCAGACAAGAATACTGCAGTGGGTTGCCATTTCCTTCTCGAGGAGATCTTCCCCACCCAGGGATTGAACCCGGGGTCTCCTGCATTGCAGGCGGATTCTTTACCACCTAGCCACCAGGGAAGCCCAATGGAATACTACTCGGCTATTTTAAAAAGGTGGGGGGATGAAATAATGCCATTTGCAGCCACATGGATGCCATAGGAAGCATTTCTTTATTCATTCCACTCCTGGACTTTAGGCAGGGGGTGCAGGTAGCAGATGGGGGCTGCTGCTCTTGGCAGTGTTGAGCATCTTGTCAGACCGGACCCCACAGAGCTGGATGTGAACCACAGGGTGTCTTTGCAGGTAAAGCACGGCTCTCTGTGGGAATCACAGCCCAGTGGTGAGGGGTGAAGAGCTCTCCAGGAGACACAGGAAGGCGTGCTGCCCGCCTACAGGGCCCAGGCCAGCACAGAGCTCCCCCTGACCTGCGTTCCTGTCTGAGTGCTCTGAGGGCCCCTGAGGTTACTCAGCTAATTCATGGAGGGCCATTAACCAGAGGTGACGCCTGACGCCACTGCAGAAGCAAAACAAGAGTTCAGCTGCGCCAAGCCCGTTGAAATGTTCAGACACACACACAATTGCAAAACCAAACGAGACCCCCAAATGCAGCAGTTCTGAGGGCAATTAGACTAAAAGCCAGAGATTAGGTTCGAATTTAGACTCTGCTGATTAGATATGAGAATGGAGCAAGTTGCCAGATAAAATACAGGAGGCCCTGTTAAACTTGAATTTCGAATAAATTTGAATAATCGTTTAAGGGTGCCCCACGCAATGTTTGCTAAATTTGGCCACCCTCGCACTCCAGAAGTTGAGGTTATCGGTTGGGAGGTAGATAATGCGGTGACCTTTGTCAGCGTTGATGTGACATCAAATAGAACTTTGGGCAGGTCTTTTCCAATGTGTGTGTCACTCCTGGAGACAGGAGCTATGTCCTTTGGAATTGTAACCCAGAGTCCCTAACGCCCAGGCTATGAGCAGTGGCAGGTGAACTGTGTGTTGAATTGGGTATAATGATTAAATGATGTTCGGGTGGCCTTTTGAGCAGAGCAGCTGATGGGAAAGGTGGCTAAAAACAAGATTACAAAGACTATGCAGCTCCCTGAAGGGTCTGCTCCTGGCTCTTCTCAGGGAGGAGTCCTGGGTTGGAATCAGACATGGCAGCAACGTGGAATCTGAACATTATCAGAGCAGAGGTGTGGGGGACATTCATGATAGAGGATTAGTGATTAAGTGACAGTGTGACTCCCCTCCCCAGATTATAAAAATCATTGTTGTGTATTGGAAAACTGAAACAAAACACTACAGAAAAATAGCGATTGAATTCATTCATAGCCTCACAACCTAGAGATAACCATAATTCATATTTAATTCTATGCTTACAGTATTTCTGATAAGTATATACACATATAAGGACATGTGTCTATATTTAGAAAATAAAATCATACTTCATATATAATTTTTTATCTAGCTTTTTTCAAAATATTTTATTGTAGGCATTGTTCATGTCTTTAAATATTCTTTGAGTATGTAATAACCAAGTTTTCCAGTAACATTTACTAATTAATGCATCATTTCTCTAGTTTCTTGAAAATTTTCTTCCGTCATATGCTTTTTTGTGGCTTTCTGTTCTCTCCTGCGGTGCTCTTTATCCTATGATATTACCAGGTTTTTCTGATGAGTGTAATCTTGTAAACAGCTTCACCATGTCTCTGCATTGCTCCTCTTTTAAGTAAAATTGCCTGTATTTTTCTTTTATGTTTCTGGATAATCTTCAGAATCACATTTCCAAGTTATAAAGTAATGTCATTCTGAAATCTATTAGAAAAGCCTTAAAGTTACCTAATATTGGAGGGAAGAATTGCATTTATAAAATAATATCTTTCCTTCTAGGAATAAAATTTATTTTACTTTTCTTCCTTTCTTTACTACATTGTAAATATATATATATTTTTTTACATAGACCCTTATTGTTTCTTTTACAATTCATTCCTAGCTATTCTGTGTATTTTTTATTTCTTTGAATAAATCTCTTTTAAAAAATGCTACTTGACTTTTTGAAATTTTAAAAGGGTCGTGGAGGCTTAGTTTGGGCTTCCCTTGTGGCTCAGCTGGTAAAGAATTCACCTGTAATGCGAGAGACCTGGGTTTGATCCCTGGGTTGGGAAGATCCCCTGGAGAAGGGATAGGCTACCCACTCCAGTATTCTGGCCTGGAGAATTCTAGGGACTATATAGTCAATGGGGTCGCAAAGAGTTGGACACGACTGAGCGACTTTCACTTTGTGCTTATTTATTTTGCTTCACCCAACGTTCTATGTAACTTTTTAGTCCAAGTAGATTTTTAGTAGATTCTCTTGATTTTCCAAGGAGAAAAATCCTTCATCACCTGGAAATGACAAGTTGGTCCTGTTGCCACTAAAGCTCGCTGTCTTTTCAGTCATTGGTTTAATTGCTCTGGGTAGAGCTTCCAAAAAATAGTGTGTAATTGTGGTGATGGCAGATGTAACTGATTCCAGTGAAAACTCCTCAGGTGCTTCACCATCGCATGTAATCTCCACTGGGTTCAAATATATCCTTTTTTCTTAAATCAAAAATTTTTTTGATTTGCTACTACTGGTATTTGATTCTATCTAATATATTTTTTTTCTTATGTTACTTAGAAGATTTCTGCCCCCTGGCCTGTTTATGTAATACATTTTAATAGTAGCTTTAACACAACCTTTCATTCTTTAGAAGAAAATGCAACTTGGCCTCGAATATTATTTTTTGATGTCATATCAGACTCACATTCCTAATGTTTTCTCTCTGTACAATGGGAACAGAGTTTGTGTTTTTCTTCTCTCATGCTGTGGTTGTCAAGTTTTAGAACCAGGGTTAAGATAGCTTTACTAACTAGGAAGCTTCAGATCTTCTCCCCTTTCAAACAGTTTACAGAGTCCGAGAATTATCTGTTCTTAAAAGTTGGAAAAAATTGTTCATAAAAACATGTGAGTCAGGAGCCTTTTTTGGAGGTGAGCCTTTGACACTTTCAATTTCTTCCCTGTTTTTTTTTTTTTTTTTTTTTCCTATTCAGGCCATCTGCTTTTATCCTGAGTCCCTTTTGGTCATTTCTGTTTTCCTAGAAAATCATCGATTTCATTGAGATTTTCCAATTGATTAGCATAGAGCAGTAACCTGGTGTTCTCTTACAATGCTTTTAAACTCTCGTCCACAGCATCATTCCCTTGTGACTGATTTTGTACATTTATTTTTTCTCTCATTCCAATTATCTGTGTTGAGTTTGTTCATGTTATTGGTCCAGTTACAATACTAATAAGGTCCAAATATTAGAATCATGGGTACAGATAACTGACACGGAGACTTGAGCATCTATGGATTTCTGTCTCCATGGAAGGTCCTGGGTCCAGTACCAAGGGATGGCTGTTGTTCAGAATTACAGTTCTTCCCCTCAAAAGTACAACAGCTATTTATCCAGTATTTTATCTTAATTTTATGAGGTTGAGTTTGTGTTATTTTAACTGGTATTACTAATTTACAGGGTTGGTTTTTTTTTTTTTTAAAGCATAGTATGACTTTTTAAAAATATCTATTTATTTGGTTGTGGCAGTCTTAGTTGTGGCCTGGGGGATCTTTAGCTGCGGGATGTGGGATCTAGTGCCCTGACCAGGGATTGGACTGGTCCCCCTGCATTGAGACTGAGGACCGCCAGGAAAGTCCCATAGTATGTTTAGATGATGTTATCCTAAAATTTCCACTCTGGGGAAGAAATGTACTAAGGTTGGCTAAATAAGTGTATCATCAGCTTGTATTAATATGTCATGAGCATTTTAAAATAAAGAGGATTCCCATATTTAGGGTTCAAATTTGGTATGCTTATAATACCATTAGTTTTAGTACTTACATTGATTATAATCTTAATTATTGGTGACTTCCTTCATCTGTAAATGACCAAGAATAGTATATTATTGTGTTTCTATTCCTTTCTCCTTGTATTAACTGATGTTCTTTATATGCTTTAATTTGATGTTTTCAGTTGTGTGTGTGTGTTATATTTTCATGGTGAGTGTTCTTCTTGAAATATAATGGGACATAATACCATTCCTTTTCTTCTGTGTAAAGTGTTGCATCTTCCATTTTACTTCAGTATACATATTTGCAATTCCTTTGTCAGTGTGGGTGAATCTTTCTCAGCTTTACTTTTAGCTGTTCTGAGTAATTTCACTTAAAATGCGTTGTCTTTAAGGAAACGGACTAATAATACCTACTTCTTATAGCAGTTTTAAGGGTTCAGTGAGATAATACAATTAGAACTAGAGTAGTATTTGACACATCGAACATGCTCATGAAGTACCAACTAATGCTAGCACTGAACAGCAGACACTGAATTTTTCAAACAAAATGATAATTTAAGAATTGTAATCAAAGAGGATGGCCTATTTGATTTTATGGTCACATGGTTTATTTAGGCACTTTTAAAAAAAAGTAAGTCTGTAACTTTTTAATAATTTTATTTATTTCTCTTTTTGGCTGTGCTAGGTCTGTGTTGCTGGGTGGGCTTTCCTCTAGTTGCAGAGAGCGGGGCCTACTCTGTGGTTTCAGTACAAGGGCTTCTCATCTTCGTGGCTTCTCTTGTTGCAAAGCACAGGCTCTAAGGCTGCGTGGGCTTCAGTAGTTGGCAGCACTTGAGCTCAGTAGTTGCAGCTCCTGGGCTCTAGAGCTCAGGCTCAGAAGCTGTGGTGCACAGGCTTAGTTGCTCTGTGGCATGTGGAATCTTCCCAACCCAGGGACTGGGACTGTGTCTCTTGCATTGGCAGAAGGGTTCTTTACCACTGATCCACCAGGGAAGCCCTATTTAGGCACGATTCTTGACGTCTTTCTATTTTTCATACGCCCCTTGGTCTCTCCATGTTTGTTCACTTTACTTTCTCTCACGTGTTCAGGTACTGTGATAAGTACTCTGAACGCTACTGCGAGCAAAATGTACTTGTCCTGACCTCAGGCAGCTTATACTCCAGCAAGCAAACACGGATGAAGTCACCCTGCAAACTACACGGAACTCCAGCCCCAGTTTGAGCTTCCGTGTGCATCGTGAAAGTAAAACCACAAGTGCCACCTTGGACTCGTATAAACATTGCCGAGGCGCTTTTCATGCATCACACCTCAGGAGAAGAGTGATGCTGGTGGAAGAGGCATCGCAGTGGGGTGTGATGAAAGGCCGGAGGGTTAATTCCTTCATGATAAACATCTATGCGCAAAATGTCACAGACTGCGATCTCTCATATTAGGATATAGAGAAACGTCGACTCCTGACGGATTTCACAAGTTCCTGAATCCCCTTGGGAGTTTCAAAATTACATGAAAAAATTCCAGGATTGCCCTTGAGGACTTTTTGATTTTCCAAGGTGCCTTGGCCTGGGCAACATTGACCCTCGGGCTGCACAGCTGTTTGTAGGAGGACCGTCCTCCCACTAGACATTGTGGAAGGTCTGCTGACAAGGCAGGCCTCCTCTCACTAGACGCCAATAGCATGCACCCCAGCACAACCACAGCCACTTCCAGACATTGCTGTATTAACCGTATCTTCTATTTTCTGTCCTTCTGATGCTTTGACATCCGGGGCTTTGCTAACTCTGGAAATGTTCCTCCAAATACTGGTTAGCTAATTCTTAGAAATAATAAACAGGTCACCCACAGGCATGCTTTCCAATTACAAATCCACCAAACTCAAGCCCACACTCCAGCCACCTCTTGTATGGAATTCCCACACTTCAGACTACTATCCACCTGCTCTGCTCATTCCAGGACCAGGTATCAGATGATTAGGGACACCCCTGTGCCCCCAGAGCCTGGTGAAATGATTCACGCTAAATCCAATTCTAAACCTGCTTACCCTGCCTCTCGTTCGTTCCCATGGAAACCCCAATAAAGGCTCGGCTCCATAGTTCCCCTTCTCCTTTTGTCCCCTGATTGATCCTGGTGCTTTCCCGATTGACCTCCTACCATGGTGTGCCCCCTCCTCTTGGGAACTGTGAGTAATAAACTATCTTTTACAGACATTGTTTTCTGATCTCTTGGCCATCTTGTACCTCAAATCTGCTATGAATGCACTAAATTTAAAGCACTTCCCAAATGTCTTCTGGTGTAAAATTGCCCCAGGGTGAGAATGATTGGGTTAACTTGACACCTGAACAGCTGTATCTTTTTTTTAAGAAAATTATCTAGGTGATATGAGAGCAACAAGGTTGGGGAAACTTAACCTTTAGAGTTTGTGCACAAAGCTTTGAACTTGGCACTCAAAAGTTCCAGATAGTTTGACCCCTCCAACATGAATTCTTTCTCTTCTTCTGTAAAACACTTTGCAGCTTTAGTCCTCTTGTTTTGTGACTGATCCTCAACTACATGCTGACCCCCTCACTTCCAAATCTTTGTCCTAAATGCCAACCCCCGCTTTTCTAATGATTTCTCAGACTTCTCATCTCGTATGTATTTTTTAAGTAGTGTTTGTTTATTGAAGGAATCAACTCAGCATGTCTTAATCTGGACACCTCTGAAACTGCTAAAACACTACTCTTATAACGCTTGACAAACCCTCATGCAAATATTATCTTAACAGGTAGCACTCATGGTAAAGAACCCGCCTGCAAGTGCAGGTGACGAAAGAAACACAGGATCAATCCCTGGGTCAGGAAGATCCCCTGGAGGAGGGCATGGCAACCCACGCTAGTATTCTTGTCTGGAGAATCCTGTGACAGAAGAGCCTGGCAGGCTACAGTTCATGGGGTCCCAAAGAGTCGGACATGACCGCAGTGACTTAGGCTTCCATCTATGGGGTCCCAAAGAGTCGGACACGACTGAAGTGACTTAGCACTGCATGCAAATTTGAGGCAGTCATTGAAAATTTGTATTCTCGTCACACATGGCAAGCCACTTCTCACAGTTTACTACTTTTTAATAATTTTATTTATTTATTTATTTTTAATTTTTGCCCGCCTCAGTTTAATTTTATGTCCGTATCTATGGTCATTTGATTCCTGTCTCCAGCATCAGACCGAAGGCTTCAAAGATGGAGCCTATTTTTGCATTATTTACCATGATATCTGGCAGCAAACACTCAGTGACTGAATACAAGAATTGATTAATTAACCAATTAATTAATCACTACTTTATCTTGTCTTCTCAACGTGATTTCAGGCTCCTGCCGAATATTCCTTGGTTTCCACGCTTCTTTCCAATCTTATGAATATAGTTATGTTCAAATAGCACATACTGAAACAATAAATGGCAACTATTATCTAAACCACATTAGTGTTATCAGCTGTGCTTTACAGCAATGGTGCTAAAGAGGCCAACACTCATTTGTTTTATTTTCTTAAATGGGCAGGCTCCCTTCGAACAACAAAAAAAACCCCCAGCAACTGCATTTGAAAAGAGATATGATGTTATTTATGGCAATTATGTCACTGCTTATCTAGAAAGGACAGGTTTAATTAAAACTGAGCATTGGTGCCTGAACCCAAAAACTATCCTCAAATTTGACAAATGTCTGTACTGTCGAGACACTTCCAAAAATTGAATGGAATTAGCAGAAAGTGTTCTCTGCTGTATTTATTTCTGTTTCCTACACAAAGATAGCCTGCACCCAAGGGGGAAAAAGCAAAACACGTTTCCCCAGCTCCCTGTTTTTTCACCTCTCCATGTATGCATGCTAAGTCGTGTCCGACTCTTTGTGACCCCATGGACTATAGCCTACCAGACTCCTCTGTCCATGGATTTCTCCAGGCAAGATTACTGGAGTGGGTTACCATTTCCTTCTCCAGGGGATCTTCACAACCCAGGGTCGAACTCGAATCTCTTGCATTTCCTGCACTGGCAGGCAAATTCTTTACCATGGTGCCACTAGGGAAGCTTCATATAGAGATAAGTCAGAATCAGAAAAGAGCAATGGCGTGGATATAACTAAAGAGAAGGAAGAAAGAAACATGCCAAACAAAAGCCAGATGGAGAATATACATCAGAAGAATTACTTTGCAAATAACAGTACAAACAAACATTTATCCTCAGAGTCAAAGAATTTTTGACGGCATCTGTGAAACTCAGAACTCAAAGAAGAGATACAGAATCAAAGGAGATGTGATGAGGCAACAGAAAGAAATAATGCGAGCTGAAAGAGTGCCAGGGAAAACGTGGACAAGAAAAAAAAAAATCACTCCAAAAACCTTTTTGAAAAATCAGTTCAAAAACCGAGAATCTTCAGAAATCAAAATAAATATTGCTGAATAAGAGAGATGTGAAAGACAGGCTTAGGAAAAGGAAATGAACAAAATATGTGAAGAGTGACAGAGAAAATGAGACATGGGGGATAAACAAGCACATGATGGGTGAATCCCCGAAAGGAAACTAAACAAATGAAGTAGATTTAAAATATTCAAATACAAAAGAGGAACATTCTATAAAACAAAGGTGGAAAGGGTACCCTGTGTTCAAGAAGAATTGGTACACGATAATCAACCAAAAGATGCCTATTAAATTTGTTGTGCCTTGTTCATTACAGTTTCCTACAACATCCAGATCCTCGTCCATACAGCTCTCCAACCCACCCTGAAAATAAATAAGCAAATAAAACACACATTTTTAAGAAGCTACCTATAGGTGTAAAGAAAAAAAAATCTACCAGGGTTCAAAATCTCTACAGCAACGTATTTCTACAACTTCTCAGATATAAGAAAGGGCTATTCTTCGTGTTGCATGATACATCTTGAGCCTAGCTTACACCCAGTAGCCTGTACCTCTTACTCCCCACCCCTATGTTACGCCCTCCTCGGCAACCACTAGTTTGTTCTCTAAGTCTGTGAGTCTGCTGCTTTTCTGTTACAGTCACTAGTTCGTTGTCTATTTTAGATTCCACATATAAGCAGTATCATATAGTATTTGTCTTTCTCTGTCTGACTTATTTCACTAAGCACAATACCCTCCGAGTCCATCCCTGTTGTTGCAAGTGGTAAAATTTCATTCTTTGTATGGTTGAGTAATACTCCATTGTGTATGTATACCACAGCTTCTTTATCCATTATATGGACCTTACTTTGCTTTTGCATCTTGGCAATTGTAAGTAGTGCTGCTACGAACATGGGGGTACTTGTACCTTTTCAAATTAGTGCCTTTGTTTTTTTAGATTTATACTTGGGAGTGGAACTCCTGGGCCATATGGCTGCTATATTTTTAGTTGTTTGAGACACCTCCACACTATATTCCACAGTGGCTGCGCCAATGTGCATTCCCACCAGTAGTGTACGAGAGTTCCCTTTCCTCCACATCCTTGCCAATATGTGTTCTTTTTGATGATGGCAGGTATGAGATGACATCTCACTGTGGCTTTGATTTGTGTTTCTGTTTGGGTTTTCTTGCATGCACCTGTTGGTGTTTCTTAGTTACTGTTTTTTTTTTTTTTTTTAATTCTAAGTATGGTATATATAAGGAAAAAAGAAAAACCCAGAGGATTTAGCATTGTGTTTTTCCTTGGATCTTCAGGTCCCAGCCAGTTTACTTTCTCTCATCTTTGAGAGCCTTCTTATGATTTTTTTGTATAAAATCTCCAGGTCTTATCATTGTATATGGCAGGGGGAATAGGAAAATGTACATCTATTCCATCTTCCTCAAAGTAGATGTCCAGGCTTTAATAGTTTACAAGTGTAAAATGTGAAAGTGTTTGACATCACAGAATAGTCAAGTAGAGAAAAACCATTTTCAGAAACCAATAAGACTTCTTCAACAAATGTTGAATAATTACTTAACTAACTGGTAAAAGCAGAATTAGGTGTCTTTGGATATAATATTCCCAAATGAATTCCAGATAGATTAATTATATAGTTAATTAATTGATTATAAAACCAAAGTCATATATAGGAGAGAATAAAAGCACATTATAATCAGGATATGAATAAATTTGTAACATTTATACACAAATGATGGCTATCTTTAAAATATAAATAATTCTTATAAATCACTAAGAAAAACACAAATACTGTAAATAAAAAATAATTAAAGTCCCAAAGAGATGATTTGTATAAAGGATACAAGTAGCTAACAAATATGAAAAAATACTCTTCTCAAACCAAGAAGGGGGTAATATCCAGAATATATAAACAGCTTGTACAGCTCTATGTCAGGAAAATAAGCAATCCAATCAAAAAAATGGGCAGAAGACCTGAATAGACACTTTTCCAAAGAAGACATAGGACTTCCCTGTTGACTCAGTAGTAAAGAAATCTACCTGCCACTGCAGGAGAAATGAGTTCAATCCCTGGGTCAGAAAGATCCCTTGGCGAAGGGAATGACAACCCACTCCAATATTCTTGCCTGGGAAATCCCAATGACAGAGGAGCCTGGTGAGCTACAGTCCATGGTATCACAAAACAGTTGGGCATGACTTAGCAACAAAACATCAATAACAAAGAAGACATACAGATTAAAAGATACTCAACCTCACTAATTATTCAGTTCAGTTCAGTTGCTCAGTCGTGTCTGACTCTTTGTGACCCCATGGACTGCAGCACACCAGGCTTCCCTGACCATCACCAACTCCTGGAGCTTACTCAAACTCATGTCCGTTGAGTTGGTGATGTCATCCAACCATCTCATCCTCTGTCGTCCCCTTCTCCTCCCACCTTCAATCTTGCCCAGCATCAGGGTCTTTTCAAGTGAGTCAGATCTTCACATCAGGTGGCCAAAGTGTCAGAGTTTCAGCTTCAGCAGCAGTCCTTCCAATGAATATTCAGGACTAATTTCCTTGAGGATTGACTGGTTGGATCTCCTTGCAGCCCAAAAGACTCTCAAGAGTCTTCTCCAACACCACAATTCAAAAGCATCAATTCTTCAGAGCTCAGCTTTCTTTACAGTCCAACTGTCACATCCATACATGATTACTGGAAAACCATAGCTTTGACTAGACAGACCTTTGTCTGCAAAGTAATGTCTCTGCTTTTTAATATGCTGTCTAGGTTGGTCATAGCTTTTCTTCCAAGGAGCAAGCATCTTTTAATTTCATGGCTGCAGTCACCATCTGCAGTGATTTTGGAGCCCAAGAAAATAAAGTCTCTCACTGTTTCCATTATTTTCCCATCTATTTGACATGAAATGATGGGACCAGATGCCATGATCTTCGTTTTCTGAATGTTGAGTTTTAAGCCAATTTTTTACTCTCCTCTTTCACTTTCATCAAGAGGTTCTTTAGTTCTTCTTTGCTTTCTGCCATAAGGGTGGTGTCATCTGCATATCTGAGGTTATTGATATTTCTCCCAGTGATCTTGATTCCAGCTTGTGCTTCATCCAGTCCAGCATTTTGCATGATGTACTCTGCATATAAGTTAAATAAACAGGGTGACAATGTACGGCCTTGATGTACTCCTTTCCCGATTTGGAACCAGTCTGTTGTTCCATGTCCAGTTCTAACTGTTGCTTCTTGAACTGCATACAGATTTCTCAGGAGGAAGGTCAGGTGGTCTGGTACTCTCATCTCTTTAAGAATTTTCCACAGTTTGTTGTGATCCACACAGTTAAAGGCTTTGGTGTAGTCAATAAAGCAGAAGTAGATATTTTTCTGGAACTCTCTTGCTTTCTCAACGATCCAACAGATGTTGGCAATTTAATCTATGTTTCTTCTGCCTTTTCTAAAACCAGCTTGAACATCTGGAAGTTCACGGTTCACATACTATTGAAGCCTGGCTTGGAGAATTTTGAGCATTACTTTGCTAGTGTGTGAGATGAGTACAATTGTGTTTGAGCATTCTTTGGCATTGCCTTTCTTTGGGATTGGAATGAAAACTGGCCTTTTCCAGTCCTGTGGCCACTGCTGAGTTTTCCAATTTTGCTGGCATATTGAGTGCAGCACTTTCACAGCGTCATCTTTTAGGATTTGAAATAGCGCAACTGGAATTCCATCACCTCCACTAGCTTAGAAAAGGCCCACTTGACTTTGCATTCCAGGATGTCTCGCTCTAGGTGAATGATCACACCATCGTGGTTATCTGGGTCATGAAGATCTTTTTTGTATATTCTTGCCACCTCTTCTTAATATCTTCTGCTTCTGTTAGGTCTAATTATTTCACTAATTATTAGAGAAATGCAAATCAAAACAACAGTGAGATATCACCTCACACTAGTCAGAATGGTGATCATCAAGAAGTTTACAAGTAACAAATGTTAGCAAGGATGTGGAACAAAGGGAGCCCTCACAATTAGTCCTTTGAATAAGATGAAGTGACAAAACTTTAGACAAGTGCTCTATGCTAGGTACTAACTTCCAAATACAGTCATGGTAGGATCCTCCTTAATACACTGTTTTGCAGAAACATTGCCAGTAAGTATCAAAAGTAACAAAGGTCATTCCTATTGACCAAATGACTCCATTTTGGGGAACTGACCCTAAAGAAAAGAAGATTAACATAAAGATGAGTGAATAAAGGTGCTTATAATGTAAATATTAATAATGGTAGGATGTAGTGAAAAACTAGAGAATCCAACGATGAAAATTTGGTTAAAGAAATACTGGTATATTCACAGAATAGAATACATTGGGGCTATTAAAAGCCATGTTATATAAGAATACTTAATGCCTTGGGAAAATGTTCATAATTCATCATGAAATAAAAAACAAAAAGTCAGTTACAAAACAGTTTAGACACTAATGCTATTTTAATAGGTTAAAAATGTTCAGAGAAATGCCATATTGAGAAAATATATAAAAATCAGCATTTTAAAATTAGGTACTGCAACTATGATTTTTATTCACCAGCTCTTTATATATTTTCCTATTTTCAAAATATATATTTTAATACCATCCTTTTGTACTTAAAACAATCAATATATGTTAGAGATCTTTAGTTCTTTGAGATGCTTAGTGATGTCATCTGAGACACCAGCCTTTCTTAACTTTTGATACTGCTTTCCATAGCTTTTTGATTTTGATTTTTATGTATGTTTCTTCATCGCTACAAGATGGCTGTTGTACCTCCAGGCATCACACTAACACTCCTGGTAGAAAGAAAGAGGAAGAGAGCCCACCTTCTGCCTCTCAACCTCCTCCTCATCAGGACTGTTTCCCAGTAACCCCCTCAACAGACTTGTTTCCATCCCACGTGCCAACAAAGGATGCCGAGGAGAAAGTATTCAATTTTCCAGACTGCAGACTGGATGATGGCATGAACGAAGAGGGTGGTAATGGATGCCAAGTGAGCCAACTGCAGTTTTTCTACACAGTATTTTGTGTAGAAAATTGAAAGCATATTTTGCAGAGTGCACTGATCGAATGCAGTGACAACCAAAAATGTAAGAACTGTGTTTTGCAGGCCTTGGAAAGAGCATTTGTGACGTCGGACCATTAAAGAGAGTGAGGAGATGTACTTACAAATTATCCAGATTCTGATCCCTCTGTGGAGTGGGGTGGGGGGTGTGTGGTGCCGCAGTGTATATTGCGTCTTTTTACTAAGAAAAGATGAGAAGGTTGATGTCAAGCACATACGTCTGCACCATAAACTCTTCCATGGGCACTTTGTTGTAAGCGACAGGGAAGAGAGCTTTCAAGCTGTGTTTGGTTACATGAAACCTGAGTCAGCCATCCAGTGACTGCAAGAAAAAAAAAAGTCATCGAAAAGCAGGATTGGTCGTACGGCTGAAGGCAGCCAGCTGTCAGACAAAGAGGAAAGTCTGGAGGTCAGGAGATCTGAGGGATCCATCACCCTCTGCTGCTGTACAGCTGAGGTCCCTTGGACACATCATTTACTCTGACCAACTTCAGCCTCCTAATCTGTAAGATCAGAGGGTGGATGGAAAAGACCCCTTAAGCACTTTGAGCAGGAAATGACTGTTGCTGTTTTTCAGTCGCCAAGTCATGTCCAACTCTTTGTGATCCCATGGACTGTAGCACACCAGGCTCCTCTCTTCGCCACTATCTCCTGGAATTTGCTCAAATTTATGTCCATTGAGTTGGTGATGACATGTAACCACCTCATATTCTGCTGCCCTTTTCTGCTTTTGCCGTCAATCTTTCCTAGCATCAGGGTCTTTTCCAATGAGTTAGCTCTTTGCATCAGGTGGCCAAAGTATCGGAGTTTCAGCTTCAGCATCAGTCCTTCCAATGACTATTCAGGGTTAACCCCCTTAGGACTGACTGATTTGGTCTCCTTGCAGTCCTAGGGACTCTCAACAGTCTTCTCCAGCACCACAGTTCAAAAGTATCAATTCTTCAGCACTCAGCCTTCTTTATGGTCCAACTCTCACATCTGTGCATGACAGAAACAGTAAAGACCTAATTGAAACAGGAAAGATTAAGAAGGGGTGGCAAGAATACACAGAACTGTACAAGATAGGAAATGACTAGATCCTATTCCAATTGATATCCTCTGAAAATGAATAACTACAAAGGTACTGAATCACATAACGCTTCTCATTGTGAGCAGACAGGAGGAACCACAGAGAGGTCTGGAGAAAGAAATATGAGGAGTCATTGGCTCTGCTACATCGTACAATCCACAGGGGAAACAGCAGGTATAAAGCCTCAGAACTCAGTAGAACTCTATCAATGTTATTTTTGTGCCATTGAAGAAATGGCTTAGTAGTGCAATCTATGGAAACCGCACTCTAACTCAAGACTTGGAGTCCCTGCAGATTTCATTTTACAAACTAGAAAAAACAAAAAGCAAACAAAAAAACACTCCAAGAGTGAAACAAGTGATGATCAGGAAGTTATTACTGGTAGTTACTAAAATCTCTCAGTCTTGAAATCAGAGGCCATACAAGGAACCCAACATTGTCCCCATGGGAACATATCAACCTTTAGTTTTGAATAAAGGTGGTGGCCATCAGCGTAGGCTGTGATAGAGTTGGAATTCTTCCTCCACCGCTTAGAACTGCGTGACATTCAGAATGTTACTTAACCTCTCTGTGCCTCCGGTTCTCACCTGTACAAGAGGGAACAAGAATGGCACCTCCACCCACTGGGGGAAATTGAAAAATTTTAGTCTAATGCCTGGTCTCTAGATAGTTATTATCAGGTAGATTTCAATTCTTCAAATCAATGAATTTGCAACTAAGCTTATAAGCTGTTATATACTTAGTAACTACTTGTGACCGGCTTCTCAATTAGGGGAATAGAGTTTCTTCTCTGCAGAAAGGTATAGAAAATGGCAGAAGTAGGCCATAAAGTAGTTTACCATAAAGTTTGGGGAAGCTTTTAATAAAATTCATTCCAGAGCACATGTGCAGTTTTGTAAACAGTAGGTGCCTAAAGTCCTGAAAGTGTTAGTCGCTCAATCATGTCTGACTCTTTGCGACCCCATGGACTGTAGCCTGCCAGACTCCTCTGTCCATGGGATTTTCCAGGCAAGAATAGTGGAGTGGGTTGCCATGCCCTTCTCCAGGGGATCTTCCTGACCCAGGGATTGAACCTGGATCTCCTGCATTGCGGGCAGACTTTTTACCATCTGAGGCACTAGGGAAGCCTTAAAATCCTGAGCTGCTCCCAAAGGCAGATATCTCTACCTCTGGGGAGAAGGCAGAGAACAAGAGAGAGATTTGGTCTGGAAAGAGCAGAAATAGAAATGTCCTTTTGGATTTGGCTTGGACTCTATCTTTTGGCAGACACTGACAATTTAACTGGAAATGGCCATAGAAACAAAATTGTAAGAGTTTCCAGCTCTCATCTATTCCTGTTTTCCTTGTTGGAATCCTCTCCTGGGTGCTTAACAGGTGGTCTACTGCCAGCCCCCAAATATGAGGGTGTTAAAATAGACTTTCAAATCAGTGGGGGGAAAGCTGGGTCGTTCATTAAACAGTATTGAGACAGCTGGCGAACCATTTGGAAAAACAAAGTTAGAACCCGATCTCAAACCAAAATAAACCCCAAGTGGGTTAAATATTTAGAAATAAAGAGACATGAAAATATCAGAAGAAAATACAGGTGAATAACAACAGAACAATATTATGGGGAAAAGCCTTATGACTATACTACTTAGCAGAAATTGTCACAGGAAACATGATTGTTGAGTGCATAATGTATTTGTAACATCCCTTTCTTAAAAAAAATACAGGCAAAATAAGGGAAACAGTAACTGAGGAAGAAATAACTTCAAGATATCATCAAGATAGAATCTCTCAGTACAGAATAAATTTTTTATAAATGAATTAGGAAGAGATGACCCGTCTCCTTCTCCTCCTACCCTAACGTGAGTGCTCAGTTGCTTCAGTTGTGTCCAACTCTGGGACCCAGTGGACTGCAGCTCACCAGGCTCCTCTGTCCTTGGGATTCTCCGGGCAAGAATACTGGAGTGGGTTGTCATGCACTTCTCCAGAGGATCTTCCCGACTCAGAGATCAAACCTGGGTCTCCTGCATTGCAGGCAGATTATTTGCCACCTGAGCCACGAGGGAAGCCCAATGGCTCTAAAAAGAAGAAAGCCTTATGTCTAATAGACATGAAGAAAATTCAGCCGCACATGTAATCAGCTGCTTTTCTTCTGTCAAGTTGTCTAAGCTTCAGGGCAACAACACTCTGTGTTGTTGATGAGAGCATCATTTGGTGACAGCAAGTGTACGTATGGACGCTGGCAGGGTAAATAAAAACTATTTGGAGACTTGGTGGGCCAATTAGATCGTTTTGTTTTTTTAGAGAGCAAACTCTTTGGCAACTTTTAATATTTATCCTTAGAAAATGATCAGGGAGACACCTGGGAATTTAGATCAAGGATGTGCATTGCAGCAGAGTTGGGAATTGTAGTGTAAAAAGTTAAGGAGCTATCTGTCATCTAAGGTTGGCTAAAAATTAAGATTTAGTTTTCACAATGGAATATTCTGAAACTGGTTTTTTGTTTGTTTTAGTGATCATAAAGGATGATACCCCAATTTAAAAATTATAAAACAGAAGTATAGTATGTCATATATATATATATGTCAAAATTCTTTATCTTGCTATGTTTTTGCACATTAACACACATCGTGGAAGGATATTGATGAATGATCAAATTGATGAATTCCATAAGGGTATGGAATCTAAGAAGTAATGATACAAATGAACTTACTTACAAAACAGAAAGAGACTCACAGACTTAAGAGAACAAAGTTATGGTTGCCATGGGGGAACGATGTGGGGAAGGGATAGTTTGGGATGGACATGTACACACTGCTGCTATATTTTAAATGGACAACCAACAGAGACCTACTGTATAGCAGAGGGAACACTGCTCAACGTTATGTGGCAGCCTGGACAGGAGGGGAGTTTGGGGGAGAATACATACATGTTTATGTATGGCTGAGTCCCTTTGTTGTTCACTGAATCTATTACAATATTGTTTGTTAATCAGCTATATAAAATAAAAAGCTTAAAGTGAAAAAAAACCTCTCCCCCCAAGACTCATTCTCCTCAGGATTGTCATAATCATGAAAAACAGGAAGGTGTCACAGACCAGGGGTGCCTGGGAGACACAACAACTACACAACTACTACGCTACTTGCTGGGCTGGTTCCTGGAACTGAAAGGACATCAGTGGAAAACAGATGAAATCCAAATAGAGCTTGGAGTTTAGTTAAGCGTAATATATCAACATCAGGTTCTTGATTTTGACAAATGTACTGCAGTCATGGGATCCCTGATGGCTCAGATGGTAAAGAATCTTCCTGCAAATTTAAAAAAATTTTTTTAAAAATCTGCCTGCAATGCAGGAGACCAGGGTTCAATGCCTGGATTGGGAAGATCTCCTGGAGAAGGGAATGGCAACCCACTCTAGTATTCTTGCCTGGGAAATCCCACAGACAAAGGAGCCTGGTGTCCACAGTCCATAGACATGAATGAGCGACTTAACACCCACATAAATATTGTATAATAAAGAATGATCACATTTATGAATAAAGTGATATTATAGAAATTTATTTGTGAACATGGAATAATGTGAAAAAATAACAAATAATACAGCATAATTCTATTGAAATGGTTTTTACGTTGGTGGTTTGTTTTTGCTTAACTCTTATTTTCTAATTACAGAAATATGCGTTATGTATAGGATACAGAGTAAAGTTTAAAACATTCCTGAAGGTGATCATGGGGCAGGTGCAGTTCTCAAGTCTCTGGTCTCATGAGTTGGTATCCGGGGTTTTCTGGCCATGCACCTGCTCCTTGTAACTTTCGGGCCACAGAAAGTTTGTCTCCTCTGGTGATATATTTAAGTAAATATTCCATTATACTAATTATGACCCAACATATCTTACCTTTGCTTAAGGCAGTCCATTCAAGACAGAAGGGTAGGGACCTCCCTGGTGGTCTAGTGGTTGGGACTCTGTGCTTCCACAGCCAGGGGCCTGGGTTCCATCCATGGTCATGGAGCTAAGATACCCCCAAGTCATGCAGCCAAAACAAAAACAAGATGGAAGGGTAAAATGTGAGTCATGATATAAGTAAAAAGAAAGACAATAAGCAGGAAACATTATTTCCTTATGGGTTGGTTATTTATATGATTTTTCAGAGACGATGACAACCAGCTGAATGAGAGAGAAAAAAAAACAAGATCGCTAAGCTCAAACACTGTTATTGGAAAACTGAAGACAAAAACATAAATAACCATTCAGCCTACTTCATGTTGATCACAAAATCACAGCCCTGCCATATTTGGAATAAATAGCCTAACATTTGAATGCAAATGTGACTGATAATTTATTATAATATTTTGGACACAGATCCATATCCTGTAATCTTTTCAGATGCTTGCCTTACTCAGAAATGAATTAGCTGGAGGGTTTCCAAGCTGTCATTTGGACTTAGAAGAATGTAAATACCACATGACAATTGAGTTCCCAGTAGCTTTTAAGTTCGTGGAAATCAGGCAACAGCAGATGAAAGTGTGTTCAGAAGCCCAGAGACCCATCTGCCCGCCTCCTGCCCCCATGGGCCTCCCACTCGCCTGGGCTGTGCTTCAAAATTAATTTCTGTGCATCTCTGAGACTTTATGGTTTTCAAGGGCCTTCCTCAGGAACACAGTGGCTCATGTCTGCTTGGGGTTACAGACAAGCTGCACCTACACGAGGCAGCCCTGGTGCCAGTAGACAGGTCAAGGAATGGAAAGAAGTGAATAGATTTGAGACACATTTAGAGACTAGACTCAGTGATTTTTTTGACCACGTGGCATGCAGAACTTCCCCAACCAGGGATCAAACCTGTGCCCCCTGCTTTAGAAGCACGAAGTCTTCACCACTGGACCACCAGGGAAGTCCTAGACTCGGTGGTTTTTGAAAATTGCTTGGATGCTACCAGTGAGAGAAAGGATAAAGGGTAAAGATGTTTTCAGTATTGGGCAATTGGGTGAGTGGGTGGGTACACCTGCCAACCACATATGAAACCGAGAAGGAAGAACTGGATTGGAGAGGATGATGGAGTCCGCTTTGGCTTCGAGTTTGACGAACCAAAGAAAGGTTGTCCAAGTGGAACTTTTCAATAGGGAATTGGTTGTGTGAAGACGTAGAACTTTCACACGCATCGTGATTGAAAAATCATTATTTTAAACAACAGGGGTTGGTAGGAACAGAAGGCATCTTGTGTAAAATAAGGAAAGAGCATAAGAGATGTCTTTAAAAGGGATAACCGACGAGGTGCTACTGTATAGCACAGGGAACTCTGCTCAGTGTTGTGTGGCAGCCTGGATGGAGGGCGTGGGCAGAGAATGGGTACATGTTTATGTACAGCTGAGGCACTTCACTGTTCAACTGAAAACTCACAACATTGATAATTGGTTATAATCCAACATAAAAGAAAAACTTAAAAAAAAAAAAAAGGAGACCAGCCTAATAGAAAAATAAGCATTATTTTTATCATCCAGACTCCTAAGCTCATTACAGGAATGAAGGGGCAAAACAAGGTAAGTGGTGTCACGGTTTCCTTCCCCTCTGCTGACCACCCCCTGGTTCCAGGCCAGTCAGTTCCTCACACCCATCTCCTGGAGACTTGAGATGCTGAGTCCACAAGAGGACCTGGATTTCCCTTCAATTCAGTCGCTCAGTTGTGTCCAGCTCTTTGTGACCCCATGGACTGCAACATGCCAGGCTTCCCTGTCCATCACCAACTCCCAGAGCTTTCTCAAACTCATGTCCATCAAGTTGGTGATGGCATCCAATCATCTCATCCTCTGTCATCCCCTTCTCCCACCTTCAATCTTTCCCAGCATCAGGGTCTTTTCCAATGAGTCAGTTCTTTGCATCAGGTGGCCAAAGTATTGGAGTTTCAGCTTTAGTATCAGTCCTTCTGATGAATATTCAGGATTTCCCTACTCACCGGCAATTGCTAGGTACCTACAGTGTCTGTCCTATATCGTGCTAAGCTTCTGTTGGTCAATAGAAACCATCATACTGTTCCCCCTTCTCAGAATAGTCAAGATGCTTGGTCTGTTGCAGGGACCCCTAGAACTGTAATTCTCCTGGCAGCATGGAAGAACAAGACTGTCTTTGTTGAAAGCGTGGCTGAATTTTCTTCAGGAACACATGTAGATCTGGATAAGATGGAAACAAGGCCACTCACTGTCCCTTCCCCTTAACTCCTCTGTCCTTGGGATTTCCCAGGCAAGAGTACTGGAGTGGGTTGCCATTACCTCCTCCAGGGGATCTTCCCAACTCAGGGATCGAACCTGAGTCTTCTGTGTCCCCTGCATTGGCAGGCAGTGTCTTTACCACTGAGCCACTTGGGAAACCCTACTTGTTAGGGAAGATGGAGTTAATAGTTAGGCTTTGCAACAGGACAGGCAAGGACAGAAGAGGCTGCACAGCAACCACAGCTGACGGCTTGGTTTTGATACACCTTGGAGGAACCTCTTGGGGACCACTTGAAGTAATTGATGAACAAGGGAGAGGAGGCTTTGCTCTTGCCTGAGCTCCAAGGATTAGAATTTGGGCACAGGTTGTTGTTGTTTGGTTGCCTAGTCATTTCCGACTCTTTGCGACCCCATGGGTTGCAGCATGGCAGACCTCCCTGTCCCTCACCATCTCCCGAAGTTGGCCATCACATCAGTGATGCCATCTAGCCATCTCATTCTCTGACGCCCTCTTCTCCTTCTGCCCTCAATCTTGTCCAGCTTCAAAAACCCTATAACCAACCCCGGGCTGGTGAGGCCCAGAAACATTTGGACAACATGAGATAAGTAAACACATATTCAAATCCTTCTGGGAACCTGGGATAAGATCATCTTGCTTTTGGGAAAAGAATACTTGTAACATGAAATAATCCTTGATGTTGATGTTTGACTTAAGATGACAATTTGATCAGCTTAGTAACTCCATCAAGAGCAAAAAATTCATATGCAGGAGATTATAGGAAAGCAGGAAGATTTAGTCTTTTGGCAGAAAGAACGGGAACCAGTCAGCCATGGCCGAGAAGTCAACAATCTCTAAGCAAGTTGTAAAATCCAGTCTGAAAACATGAGAAAATCTATGGACTATAGCACGCTAGGCATCCACTGTTCTCCACTGCTGCTGCTGCTGCTGCTAAGTCGCTTCAGTCGTGTCCGACTCTGTGCGACCCCATAGACGGCAGCCCACCAGGCTCCTCCGTCCACGGGATTTGCCAGGCAAGAATACTGGAGTGGGTTGCCATTGCCTTCTCCAGCATAGCACGCCAGGCATCCACTGTTCTCCACTGCCTCCCCTAACTTGCTCAAATTCATGTCCATTGAGTCAGTGCTGATATCTAAGTCATACACAGTTTAGCAGCTGAACAGCAGGAAGTCTTTGGTTATAGAGCTAAAGAGATCTAACAAATTTATACCAAGTCAAGAGGGAGAAGAAAAATTCACAAACTGAAATTAATTCTAGGAAGCATATCTCTATAGATGGGTGTGCTAACTCCCAGTGTGCAACTGCTTTGTTTTCTCATGCTGTAACAGAGATAAGCTGCCTAAAAAACAGCCAGATGGTTTTATTGAGTGCAAAGAGCTTCTGCATCTAGTTCCTGCAAATCAGTTATGAGGAGGACAAAGCTGACCATGAAAGGCACATTCTTAGTGGACAAATTCTTCTTCTGCAACTCATCAAGCCAGAATGGCCAGAATGTTTGTGCTTCTCAACTATAATATGCCTACAAATCGTCTGGGGGGGTATGGTTAAAATGCAAATTCTGATTCAGAAGGTCTGAAGTGTGACCTGAAATTTTATATTTCCAGATGATGCTGTTGGTTCATGTCACACACTAACTAGTTGACTTTTCCTATAACCTCTCATAGACAGAGCAAAATCTCATTACCCTTTCCACTTAGAACTGTAAGGTGAAAATCAACAGCTACAGGGCAATGATTTCCCTTGTATTAAGCATGGATTTAATTCTAGGCTGCCTTCACATGACGGGTGAACCTTACCAAGTATTACCAATTTCAAATAAAACGAGTTTGGTGTCAACTGTTTGTCACCCGGTTTTACATGGTTTTTTACAACCATAACAGTAACATGGTTGTAAATGGTTGTAACATGATTGTAAAACCTGTTGTGAGAGGCTGAATTTACTCAGATGTCCACAACTACTGGCACATTGTCCATGTTCAGCATTGAATTTCAGACCTGAAATTTCAAAACTTTGTGCCCTAGTAACCTGCAAAGTCAGATATACCCTTGGGAACCAAAATATAAACCTGGGAGGCCAGTTTCTTTTTCTCTGTTAAATCTCCAAATAAGAAGTTAGGCTTAAGACTGAACTTGAATGAAAATCATTTGTGTGCTCTTTTTTTCTATCTTCAAAAAATCAGATTTCTTACATCTTATATACCATCAGTTTCATATGTGAAATACTTCTACATTTTGGTTAGATTTGAAGTTCATTGGAATCTAGTGTTTTCATGATCATATAAGGATGATTCAGTTAGTTGCTGTTTCTTATTTCATCAGACTTCTAATCATGCCATGATACTGTTTTTAAGAATACGCAGGGCTTTCTACCACCTTAGAGGGAAAACTCACAGTCTTCACATTAAAGACTCCCCATCACACACCAGCTTACTTTTTTAGTCTCATGTCTTTATGATCTAGAAGCACCAGATTACCCACTGGTGGCCAAGTGCCTCGTTTGCTTTCTTCCTACTGCCCATTCATTTACCCTCAATACCATCTCATTGGTGATGCTTTCCACACATGAGAGCCCTAGGCAGAGTGAATCACCTTCCTCTACTCCCAGAATCCTCTGCTCCATCGTTGGCCCAGCAGAGATCTCACAGGTCCTCAAAAGTCATAGGTGTGACCGTCTTGCTGCATACACAGTGTTGAGAATGAGAACAGGGACTATGCTTATTCCTCTTTCTAACCCTGGCATCTGAAGTAGAGCCCGGCATATATGCTTGAGAAATCATTGGGAAAAAAACGTTTTTAATGAGTGAATTTTCAGTGGCATCTAGAAATGAGAGGACTGAGCGTTCCTCCACGTGGTGGATCTGTCTTCTGTCTGTTTGAAATGTATAAGCTTATTTACTGGTTGCGAAATGAAGAGCACCATGGTCTTTTAAAACTAAATCTTTCTACTTTAGTATAATTGGTTAAGCACGTGTTTTATTCTGGTTTTTTTTTTTCTAGGTTGCTTTTTAAAATTTAATTTAATTATATATACACTTTTATTGAAATATAGTTGATTCACAGTGTTGAGTTAGTTTCAGCTGTAGAGCAAAATGATTCAGTTACACACACAAACACACAAATATATATTATGTTGTGTTCTCAGTCGCCTCAGTTGTGACCAAGTCTTTGTGACCCCAAGAACTGTAGCCTGCCAGGCTTATTTGTCCATGGGATTCTCCAGACAAGAAAAGTAGCCATTCCCTTCCCCAGGGGATCTTTCTGACCCAGAAAAAGCAAATTCTTTATCATCTGAGCCACTAGGGAATACTCTCTCTCACACACACACACACACACACACACACACACACACACACACGTATTCTTTTCTCAGATTCTTTTCCATTATCGCTTATTAGAAGATATTGAGTATAGTTCCCCGTGCTATACAGTAGGTCCTTATTGTTTATTTTATATATAATAGCATGTACATTGTAATCCCGAGCTCCTAATTTATCCATCCCCCTCTTCCCCTTTGGTAACCATGTTTGTTTCCTATGTCTGTGAGTTTATTTCTGTTTTGTAAATAAGTTGATCGATATCATTTTTTTTGGATTTCACATATAAGCAATATCATATGATACTAGTCTTTGTCTGGCTGACTTCACTGAGTTTGATGATCTCTAGATCCATCCACATTGCTGCAGATGGCATTATTTTGTTCATTCTATGGCTAATGTTCCATTGTGTATATGTCCCTCTCCCCATCCAAATAGCATAGAACTGCCATTCTCCCATAAAGAAAAATTAGCAGAAAACAAGCATGTACAGAAGGACATTAACTGCATGAAAGAAAAAAAACAACTCTGAGGACTTTCTATTAAATGTAGTGCCGACATTCTGAGACGGCATTGATTCTCATTATTGGTGATTCCATCTTTACGAATTTGCCTTGGAGCTAAAGTTTATCTGCACCACCCCCTCCCCCAAATCAAGACTCAGGTTCTCTTACACTCATTGGAGGATGTGAGCGGATGTGAGGAGATGCCACCTGACAGGCGTGTTCTCGTGAGGTCAGCAGGGCAATGTCCACCCTGTCCTCCTCTCTCAGCTCGTTCTGTCAACAGTGCCACGTGTTTGGCATTTGTGTGCCTTTTACTTATGACTTCATTGCTTAAAATGGTCCCCAAGCATATGCTGACGTGCCGTCTGGTGTCCCTAAGCACAGGAAGGCTGTGATGTGCATTACAGGAAGAAGTAAGATAAGTTTCCTTCAGGCATGAGTTACAGCTCTGTTGGCCACAAGTTCAATGTTAATGAACCCATGATATATATTCGATAAGGTGTCTTTAAACAGACACACACGTAAAACAAGGGAATGTACTAAATGACAAAAAGTTAGCAGCCACAGGCTTTCAGGAACCTAACCCTGTACGTTTCCAAGAGCCACGGTTCAGTATCTGCTGTTTTGGCATTCACTAACTGTGGTGTTGGAGAAGCCTCTTGAGAGTCCCTTGGACTGCAAGGAGATCCAACCAGTCCATCCTAAAGAGGTAAGTCCTGGGTGTTCATTGGAAGGACTGATGCTGAAGCTGAAACTCCAATACTTTGGCCACCTCATGCGAAGAGTTGACTCATTGGAAAAGACCCTGATGCTGGGAGGGATTGGGGGAAGGAGGAGAAGGGGATGATAGAGGATGAGATGGCTGGATGGCATCACTGACTCTATGCACGTGAGTCTGAGTGAACTCCGGGAGTTGGTGGTGGACAGGGAGGCCTGGTGTGCTGCGATTCATGGGGTCACAAAGAATCAGACACGACTGAGCGACTGAACTCAACTGAGACTTTAAAAAACATCAGTACCACGAATGACAAGAATCAGCTGTCAACACAGATTAACTGATATGTGTCTGAAATTTGCCTCAAGATCATCCAGAAGACCAGAACTAGTAATATAAATGAAACAGGTTATCTCTGAGTAACTCACTGAAGATGTCTGATGGATGTAAGAGGGTTCATTACACTATTCTCTCAGCTTTTGTATATATTTGAAATTGCCCATAACCAAAAGGTTTTATCCTTTAAAAAAAAAAGAGAGAGAGAGAGAATAGCAGAAACCCAGGGGTGGCTTTTTCTTCAGGCATTAAAAAAAATCATTTCGTGTATTCTATAAAGAAATATAATTATTTAGAAGTAGGATGAATTAAATTTCACATTCAGTATAAATGATCCAGGGCCACGTAAAGTTAATATATACAAATCTGCAAAAGCAAAAGACAGTGAATGAGTGTGGGCTTTATAAATTGTAAGTTAATATAGAAACTTCCATGAGGTTTTAGAAAGTGAAAAGAGAAAGGCAGGCGACATCTAAATAAAAGACCACCTTCTGCCATTTCATTGTACAAAAGCTCGGTTCCTAACCTGCACTCTTGTTTATCCTCTTAATAAACCTACTTCAGGCTCCTGGGAGGGCTTTGGCCCCCTGCCCCAGCTTAGTCTCTGAAAGTTCAGAGCAGGTCAAGGGCAGGGACTAACACCCCTCTCTGTCTCCATCAGTGTCCACCACGATGCCTCCGCTTGCGCTCTAGCCCCCTGACACTAATTCAAATCACTTGTGCCAAGCTACAGCCTCTGAATCATTCCCTCCTCCCTCACCTCCTAACTGTGTTCTCCAAATGCATCCTGAAGGTCTTCGAGCTCCAGGGACATTTCCCAGGATGGGGAAGGGCAGGGGAAACTGAAGGACCCCACAGCATAGAACCACACCGCTTCAAAAAAAAAAAAAAATGGAAGTATAGTTGATTTACCTTGTTGTGTAAATTTCTGCTATACAGCAAAGTGATTCAGTTAAACAGGATATTCTTTTCCATTAATGGTTTATCAGAGAACATTGAATATGGTTCCCTGTGCTGTACAGCAGGGGCTTGTTCTTTATCTTTTCTCTATATTCTAGTTTCCATCTGCTAACCTCAAAATTTCTCTTCTCCCCTCTCCCAACCACTTCCTCCTTGGCAACCACCAGTTTGCCTGTCCTCCTATGTCCCTGATTCTGTTTCTGTTTCATAGATAAGTTTATTTGTGCCCTGTTTTAGATTCCACATTTAAGTGATGTCATATGATATGTGGCTTTCTTTTTTTGGCTTACTTCCCATAGTATGGTGATCTCTAATCCTTGGTTTTTGTTTTGTGTTGCTACACCACATGGCATGTGGGATCTTAGTTCCCCCATCAGGGATAGAACCCACACCCCATACATTGGAAGCAGGTAGTCTTAACCACTGGATCGTCAGGGAAGTCCCAGTATGACGATCTCTAGTGGCATTCATGTTGCTGCTAATGGAATTGTTTCATTCTTTTTTATGGCTGAGTATTATTCCACTGTATATATGGACCGCATTTTCTTTATCCATTCATCTGTGATGGACATTTAGGTTGCTTCCATGTCTTGGCTATTTTGAATGGTGCTGCTATGAACATAGGGGTGCATGCATGTGTTTTAATACAGTATTGTCCAGATTTATGCCCAGGAGCAGGATTCCTGGATCACATGGTAGTTCTATTTTCCGTTTTCTGAAGAACCTCTGTACTGTTCCCCGTAGTGGCTATACAAACTTACTTTTCCACCAACAGTGTGGGGGAGAACTGCAGCACTTTTACCTGCTTTATAATTTGGATTTTGCACAAGATTTTGCAAGGGAAAAAATAATATTCTGCTTCTTAGGAAAAAATAAAAAAAGAAAAACCAAGCTTCTGAGTCCCATTGTGTACTAAGGGCACCTGAGGGCTTGAACCTGGCTCAGTTCAGGTGAAAGACACACTTCCTTGGAATGTTTCATTCTGTTTTCTTAGAGAAACCAGGCTCTTTTGCAGTCCAGATTGGCATCAGGATCTTTGAGATGCTTATCTCGGTGGGTTTTTGGCCCACAGCTGTGTGTTTCAGGCTGAGAAGTATTTGGAGAATCTGAGAGGTTTTTGATTCACCATCCTCATTTCCGTTTCTTGAGAACCTTTTGTTTGCCCATCCTTACACTAATTTGTTGTTTTTGTTCAGTCTCTAAGTAGTGCCTGATTCATTGTGACCCCATGGACTGCAGCACACCAGGCCTCCCTGTCCTTCACCATCTCCTGGAGTTTGCTCAAACTCATGTCCATTGTGGAGAAGGCAATGGCACCCCACTCCAGTACTCTTGCCTGGAAAATCCATGGACAGAGGAGCCTGGTAGGCTGCAGTCCATGGGGTCGCTAAGAGTCGGGCACGACTGAGCGACTTCACTTTCACTTTTCACTTTCATGCATTGGAGAAGGAAATGGCAACCCACTCCAGTGTTCTTGCCTGGAGAATTCCAGGGACGGGGAGCCTGGTGGGCTGCCATCTATGGGGTCGCACAGAGTCAGACACGACTGAAGCAACTTAGCAGCAGCAGCATGTCCATTGAGTCGGTGATGCCAGCACTTCAATATCAGTAGTTCAGAAAATATAAGACCCTCATAAGGTTTCTAGAAAAGGAAACAAACAATTAAATAATACCTAATTTATGTTATATAGTATAGAATTTAGGAGCTGCAAGAATGCTGGAGTGAGTAGCCATTCCCCTTTCCAGGGGATCTTCCCGACCCAGGGATTGAACCCAGGTCTCCTGCATTGCAGACAGATTCTTTACCATCTGAGCCACCAGAGAAGCCCTAATGTTTATATTATAGAATATATAATTTATTATTCATTAATTTTATTAAATGCATTAAAACATATGAAGTCAGGTAGTAAAAAGGTAAAAATAGAAAGCAATGCTGTCCAATAGAAGTTTTTTTTATTTCTACTAGACATATTTAAAAAGTAAGAGAAAAGTTGTGGAATTAATTTTGATAATTCATGTTAGAAGACCAAATATATTCAAAATATGGTCAACATGTCAAGATATTTTACATGATTGTTTCCTCATATGAAATGATAAAGCCATTAAAAAAGTTCTTTGAAACCCAAGTATATTTGACACCTTGAGCATAATTCAGTGTGGATGCTAAATGTTCAACGGTTAAAGTGAAATTGGTGGTTCTACCAAATGATAAAGTTGTTTAACAGGAAAATCATTTATACACCATCAGTTTTAAAATTTAAGCTAAAGACAATTAAAAATTCAGTGGTATTAGAAGCTGAAGCTCCAATACTTTGGCCACCTGCTGAAAAGAGCCAACTCACTGGAAAAGACCCTGATGCCAGGAAAGACTGAAGGCAGGAGGAGAAGGGGACGACAGAGGATTAGATGGTTGGATGGTATCACCGACTCAATGGACTTGGGTTTGAGCAAACTCCAGGAGATGGTGAAGGATGGGGAAGCCTGGTGTGCTGCAGTCCATGGAGTCACAAAGAGTAGGACATGACTTAGTGACTAAACATCAAAGTCGCATATCCATTGCCCAGTAGCCATGTGTCTCCGGATCACCACCTGGGACAGCAAAGCAGAGGCAGTTACCAGGTGGCCGGTGGGGCGGGGAGGCTGTTTCATATAGAGAAGGCAGGAAGATCTTGTGTGGTGATGACACTCGAGCAGAGACATGAATGGAATGGGAGAGTGAGTCTGCCAAGATGAGAGAGAACAGCATTCCAGGAAAAGAGAAATAAAAATCGCAAACCTGAAAATGGAACCGTAAATCCTAACACAGGTATAACCTCCAAGGGCATGACCTCGGGAGTCTACTTGTTCTAAGAATGCCATCATGGTACAATACCTCTTTGGTGCTTGGGGCACAGAGTTCCTGAAATATGCATTGTTTTCCCTTTCTGTGGTTTATTAGAACAAAACATGAGATTCATCTGTGTGATGAGAAGGAAGTGAACGGAGTCCAAGGCCCTGTGTCTGATCTCAGGACGGAGTCAGTCATTTCCCTCTGGCTTGGTGGTATGTGCCACTAAAGAGGAATCCAAAGAATGAACTTTCTGGTCACACCTGGCAGCGAGGTGCTGCTTGCTCTCAGCCCACCACTGTCCTTGAGAAGAGCTCCCAGTGGCCCTCTCTGCATTTAGCTAATCTCAGTGTTCTTTGCTCTCAGCAGCTTTCTGGACAGCTGACACCTTCGACAGTGATAATCAGAAGTAGGTTTCCAAACAGCACTATTCGTGGTCCATCCACTCAGAGCATCCGAGCCAATGGATGAAAGCCCTCCTTATCTCTGCTTTTTCTTAAGCAAGTTAGACAGAGGTGCACAAGCTGCTGAATAATCTCAACCAGGGACAAGAAGTCTAGAGGAACCAAAACACCAAGAGCTGAAAGGCCTCTCAAGTGGGGCCCATGCTCCAGGGCAGGGAGCACACAGGGTTTAGGAGCAAAGTCAGGGAACAGACTCTGTCCACACTTCCTTATCCCTGTGCACAAAGCAAGATGCCTGAGTGTCTGCACAGTATTGCTGAAATGGATTAGAAAGATGGAAGGGTTTAAGATAGCAAAACTACATTTTCTGGGAGTGATTGGTTGAGAGGTTTTTTTTTTTTCTTTTATCAAAATTGCCCCCATTTAGTAACTAGTATTAATTAAAAGTTGAAAAACAGTGAAACGAAGCTCAATATCACTAATCGTCAGGAAAAGGAAAATCGAAACTAAATGAGGTGTGGCCTCACACTTGTTAGAATGGCTTTCATTAAGAAGACCAGCGATAACAAGTGTTGGCGTGGATGTGGAGAAAAGGGGAGCCTGGGAACACTGCCAGTGGAAATGGAAACTGGTGCAGCCTCTATGGAAACCTGAATGGAGACTTCTCAAAAAATGAAAACTAGAACCACCATATGATCCAGCAATCCCACCTCTGGGCATATGTCCAAAGGAAATAAAATCATCCTCTCAAAGAGAGAGCCACACTCCCATGTTCGCAGCCGCACTATTCACAATAACCAACATGTGGACACAACCTAAGTGTCCATCGGCAGGTAAATGGACAGAGGTTGTGGTGCATACATACAATGGAATACTACTCAGCCAGAAAAAAGGAACAAAATTGGGTCATTTATAGTCATGTGGATGGACCTAGAGTCTGTCGTACAGAGTAAAGTCAGAATAAGAAAAATAAATATTGTATATTAACACGTATATATACGGGATCTAGAAAAATTGTACGCTGAACCTATTTGCTGGGGAGGAGTAGAGATGCAGACGTAGGGAATGGAAATGTGGACAGAGTTGGGGAAGGAAAGGGTGGAGTGAATTGGGAGAGTAGCTTTGACCTATATAGTGAAACTGAAAAGTGAAAGTGTTAGTCCCTCAGTCGTGTCTGACTCTTTGAAACTGCAAGGACTGTAGCCCACCAGGCTCCTCTGTCCATGAAATTCTCCAGGCAAGAACACTGGAGCGCTTGCCATTCCCTTCTCCAGGGGATCATCCTGACCCAGGTACTGAACTCAGGTCCCCTGCATTGCAGGCGGATTCTTTACCATCTCAGCCCCCAATTAATGAATGGGCTAAAAGTCTGCCTGGTGATATAAAAGCCTGAGGATCTTAGTGAACATAGCAATAAATATAACAATGTGTATAACCCGATGGCTTGGAAATCTACTGGGTACAGAACACTTTGCAGGGCTTGTGGTTTAAGGGGAGTCCTCAGGTTTGAGGATCAGAGGTGATTAAGAGGAAGCAAGGCTGGAGGGAGGCGTGTTTCAAAACTGCATTTCCAAAGAGACCTTGAAATATTTGTAAAATAGGACTAAAAAAGTTTCAGATTGTACCATTTTCTTTCATCTGGAGAGCTTTGGGGGATGTCTGGAATAGAACTGAAGGAGATAAAGCACCCCCCGTGTTGTCCCCACACTGTGCCATCCTCAAGCCACATCCCCAAGCTGGCACTGCCTGGGTCTAAGGAGTATACACAGGACTGGGCACCTTTCTGAACAGCTGGAGGTCAAGTCCACACCCGTGAAGCCCAGCCCAGAGGCCTTTGCCCCTGGGTTCCCATATAGCATGGACCTCTATGACTTCACTCTGTACTGACCTACAGCAACCGAGCTGATATCACGCCAAGCCCTGCAGACTTACCAGGGTGACTCATTTAACGTTTGTAATCTTTGAAAGATGCAATCTTTGAAAGAGGGGTTGCTCCTTAAAGGAGTTAGAAAAGAACCAAGTCAGGAGTCCCTCCGGTCCCAACAATTTTATTATGGCCTGCGCTTTTATTTTCTTCCACTGGCTTTGTATCCACCCCGACACGCCCTCCCTGAGCTCCAAAAGTCAGACTCAGACTCATACTGGAATAGTTTGCAAAACTCCAGTCTTTTCTGATTGGGTACATCTGAATGGAGCCGCCACCAGTGTCTTTACAAATGGCATTTCCATTAACATTTCTATTTCTGTCCATTCGGGGCACCTAAAGATTTCCCACCAAGATTTACATCGTCTATTTTAAGCAAGTGCTTTTAAAAAGCCAACGCGTTGGCTAAGTTTAAATCTGACTTTCTCAAGGGATGCTTAAAAGAAATACACAAAGTTTTTTTTTTTTTTTTAAGGAAAAGAAAAAAAAGAACCTTTGTAAGTTCAAAATAACATTCCAAAAGGAGTCACTAGAAAAACATTCAGGGGAAGAGAAAGAAAGAGTTTTTTTTTTTCCTTGCGTTTGGGGCAGTCCTGGCTTCATCCTCATGTTCGATGTTTGTTTTTTGACGCAGGAAAGTCAAATAGCCCTAAGAGTCAGATAATAATTGAAAGAAAAATGGGTTGTGCTTCTCATATCTAGGTTATTTACAACAGAGGGAGGAGTCAAGCCTGTCTGGACCCATTATTCAGTAGACCAGGTAGAAAGAGAAGATTTGACAAACAGTGGATCAAAGGCAGGGCTTTGGAGTCTCTTAGATGTTAGATGACCAGCGTCAGAACCATTGCTCAACCATGCCAGCTGTAACTTTCCATCAGGCTGATGACCCACAATCTTTTGATGCCATTGCCCTATGGAATGGCTGATACACTTGGACAGCTGCCAGTCAGGAAGATAATTATCCAGCCATGGATAATTCAGCAAAACTGAGAGCTGAGATGATTGTTCTCCTAGGCATGGAGACAGACCTCGGCTAGCAAAGCAAGATGAATGGCATCTCAGTGAAAATTGGACTTTTCTGCTAAAACAAACAAACAAACAAAAAAACCCTTTATAATTGTGATCTAATCATAAAAAGTCTCAAAGAGGAGGTTTAGGGCTAATATGGTGGGACTCTGGTGTCATCTTCCCTTCTCAGATGGCAAAGAATCTGCCTGCAATGCAGGAGACCTAGGTTCAATCCCTGGGCTGGGAAGATCCCCTGGAGAAGGGAATGGCAATCCACTCCAGTATTCTTGCCTGGAGAAGTCCATGGGCAGAGAAGCCTGGCAGGCTACAGTCCATGGGGTTGCAGAGTCAGACACAACTGAGCGACTAACACATACATACATACATATCGGTGTCATCAGGGTCCCAAGCTCTTGACTGTTTCCTCTGCCACATTGAACACATGGCTTCCATTCTCCAGTTTACCTCATGGTCCCAGAGGCTGCCAAGTCACTATCCATCATGACTGCATTCCACATAGAAGGAGAGAGGAAAGGGTTGGGGGGAAGTGTGATCCCTTCTCTTTTAGGAGATATTCCAGGAGTCCCACGCAATGCTTCCATTGTGTATCCTTGGCCAGTATGGTCACATGGCCTTTAGAAGCCACAAAGGAGTTTCTACCTTGTAGTCTATTCCATAAATAGAAACTGGGGTGAGTGCTTTCATATCTTCCAGGGGCACCAACTGGCCTAAACTCAGTATTGTAGATTACAAAAGGCCTTTATGAATGTTGGCTCACCCTTGGACATGAAAAAATAATCCAGAAATTTGAAAAGAAAGCCATTTTCCATGACCTATAATACATGGTAAATATTTAATCCTTAAAATAGTAGGCAAGAAGTATCTCCTGGGCTTCCTCCAGAAATGAATATGAAAAGATAGCCTGCGCTGTAGTCTAACAGAGATGGGGTGTCCAAAATTCACTTTTAAAGGAAAATGAGAAACCCACTGGCTTGTAGAGAAGCAGCTTTTGTGCTTGCAGCATTCATCCCCTGATACCCAGCTCTGCGTGATTCTACCCAGGATGGCTGAAGGGGTGCCAGTGTGGGTGGAAGTGAAGGGGGAAACACAGATAGTAAAGCCTGTCCTGAGGGTGATTTTCATTAGCAAGCACAATGCCCCTAATTTGCACAAAGTCTATTGATTTTAAGCTGTGTCTTCCCCACTCCAATGGCAAGGCATGTTTGCAGGCAGTCTTGCCTTGGAAGCTTTTTCAGTGTTCCTACATAACAAATGTCTACATGGCAGGTGCCACCACCAGAGGCAGGCTGTATTCAGACACCTTTGCAATAGTAACTTCTTCCCTGGATGTCTGGTCTAGGTTCTAAACTCTTGATTAAAAATACTCAGTGGGTCTTTTGGCTTTAATATTTCTTTCCATTTTAACACATGATACATACAAGGGTTCTTTCACACCAAAATATGTAATAATAAACATCAAGGACTTATTTGAGAATAACTGTATCTATTACTTATACACTATAGAAGGAAAAAAGATCATGTTGGTCTTAAAACTATTGACTGATATCATTATCTACAATAAACTCCAGTAACTTGACTCTGATTGGGTTTTTTTTTAATGTATATTCCCATTTTTATTGAGATATGACTGACAAGACTGTAAGACATTCAAAGTGTAAATGTGATCATTTGATATATGTATGCATTGTGAAAGGATCCCCCTCATTGAGTAAATTAACCCATTCATCAGGTTTATACATTTATCTTTTTTTGGTGGTAGTGGGGGGCTTACATTTAAGTTCTATTTTGTAAAAGATTTTATTTGTTTATTGTTTGATTTTTGGCTGCACTGGGTCTTTGTTGCTGTTCGGGCATTCTCTAGTTGCAGAGAGCAGAGGCTACTCTTCATTGCAGTGCTCAAGCTTCTCGTTCGGGTGGCCTCTTGTTCCAGAGCACAGGCTCTAGAACACAGAATCATACTTGTGGTGCATGGGCTTGGTTGCCCACAGAATGTGGGATCTTTCCTGGGTCAGGGATCGAACCTGTGTCCCCTGCATTGGCAGGTGGATTCTGAACCACTGGACCACCAGGGACGTTCGTTTGTTCTACTCTTTTAGCAAATTTCAGTTACTCAGTACAGTGCTATCAACTGTAGTCACCATGTAGTCATCAGGTCCTCAGACTCCGTTCATCTTGTAACTAAAAGTTAGTACGTTTTACCATCTTCCCCCTATTTTCCCCACCCGCCAGCCCCTGGCAACCACTTTTCTACTTTGTTTCTGGGTTCAAGGTTTTTGTTTTATGTTTTTAGGATCCTTATATTGACCCTCTGGCAGATAGATTTTTGATGTAATTGTCAGGAAAGGCTCTCCATCGTGTTCTTTTCTGCCTCCTCCTCACTCCTCTGCCGAAGGATCTGGTACCCATGAATAGGTTCAGGGACCCAGTGAAATTACGTGTCCAGTTGTGTGTATTTGTGTGTTTGCATTGGGAGCACGGTACACATCAGACTCTCAGAGAGGTCTCTGGAGAACAGTGCAGACTTCCTCCAAGGCTAACCATGCAGGACTGTCTCCTGTCTCCAAATCTGTCAGGGACAGGAAGAGGAGGTATTTCAGATAGAGAAAGCAGCACTATCTACCTGGTGGACTCCTGCTCAGCCTTAATATTCCAGAACAAAACTTGTCTTCCCTGTAGAACTTTTTGACACCTCTAAGCAGATTTTTTTTGGTGGGGGGAGGTGTATGCTGTGCTACGTGCACCCTATTTCATCATATCGTATTGTAATTACTTGTATGTTTCTTCTTCCTATTTGTCTGTAAATTCTCTGAGGCTCAGATTTACTTTTCATGTATGTATCAGCTAGTACAACAACCAGCACGTTCTAGTAAGGTCCCAGTGGGTGAGCAGGTGGGTGGTTGGATGAATGGTGAATGAGTGGGTGGGTGGGTGCATGAAGGATACATGGATGGATGAATTGTGGGCATATGGGCAAATGAATGGATGGGTGAATGGATATATGGGTGGATGGAGGCAGGGAGGGATGGGCAGCTGGCTGGATGAACGGATGAGTGGATAGATAGATGGATGGATGGAGTCTCTTCTTTTATTGCTAATTCTGCATTATTCACATATCCTAACCCTAACAGATCTGCCATTTCATTAACTCAGGGCTAACATTAATTGCAGTGCTTAGTATTGCTGAATGTTCAGGCTTTAAAATAAACAATCCTGATTAATTAAACTTGGATTTCTGTTTACTCTGGACAAATTCTAGAGCTGTAACTATGTATTGTAAATGAGCCTCATTTGGTTCCTGAATAACAAATGGAAGGGTACTGTTATTCTCTTTGATTGGGGCTGTTTCATCCTTCTGTCTTTTTGGAGAAAGAAAACAACTTCCGGTCTCAGGCTTACTTGAATCTAGCACCATTTTTCACAAAATGTTTTTGTCTTGGCTACTTTACATGGCTCTCCATCAACTGTTGATCCTCACTCCCCATCATAACTGGATTTTAAAAACTGTCTGTCTTCATCCTGAGGTTTTGTTCATTTTTAAGCTTTGCAGTGCTGGCTTGCAGATTGCAAATTTGCTTATGTCTAAGCTTTCTCCCAAGAGTTGATGTACTTTCCCTTCCATGTTGATAAGCCATGAAAGAGTGAAGAATTAGGAAAGGAAAGAGTTAACCATCTCCCAAGCTGGGAGCTTGCCTGTCTAGCATGGTGTTTGGATGAGGCTCCTTACTTGTGGAAATGGTGTGTTCCATGGGCAAAAATAGCCTTTTAAAAAAAGAACATCTCTGTACCCTCCTGAAGTCATCTCAGAATGAATTCAAGATTTCTCATGAAATGGAAAAACCTTTATCACATCCGGAGTGGGTCCTTGCATACTTGGCCATGCCACATTAAAGCCTGATCTCAGCAACGTCAGGGTCCAGAAAAGGCTGATGGAAGCTTAATTATGAGGTAATGAAAATGGAGGTCGGGGGTGGGGATGGGGGTGCGGGGAAGCAGGTCTTCTATTTGGAGCTACATGATCATGGGAAAATCTCACTTGAGACCATAAACTACCAAAAAGAAACAAAGGAGTGCAGTCAGTCAGAAAGAGAAAAAAAAATACTGTATATTAATGCACCTATGTGGTATACATAAAAATTGTTTAGATGATCTTATTTGCAAAGCAGAATAGACTCACAGAGGTAGGAAGCTAATGTATGGATACCAAGGAGGGGGATGACCTGGGAGGTTGGGATTAACATATATACACTGCTATGTATAAAATAGATAACTGATGAGAACCTACTGTATAGCTTAGGGAATTCTTCTCAGTGCTCTGTGGTGACCTAAATGCGAAAGAAATAGGGAAGATATGTATATGTATAGCTGATTCAGTTAGCTGTTCAGTAGAAACTAATATATTGTAAAGCAGTCATACTCCAATAAAAATTAATTAAAAAATAAAATTAACAACGACAAAAAACTGACACAACTGAAAGGGCTGTTCTGATATGGGACTTTCCCTCACCTGATTTTAAGTGAACCACACACACACACACAAATAATAATAAATAAATAAATGAACCACAAAGGAGATCACATTTTGAGTCATAAATCAAAGCATATTATGTCAGCTCCACATGAGAGTCAGCTAAGGAAAAGAGAAAGAAAAGGAAGGATAAACAGAAAGAAGGGTGGAAAACAGAGGAGAAAAGTGAAAGTCGCTCAGTTGTGTCTAACTCTTTACGACCCCATGGACTGTAGCCGGGCAGGCTCATCTGTTCATGGAATTCTCCAGGCAAGAATACTGGAGTGGGTTGCCATGCCCTTCTCCAGGGGATCTTCCCAATCCGGGGATGGAACCAGGGTCTCCTGCACTGGAGGTGGATTCTCAACCATCTGAACTACAAGGGAAGCCCCCAAACAGAGAAGAGAAGATAAAGGAGAGAGAAGGAATTTATGGACAAAAGAGCCAGCACTTCCTCTGTTCCATGTTCTAGGTGCTTCACTCATATTGGTTGTTTTAATCCTAAACCCTCAAGGCCCGTGTTATTATTCTCTGTGAAGAAGTGATGCACAGAGAGGTTGAGTAACTCACCCACTCAACATAGCTAGCAGGAAGAGGAGCTAGGATTGGAACCTGAGCAGTCAGACTCCACGGTCTGTGCCTTGATGAAGATGTGACTGCCCGTGTGGCTGAGGAGCTGGGAAAGCTGAGCTCTCCTGGCCCCAGGCTGACTGTTTACATCCCCACAACATTCATGTATTAAAACCTCACACCCAATGTGATGGTATTTGGAAGAGGGGCCTTGAGGGTGATGAGATCGTGAGGGTGGAGCCCTCACAAATGGGATTAGTGCCCTGATAAAAAGAGACCCCAGGGAGCTCCTTCACCCCACTCCCCACATGAAAACAGTGGTTTATGAACCAGAAAGTGGGCTCTCACCAAATATACAATCTTCTGACATATTCATCCTGGACTTCCCAGCCTCCGGGACTGGGAGAAATAAATTTCTGTTGTTTGTGAGCCACCTGGTCTGTGGTGACCTGTTACAGCAGCAGAAACAGACTGAGACACCATGGAATCCATCCCAAAGCCATTCAGAGTCCAGCCGCCTGCATCCCTGCTGTGCACTCTCCACCCTCTTCTCACACTGAGGTCTCTTGATAACCCTTCTCTGATTGTCCAGGTCAGCTGATCACCCCTCACCAACTATGAGTCCCGCCTAAGTCTCCTGACCTATGTGACCTCATATCCTGTCCCCACGGGGCCTGATGCCCCTGCTGAGGCCACAAAATTCTCCATCCCACTGCCCATGTCTTCTACTCAGAGCAAGCCTGGCGTGAGCAGCTCACCTCCACATTTTTGTTAACTGTTGGCAGCCCATTGCTTCTCAGCCTTTTGGCTAAGATCAAGTGTAGTACCTAACGGAGTCCCAGAAAGAATGTAGCAAGATGAGTGTGTCTGAACTCTGAGCTGAGGACCCTGGGGTCCAATAGAAACCTAACCTTTGCAGGAACCTGGGGGAAATCTAATGTAATTGAGTTAGTTATCAGTGTGGATGTCCACGGTGGGGTTGGACGTGGATGCTAAATGGTGTGGACACTTCTGATCTTGTGGCTGTTGAAAACTCAAGGTTTTGGCTACACCAGTAAACTGCAGAGTGTATATTCTAGTCTTAGCAGTATTGATCATTGCAGTTGGACACAGCAGCACACAATACCTCCTTGAATAGACAATGAATATTCCCAGCCCTGAACATCTTCCTGGACAAGACTATACTATATTGAAAAGTTTTATTTTGTAGATAATCCTCTGTAAATAACTTTCCTCTCCTAAGAGTTCTAGTCTAATAATAGGCTTTCCTTCTAATTCAGAGGGCACAGTAGGGAAAGCCCTGGATTCCAGGTAAGTTACTCTGGGGTGGGGGTTTTGGGGTAGGGTAGTGGACATAGTAGTGTGATCCCAAAGCCCCCAGATGCTTGGAGTGGTTGGGGCTGATGCCTTTTACCTGAACCCCACTCAGAGATTTGATCTCAGCCAAAGAGAATAACCTAAGGTCACATCCTCTTCATGGGCATCCCAAGTGGCTCAATTGTAAAGAACCGTCCTGCCAATGCAGCTGATACGGGTTCAGTCCCTGGGTGGGGAAGATCCCCTGGAGAAGGAAATGGCAACCCACTCCAGTATTCTTGCCTGGAGAATCCCATGGACAGAGAGCTTGGCAGGCTACAGTCCATGGGGTCACAAAGAGTCGGACACAACTGAGCAACTAACACACATACTCCTGGAGAAGGAAATGGCAACCCATCCCAGTATTCTTGCCTGGGAAGTCCCACACACAGAGGAGTCTGGCGGGCTACAGCCCATGGGGCCTCAAAGAGTCGGACACAACTGAGCAAACACGCACACACGCACCTTCTATGCCCAAACCTAACACTGCCAGAGTCTGCTTCCTGAGGATGCTGCCCCAGGACACAGAGACAGCAGAGTATAGCAGCTTCTATGATGAGCAAGCTTGGGACTGAAGTCAGCCCTGCAACTTTCTCAAAGCTTGATGCTGGGTGGGCAATGCAACCCGGTAGCTCAGTTTTCCTCCAAAGTAAAATTAAAAACAACGTCTGTTATCGATTTGATTGTGAGTCATTGTAAAGAGTGAATGAGCTCATATAGGTAAAGAATTTAGTCCAACAAAGAGCAGGTGTTTGGGAAACGTTCTTATCTTTTCCCCATTTCATCTCCACCTTTCCTGAAACAGACAAGACTGGGAGCCTCGGTTAAAGGGATGAGCCCTCATGTCATTGGTTTTGTGAAATCAGCCTGGGTCCAAGCTCCTACAGCTAAATCAACACTCCTTATCCTCAGGCTGCTGATAACCTGATCCGCTGCTTCCTGGTCGGATCCATAATGCGGGAGGTCTTCTCTCTGGGTTGTCTCTGAACATCTGTGATTAGGGACAATTAGGGACCAATGTGCCTGCCTGTCCTCTCCTTTCAGCTGAGGAGGAAGTCCTGATGGACTATTATCAGGGGCAAGACATCATCTGTCAGCCGCAGTCTGAGGAATCCTCGGCTCGTTCAGATCCAGCACCAATCTCGCCACCTTTATCTGTGTTCCGAAAATGCCTCGGACTGTCTGCTTCCCACTGATACAAAATCTGGCATCTCCTTTTCTCAACAACCAGAAACAGATTCTTCAAGAGCGAGAAAACTAAGATAGGTGTTACAGAATGTCAAGGAAATTGGGAAAACCACATAGGGGACGCAGTCACCTCCTTCAAGGAGCTTCCAAAATTCCAACAGGAAGAAGGGAATAAACATACACGTGAGAGACAAGCAAAACCCCAAGCCATGGGCCTGTGACGGCTTGCACTCACCCTCCCTGCCAGCCACCTTCCTTGTCAGAGCCCGTCAGGACTCACGAGACACCTCCACAATGAAACATCCCTCTGCTCCTGCCCTAGACAGAAGCGATTTCTTTACTATTTCCCTAGCAAATTGCAACATTATCACAACAGCATATATGTAACAGCTCACTGCAACACTCCTCTCTTTTCTAGATGCTTTGCTTTAAGTTTGGATGGCTGTATCCACTCTGGCTTTTTTTTTTTTTTTTGCCTCTTCCACAGTGTCTTGTGCAAAATAGGTGCTCAGTCAATGTTTGCAAATGAGCAGCTAGACTAGAAAAGACCAAGACTCACAAGCAAAGGAAGGAAGGACAGATTTCCAGGGGAGGTGGGCTTTGTGAGACAGTTATTGAAGGAATGAGACAATATGTCCCTCCAGAGTAGGAGTTACAAACAGCAGCCCCAAGGGCCCATTAAGCCCACCCATGTGTTTGCTGAGCAGCATGCTTGGTGCTGTGAAATCTTCAAATCTGAAGGCCTGTGGTTAGGACATGTATCCCCACTGAGCTGCAGTTCCCATCACTTCCTGTCTTCTCTCTGCATCTCTGGTATCTGCCTGGCTCCTAAGGCCATTAGAGTTTGTCTCCTGCTCTACAGCAGCCTGTTCATGACTGCTTCCCTCTTGGGAGCTAGGTCTTCCTGGCCAAAAGACGTGGAAGATGAAGGCAAGTGTGTGGTTCCCCTAGTTTCTCTGCCATTTTCTTCAAGGTAAATTAAGATCTCTTCTTTCAGGGCCAAATACAGATCTGGAAAGAGAAGAGGCAAAGCAGTTACTGAGTCCCCTGGCCCCCACCTCCAATATAACAAGGCTTTATTGCATTTAATTCCCACAGCCATCTTCAAATTGGGTGTTCTTCAGAGACATCACTTTGACAACAAAGCTATGGTTTTTCTAATAGTCGTGTACAGATGTGAGCGTTGGACCGTACAGAAAGCTGAGCGCTGAAGAATTGATGCTTTCAAACTGTGGTGCTGGAGAAGACTCTTGAGAGTCCCTTTGACTGCAAGGAGATCAGACCAGTCAGTATTAAAGGAAATAAACCCTGAATATTCACTGGGAGGACTGATGCTGAAACTGGAACTCCAGTACTTTGGCCACCTGATGCAAAGAGCCGACTCATTGGAAAAGACCCTGATGCTGTGAAAGACTGAAGGCAGGAGGAGAAAGGGGATACAGAGGATGAGATGGTTGTAAGGCATCACCAGCTCAATGGACATGAGTTAGAGCAAACTCCGGGAGATAGTGAAGGACAGGGGAGCCTGGCATGCTGCAGTCCATGGGATCACAAAGAGTTGGACATGACTGAGCGACTGAACAACAACAATGTCCCCATTTTATAGATGAAAAAACTGAGACTCGGAGATGTTAAAAAAAAAAAAAAAAAAAAACTTGCTTGAAGCTACAGAGCTGGGAAGTAGCCAAGCCAGAACTCAGACCTTGCTCTGTGGGTCCCACATACATCATCTAATCCCAGCTTGGAGGTACCTGGGAAGAGCAGCAGCATAGAGCCTCCTTCACAGGCAGAGTCCTGGGAGGGAGCACGACACATGTCCTGAGCAACACAGGGTCTGCATGCAAGTAATTCCAGTTTATCTGCAGTAAGGCGGGTGAGCCATGGGCAGATAATCCAAAAATAGTTTCTCATTTTTCTTGGGATAAATATAACGTTTTGGCAGCAGACACCCCTTTCAAAGTGTGTTTTGATTAGAATTACACGAAAAGGCGCTTTTATTCTATGAGGATCTGCCAACTAACAGGCAAAAGGGGACCGAGGAGCATGCCAGCCCGACCTTTCTCCTCCTGCCTACCAGCAGGAGGACTGTGTCCAGGACACAGAACTGTCAGTGGAGGGACACTGGGTGGACGTGAGCCACCTGGGCTTGGGCTGAGTCTGTGCCGCTCTTGAACTTGACACCCAACTCAACCCTTCTCGTTTCTTTGACACATTTCTTATTTTGATCCGATTAGCAAGTGTCTTAGCTGCAGCCCCAAGGCAAGTCCAGAAAAGGCGATGGCACCCCACTCCAGTACTCTTGCCTGGAAAATCCCATGGGTGGAGGAGCCTGGTAGGCTGCAGTCGATGGGGTCTCGAAGAGTCGGACACGACTGAGCGACTTCACTTTCAGTTTTCACTTTCCTGCACTGGAGAAGGAAATGGCAACCCACTCCAGTGTTCTTGCCTGGAGAATTCCAGGGACAGGAGAGCCTGGTGGGCTGCCGTCTCTGGGATCGCACAGAGTCGGACACGACTGAAGTGACTTAGCAGCAGCAGCAGCAGCAAGGCAAGTCAGGAGAGAATAGGATTTAGTCATCCAGAGCCCTTTAGTTTAAATATTAACCCTCCTCCTGATCAGAATTCCAGAGTCAGGAATTGAGATAATGAGATATTTGCCTATGGGTCAAGGTGTGTACCCAAACCAGTAGAGACAGAAAGCAGTGGTGGGCAGTGTTCTATTTTAGCCTAGAAACTAGGTTTCCATGAATATGCTACTTTTGAAAATGAATGAGGATCTTGGAGACAATAGTGAGGCAATTTGAGTTGAGGGAGCAGAGCTGAAGTTTGGAATCAGGCAGACCTCTGTGATTTGGGACACCTCATTTAACCTCCCTTGGCTTTTCCTCGAATGCAAAATTCATTTACAGTGGGAATTCACAAAGGCAGCCAGCACGTAGGGAAGAACTGATTAAATAAGTGGTTTCCTTGAAGGTGGAGGGACCCTCCTGCTATAGTCCTTGTGGATGAATCTGGCTTTAAGATTCATTGTTTAAGTTACTGATTTAGTGATGGACTGTTGGGTCTCTTTCCTTTCTTCCAAGTATCTACGGTGACTGAAAGAGAAATTAATAAACTGCCATCAAAGAAAAGCAAGATCTGTCTTTCGTACCCTTCGAACTCAAAACCCATGCTCTTCTGTCCCATTGTGAGATGTCGAGGCAAAAGTGATGACCAGCCGGGCAGAGAACACAGCGGGGGCAGAGGCCAGAAGTGAGGCGGCCCCAGCCCATCTGCTTCTTCGAGCGCAGGCTCCACAGCCCGAGGTAACCGGAAATGTCCAGTGCACACGAGACAGCCATTCTGCCTGTAGGAGCCAAACCAATGAGCACCGTCTTTCCGTCTTTAAGATGAGATCTGAGAAGGCCTGGCATTTACCATTAACATAATTTTATTATTTTTAAATTTTATGTATTTGGCTGCACCAGGTCTTAGTCACGGCATGTGGGCACTGTGGTTGTGACATATAGGATCTAATTCCCTGAGCAGGGGTGAAACCTGGGCCCCCACTGGGAGCATGGAGTCTTAGCCACTGGACCACCAGGGAAGTCCCTATTATAGCCTTAGGGGAAGACTTATAGCCTTAGGAAGCCCCTAATTCTCACTTAGTAGTAGTAGTGTTAGTCGCTCAATTATGTCTGACTCTGCAATCCCATGGACCATAGCCCTCCAGGGTCCTCTGTCCATGGAATTCTTCAGGCAAGAATATTGGAGTGGGTTGCCATTCCCTTCTCACTTACTTGATCCTAACTGATGCTCAGGAATAACTCAGCAGTGGTCCAGCAGGACTCAGTGATCCCATTTTACAGATAAGAAAATTTGAGATTCAGGGGAATCAAATGACTTTTCCAAGCACACACAGCGTGTAACGATAGCGCCTCTCTGAGAATCTATTGTATTGCAAGGGTGTATTCATATGCCTTGTATTTGCGTGAGGACAGAGGCTGAGTGTCTTATTCATCATTGTGTCAAGCAGATGATACAGCTTTAGTAAGGATTGTTGAAGGGATGGCTTTCCTATATATTTTCCTGTGTGTGTGTGTGTGTGTGTGTGTGTGTGTGCCCCCGCAGACTCAGTCTCTCAGTCATGTCTGACTCTGTAGCCCCATGGACTGTAGCCTACTATGCGTGTATTTGAAGAAGTCCAGTGTTGTGAATCACCATGCCTTCTCATCATTAGTAAGACAAATATTTATTTAGCTGTATTAAAGAATCTTGTAGTACAAATGTTTCTACACAATCATAATTCAATCATTTCAAAATCAATTGTTTTCTGACTTTCTAAATATAATTAAGAAGACTGAAGTATAATTCTTTTTATTTTAATTAATTTGTATTGGAGTTTGGTTGATTTACACTGTTGTATTAGTATTAGTTTCTGCTGTACAGCATAGTGAATCAGTTACACATGTAATATATCCACACTTTTTTAGATTCTTTTCCCTATAGGCCATTACAGAGTATTGAGTTGAGTTCCCTGTGCTATACAGGTTCTTATTAGTTATTTATTTTATATATAGTAGTATGTGTATGTCAGTCCCAATCTCCCAATTTATCCCTCCCTTCTTTCCCCCTTGGTAACCATAGTTTGTTGTCTACATCTGTGATTCTGTTTCTGTTTTGTAAATAGGTTCATCTGTACCATTTCATAAGATTTCACACAAAGGCGATATCATATTTTTTTTTTCCCTATCTGACTTACTTCCCTCAGCATGAAAATCTCGAGGTCCATAATTCATTATGAGATGTTGAAGTAACACCACCCCCAGGGGTCTTTTTTAGGCTTAAGGACACAGATTTAGGTGGGAATAAGACGAGAAGTGGGTCAGCTGGGCACATCTTTGGAGCTGAAGATGCCAGTTTCCAAATTTCATCTGTGAACAGTCCACCACTTCATAGTCCTCTAAGATAGTGTATTTTGGAAGAAGGAAGTTCTTTTCAGCCAAAAAAAAAAAAAAAAAAGTTCTGTTTCTTTCATCAAGATAACTCATCTGTGTCAGCCATCTATGAACTCGTCACCTCGAGCTCTGGTTGTGCTCTCGCCCGTGTGCAAGCTTCTCTCTGTCCCCTTCACTCCCCTGTCTGACTCTACATAGACAGAAGCTCTAGGGGCAAGTGTGAGGCAACAAGGGGAAGGGGGAGGTCAGCACCTTTACATAATAGAGAGCTAAGCTGATCCTTGGGCAGGAATCTTTAACACACTTGATTAAACAAGTAAGCTGACAAGTAGGAAGCAGTTTCATTCCATGATTCTCTGCTGTTTGCAAAGAAACCCAGAAGGGCCTGATTGACATTTCCATGGGGTAAAAGTGGGGAGGGAATATGAGATGGTTTGGGCTCATGAGAGGGAATGTATGAGTGATCTCAGGCTGCCATGACAAAAGTCCACAGACTGGCTGGCTCAACAGAAATTCATGTCCTCACAGTTCTGAAGGCTGAACACCCAGGATCAAAGTGTCAGTGGGGTTGGTTTCTTTTGAGGCCGCTCTTCTTGGCTTGGAGGTGGCTGTCTTTTTGCTGTGCTTCACTTAGTCTTTCTCCTGTGCAAACACCTCCCTGGTATCTCTCTGTGTTCTATTTGCCCACTCTTATAAGGACTCAAGTCAGATTAGATTAGGGCTCCCCACAACAACCTCAAAGCAGAGACATCACTTTGCCAACAAAGGTCTGTCTAGTCAAAGCTATGGTTTTTCCAGTAGTTATGTACAAATTGAGAGTTGAACTGTAAAGAAGACTGAGCAGCAAAGAATTGAGGCTTTTGAATTGTGGTGCTAGAGAAAACTCTTGACAGTCCCTTGGACTGCAAGGAGATCAAACCAGTCAATCCTAAAGGAAATCAACCCTTCATATTCATTGGAATGACTGATGCTGAAGCTGAAGCTCTAATACCTTGGCCACCTGATCCAAAGAGACGACTCATTGGAAAAGACCCTGATACTGGGAAAGATTGAAGGAGAAGGGGGCAGCTGAAAATGAGATAGTTAGATAGTGTCACCGACCCAATGGACATGAGTATGAGTAAACTCCAGGAGACGGTGAAGGACAGAGGAGACTGGCATGCTGCAGTCCATGGGGTCACCAAGAGTTGGACACAACTTAGCAACTGATCAACAACAACAAACAACAGCCTCATTTTAACTTAATCACCTCTTTAAAGACCCCGTCTCTGGAGACAATCACATTCTGGTGTGTGGACTGTTAAAGGATTCAACATTTGAATTTTGAGAGGATACCATTCGGCCCATAACAGAAGAATATGTAAAAATACCAAAATCAAGCTTCATTTTCATCACAAATTTTCTCAAGGCAGAGTTATACATTGGACCCAGGAAAATGGAAAACTACATATGTTTTCTAAAAAGCAGCCATATGCTGGTAAATGTTTAACCGCCATCTGTCATTGTGGTGACATGATTTGTAGTATTTGACAATGTCTGTGGTGTAAATATTCCTACTACCATCTATTTCAGTTAACACCGTGATGTCACTGAAGATGGAGTTGGGAAGAGATGCACACAAGCAAACATCATGAACAGTCCGAGCTGACTCCAGCATACCTGCAGAGACTGGGATGGTGTAGGGATGTCGTCTCATTGGGGCCAGATTCCCTCTTCCACAGTTACCTCTGGTTTGAAGTCCCTCCTCACTCCCTACAATCTATTGGTTCTCTAATCTGGCAAACTGAAGATCTATGAATCAAAAGTTTTCCTTTCCCTTTCACCTGGACCCCAGATATTTTAATACCAATATACAAAATCCTTGATAGAACTGATCTCAATTCTCCATACTGGACAAATCACCTAAATCGTCATGGAGGAAAAGCAGATGTATAAAATTATTCCACAGTCTCTAAAAGGGAACTGATTTCTTAAGTCAGAAAAAATGCACCTCCCTTCAATAACAGTCATTGAAGTAATTATAGATCACCTAATCTCTAATATGCATTTTCAACATTCTTTGGGAAGATTTTATACTCATGAAGCTGGTCCTGAAAAGGAAACAGACTGACATCAGAAAATACTTATTAGCAATTGAAAAATGACAGATACTTAAAATTAATAAAGGCAGCACATGTCAAATGGAACCTGTGTAAAAACTGCATACTTTAATTATAGTACAAAATCAAGAAGTTCCCCTATTATTTGGGATATGAACACCAAGAAACACCTAAACTCAAATGACGTTAAAGGATTAAAATTAAAATATATAGAAAGATATCAATTGCAGATGAAAACAAACAGAGGTAGTAATACTACCGACAAATAAAGACAAATCCAAGGTAAGAAGTGTTTAGTGACACAGGTTATGTACCATTTACTGTTCCCTCAGCTATAAAACAGAGGAAATAATAAGTGATACTAAGAAAATAATGGAGAGAATAATAAGTTCTATTGGAATACTGAGATGATGCTTGAAAGTATTTAGTGCAATGCTCAGTTCAGTCACTCAGTCGTGTCCGACTCTTTGTGACCCCATGGACTACAGCACACCAGGCTTCCCTGTCCATCACCAACTCCCACAGCTTGCTCAAACTCATGCCCATCAAGCCGGTGTTGCCATCCAAGCATCTCACTGTCTGTCGTCCCCTTCTCCTCCTTCCTTCAGTCTTTCCCAGCATCAGGGTCTTTTCCAATGAGTCAGTTCTTTGCATCAGGTGGCCAAAGTATTGGAGCTTCAGCTTCAGCATCAGTCCTTCCAATGAATATTCAAGACTGATTTCCTTTAGGATTGACTGGTTTGATCTCAGTTAGTATAATGCTACCTGGTTCATAAAAAGAGTTAAATGAATGATGATTATGTAAAACAAGAGACATCATTGACCAATTCGTTCAAAATTTCTCTCATATCTCATCTTTGTTCTCCATTCCCATTTCTATGACCCTAGCATAATCTCTCGGAGAAGGCAATGGCACCCCACTCCAGTACTCTTGCCTGGAAAATCCCATGGATGGAGGAGCCTGGTGGGCTTCAGTCCATGGGGTCGCTAAGAGTCGGACGCGACTGAGCGACTTCACTTTCACTTTTCACTTTCATGCATTGGAGAAGGAAATGGCAACCCACTCCAGTGTTCTTGCCTGGAGAATCCCAGGGACGGGGGAGCCTGGTGGGCTGCCGTCTATGGGGTCGCACAGAGTCGGACACAACTGAAGCGACTTAGCAGCAGCAGGAGCATAATCTCTCCTTAAATTTCTGACAGATTACAAAAATAATCCACTATCTGCTCTCCTTGTCTCCAGTTTTACAAACTTCAATCCACTCTGCACAGATTAATCCTCTTAGAACACTATTTTTAGTATGCCACATTTTGGCTCAAAATTTATATACAAGATGAACTCCAAACTTTCCAGCTTGTTATTCAAAGCCTTAAAATCTTCTGTGATCCCACCTTTATTTACAGGCTTATGCTGTACTGCTTCCCTATATGAACTCTCCACCCCAGGAGTGTCTACATTTTCTATAGCCCTGAAACATACTTTAATCACTTCTCTCTGTCTTTCTTTGTTCACACGTGTAACCTATTTCCATGTCAGCTGTCCCTGCTTCCACCCCTCCATCCCAGCTAGATCTTCCTTTCTCCTCCTCAAATACAGTCTAGCTCCTCCTACAAAGAAACGTTCCTCTTAGAATGTCCAAGGAATTAAGTGCTGTATTCTAATACTTAAGTAAATCCTACCTTGTGTCATTATCTTACATCAAATTCAAAAGTATTGACTGTAAGAGAAAATATTGTATGAACCACTAAGAAAGAGAAAAACCTTCCAAGTACAGTGTGACATTTCATTAGTTTTTTTTTTTTTTTCTTTTCTTGGTTGAAGTATGGTTGATTTACAAATGTTGTGTTGGTTTCAGATGTTCAGCAGAGTGATTCAGATAAAGATACAGATATTCCTTTTCAGATTCTTTTCCCTCTGAGGTTATTACAAAATCTTGAGCACAGTTCCCTATGCTATCAGGGAGTCCCTGATCGCTCAGCTGGTAAAGAATCTGCTTGCAGTGTGGGAGACCTGGGTTCCATCCCTGGATTGGGAAGATCCCCTGGAGAAGGGAAAGGCTACCCACTCCAGTATTCTGGGCCTGGAGAATTCCATGGACTGTACAGTACATGGGGTCGCAAAGAGTCAAACACGACTGAGTGACTTGCACGTTCCCTTTCCCTGTGCCTTATGGCGCGTTCTTGTTGGTTATTTGTTTTATATATGGTAGTAGAGTGTGTTTATGTGAATCGCAGACTCTTCACTTACACCTTCCCCTTTCCGCTTTGCTGCCATTGATTTTTCTAATATTTGTTTATTTATTTATTTTTGGCTGTGTCAGCCCTTTGTTGTGGCACTAGCTTCTCTCTAGTGATGGTGTGTGGGCTCAGTGGTTGCCTTGAGGCATGTGGGAATCTTAGTTTCCCAACCAGAGATTGAACCCGCATCCCCTGCATTGGAAGGCAGATTCTTAACCACTGGACCACTGGGGAAGTCCCTGCATGTCATTGATTCTTTAAGAGGTATTATTTTGGGGAGTGATGTGAAGCTGAAGCTCCAATACTTTGGCCACCTGATGCAAAGAGCCGACTCATTGGAAAAGACCCTGATGCTGGGAACGATTGAAGGCAAAAGGAGGAGGAGGCAGCAGAGGATGAGACGGTTACATAGCATCACTGATTCAATAGACAGGAATCTGAGCAAACTCAGGGAGATAGTGAAGGATAGGGGAGCCCAGTGTGCTGTAGTCTATAGGGTCAAAAAGAGTTGGACGCAACTGAACAACAAAAGATAGAAAAATGTGCATCTTGGATTCAGTGAAATACAGTGGGAGATTCATACACACATTCATTTACTCAGTACATATTTCCTGAGTAAACTTACTCAGTAAATGTCGCCTACCATACGCTCAGCACTGTACCAAGGATGTCCAATACAGACAATACAGACAAGGCACCCACATTCAAGCTCATGCTTTGTTGGATCTGTGCTTTTTACGGCCTTTACCCCCTAGAAAGGGTCTAAAGGTAGAAATTAATGGATTGCAATATATGTCCCCTGGTAGGTAGTAGTTCACATAATTTTGCACATAGTAGGCACTCTAAATATTTAAAGTGAGGTAATGAGTAAAAATGGGACAGTGGAGGACAAGGAAGCCTGGCGTGCTGCAGTCCATGGGGTCACAAAGAGTCGGACCTGACTTAATGACTGAACAACAAGGAGTAAAAATAGATGTACATAATGTAATAAAATCTGTTCTAAATTCAGACACAAGAGAACACACAGTCTGTTAAAGCTACTTAGCTTATAGGTCTCTCAATGTGCATCTCTACAGGACTTCACCAGTCAGGAGGGAAAGATTCAAAAACTGGGTGAAGCAATTGTGTTGTGTTGATGTGCCCAGGAGCCGTCTCAAGGATTCGCAGGGGGCAGGGGAGAGGGGCAGAGGAACACCAGAAAATTAGAATCAGTGCATCATTCACACTGCTTTATGAAATTACTTTCTCCCCAGTTATTTACAACAGCAAATCAGCTATTGTCATTTGTTAACTTCAGATTTCTGGTGTTCGTTGTTTATGAGCCACCCTAGAGTCCACTATGTCTAGAAATTTGCCTTTGTCCTAGGGATTCAGTCACCTGGGCAGTCACCAAGCCAGGGGTGGGTGCAGACTGTCCCCCAGCATCTCAGCCTCTCGTTACAGCTTTGTCCTTCTCCTCTTCAAGTTTCTACAGGAACCTGAGGGTCCTTGGGTTTGCAAGATACACCCCTTGAGAACAGCAAGGGCCCACTGCAATCTTGATCACCTGGGGATCCTCAATCTTGGGAGTTCTGAGCACACTCCTTGCAGCACTGAGCAAGGAGAGGACGGCGTAGGCTGCCAGCAATGCTCATTTATTTGATCAACAAATTTATAAAGAGGTTTACGGTGTGCCTTGGTCTCAGGTAGCAGAACACACGCAGTGATGAATACACTCTCATGTGAGCGCGATGCTTCCTTAAATGAGGACCGTCCTTCAGAGAACTTTCGTACTTTTCATTTTTAAAATTGATTTATGTTGTTTAGCTGGTAAAGAATCTGCCTGCCACGCGGGAGACCTGGGTCTGATCCCTAGGTTGGGAAGATCCCCTGGAGAAGGGAAAGGCTACCCACTCCAGTATTCTGGGCCTGGAGAATTCCACAGACTGTATAGTCCATGGGGTCGCAAAGAGTCAGACACCACTGAGCAACTTTCACTTTCACGTGTTGCTTTTGGCTGTGCTGGGTCTTCATTGCTCCACGCGGGCTTTCTCTAGTTGCGGCGAGCACAGGGCAACTGTCTAGCTGTGGCGAGAGGGCTTCTCATCGCAGTGGCTTCTCTTGTTGCCGAGCACAAGCTCTAGGTGTGTGGGCTCAGAAGCTGCAGTGCACGGGCTTTCTTGCCCCACAGTATGTGGGACCTTCCTGGACCTATTGAACCCATGTCCCCTCCATGGATAGGCACATTCTTAACCGCTGGACCACCAGGGAAGTTCCTCACTTGGATTTTTGACCCTCATAACCACCCAGGGTAACAGCCAGGGAACATCTCAGTCCCATTTCACAGGTGAGGAAGGTGAGGCCCAGAGACATTCAGAGAACTGCCCAAACCCAGATGGCTACAGAGGCTTCCCAAACTCAAGCCTCTTGACTGTAAATCAAATGCTTTCTGCCAGATTATCATGTCACGGATATCAGAGGGAATGGATGGAATCTCAGAGTAATTCCACAGAAGTCCTAGATGGCATTCTAGAAACATCACCGCCACCCCGCAACCTCCAAACACAAAATCAGAGGGTCAAACCAAAGAGTGCCAACTGAACTGAGCATCTGAAGGTCCAAGTGGCAACGACACACGGAAGGCTCTGTGCAAACCACGGTAGCAATGGAAAGTGACTGGGAAACGTTCAGTGTCCCTGGGTGTTTCATTCAAACCCCCTGCTCCCGTCTGTGGCTCGGCCTGACCAAAGAACTCCAGATGGCATGGACAGTGTCTGGGGTCAGTCTTGGGGTTATGTTAAGACTGCAGGTTGGCCTCTTGCCACGTTGGGCCTTCGCTCTGTCCTCCCGCAATGACCCTGGCCCATTTCGACTGGCTGAATTATTTAAATATTGTACATTGCTAGTTAATAGACACAACATATTGAAAGTTTTACAATCAAATATTTATGCTGCTCAAAAACATTTTCCATGATCTTTAAACAGCCATGTCATCTATTTATTTTCATTCTCTGATCTTTCTGTTTTGTATCAGAATCGGAGAATTTAGCCTATTTACCCAGAAGTAAATATTATGATGAAAACATGGGGCGGCTCAAAAGTAGACTTAGGAAAGTGCAGAAGTATTTTGTGTCAGTGTCAATTGCACAACAGCCTCTGCATGGCAATAAATTAAGACATTTCTCTGGGATGCTTGAAGAATGGAGATTAATGTTTCATGGCCGGACACTGCCTCCGTGATGGAGCAGCCTCACCATCCTTTCTGTCCACTCGCTCCTTTTGGAAAATGCAGAGAAAGTCTTCTGGGTCAGGGAGTGGCCATTTGCCGGTGACTTCAGTCAAGGAAATACACTGGATATGGAACCTGGGGCTGCAAGGAAGAGCTGACACTCAATAATCCAAAGTCTTGTTTGGCAGCTGAAGGACACACAGCCCTCAGCTTGGTCCTCTTTTTTTGCAGAAACTCCTAACTTCTGAGTTCTTCTCCCTAACTCTGTCCTTAGTGATGCTTTATTAGGCCTGAAAGCTAGTCACCTTGTTTCAGGGGCAACTTCTCTCTGCCCTAGAGAAAGTCTAGCCAGTATTTCCTCATTACTGGGTTAGAGAGAAAGGCCCTCCTTGAATATCAGTGTCCTTTCCAAAAAAATAGTCTTAGAGGTGCAAAGAAGGCACCAGAGCATCAAAGGGCCAGGAAACATGGTCTCTGGGATGAGCCTCGGATCCCCATGTCTCACTTCAGGCTTAAGATCTAATTTCAAGGGACTTCCCTGGTGGCCCAGTTGCTAAGACTCCTTGCTTCCAGTGCAGGGGGTCTGGGTTTGATCCCTGGTCAGGCAACTAGATCCCCCATGCTGCAATTAGCAATCCCGCCTGCTGCAACAAAGACTCGGTACAGCCAAATTTAAAAAAGAAAAAAAATTCAGAAAGATCTAATGTTGAACTTTATGCTTTAAACTGGCTGCGTGTGCTCTCTATTCTGTGGGCTTCATTCCTCCTCTAATATCTGACTTTTCCAAGCTCTGGCTAACCTCCCACTCAGCATCTTACTTCTGTCTCATCCCTCTCTTTGAAGGGTCACCTGCAGCTCCCCATCCTGAATTACCAGGAACCTCATTAGACTTGGAGAAAGTAGTAAATGGGGTTTAGTGAGGCAGACCCATGTCTTCACCCATCTCCTAACCTTGAATTTTGACTTCTGTTCCTAAAAGAAGAGGAAGATATATAGGTCAGGGGATTGCCATTAGGACTATGTAAGAACTTACATGGATTATACGTAAAGTGCCTCATGCTGTGTTTGGTCCAGACTGAGTGCTCATCAATTAAGTATCGGTAACTATATTACTATCACTGTGTGAGGGACAGAGGCTCTGACTGCCTCCAAAATCTCCCAGGTCTTCATTTCCCTAGTTGCTCCCCAGTCCTCGCATGGCTTTTTTTCTAAGGTTCTAAACATCAACTCTTAATCGGTGGCTCATAGCTACAATAAGGCATAGAGATGGGACATAGGAAAGAAAGAAGAGAATAAAGAAAGATGGGAGGAGATGCCGGAGAAGGCGATGGCACCCCACTCCAGTACTCTTGCCTGGAAAATCCCATGGACGGAGGAGCCTGGTAGGCTGCAGTCCATGGGGTCGCTAAGAGTCGGACATGACTGAGCGATTTCACTTTCACTTTTCACTTTCATGCATTGGAGAAGGAAATGGCAACCCACTGCAGTGTTCTTGCCTGGAGAATCCCAGGGGCAGGAAAGCCTGGTGGGTTGCCGTCTATGGGGTCGCACAGAGTCGGACACGACTGAAGTGACTTAGCAGCAGCAGGGAGGAGATGCAGGTTAGAGCATCCATCCTTTAAAGGGAATTACTCATTTTATTTAAAAAATCATAGTCAGTAAAGAGATGGCAAAGAAGAGAGGCCCCTTTCTTTTGAAAAAATAAGGTATCTTTTTAAATTTAAATGTACTTTTAATTGGGCATCTCTGGTGGCTAAGACAGTAAAGAATCTGCCTGCAATGCAGGAGACCCAGGTTCAACCCCTGGGTCAGTAGGATCCCCTGGAGAAGGGAATGGCTACCCACTCCAGTATTCTTGCCTGGAGATTTCCACGGACAGAGGAGCCTGGTCAGCTACACTTTATCAGGTTGCAAAGAGTCAGACAAGACTGAGTGATTAACACTTTCCCTTTTTTTGACTGGAGGATAATTGCTTTGCAATACTATGTTGGTTTCTGCTATGTCTCAACATGAATCAGCCTTAAGTAATCATTTGGTCCCATCATTTCATGGGAAATAGATGGGGAAACAGTGGAAACAGTGTCTGACTTTATTTTTTGGGGCTCCAAAATCACTACAGATGGTGATTGCAGCCATGAAATTAAAAGACACTTACTCCTTGGAAGGAAAGTTATGACCAACCTAGATAGCGTATTCAAAAGCAGAGACATTACTTTGCCAACAAAGGTCCGTCTAGTCAAAGCTATGGTTTTTCCAGTGGTCATGTACGGATGTGAGAGTTGGACTGTGAAGAAAGCTGAGTGCCAAAGAATTGATGCTTTTGAACTGTGGTGTTGGAGAAGACTCTTGAAAGTCCCTTGGACTGCAAGGTTATCCAATCAGTCCATCCTAAAGGAGATCAGTCCTGGGTATTCATTGGAAAGACTGACGCTGAAGCTGAAACTCCAGTACTTTGGCCACCTCATATGAAGAGTTGACTCATTGGAAAAGACTCTGATGCTGGGAGGGATTGGGGGCAGGAGGAGAAGAGGACGACATAGGATGAGACGGCTGGATGGCATCACCGACTCGATGGATGTGAGTTTGGGTGAACTCTGGGAGTTGGTGATGGACAGGGAGGCCTGGAGTGCTGCGTTTCATGGGGTCACAAAGAGTCGGGCACAACTGAGTGACTGAACTGATTGAAACATATGTCCCCTCCAGAGAGGAAAGATCTTTCTACAGGAAAAGTGGGATGAAAATGAGACAGGAGGGCCTTCCTGGTGGTCATGGCTAAGACTTCACTTTCCAATGCAGGTGGTAGGGGTTTGATCCCTAGTCAGGGCCTCTTGAGAAACCTGTATGCAGGTCAGGAAGCAACAGTTAGAACTGGACATGGAACAACAGACTGGTTCCAAATAGGAAAAGGAGTTCATCAAGGCTGTATATTGTCACCCTGTTTATTTAACTTATATGCAGAGTACATCATGAGAAACGCTGGGCTGGAAGAAACACAAGTTGGATCAAGATTGCCGGGAGAAATATCAATAACCTCAGATATGCAGATGACACCACCTTTATGGCAGAAAGTGAAGAGGAACTAAAAAGCCTCTTGATGAAAGTGAAAGAGGAGAGTGAAAAAGTTGGCTTAAAGCTCAACATTCAGAAAAAGAAGATCATGGCATCTGGTCCCATCACTTCATGGCAAATAGATGGGGAAACAGTGGAAACAGTGTCTGACTTTATTTTGGGGGGCTCCAAAATCACTACAGATAGTGACTGCAGCCATGAAATTAAAAGACACTTACTCCTTGGAAGGAAAGTTATGACCAACCTAGACAGCATATTGAAAAGCAGAGACATTACTTTGCCAACAAAGGTCCGTCTAGTCAAAGCTATGGTTTTTCCAGTGGTCATGTACGGATGTGAGAGTTGGACTGTGAAGAAAGCTGAGTGCCAAAGAATTGATGCTTTTGAAGTGTGGTGTTGGAGAAGACTCTTGAGAGTCCCTTGGACTGCAAGGAGATCCAACCAGTCCATTCTGAAGGAGATCAGCCCTGGGATTTCTTTGGAAGGAATGATGCTGAGGCTGAAACTCCAGTACTTTGGCCACCTCATGCGAAGAGTTGACTCATTGGAAAAGACTCTGATGCTGGGAGGGATTGGGGGCAGGAGGAGAAGGGGATGACAGAGGATGAGATGGCTGGATGGCATCACGGACTCGATGGATGTGAGTTTGGGTGAACTCTGGGAGTTGGTGATGGACAGGGAGGCCTGGCGTGCTGCGATTCATGGGGTCACAAAGAATCAGACATGACTGAGCAACTGAACTGGACTGAACTGAACAGGGGAGGTAAGATCCCACTTGCAGCCTAAAAAACCAAAACATAAAACAGAAACAATGTTGTAACAAATTCAATAAAGGCTTAAAAATGTTTCACATCAAAAATTAAAAAAAAAAAAAAAAGACTCAGGAACTTGAGAACAGGAAAGGCAGCCTGGGTCACAGAAATCTTGGTTCCATTCCCACGTGAGGAGCTGGACAGGGTCTGTTTCCACAGATCTCAGCTTCCTTGACTGTAAAATGAGATGGTCCCATTGCATTCATTCAACAGACGTTTAGCTTGGGAGCTTCCCAGGTAGCTCAGTGATAAAGAATCTGCCTGCCAGTGCAGGAGACAGGAGAATGCAGGTTTGATCCCTAGGTTAGGAAGATCCCCTGGAGGAGGGCATGGCAACCCACTCTAGTATTCTTGCCTGGAGAACCCCATGGACAGAGGAGCCTGGTGGGCTGCAGTCCATGGGGTCGCAAAGCATCAGAGACAACTGAGCGATTATGAGTCTTAGTCAGTCATACTGAGCACCAGCTCTGTGCAAGGTGCACTTCTAGGCACCAGGGTCGCAAAGCGGCACCAGAAAGACACGATTCCTGTTCGGGTGTTGGTAGCAGAGACAAACGCACAAACGGACAAACAGGTAACTAAATATGAGCATTTCAGTTAATGGTGAGGGACTGGAAAAAAGCAAAGTGGAGAAATTGATAGAAAGACGCTGGGGCGGGCAGGCTACCTAGGGGAAGAAGGTCAGAAAAGGACTTTGTACGAAGCTGATTCCTGTGTGAGTGGAGTCCAGGCACGTGGAGATCTGGGGAAGGATGTTGCAGCCAGAAAGACACCTCAGGCACTCCTAGTGCTGAAGCAAAAGGATGGAGTGGTCAGCAGGGCCCACAGGAAGGGATCTTAATAGATAAGACTGCCTGTTGAGAGCTGCGGTCTTCACAGGGATGCTGCTGAGGTCACGAGACCCTGGGAAACAAACACAACAACCCCTGACTCCCACCTCCCTGGAATCCATGCTAGAGCTCCACATTGGCCAACACACCCAGAAGTCAGAGGACAAAGGAAATCTATGAATGCCAGCCATATTGCTCCATCTCTGGGACATCGCCTCCCCGCTGCACCCCACCCCAGAGTGGGGGGTTGGACAGAGGAGGCAGGAGGAAGATCAGAGATGAAAAAGCAAGATAGTAGAAGATATACCCAGAACGGCTCAGGTGTGTGGTTTAATTCTGAGGCCATTAGAAAGCCACTGGGGAGTTTTAAGTAAGGGGTATACTATTTTTTTTGTAAGATTTTTTTTTTGATGTGGACCATTTTTAATATCCTTACTGAATGTGTTACAATATTGCTTCTGCTTTATGTTTTGTTTTCTGAGGCCTTGAGTCATGTGGAATCTTAGCTCCCTGACCAGGGATCGAACCCACACCCCTTGTATTAGAAGGTGAAGTCTTGACCACTGGACCACCAGGGAAGTCCCAGTACGGGGATGCTTTAAACTGATTTGTGTTAAAAAGATTAATCTGGCTTCTATGAGGAGAATCGACTTTCCATGGGCAAGACTAGAAGTTGGGAGGATATTTATGAGGTTATTACACCATCAAAATAAAAATTTATGTTGGGGTGGTCTAGCATGGTGGTTGAAGATAAAGAAAAATAAATAGATTCAGGAAATATGATGAAAAAAAAAAAACCATTTTAAAGGCAAGTTCTGCCATTGCCGTAAGATAAAGGAGACCCTTCTCCAACCCTGATGGGAAATAAGAATACACGTACACCCTCAGAGCTGCAAACTCCAGGACCTCAGCGCTAGTGCCAAGTCATATGGCTTTTATAGTACAAAGTGCATTGAGAGAAACATGCCAGCTCTGTGCTGTCTTTATTTATAAGAAGAAGAGAGAAAATAAAGAATTTCCCAAGCCTGGCATGTAGAAAAATGATGTGTCTGGTGGACCTGATAAATAACAAATTGTAAAGTCTTCTAGTTTTATTGTTGGCATTGTCGTAAAGAACATGCTGTGCTTATTATCTGGTCAAAGGGATTTCATTCTTTGTGATGTTGAAGTGAGTTATAATCTTCACTAAACAAATAACGTCAGTAATTTTTAAATTCCACAGTCATGAATGTTTGTAGAATTTTTTTCCCTCTTTCTCTCTCTCTTTGATAGTTTTGTCAGATATCAGAAAATGCTTTCGCTGTGTTCCCAGATGGGGTATCATTTCCAGCTAAAAAACTAAAATCCATCAATGTCTCTAAAAACCCATGAACATCGCTTCAATCACAGGCTGTATCAGTGATGAGCAGCTTAAAGGCTGATGTCATAAAACTGTATTGGCCAAAAAGTTTGTTTGGATTTTTCCTGAAAGATGTTACAAAAACCCGAACAAAGTTTTTGGCCAACCCAGTATCAATCCCAAACCATTATTCACTCCTCGGGAAGTTCTGATGTTCCATAAATAGTCCTAGGTAGACAATTAAATTTATATTCTTACGGAAGACAGGCCTAGCATGTAGGTGGTCACAGATCAAAGAAAACTGTGGAAAGGTTTTTGGCTCATTCTGCAAATAACTTAGAACAAATGACTTAGGACAGTGGAGGGAACTGATCTTTTGTGAGTTTTTTGCAAAATGTATATATTGTAGTAGCTTTAAGAATAAAGAGTGTGTGAAGCACTTCAAGACACAACTGAGGTCAAATCACAGCCTGCCTCTAAGTAACTGGATGGTCTTAGTCAAATCACTTCACCTCTGAGCAGGACTGCTGGTACCCATGTTTGATCCCTGGGTCAAGAGACCCCTTAGAGAAGGGAATGATAACCCACTCCATTATTCTTGCCTGGAGAATTTCATGGACAGAGGAGCCTGGCAGGCTACAGTCCATGGGGTCACAAAGAGTTGGACACAACTGAGTGACTTTCTCTCTCTCACACACTCACACGTACATACACATGACTTTGTACACGGAAGTATGTACGTTGTACCCCAGATTCAGAAGACTTTCTGATGACAGTTGATCCCTCGGCATTTAGCACTTGGCTCTATTCTCCAGCAGGTGCAGTGTGTGTTCAGCTTCAAATCACCAGTCAGCAAACCCCACAGAGCAACAGCAACAATAAGGGGGACTCAAAACTCTTAGAGTTGTTAGTTCTAGCTTCACACATTTCCACCCAAGCAGATATTAATTTGCAGGGTTTTTTTTTTTTTCCTTCTCAGATAGGGTAAGAAGAAAACTTCCAAAGTCTAAATGCCTCAAAACTGAATATTGTTCCAACTATTAGAATTCACTTAAGCACTGGTCATTCCACATTTGTATTTCCAGTGGAACCTTTAGAAAAAAAAACTCAGATGCCGGCCAAGACAAACCTGCAACTCAGGGGTCTGATGGCAGCATCCCTGGCAACGGGTCCCCACCTGCAGGACCACAGTCAGCTGTGAAGGGAGAGCGTGGTCTAATGAAACCGGGGTTTAAAGAAGGCTAAATTTTTCACCACTTGGAAATAGCTCCGGCTAGTTTTTCCACAGAAAACAGTTATTCCAGAGTGACCATGATTCACAGACTGTAATATGCAGCCTTTGTAGATCACTGTGACTGTGTGAGGGACTTCTCTGTACCTTGGTTTTGCCTATAAGTGGGCTGGTCAATAAGGAACGCATGATTGTCAGTGCAGCCATCACCACCACCTTCACAGCCATCTATGGGATGGGGAGACTCTTTTTCCCCACTCTCTGTTGGGAAACTGCCACTTGCCAGGCTCTGTCCTAAGTGCTTTGTGTGTGTGTTAGTTGCTCAGTCATGTCCAACTCTTTGTGACCCCGTGGACCATAGCCACCAGGCTCCTCTGTCCATGGAATGCTCCAGGCAAGAATACTGGACTGAGTAGCCATTCCCTCCTCCAGGGGGTCTTCCCAACCCAGGGATGGGACCCAGGTCTCCCGCATTGCAGGTGGATTCTTTATTGTCTGAACCACCAGGGAAGCTCCCTGAGTGCTTTGTATGTATCTATTTACCAATCAGATCCTCTCCGTAACTTTTCAAACTGAATCTTCCTGTCTTACAGATGTGGACACTGAGGCACAGAGAACTGAGAGGTTAAGTAACTTGCTCAAAATCACACAGCTCGTAAAATGTGGGGCCAAGGAATAACACTTAGTTATCCTACTCCAGAACCCACATCTTTTTCCATAACTAGCCCTCAAGCCACTACCACCCCTGAACACGAGGAAACACCACCAACAGCTCCATGTTTCCATAACCTTTCCAAACCTAAACCTCGGCAGACGTGTAACTTTTACTGACTCTTCTGGGATTCACCTTCAGTCATTTTTAATAAATTTCATTTCAAACACACTGGAAGATACCCCAGCCTCATGTCACGAAAGGCTTCAACACACAGTTACCCTCCTTTAGCGTTAAAGGCTAATGTAACAAAATCCTGGGTTTTATGGATTTTTTTTTTTGAAATGGGTCAGTACCAAGGTCAGTTCGTAATAAAGAATTTTCCAGAAGAAAAGCAGAAATTGGCAACGTACTGTAAGAAAATACTGCATGAGCCAGGAAGCAATGAAGAGATGTTTAAATTTTCTCTGACATGAATACTGACCACCCAGGGGAATAAAGAAAACACCTGTTGAAGCCCTGGGCACGTGTATACCCAGAGACTGAAACTGGAGCAGGCTTCTGAGTCACCTGTCAAACCAGAGGCTATGTGAAAGAGGAAAGAGACACACGACTTAGAGAATGAACTTACGGTTGCTGGGGGAGGTGTGGAGTGGGATGGGGGGAAGAGGTAGTTAGGGAGTTTGGGATGGTTGTGCACACACTGCCGCTGTATTCAAATGGACAACCAACCAACAAGGACCTACTGTAGAGCACAGGGAACTCTGATCAATGTTATTAAGTGGCAGCCTGGATGGGCCTGGAGTTTAGGGGAGAATGGATACATGTATATGTATGGCTGAGTTCCTTGGCTGTTCACTGTGAAACTATCACAACATTGTTTGTTAAGGGGTTATACCCCAATACAAAATAAAAGATTTTTTTTTTTTTAATTAAAGGCTGCATCAGCCATTGAAAACAGACACGCAGAAGCCTTGAGCCCCAAGCCCTGGTCTTGCCTCTATCTAGAGGGACAATTTCTCATGGACCAGAGACCCTGTCTTCTGCATCAATTATTTCAGCTGTCACAAAGTGTCTCAAATGACTCCCAGACTGTCTAAACTCAAGGGCTTTAAAAAGTGAAAAGTATATGTGTCCTTAGGGGGAAAGAAGCATGAAAATAGTGCAGTTATAAGACAGGAAAATCTTATGGTAGGAGAGGGATGAAAACATGGAACACAGAGGATTTTTCATGGCAGTGAAACTTCTCTGTGTGATGCTATAATGATGGGTCTGTGCCATTGTGTGGCTGTTCAGTTGCCAAGTTATATCTGACTCTTTGTGACCCCATGAACTGCAGCACACCAGGCTTCCCTGCCCTTCACTACCACCTGAAGTTTGCTCAAATTCATGTCAATTGAGTCGGTGATGATATCCAACCATCTCATCCTCTGTCACTCCCTCTCCTCCCACCTTCAATCTTTCTCAGCATCAAGGTCTTTTCCAATGAGTCAACTCTTCGCATCAGGTAGCCAAAGTATTGGAGCTTCAGCTTCAGCATCAGTCCTTCCAATGCATATTCAGAGTTGATTTCCTTTAGGATTGTGTCATTTCCTTTAGAATGGTGTCATCTGGGGCGTGTCCAAACCCCGAGAATGTACAACACCAAGGCTGAGCCTTAATGTGACCTGTAGACTCTGGGTCATAACGATGATTCAGTGGGAGGTCATCAGTAACAAAGTGTAACAAATGCATCGCTGTAGTGGAATGTTCAGGGGGACGCCGCACACATGTAGAGCAAGGTGCTTACAGGAAATCTCGCTGCCATCCTCTCGATTTTACTGTGAAACTCAAACTGCTCCAAAAAGTCTTAATAAAAACAAATCTTGCAAAAAGAAGACCACTGATGATCGCAGCCCCTGCCTGAACGTTGTGTAAGTTTTAGTCTGAGAGTTTCAGGAATCCATTTCTATCTAGCTAGTGTGCCTGTTCCAATCATATTCATAGGGCTTCCCTGGTGGCTCAGTGGATAATAATCCATCTGCCAATGCAGAAGACACAGGTTCAATCCCTGGTTCAGGAAGATACCACATGCCTTGGAGCAACTAAGCCTGTGCACCTCCACTCCTGAGCCTTTGCTCTAGAGCCCAAGAGCCACAACTATGGAAGCCCCGTGCCCTAGAGCCTGTGCTTTGCAACAAGAGAAGCCACTGCATTGAGAAGCCCAAGACCACAACTAGAGAGAAGCCAACACAGCCCTGAAGACCCAGCACGGCCAAACATAAATCTTTTAAATATCATCTTCATAAAGAGGAATTTTGTGGTAGAAGCATTTAGTGGATTTGAAAGTCCCTTGGCTGTTTGCTGAAATGATTTGATTTCTTTTTTTAGTTTCCTTTTACTGAGAAGAGCTGAGGATATTATGTGTTAATGAACCTCCCACTATGAACGGTCTTGCCTATTGTCATCGCTGATTGCAACAGCACTTGGGTTTCCCCCTTTTCAGACATTCTCACTTGGAGCATAGTGATTATAACAGTCAGATGTCAGTTCACCTATTCCAACTCCCCAAGTAATATTTCCAAAGCAAGAGAAATGTCCTCCCTACACTACTTCCCCTAAAACTAAAAGCTCCCCCTCCCTGATTCACAGCCCTGGAAACCGGGGGTGAGACAGAGATGAGGTTTGGAAAGCTCTTGACTGATTGGGGTCCAGGAGGAGTCCATGCTGGCCTGCCCGCCCTGACCTGGCCAGGCGGTGTGTCTCCATTCCTTGGCCGTAATAGGCGTCCCGGTTAATGAGAGTAGACATGCGTGATTCGTAAGGTCATCTGAAGCGGGTCAGGGATTTATGGGCCTCCATTCTGTTTTCTGGGGAGCGGGGGAGATGGCAGGCAACTGATGCAAAGGGAGGAGTTGGGAAACAGAATGTGACCAGTTGCAAAAAAAAAAAAAAAAAGATTTGGAAGAGAAAGCAGACTCCCACATCAGAGCACACTTTATGAACCAGAAGCGGTTTCGTCATCTCTGGAAAGTGTGTAAGGTTGTATCAGGCTCTGAATGGAGTGAATCAGAACCAAACAGTCCCTACTGTTACAACCCCTGTTGTAATGACTATTTGAAAACCATCATTTAAGATGCCTTGGCAGAGATGAAGCCTCTCAGATGTATCCAGAGCCCTCAAGAAGTTCATAATATAGTTGCAGAAGAGATGATCAAAAACCAGAAACACTACTCTATAGACAATAATTCAAACACAAAGTATGTCAAAGGGCAGTTTATGACAACAGGAGTAATACAAGAAAATAGTAAAATAGAACGAAAGGAAAAATATTAGGCAATGAGTTACAGATAAATGAAAATGACATTTCTGACCCCCAATAGCTGAGAAACTAGTGAAGAGATTTTCATGTAAAAAATAATGGATAATACTCCTTGACAAATGCAATAACAGAGGTATAAGCAAGATATGAAAAGAGCAAAGCAAAGCAGGTGTGATTAATTCTGCCTGGGACTGTCAGAGGTTTTCTCAATAAGGTAAAATTTGATTTTTTTTATTTTATTGGAGTATAATTGCCTTACAATATTGTATTCATTTCTGCTGTGCAACAAGGTGAATCAGCTGTATGTATACATATATCCCCTCCCTCTTACATCTCCCTCCCTCCCGCCCCATCCCAGCTCACTAGGTCATCACAGAGCACCAGGATGAGCAGTCTGTGGTAGACAGCAGCTTCCCACCAGCTCTCTCTCACACGTGGTAGTGGATATACATCAATGCTACTCTCCCAATTCGTCCATCCCGCTCCTTCCCCCCTGCCTTGCCCACATGTCCATTCTCTACACCTGCGTCTCTATTCTTGCCCTGCAGATAGATTCATCAGTACCATTGTTCTAGAGTCCTCATATATGCATCAATAGACGTTATTTGTTTTTCTCTTTCACTCTGTATGACAGACTCTAGGTCAATCCACATCACTACAAATGACCCAATTTCATTCCTTTTTATGGCTAAGAGTTGGACACGACTGAGCGACTGGACTGAACTGAGTAGGTAGGTTGTCTCTAGACAGAGAAAGGATACTAGGCATTCTAGGTAATACAAACAGGAAAGTGCTGGGAGCTGGCATATTGCATATTGACTGCATAGTGCATATTGAGTGCAGCACTTTCCACAGCATCATCTTTCAGGATCTGGAATAGCTCAACTGGAATTCTATCACTGCCGGGAGCCAGCGTGAGGAACTCCGCCCGTGGCAAAGGTCATGAGGAAGGAGGCTCGGCATACACAAAGGCGGGATCGAGCCTCAGGGGTCCCCCTGGAAATTTCTCAAGCATCTACCCCCAAAACCAGAGTCTGCCTACTTTCTGCTTTGTGCTTTCACCTACACCTCTGACTTTATGGGGGGCTGTCCCCCACTACCTCTCTCTGAAAAAAGAGTTAACTTATAGCTCCAGTTAATAAAGTTCCTGGGTGTGACAGTGTTTCAACCTACAAACTCCTTTGGAAATCCTCTAGCCTGCCTGAATAGGTTTTTCCAGCCACAAGTGATTGTTCAGAGCCTCCCAACTGTGAGAGGCAGGAGATGTTCTAAACTGTCTAAACACAGATTCCTTTGAGTAGTTAAAAGATTGATTAGAAATGATATTGGTGAAGGGTTTTTCACTTGTTGGGCCAATGTTTGCTGCTAAGTCTCCATACCCCTTACCTACTGTGTCCTTGGCAGTGTATTGATTGATATAATGGGTGTATAGAAATGGAAGTAGTAGCCTCAATGTTTGTAACCTTGGACCCTTGAGTTAATTCTTTTCTTGATTGAGCCCACCTCACCTTTGCCCTATAGGAATGCAGCTGTGTCCAATGCTTTTTTGGAGGCTGGCACCTGACTTTGGAATAATCACCTTTAGATAAAAATAAGTTTCTTAAAATGTTAACAGGCCTCTGGGCCAGAAGATGATGCAAATCACCTAAACTTTTGCATATGATAAGTTTGCAGGAAGAAAGCCTGGCTTACTGCATGACTCTACCCCTTCCCCCATTATCCTCTATGCATAACTTAAGGTATAAAAACTACTTTGGAAAATAAAATGCGGGCCTTATTCACCGAAACTTGGTCTCCCCATGTCGTTCTTTCTCTCACCTTCTGGCTGAATTATTCAGCCTCTTTTCTCCACTGAATTTACTCACTGAGCTATCCTTATTTCAGCCTCTTTTCTCCACTGAATTTTCTCACTGAGCTATCCTCATTCTATTACTCTTTATATCTTTGATGAATATTTAAATAAATAGGTCACCGATGCCATCTCTCCTTTGAATACCCTGGATCAGCCGGGGCTGGACTCTGGCAGGAAAGGAACAAAGAGAGAAAAGACTCAGTGTTTTTAAAATCCTTTGTTACTGTGAGTATACAGAGAATGAAGTAGAAAGAAAGGCAGGAAATAAAGTAAGAGTTAATGGGGGCAGATTATGTAGGGTTTTCCATGTCATACTTAAGGGTGTGGACATTATCCTTTGGCACTAGGGAGCCAAAGAAGGGTGTAGGCAGGAAGCAGACTGATCCTGCTTATGACTTAGAAATATCACCTTGATGACAACATGGAGATGAATTGGAGCAGGGAAAGAGGAGGGGGACCACTCAAAAGACATTTGAAATATACCAGGAAAAAAACAAGGGGTGGGGGCTTGAAGTAAGGAAGAGACATTAGGAGCAAATTAAGGGGTAGGTTAGGAGGTATTTAGGAGGAGAATGGAAAATCATGGTGAAAGCTTGGGGGTGGGGAAAACACAGGGTGTGGACAGTAAGCCATCACCCAAGCCAGAAACTCAGGGGTGGATCTCCCCTTCACTTGATAGGAACTGCTGGGAAAGGAATAGTTTCGTAGGGAAACTTGGCAAGAGGGAGTACAAGATAGGTTTTGTACCTCTTATTTTCAAAGAAACCCCAGTGGAGAAGGCATTTGAATACATGAGAAAGGACCAACATTGCCTGATGCCCGAGAGAATCTAGAGACAAAAACTGACAAGTGTCTGTTGAACAAGTGGGTCATTACTTGTCATCTTGGTGCCCCTGCAGAATAGACAATACAAAGGGGAATTGAAGAATTTGCACCACATCCATGGCACCCACCCAAGACTGAATGACAACCCTGAGTCCAGCTGTGGGCAGTGTGCTTCCATCTTCCATACCCTCCATGGCAAGCAAGTCACAGCAGTGTGACAGGCTCTTGCATATACCCTGGGCCAGGGACACCACCATGGCTTAAATTCAGTACCAACCAGCCTAATGGAGCTGAGATGACTGGAGTAGTTTGAGTCAAACACTGTTAGATGTTTTTGTTTTTTCTTTAAAGAATTGAAGTACAGTTGTTGGCTTCCCTGTTAGGTCAGCTGGTAAAGAATCCACCTGCAATGCTAGAGATCCCGGTTCAATTCCTGGGTCAGGAAGATTCCCCTGGAGAAGGGATAGGCTACCCACTCAAGTATTCTTGGGCTTCCCTGGTGACTCAGATGGTAAAGAGTCCACCTGCAATGTAGGAGACATGGGTTCGATCTCTGGGTTGGGAAGATCCCCGGGAGGAAGAAATGACAACCCTCTCCAGTATTCTTGCCTGGAGAATCTCCATGGACAGAGGAGCCTGGCAGGCTGTACAGTCCATAGTGTCACAAAGAGTTGGACACGACTGAGCAACTAAGCACAGTACAGTTGATTTACAGCGTTGTTAATTTCTACTGTACAACAAAGTGATTCAGATATATATATGTGTGTGTGTGTATATATATATATATACATCCTTTTATTCTTTTCATTATGGTTTATCATAGGATATTGAATATAGTTCCCCATGCGGTACAATAGAACCTTGTTGTTTATCCATTCCATATATAATAACTTAACCTCTGCTAAGCCCAACCCCCTCCCCCTTGGCACCTACAAGTCTGTTCCCTGTGAGTCTGTTTCTACTTCATAGATACATCCATTTACGTCCCATTTTAGATTCCACGTATAAATGGTATCATATGGGATTAGTCTCTCTGTCTGACTTACTTCACTTAGTGCGATCATCTCTAGTTGCATCCACGCTGTTGCAAATGGCATTACTGTGTTCTTTTGTGGCTGTGTAATATTCCACTGTGTATATGCACCACATCTTCTTAATCCATTCATCTGTCAATGGACATTCATGTTGTCTCCATGGCCTCGCTCTTGTGACTCCTGCTGCTATGAACACAGGGGAAGATGATGATGATGAGACGATGTTAGTCATTCAGTTGTGTCCAACTCTTTGCAACTTCATGCACTGTAGCCCACCAGGCCTCTCTGTCCATGGCATTTCCCAAGCAAGAATACTGGAGTGGGTTGTCATTCCTTTCTCCAGGGGATCTTCCCAACTCAGGGATCAAACCTGTGTTTCCTGTATTGCAGGCTGATTCTTTACTGTCTGAGCCACCAGGGAAGCCCATAGGGGCCAGATGCACATTCTTTATTTCAGATCTACACTCCTCCCCACCTCTTAAAGTGAGAGCATCAAGGAAGAAGCAGAATAGTAGGCAAAATGCATATGCATGACTTTTCAACACAGTGACCCTATTCTGCAAAAGTGCCCAGCCCAGTGGCTCTAACTCTGAATTATCAAATTAGATTCCCTTGTCTTGGGCAGGGGTGAGACAGAGAAGGAAAGGTGAGAGGCATTGCTGGCAGGCAGAGGAAGAAGAAGGAGCTGTGACCGAAACTCTCAACTGAAACTACTTTCTTCATATTTGTTTAACTTAAGAGTGAAGTCATTCAGTCATGTCCTACTCTTTGCAACCCCATGGACTATAGGCTGCCAGGTTCCTCCATCCATGGGATTTTCCAGGCAAGAATACTGGAGTAGGTTGCCATGTCCTTCTCCAATTGTTTAACTTAAAGTCTTTGTTTAAATCAGGCCAAAGTCCTTTTGTATTCACATTCATAAGAGAAAACAGGCTACGTTAATAGAGTGGTTCATATGAGTTCCATCTGAGATTTCATTGCTGGTGTAATAATGACATGGGATTTCTGGTTTATTGGGAGTTTTGGGGGGTCCTGCCACTCTATTCTAGTCCTTAGAGATCCAAGATCATGTCTGCTTCATCTTTATAACCCCTAGAGTTCTAGAACACATTCTGTGCTTTATACACATTTCTGGTACTGAAACTGATAGGAAATTGAGAAATTGATAGGCAGAGGCTGAATTCGTTAAATAGGTGATTGGTAGCCCAGATTCACCCCTCCCTTCTGGAATCTAGATAGAGACCCTTGGAGGTCAGAGCACAGATGTCATCACAGGGGTCACCAAGCAGAACCACAAGTCTCCCTGAGCTCACACATGTTTCACCGGCCTCAGAGGTAGATTTACTGGGAAGGCAATGGGGGTCCCCCATCTTGCACTGGCAGTATGGGTACCTCGAGGAGCTGGGAATTCTCCAGAGTTCCAGGTGGGAAAGGGAAGCCAGGTTGTAACTGGGAAACATTTCTGTGTTGCCATTTCTGGTCAGTTGACCATGCATCTCAGAAGACTTGAATCACTCCAGGTCACAAGGGTAGCTTAGATTCAAATGGAGATCTCCCTGGCAGCTCTTGTCTCTCCCTTACATCACATCCCATCCCAGGCTCTCTCCGGGCCTCAGGGGGAGAGCAAGTCCCCTGAGAAGTATAGCCGCTGTGATCAAATTGCAAGAAAGAGGCTTGGGGGCCTGCGGTGCTGTGTTAGCCCGCTGCTCTCAAAACACAGCAGCCTGGAAGATCAGCTTCCCTGGGGATATCCTCTTTTAAATTCCACCAAAATTTTTTTCCAGAAAAATTGCTTGCATAGAGAGGGGGATGGATGAGCTTCTATATGAGCGTATTTATATCCATAGATATTCCATGCCATAGGCGGTATAAATCCCAGAGAGAAGATGTCAGCAGCTCCATGCTCAGATGGGAAACTTCAGGAAGGCTACAGTTACTAGTATTTCTTAAACATACTCAAAAAAGAAACTACACTCCCAGACACACACACACACACACTCTCTCTCTCTCTCTCTTTTTTTCCTCTCTCTTTCTCTCCGTCTCTCTCTCCCTCGCTCAGGCCTGCAGAGGAAAAACAATCTACTCCTGTCCAACTCATCTGGGTCAGGCAGACCCTTATCCCAACTTTCACTGCAAGAAGAGTTCTCTGCCAAGTTGCCATGTATCTCTCTTCAGCTCCACAACCCTCAGGATAAAAATCTGTTTGGCTTTTTTTTTTTTTTTTTATGTGGCTCAGAATAGTTTTTTCTCTACTCAGATCATTTAGCAACATTCCTTCTTCTACCAGTCTCTCCCCTGTCAAGTACCTCCCTGTCACAGGCATCTCAAAGCTGGCCAGGGTTCTTCCAGGCCCCAGGGCATCTCTATTCCCAAATCTTCCTCCCCTTGACCTCTTTTCATTGAAGATCAGGAGCCTGGGGTTCAACCAAGGACAAGAACATGCTGGTAGGGAAAGTGGTCACTTTGTGTCACAAATAACATAATGCCACTACCCCCTATGTTCACATCTTAACCCCAGGAATCTGTATTTTCCATCACATGGCGAAGAAGAGTTAAAGAATGCATGTGGGGACCTCCCTTGCAGTCCAGTGGTTAAGACTCTGTGCTTCCAATGCAGGGGGTGTGGGTTTGATCCCTGCTTGGGGAACTAAGTTTCCACATGCCACATGGCATGGCCGAAAAATGAAAAGTAAATTTTTTGTTTGCTTCCATATTTATTTCCTTTTAAAATGAATTATATTTGCATGCTCTTTACCTATTTTTTCTTTTTTCAAAAAAATATTTTTAATTGAAGGATGATTGCTTTACAATATTATGTTGGCTTCCAACATACATCAACATGAATCAGCCATAGGTATACATAAGTGCCCTCCTTCCTAAACCTGCCTGCCACCTCCCACCCCATCCCAACCCTCTAGGTAAAATTAGATAGCCAGTGGAAATGCACTGTATGAGGCAGAAAGCTCAAATCCAGTGCACCACGATAACCTAAAAATATTTTTTTAATATTATATAATAAAAAGATGCTGGTGGAATTAAGATTGATAATCAGCTGACCTTACCACAGGGTTTATCCAAGGTAGGCCCAGTATAATCACAAGGTCCTTAAACGTGGACGAGGGGGACAAAGGGGAGAGGGCAGAGCCATCTCACGTGAGAATAACTGGGCCCATCAAGATGACTTTGAACCTGAAGAAGCCACGAGACATAAAACATGGGCGCCCTCTAGAAGCTGGAAAGGGCAAGGAAACAGTTCTCCCCTAAATCTTCCACAAGGGAAGGTGGTCCTGATAAGACTAGAAGGTTAGCCGGGTGAGACCCACTGTGGACTTGTCACCACCAGAACTGCAAGATAATAAATCTGTGTTATATGAAATTACTCAAGGTGTAATTTATTCCAGCAAGACTAGGAGACTGAGGTCTTCTGCAGGAGCATGTGGCACAGAACCTGAGCTGCTCATGAGCTCATCCTCGGAAAACAGGCCTCCAGGGACAGGACCCTATTTCCAAGAGGAACAAGGACCCGACTGCTCTGCCTCTCTGATGTGTCAGGAGTCAGATGGTCTATTCCAGAACATCTCAGTTATGCAAACTGCTGGTCAGATCCCAAGGACCCGAGCATATGGGCAAGGCCCAAACTCAGAGCATTACAGGTTGTCCCAGGAGGTATGGTCGCATCAAGTCTTCATCTGTCACCCACTTATCTTGGAAGGGTTTTGCACTCTAAGACAATAAGCAGGCATGTATGTAAGTAACAGATGCTTACTTCGAGGCCCACATGCATAGAACGTTGCAGATAAATTTAACCCAACGCTGTATGTGTATATAGTTTAGTTTTTATTTTCTGTGCTGCTAACAAGCAAACTTCTTCAGGTCTTGAAAGCAGGTTTCATTTACAGAGGCGCCTAGCACATCTGGCACATTCTGGATGCGCAATCCCTCGGGGTCGGATTCGAGATGGATTTGCCCCTCAGGAAGGAGGGACCCCCTCCTGGGAAAAGTCAGTCTTTCCAACCTGAACCCAAGCCCAGGTCCGACATCCCTCTGCTCCTGAGACTCTCCCTCCTTGAGCCCCGCCCAAGGGAAGGAAGCTCTTCAAAGGGCTTCCAACTCTTGCCTCTCCCCCTGGAGGGAGAGCATTGAGCCCCGGCTGGATCTGCAGCCATTCTGACTCCTAGAAAAATGAAAGGCGTTTCGTTTTCTCCGTGGACGTGTGTCCAGGTTTGATACGGGAACTGCGGGATGTTTGTTCGGTCTCTGCCTCTGCAGACGGGGAGAGAACGTGAGGACCCTGGGAACCCTGGGATCCTAGGTTATTTGTCAGAGCTCCGTGCGCCCCGGGAGCGCGGGAGCGCAAGTGTCCCCCTGGAGTGGTACACACACACAGCCTACAGCACCCCCGCCGTCTCCCAGGCTTCGGGCAAGGAAAGTCCGCTCCCCGGGGGTCCCCACCCTCCCACCTGGCCCGCCCCCTACGCGCCGGGCGCCGCGCCCCTCCGCTCCTCTTCTCCCCGGCTCCGCCCCCCGCCCGCGCCCCCGCATCCCGGCCTCCCACCCCCGCGCAGCCCGAATCCAGACCGGCTCCCGGGACTCCGGCGGCTGAGAGTCCCGGGCGCCGCTCGCTCCTCCTGATTGGTTGAGCTCCTGTCAGTAGTAAAAAAGGATCAGATAGCAAACTGGGGACCTTCATAAAGGCGTGGTGGGGATGCTCGAGGAGCGGGCAGCCTATGACATCAGCCGCGCACGCCTGGGATGCCCGCGGCGCCCGGCCAGACCCCGAGGAGGCGCAGGGTCCCGCCGGCCGAGAGCGCAGTAGCCCCGCTGCGGCGAGGGGGGAGGCCGCCGCTTTCCGGGGACACTGGTTTCGGTCCCTGGCTGCCGCTGTACTCCTACCCAGGGGAGCTCGAGGAGAGTTGGATGAATTCTGGGTTGTTCACTGCGGTCAGCTGAGCTCCCGGGAGCCCGTTCCTGGTGGACATCAGGGGGCGTCTGGCTAAGGGACCAGCGGCTCTCTGAGACTCAACTCAACATGACACTCCTGGGGTCTGAGCACTCTTTGCTGATTAGGACCAAGTTCAGATCAGGTAGGGCGAAGACACTGAGCGTTCCTTCTTCAGCTCTTCCTCCTCTTCTACGTCTCAGCTGCACACTGCTTCCAGTGCGCGTTTCAGAGCCCGCCTTGGCTCCTGCACCTCTGTCCCCCAGAAGCACATTTGGGAAGTCAAGAATTTTATGAGCCTGGGTGGTGGGGCGGGGGGGGGGGGTGGCTTTCATGTCTTCTGTTGTCAATGCTTTGAGCCGCAGAGCGTGGTTTGGTTTGTGAGAAGGCCAATCCCTTTATTTTTGTTTCTGTATCTGTGTCTAGAAAAAAAAAAAATTAGTTGTGGGGGGAGGGTGCATCCCAAAAGGAATAACCTTGAAAATGAGCTCATGGGGATTTCAGGTTTGAGAGCTGAGAACTGTGAGAAGATGAACCTGGCGCTGGACATTACATACAGGAGCCACTTCAAATGTAGCTAATCCAAACAAATGTATTTCCCAAAAAAAGTCACTTGGGGAAAGTAAAAATAGCAAATTTGGAGCGCACCAAGTATTCAAAATGACATCACTGTAGGGAAAAAAAAAGTCTAGTGCCACAAATATTTTTTCCCAAACCATCTGATATTTATAAATGGAGACTTTCCCCCCAAATTTCTGTCCCGATAGAGAAACTTCTCCGCGGACACTGAGGGAAGGTGAGTGGGGGAGGAGACGGGGCCTTTAACTGCCCCGCAAACAGGCCGCTGCGTGTACTCGCCCCTGGAAGATATTGGTGTGCGGGTCTGCACGCCGAGACAGGGACAGTTCTTCAGTTCTTTGTCAGCAGCTCTGTGTAGAATATTGGTTTTAGAAAAGTGGTGACAAACCGCTCAATAAATGGTACAGCTTCTACCTAGAAGATGCCATGTCTGCATGCTCAGTCGCTGCAGTCGTGACTGACTTTGCAACCCTGTGGACTGTATCGCGCCAGGCTCCTCTGTCCATGCGATTCTCCAGGCAAGAATACTGGAAAGGGTTGCCATGCCCTCCTCCCCGGGAATCTTCCTGACCCAGGGATGGACCCCGCACCTCCTGCATTGGGAGGCCCGGGTTCTTTACCACTACTGCCACCTGGGAAGCCCAGAAGATGCTGTGAGTTACTTTAAACTGTGGTGTGAACATTGCCCATAACAGGTGTTATAAGGATGCTGGCATAGTTTGCTAAGTTTTCCATAGCCTTTCTACATGGGACCACTCAGCATGTCACTTGGAAGGAGGTTACAAAAAATGAGAAGAGTGGATGCTGTAAAGTAGGGCCCTCTGGGACCTCCTTAGGTGCGCCTGGCTTTTAGATGTCTGTGGGATCCCATGGAGATTTTCTATGGCTCTGTACTGTCAAAGCGAGATAAAAACTTGAGAACTTGGGCTCAAGACAAAGCGCCCTGAAACAAGACTCAGCGCCCTGAAGATCCGGGGCGAGTCTGTGAGGCACTACGTTCTGCAGCGGAGTAATCCATCCTTTCCGTGGTGAGGTGAGGTGCTTGGTCCGTTAATCCACTAGAGACACAGAGACACGGCCACCACTTCGCAATTTGGTCGGGACCGCAGGGCAACACTGCCACCTTTCTGAAGAACAGAGGATGTGAGTTTGTTCTGTGAGAAGCTCCACACATTTCCGATGCGCCCTCACCAGTTCCCTGTAGGGCCAGGGGAGGGCCTGGTTTGTCTCTGGATGGATTTGGGAATGTACTTGATAGTGGAATTTCGAAACAGGCTTGTCAAGCGATGCTTCCTTCAGCTGCAGTGCAGAGGAGAGGCGGACGGTTCTCCCAATTCCTGCCTTGGTGGGCTGGTGGAGTCCTGTGTCTCCCAGGCAGATCTTGCAGACCTGGACCCTGGAGCTTCTGAGAACTCCAATGGCAGCCTCACTTTTGTCGTTCTTGGTTTGTTTGTTTGTTTTAACTTGGACATGCTTTTGTGTCACAGAAAGTGTTGCTTTGGGAAAACGTGCTATCAAAGCAGACAAAGGCAGGCTTAATCTTCTACTTTCTATAAACAGAAACAGAGGGTCTGAAAATGGACAAAGTGTTTTGGTCATCTGAGATGTTAGGAGTTGATGATGTCTTGAAAGATAGAGAAGAAGACAAACTGAATGTAAAACTAAGTAGGCATCATTTTTCTTATGTGATTATTCTTCCTGGAGATCATTACTGCTGTAGCTGCAGGAACACAGAAGTCTGGCTGGCAGCTTGAGAGCACAAGGGCCTCTTCAAGAGTCCTCAGTTTACTTTATGGCTAACAATGGATCAAGAAGCCTCTTCTCTGTTTTGATTTCTCTCTCTCTCTCTTTCTCTCTTGTTTTCTTTTTTTTTCTACTCCTTTTCTTTCACAAACTGCTCAAAATGTAAACTTGTAAAACTCCATCTCACTGCTAATGTTTGCTTTGATAGTAGATTCTGGTGTATTTCATTTAAAATGTTTCAAAAAGCAGGAAACAATTGTTCTCTGATCATAGTAAGATGGTAGGACTGGTTTATAAGGGAGCAGATAACTGTTTCCACTCTGAAACTAACATTATGGTAACCGTTTCCAACTGACTTTCTATAAACTGTATTTGAGTGACCTTGTTATTGAACTATAAAGTCTGCTACCGGAGCAATACGCATGAAAGTTTACATGGACAAACATGTTTAGTGATCTAAATTCATCCTACTGGAATGCCAGACTCCCTGGATTTTTAGCAGGTACCTGTTCTTATCAGCTGTGTAACCTGAAACCTTAGATAAATTACATAATTTTCTCTGCCTCAATTTGTTTTGTTTGAATAATAAGAAGAATCATAAGATTGTTGTGACAAATGTGGTAATACAAGCAGAGCATTAAAAAGAAAATGCCTGGCACTTAGTTAGCCCACACAAAAAAAATACTGTTCTATTATTCATATTCATTTACAGGGTGGTCCTAGGTTTGACATTTCTTCCCTGTGACTCTTGGTTGCTTCATCTGTAAATGTCTAGGCTAGGTTCGGTGATTTCTCCCACCCTTGAGAAACATTTTATGGTTCTGTGAAAATGCGAAGATTTAGAATACGTAAAACTGTGATCGGGCTGTGTGTCAGTTGGGCATACATCATAGGCAGTTTACTTACATGCAGTCATTTTAGTGTTTTTGAATTAACCACATTTTATTGTATTCCACCTTCTAGTTATGTCGATATCTGTAGTCGGTATCACTGTTGATAATTTTCCTCATTACCATAATCCTCTGCCAGGAAGACACAAGGACCCATATGTGTGCACACATGCACACACACACACACACACACACACACACCATGCACAAAAGATCAAAAGGAGAGAGAGAGGTCCATTAGTGGGTTTCCCTTTAAAAAAACTGTTGTGTTTCTTTTGCTTTGTTCTCTTTTTCTCTTCTTCCCATTCAAACAGCTCATACCAAGGTGGACTCTGGTTTCTGCCATGACCTTGACTCTATCCCCCAGAAATTTAGGGTTGTCAATATTTAGCAAATCAAAATGCAAGATCCCTAGTTGAATTTGAGATAAGCAGTGATTAATTTTTTAGCCTGTTGCAATATTAGGAGCATACTTTCACCTACACTGGACATTCTGCATTTTCTGTGGTAGCTGGGCTATAAAACTATGTATATCACCAAATATAATTGGTCTCTTCAGATCTCTTTTTTTTTCCATCTACAAAATAGAGGATTTGAGTGGTTCATCTTTGCAGTCAGTTTTTAAATTTTCCTGAATGAATAGCCTGAGTACTTTTGTAAAGTTTTAGTGACTATAAGCTTCATAAAAGCATCACTATGTCATTTTTTAACTGTCATATCCTTGGGGAACCAGACATAGAGTAGATGTTCAGTAAGTTTGTCTTGCGTGGATTGATGAATAATTCACACCTGCCATCTTTATAATTTGTTGGTTTCGTTCAGTCACTAAATCGTGTCTGACTCTTTTGTGACCCCACAGGCCGTAGCCCGCCAGGCTCCTCTGTCTATGGGATTTCCCAGGCAAGAATACTGGAGTAGGTTGCTATTTCCTTCTCCAGGGGATCTTCCCAACTCAGGGATAGAACCCACGTCTCCTGCTTTGGCAGGCGGGTTCTTTACCACTGAGCCACCAGGGAAGCCCTGACTTTATGATTAGCCCATTATTATCCTAAGATTATTCTGAAGGCAGTCTTTTCAATTGCTTCATATATTCAGTGTTCTTTTCGTAATTTGGAATTTTGCGAGGACTAAACACCATAGCCTGGGTAGCAAAACAACAGACATTTATTTTCTCTGGGGGCTGGAAATCCAACATTACCATCATGGTAATTTTCTGGTCGGAGTTCTCTCCCTGGCTTGCAGACGGTCGCTTTCTCACTGTGTCCTCACATGGCAGACAGGAAGACAGGCAGACAGACAGCGAGCTCTCTGATCTCTTCTCATAGTACCCTGATCTCATCACGAGGGGCCCACTATCAAGTCCTCCTCTAAACCTAATTATTCCCAAAGGCTTCATCTCCAAGGACATCCCTGATGGTCCAGTGGTTAAGACTCCAATCTCCCAATGCAGAGGATTTTGGTTTGATTCCTGGTCGGGAAATTGGATCCTGCATGCTGCAACTGAAACCCAGCCAGCCAAATAAGTAAAATAAATAAACCAAGTCTGTAAAAAAAAAAAAAAAAAAATACTATCACATACGGAGGTTAGGGCTTCAGCATGTGAATGTGGTATGTGGTGGGTGGGTGGGGGGCACAGTTCAGTCCATAAGAACAGCTAAGGTCACATACTCATAGGCCCCAGGGGTTAGGATGTGCACATCTGTGGGGAAGGAGACATTATTCTACCTTATGATAGTAGCGGCCACTATGTCATTCCTCACTGTAACCCCTCCACATGCCTCTGTCCTACAGACTGTACTTCAGCCCTTTTCCCTGCATATGGATTATCCAGCCTTAATCCCATTGTTGTCCACAGGGTGGTCCCCAGAAGACTCATTTCATAGTATGTTAAAGTTGTTCAGCAGGAAATTTGAGGGATGCAAGGACTTCCTTGGTGGTCCAGGCATTAAGACTTCACCTTCTAATGCAGGGGGTTCAGGTTCGATCCCTGGTTGGGGATTTCCCTCTCAGGGAAAAAAAACAAAACATGAGACAGAAGCAATATGGTAACAAACTCAATAAAGGCTTCTAAAAAAAAATAGCTCACATCAAAACCAGAAAATGGAAAGAGGGAACAGAGTATAGTGAAAAATTAAATTGGATTTTTAATTGCAGAATTTCTGAAGACTTTACTATTTCTAATGTCAGTTATGAGCTTCTAAAAGGCAGTGATTCCCAGGCATGTTTCACCTTTATTCACACAGCACCTCAGAGGGCAAGTTTAGCTGGACAGACACATCATGGAAAATTTTTTCTGGACAGAGAGCCTCACAGTTTCCGAGCGTGATTTCTCTAACGGGGTTAATCTCTACACATAGGTCACCGACAGGCCCTCCACACCAGCCAGGTGTAAACTCTGATGCTTTTCCTTCCCCCGCCTCACTCCTCAAACCTCTGTTATTTATTGTCACCAATGCCCCATCCCAGGAATATCCAGCAGAGGCTTATATATAATGCCTGTCCCCTAGGAGCTCACAGGCCACCTGGAAAGTGCTGAACAATGCTATATGAGAGTTACATATTTATGCATTCATTCAACAGACATGCATGAGATATCTCTTTCCTGTTGCCCTTGTAATGGAGTCTGTGTTAGGAGCTGGGAGTCTATTTGGGGAACAGAAAAGACCTAGCCCATGTCCTCACATGGGATGTTAGAGCCAACCCTCTAATTCTCTGTGTGTGATTCCTTTAAGCTGTGCTGTCTAAAAGCCCATGTGACAACACAGTTAGCTGGATCCTAGAAGATGAGTGTATTTCAAGTCCTAAATAGGAATTTTAAATCTTTTATAAAAACTAGAGGGGGAGGACTTCCCCAATAGTCCAGTGGTTAAGAACTCGCCTTCCAATGCAGGGGGATGTAGGTTCAATCCCAAGTCAGGGAACTAAGATCCCACATGCTGCAGGGCACCACAACCAGAGTGAAGCTGGCGCGATGCAGCCAAAAATAAGTAAATAAATAAATTTTTTTTAAAAGCTAGCGGAATATTCAGTCAGGTCACCTGCCTGAGACCATTACTTTCACTTCATATACTCGGAGGCGCTTGGCTTCCCTAGCATCTTCATTACCATGGCAACACTCCCAAATTCCCCTCCACACCTAACCATCCTTATTATTATCCCTAGCTCTAACCACTACAGCAGACACTAAACTTTTTACTTGGTTATTTGTTTATTTGTCCACGAGGGCAGGAATTTTTGTTTGTTCCTTCATTTTCACTGCTTTCTTCCCTGGCACCGAAAACGGTGATGGGCATAGATTAGGCACTGTTAAAAATGCCTTGAATGAGTACATTTTATTTTCCCACCAAATACTATTCAGAAACAATAAAAGTAAACGGGGTATGCTTTTATATATTTTTAGGCATATTGGTGTCAAGGGTAGGGGCTTAAAACTAGAACAACAAAAAAAAAGAATGAGTGGATATAAATACAGAATTCTGAAAAGTAGTTGCTTCTGAAGTGGGAGACACGGGGAGAGTAGATACGAATGTGGTCCAAGGGAAGAGAAAGGTTATCGTGATGCTGGTTTTAGCTTGATTGGTGGTGACATGCATGCTGATTTTTAATCAAATGAATTAAATTGAAAGATGCTTGCTTCTTGGAAGAAAAGCTATGATAAACCTAGACAGCATATTAAAAAGCAGAGATATCACTTTGCCAACACATGTCCATATAGTCAAAGCTATGGTTTTTCCAGTAGTCATGTACAGATGTGAGAGTTAGTCCATAAAGAAAGCTGAGTGCTGAATAATTGATGCTTTCAAATTGTGGTGCTAGAAAAGACTCTTGAGAGTCCCTTGGACTGCAAGGAGATCAAACCAGTCAATAGTAAAGGACATCAACCTTGAATATTCATTGGAAGGACTGATGCTAAAGCTGAAGCTCCATACTTTGGCCACCTGATGCGAAGAGCCAACTCACTGCAAAAGACCCTGATGCTGGGAAGGACTGGAGGCAAAGGAGAAGAGGGCTGCAGAGGATGAAATGGTAAGATAGCATCACTGACTCAGTGGACATAAATCCGAGCAAACTCCGGGAGACAGTGAAGGACAGAGGAGCCTGGCGTGCTGCAGTCCATGGAGTCGAAAAGAATCAAACACAACTTAGTGGCTGAACAACAACATTCATGGGTCAGTGATGACAATGCGACCTGTACTAAGGACAATAATGAATCCAATTTAATGTACCTGGGATCTTTGGAAAAATGAAAATGTTTTTTAAGACCATAAAGAGTGGCCTTCCTCTTTTATCTGCTACAGTGCATGATAGACACAGTAAGATTTTATCAAATTGAACTGAACCAAATTTAATGGCTTCTGATCTAATTGAGTTGAACTGGACAATTAATAGAATTGCATGGCAAATGTCCAAGTGCTCAACTGGAGGGATAGGGTTTCATGTACCTCAGAAAAGCCGAACCTGAATAGGAGGTATTGGAGCATAACGTGGTCTTTCATCTGCTTCATTCTCATGTAGCACGAGCTCACTGGTCCTCTATGGGATAGTGACTAGCTGTCTTGCATCTCTGCCTAGATCAGGAAGGTGAAGTCAGCAAGTGTGTTTCCCAGGTACCAGCCTTTGAAATCTTATGCCCGCTCTCCAAGTGGGTAGAACTTAGACCTATGCAGGAGCCCACACACCCACTCTCTGACTCACAATCTTGGGAAAGTCAGCTCAGCTCACTGGGTACCTGTTTCCATGCTGGCAAAATGGTTCCTGCCATTTGTGAGGGAAAGACCTTCGTAGAATTACTGAGGCTTTCTCTGCATTCCCCATGTGAGAAGGGATTATTTGATCTGGTGGCTTGTGAATTGCACAAGAGAGAGGCATAGAATGGTGAGTTCATACATAAGATTTTTTTTAATTAGTTAATTTTGGGCTGCACTGGGTCTTTGTTGCTATGCACAGCCTTTCTCTCGTTGCAGCAAACGGAGGCTACTCTCAAGTTGTGGGGATGGGCTTCTCTTTGTGGGGGCTTCCCTTGTTGTGGAGCACAGGCTCTAGAGCGAGGCTCAGTAGTTGCGGTGCATGGTCTTAGCTACACCATGGCATGTGGAATCTTCCTGGACCAGGGATTGAACCCATGTCCCCAGCATTAGCAGGTGGATTCTTAACCACTGAACCACCATGGAAGTCCTAAATATGATTTTTAAGACATCAGCACAACCATTAGCCAAATAACAAATTTTTGCAGTCTTATGATTTAAGTACTCAGATTTTCAGCTTTATTGAGCAGAGAGCATTTGTTTAAATCAGCGATTTGCAGTCATTTCCATCCTGACATCATCCAGAATAGCTGGTAAGTCAAGCTTTACTTAACTAGATTTGAATTGCTTTAAAAAAAATTTTTTTTTTCTGTCACACTGCATGGCTTGTGGGATCTTCGTTCCTTGACCAGGAATTGAGCCCACACCTTCTTCAGTGAGAGTGCAGAATCCTGACTGCTGGACCACCAGAGAATTCTCTGAATTAATATTTTTAGGTAAAAAACAAGGATCTCCAAATTTTGTTACAATAAGATGTATCATTTATTCCCAAAAATTTAGAATAAATAAAGCTGATTCCCAACTTTAATTTTTACAGAGCGTAGCAAAGTGCTCCCTGGAACCACTGAAGAAAGAATCATTTCTTTCTTTTCTCCTGTTATTTGAAGGAAGATAAATTCTCCTATTCCCCTATAGATACTACTAGAATACTTCTCTTACATTTCAGCCACTCCAGTTGATGTTTGCTGTATTCAGATACCTTAGATCATTAGAGAAAGCAATAGGATTCAAGCAGTAGAAGCAGTGGATTAAGCCACTGTAACATTGCAAAATGTATTTATTGGGTCCCCCATCTAGAACCTCAGTCATCACTGGGTATGTGTAGCAATGGTCAGTGATTATAGCCTGTCAAATTCTCAGTATGTCTTGCCTAACATCTCCATCTGAACTGCCTCTCAAGTAAGTTATCCAGCCCTCAATCTGCGTCTCTTTCCCCTTAGACTCTTAAATGGTACAAAGGCATCAGTTCTTTCTCATTAAATATAGTCCAGTAGCCCCCAGGAATGTCCCTATTCCACAGATAATGACTTGAAAATACCCCAATAAGCAGCTTTTTACTTTCCTATTTCCGGGAACTCTCCTTTCAGGAAGTCATTCAATTTTGTTGCCCTCACGACTGGTTGGTCTGGCTTCTTATCCGAGGTAAAGTTCCACATGGAACTTTTTTTTTTTCCTCTCCTTTTTTTTTTTTTTTAATTTTATTTTATTTTTAAACTTTACGTAATTGTATTAGTTTTGCCAAATAATCACATGGAACTTTTTGATACTCAGTTTTACAGAGAGTAACTGATGAGGCATAACATGTTAGAAGAAAATTTTCTTTAAATTTATTTATTTTTTAATTGAAGGATAATTGCTTTATAGAATTGTGTTGGTTTCTGCCAAACATCAACATGAATCAGCCACAGGTATATTTATGTCCCTTCTCTCTTCAACCTTCTTCCCACCTCCCTAGAAGACAGTTTTAAATTTAGTGCCCTCCCCAAACACAGAGAAATGTCAGTAAATGTTATATATTATCTCATTTCTTGATCAAATGGCAATTAAAAAGCATTCTTTTATTTTTTGTATTTTTAAAATTTTTATACAATTTTTAAGTTCCTTTCCATTTATAGTTATTACAAAATGTTGACTATATCCCTCATGTTGTATAACACATCCTTGGGCCTATTTTATACCCAGCAGTTTGTACCTCTTAATCCCCTACACCTATACTAGTCCTCTCCCTCTTCTCCACTGGAAACCACCAATTTGTTCTCTATATATGTGAGTCTGCTTCTTTCGTTGTTATAATTTAGGTATTATGGCTTGTTGTATTTTTAAAATCCCACATGTCAGTGGTATCATACAACATTTATCTTTTTTTATATGTCTTATTTCACTTAACATAATGCCCTCCAAATCTATCCATGTTGCTGCAAGTGACAAATTTTCATTCTTCTTTATGGTCAAGTAATATTCCACTGTGTGTAAATACCATGTCTTCTTCATCTATTTATCTTTATCCAGGTGTTGATGGACACTCTGGTTATTTCTATATCTTGGCATTTATAGACAATACTATTGTGAATGTTGGGGTGTGTGTATCTTTTCAAATTAACATTTTTTTTAAATGTATACCCAGGAGTGGAATTGCTGAATCATTTGGTTGTTGTATTTCTAGTGTTTTGAAGAACTTCCATACTATTTTCCGAAGTGGAGGCACCAATTTATATTCCCACCAATAGTGCATGAGGGTTCCCTTTAAACAGAAACTACTTTGAAAGTTGAAATATTTTAAACTCATCAAATTAGGGATCAAAACATACCAGAAACTACCAGAAGTGTTCAAGCATAGAATAAAGTCTAAAAAGACCCATTCTCAGTGATAATCTCCGGGTATCTAGACAATAAGTAATTTTTAATTTTTCTTATATTCTTTCTTATATTCCTATATTCCTTATTTCAAAGATCTATTCAGTGTCTCCTGCATCTTCTGTAGTCATCAAGAATAACTTGGGTGATTCATACATTAGCAGTGGGCTTTGCTTGCATGTTTATGTTTAAGCCATGGAGTCACAGGAGATAAAGATTCCTGATGGGAAGAGCTGCTGAGCCAAGTTGGCTGAATACCTGGGAGGTTGAAGTTGTTATAAATTCCCACTAATTCAAGAGCATGTTCACATTCAAACTACAACAGAGAAAACCTGGTCCCCAGCTGAGACTGAACACTGACAATCCCTCTGGTTAATTTATGTCGGAAAATTCCAATATGTATGTTGTGATACAGACCCTGCTGTCTCGTTGACCTGGGTTCAGATTGTGGCTCCTCCATTCCTGATCGTGTGAACTTGAGCATGTTCTTCAAGCTCTCCTCTTATCCATCTGAGAACATGGTACCAAAAACTGCCTGCTCTGTGGAAATTTTGTGTGGCTGTAGTGAAAAGGCAAATAAAAAGTACTTGATCTAGTACAGGGATGTGCTTGCTGTTGTTCAGTTGCTAAGTTGTGTCCGACTCTGGGACCTCACGGACTGAAGCACTCCAGGCTCCCCTACCCTTCACTCTCTTCCAGAGTTTGTCAAACTCATGTCCATTGAATCAGTGATGCCATTCAACCATCCCTTCTTCTGCTGCCCCCTTCTCCTTTTGCCTTCATGTGTCTATAGACTTCAACAAAGCTAGCACTTTTATTCACAGATTAGTATTCATGATTTTATCCTTGCTGCTGCTGCTGCTAAGTCGCTTCAGTCGTGTCTGACTCTGTGCGACCCCATAGACGGCAGCCCACCAGGCTCCCCCGTCCCTGGGATTCTCCAGGCAAGAACACTGGAGTGGGTTGCCATTGCCTTCTCCAATGCATGAAAGTGAAAAGTGAAAGTGAAGCTGCTCAGTCGGGCCGACTCTTAGTGACCCCATGGACTGCAGCCTTCCAGGCTCCTCCATCCATGGGATTTTCCAGGCAAGAGTACTGGAGTGGGTTGCCATTGCCTTCTCCTTACCTACATCCGTATACTATAGGCTGTTGTACAGTATTTTTAAATACCTTTAATATTATTATAAAATATCATATTGTTTGTAAATTACCAACCACTAGCCTCTGATGATTATGTCATAAGATTTGCTGCTAACTCTCTTCATTGCTTTCTTTTTTTAAAATATCTTGTAATGTGGACCATTTTTTAAATATTTATTTTTATTTGTTTATTTATTTGTCTGTGCCGCATCTTAGTTACAGCATATGGGATCTAGTTCCCTGACCAGGGATCGAACCCAGGCCCCCATATTGGGAGTGTGGAGTTTTAGCCACTGGATCAACAAGAAAGTCCTTGGACCATTTTAATATCTTTACTGAATTTGTTACAATATTGTTTCTGTCTTATGTTTTGGTTTTTTGGCCCTGAGTCATTCGGGATCTAAGCCCCACCCCCCAGCTGGGAATTGAACCTGCACCCTCTGCATTGGAAAATGAAGTCTTAACCACTGGACAACCAAGGAAGTCCCTCATTTCTTTTCAACCCCAGGTGGTGTTTGCAAGTAATACAGATAGTCATTATCACTGCAGCATTTACAATATATTCTATAAATGTTTTATATACATACTATCACTTTCCCTCTCTTTCAAAAAAAACTTTTTGAGGAAGACATTGTTATCATTTTCATTCTCCAGACAGAGGTGGTGGTTGTTCAGCTCAGGTCTTAATGTGTTTCCAGTGAGAGCCGAATCTTGCAAGGTTACCAGTCAGCTCTAAGGATGAGCATGGCTCATGACTGTTCTTCCAGCTCCCCTGATATCCCAGATCCTCCACCTTGACAACTGAAAATGTCATTCTGTCTAAAGCTGAAACCAAGGTGGAGAGCTCTGACTACAGGGAGCAGTGCCTGGGGTTCAGACAGCAGTCTGCTAAATTATAACATCTTTTATTTTTATGGTGAATTAAACTCTCGAGTCATTGTGCCTATATCTTCATAACAACTCTGTGAGATTGCAAAATTGGTCGTGCGGATGAGGAGACCTGAGGGTCAGGGATGTTAAGAAATTTGCCCAAGGTCACTTAGTAGATTTAGAAGCAGAGCCTGGGCTCTGGGCTCCCAGAACCAAGTTGGCCACGTGGTTCCTCTGAGGAACACACAGCCAGGGGGAAGCCATGGGGATGGTGCAGAGATGGGTGGACGCCTGGCTTTTTCAAAGCCAGTCACTCTCAACAAAATAAATGGTCCTTCTGCTTAGAGCTGTTTTAGCGGGAAGCAGCTATCTCCTCTGGCTTCAAGACAGAAAGGACTGAATTAGGAGAGGTGGAATTCAGCAAGTTCTACTGAGAGAACTGAATAGGCATAGAAGCAAAGGAGACTTTGGCTTCGGTAAAGCACCACCCTCTGCAGAAGTTTCTGGTCTTAGCACATAGACTAGAACCCAGCACCATGGAACGTCCCAGAGACAGGAAATGTTCCAGCTAGAATACTGGAGTGGGTTGCCATTTCCTCCCCCAGGGGATCTTCCCAATCCAAGGATCGAACCTGCCTCTCTTACATCTCCTGCATTGGCAGGCATCTTCTTTAACCACTTGTGCCACCAGGGAAGGAAATGGCAACCCACTCCAGTGTTCTTGCCTGGAGAATCCCAGGGACGGGGGAGCCTGGTGGGCTGCCATCTCTGGGGTCACACAGAGTCGGACACAACTGAAGTGACTTAGCAGTAGCAGCCACCAGGGAAGTCCTGAAATATTATTTTTGATTGTTGCAAAACCTTGTTAAAAAAAAAAAGCAGGGCCAAGATTATTTTCTAATGTGTAAAAAAATTGTAATATACCTACACTTTCTATTTTCCCTGTATCTCACAATGTTTCCCATGACAGGTGGGCACTGGCAGGTGGAAATGCGAGTTTCTTTCCTCCAGTATCCCCCACCCCCAGCATCAGCTTTCAAGGAAAGCAGGTCAAATAGCAGGTGCTGGTCCGCACGGGCCCTTCCCGCCTCCCCAGGCGTGAGCGCGCTGTCCGCCTAATTCACTTGTGGCTGAAGGCCACGGAACACATAAACAGGCAGGGAAAGCCTCTGGGAGGAATCTTGATGCCCAAATGGAGCCATTTGTCTTTTGAAATGATTGTTTGAAATTGTTATGTCAGTTGCTGAGTTGCTGTTCTGCGCTCCAGGGACCTGTTTGCGATGGAGGAAAAAATTTCCCCACGGCTGAGCGGGCAGGGCTCAGTGGGCAGTTCTGATGACAGCGTGGCCCGAGGCTGGCTGGTCCTCCCCACACAGGGAGGACTTTGGGGACACACACCACAGTCCTTTAGAGCACCCCAAGAATGATCACGTGCTCACTGCTTACTGAGTACAGCTATTAGCACATCACATATATGTTATACGAACTGACTCCTCACAACAGTCCTAGGGGGTGGTACGTTGGCCCCCTGTCTGTCCCCCCACATTCATGGATGGAGAAATTGGAGCACCCAGCCCCAAAGGACATCTCATAAAACTCTACGAGTAGTAAATGGAAAAGCTGGGACTTGAACGCACCTACCCCTGGCTTCAGAGCCCACGTCTGTGACTCCTGCCCTGTACTGCTCTTCACAGGCATCTAGACTGGCCAGAGCTGGCTTCCTCGTCCCATCCCCCCTGCCAGAGAGCAGGTGAAGAGCCTTCGGTCCCCTTACTGACGTCGTCAGCCCCACGGGACGTCCACTCGAGGCCCGCGTTCCTCCTGTCTCTAGTGTCTTGAAATATTGTAACATAAAGCCTTCGGCTCACAGACCTGGCAGCTGGCTGCGTGAGAGAGAATTCCTTTTGAGGCCTGAATTAGTCTTCTTCAAATGTTTTGACAAACTGAGAGCATGGTGCTTAGGGAAAGGGTCGCTTTGCAGTGTTTGTGTGAGCAGACGTCGTTCTCAAACAACTCGACTCTGTGCGTGAGGCTTAATCATTGAAACAACCGCGTGGTCAGCCCGAGCTGGCGCTCTTGGCATGTGAACATGCCCATGGTTTTCTACCCGACGTGTGTCCAGCACTGGAAGCTGACCTGAATTCGTGTGTCTCCTTCTGTGCCTCAAAGGAAGTAGAGTCAGGACGTCTTGTGAGGTGAAGAAAGAACTGTGGTGCCTGGCCCCAGCCTCTTTCCCGTGCTCATCCATGAGGACCGCTCAGGCCAGTCTAGCAGCCCCTAGGCTCCCCTTCTCCGTCTGACCACAAAGGGTTACTTCAGTCACCCGATGGTCATTTTCTCCTCCTCTTTCTGGGTGTCCCCAGACATGGATGGGTGGACGGTCCACTTCTGTCCTTGGTCAGTCCTTGGCTGTCCTTGGCTGCATGTCAGTGCACAGGGTAAGTGGCCAAGGGAACAGTTATTGTTGGTGCCTGGACTCTGAAGGTGAGGAGCAGAGTGTGCTCAGATGTCAACAGGACACACGAAGATAATCCCTGGCTTTCAGCCTTGTTTGAAAAACACGGCCAGGGTTGGGGCAGGAACAGTGTAGACAACCTGGGCTAAAAGGCCACCTTCTCTCAGCTCTCATCGGCTTGTGTCCTCTGTACCAGGTGGGCTGATGCCTGTGTACCCCAACCGAGACAGCATCAGACCCACAAGTGATGCAGGCTGCTCCTGGGAGGGCGGTTTGTCCCAGAGTTGGAAAATACCAGGTCAGTCGGTTCAGTCACTCACTGGTGTCCAACTCTTTGCAACTCCATGAACTGCAGCACGCCAAGCTTTCCTGTCCATCACCAACCGCCAGAGCTCACTCAAACTCATGTCGGTCGAGTCAGTGATGTCATCCAACCATCTCGTCCTCTGTCGTCCCCCTATCCTCCTGCCTTCAATCTTTCCTAGCATCTGGGTCTTTTCCAATGAGTCAGCTCTTCACATCAGGTGGCCAAAGTATTAGAGCTTCAACTTCAGCATTAGTCCTTCCAATAAACATTCAGGACTGATTTGCTTTAGGATGGACTGGTTGGATCTCCTTGCAGTCCAAGGGTCTTCTCCAACATGACGGTTCAAAAGCATCAATTCTTCGGTGCTCAGCTTTCTTTACAGTCCAACTCTCACATCCATACATGATTACTGGAAAACCATAGCTTTGACTAGACAGACCTTTGTGTCTCTGCTTTTTAATATGCTGTCTAGGTTGGTCATAACTTTTCTTCCAAGGAGCAAGCGTCTCTTAATTTTATGGCTGCAGTCACCATCTGCAGTGATTTTTCAGCTCAAAAAAAAAAAAATTCTGTCACTGTTTCCATTGTTTTCCCATCTATTTGCCATGAAGTGGCAGGTAGAGGAAAGGATTCTGAGGCAGGCCACCTATTGGACAAGAAGAGAGCAGTTATTTCAACAGTCTGTGTCCAACAGTATCAGCTTCCAGCCCACAACATCACTGAAACTTCTGGGGGTGGTCCTGCTTGTTACTTTCTTTCCTTTTTTTAAACATCTTATTTTTTAAATTAAATATTTATTTATTTGACTGAGCCAGGTCTTAGTTGCAGCATGTGGAAATCTTTAGTTGCAGTATGCTAATTCTTAGTTGAGGCATGTGGTATCTAGTTCCCTGCCCAGGGATTGAACCTGGGCTCCCTGCATTGGGAGCCTGGAATCTTAGCCACTGGACCACCAGAGAAGTCCCTTGCTTGTTACTTTTCACAAAACCATCCACTGGCCTGTGTCCTTGAAGACAGTGATGTCAAAGTCAGGGGTTGTACCTGAAGGTCGGTTCAGCTAAACCCAGGGTGTGGTTGTTTTTTAGTTGCTCAGTCATGTCTGACTCATTTCAACCCCATGGACTGTAGCCCCCCAGGCTCCTCTGTCCACGGGATTTCCCAGGCAAGAATACTGGAGTGGGAAGCCATTACCCCTCCAGCAGATCTTCCCGACCCAGGGATAGAACTCATGTCCCATGCATTGTGGGTGGATTCTTTACTGCTGAGCCACCCAGGAAGCCCAAAACCCAGGGTGGAGGTCAAAAAAAGAAGTTCAATGCCTACGTTATGGACAGATATGACTGCCCCTTCTGAGGGGAGAACCTGCAGCTGGCTGATGCTCTGCTCTGTCTAGGGCTTGAGGTCCTTACCTGGCCCCACAGAGAGAATATGCAACATTAACACCACTCAGAGACGTTTCCTGCAACATGCCTATCCCGGCTTCCAGGCTCTGCCAATGTCACACTTTGCAGTATATGTTTTGGCCACCTTTACAAACCCTGGGTCCATACCTTAGGGATTTTGATTAGTGAACCAGGATTTAAAAATAGGTCTCAGAGCTTTGCTTGCTTGTCCTGGTAACTTTCCACTGCCACCGGCTGTCCCTCTTCAATGCTAATCAGTAGGGAGCATCGTGGTTTGCAAACAGTAGAGAATTAAATAGAATTCCTGAACAAGCTTAAACAGAAAAGCTTATAAGCATACAGGGATGTCTCATGGAACTCAGCAACAGGAACGTGATTGATCCATAGAGGAGGATGGGCTGGAATTGGGGACTGGAACACCCTCCAGCCACACTCTCACTGGCTCTTTGCATCCTGTCAGCCAGGTTCACCATCTGTCCAGTTCATGTGGTTGAAAATGGCCACTCCTTACAGCTCCAAAATAGACATCTGTCTCCCAGTCCTATTTCCAAAATTTCTAGGGAAAAGCCCAGCCTGGCTGGGTGAGAGGCCATCCAGTGGGAACATCTTGGCTACACAAAACCCATCTCTGTAGTAGGTCAAAAGAGCATTGCCTGGTAATTCAGTGGAAAACCATTCAGAAGGGAACGGAAGGCAAGTATCACTTGCTTCTCATTTTCTCTTTTATCTTTTACTCTGTCAAAATCTCCCCTTCTCATCGGGGAAGCCAAGTCTTTTGGAAACGGAAATTACCATTGCACACACACACACACACACACACACACACACACACACCCACACACACACAGACACACACAAAGTAGGCTGTAGTTTAGTGAAATGGAAAGGTAGCAAATTAAGTGTCATGGGCTTAACAACTCCATTTATTTATTTGTTTAAGTTTCCTGGGAGAAAAGACCAGAAAAGTCTCTCTGATTCAAAATGACGTGCCACTTCCCATTCACCATATACCCACAATTGTAATTGTTTAACATCTTTTCCCTCCTAGGCTGTAAAATTTTCATAGGCAGAGCCTGTGACTGCTTTATTTGCAGCCAGATCTTTAATACCTAAAGTGGTATCTAGACATTTAGGAAGAGATCAGTAAATACTGAGTGGATAAAATGAAAGATTGAACAATGTTAACCCACTCACCTTTCTGCCAATGAAAGCCTTGCCTCAGAGGCCCCTGACAGACTTACCAATTTTGCCACCAATAATTACAGTCACCGTGCTTTAGTGTTTGTCATTTTATTTTTATCTTTTTTTGCAAAAGCCTGGGGAAAGAAATTGTCATGTAAATTTGATTCAAATGTCTCTGTCTCTCCGTCTTCGATTTATTATCAAGACACAGTGATTCCTCTTTTCCATTTGTTTCTCAAATTTTACCTCTCCTCTCTGTTCTCACCATGTCTAAGTGAACTTTCTTACTTTGCTAATGGATCCTGATAAGGGTCTTCACACCAGCCGTGTCTCCCCCATTCATTGTAATCACAAGATTATTTGTCCTAAAATCTCAATGTTACCATATAACTGTGCTGCTCAAAAAATACCTTCTAGAACTATGATATGACATCCCTCATAGGTAGAATCTAAAAAGAAATGATACAAATGAACTTACAAAACAGAAAGAAACTCACAGACTTATGGTTGCCTAGGTGGGGAGGGGAAGGAATAGCTAGGGAGTTTGGAAAGGTCATGTATACACTGCTCCACTTAAAATGAATAATCAACAAAGTGCTACTGTATAGCACATGGGACTTTACTCAGTGTTATGTTAGCCTGGATGGGAGGAGGGTTTGGGGAAGAATGGATACATGTACAGATATGGCTGAGATCCTTAGCTGTTCACCTGGAACTACCACACCATTGTTGATCAGCTGTGCCCTAATACAAAAAAGTTTAAAATTTAAACTCTTAAAAAAGTTTAAAATTTGAAAAAATAACCTTCTATCTTTCTACAGGATAAAGTCTGAGCAGTACAGCATAGAATTCAAGGCCCTCTGTCCATGAACCCCACTTCCTTTTCCAGTCCTATCTCTTCCCACCCCATAGTAGGATCCCTCTCCTGGAACAAGGTGATATTCTGGGGTACACTCCATAGTGGGTGGGGTCCGATGCAGGATTATAATGTGAGGCCCTGTAAATGGTTACAATTTCAGGTGGTGAAAACACAGCGTTAGACTAAGCACGGGGCCCTTCATGGGATGCTGGTGGCAGGTGATATGCTCACAAAGCTGGCACTGGACAGGAGGTACCATGTTGATTCCATATTCTAGTTTTCAATGAGTGCTTCTTCCCTTGATCAGCAATTCCCTTTATCAGCCCTCTTTCTAATAAGATTCTCCCTTGAAAAAGTAAAGGTTCTGTTCTTTTATCCTTGGTAGCCTCCTATGAATATGGATGCTTTAATCATGTGTTGCCTAACACTTTATTTCTCTGACTCATGTGTGGGTGTCTTTTCTTCCTCACTAGATTATTCACACCTTAAATTACTGTATATCATGGTCAGTGTCTGGAGATGCCTCAGCCTATAGCAAGGAGCGACTGAATCCTTTTTGAGAGACTGAGTTGGTAGATTCATGCAAGATTGTGTGATCATCAAATTGGCCTGGGGTCCCTAAAGATTTCTGGAGTCTTTGTAAAAGTGATAGTATTTGGGGTCACGTTTCCTTCTCCAGGTTCATTTCAAGACCCAGCATTTCACATCTGACTTCTTAGAACCAAAAAGGAAAAAACTGCCTTTTCCCTGCAGTTTGAACATAATGCTTAGAACTATTCCAAGACATGTCGCATCATCTCATGGGGAAAACTCTTGAGATTAAGAAACATCTCAGTGGCTTGAATTTGGAGACATACAAAGAAAGACCCTGGTCAAAGATGAAGCCAAGGGTCATGAAATATTAACACTCCAAGGGACCTCCGGGATCACCAGCTCATCTTTCTTGTTTTAGTAGAAGAGAGCCGAGTTGTGGAGAGGTGACGTATCTTTGACCAAGGTCACACAGCTATTTCATGGGAAGAGCAGGGCCTGGTCCCCTGAACTCTCTTCTGACTTGCAGAGGACATCCACTGATATATTTCAGCAGACAGAGTTCTGGTGATCTTCTAACTGCAACCCATAAGTATTTTGCCTGTGTGCAAAGTAGGAATTCTGTATAGATGCAGGTTAATTTTTGAATGCAGTTCACTTTGGTTTTCTCTGGGATTCTGGACTTTGACCTCCATTATCCAATACTCAAATGATTAAAAGAATTCGTATTTAGACAGAGGGCATGTTGCATATGCAGGACTTGAAGAAAGTATAGAGCAACGAGAGTAAAAGCAGCGCTATAGGTCTGATGGAAAGATGGCTCTCAGGGTTACCAAGGGATGCTGATTGCTAAGTAGGGTTCAGAGGATTCTACTGGGAGCCAAGAGCCCACTGTAAGAAGGTGATGCAGAAAGAGAGCAACAGCCCACCACCATCTGCTGGTGAGAAAGGCTTCCCTCTGCTGCTGTTGCTAAGGAACCTGGGTGTGGTCCTCTGAATCCGAAGCTTTCCTGCATCTTGTGAGGCTTTATACCCCTGCAAAGAGGTTCAATGGAGAAGGAAATGGCAACCCACTCCAGTATTCTTGCCTGGAGAATCCCATGGACAGAGGAGCCTGGTGGGCTACAGTCCATGGGGTCGCAAAGGGTCAGACACGACTGAAGCTACTGAGCACACAAGGACATTCAAAGGACGGAGAAGGGCTGGAGAAACAGGGTTCTGCTGAGGCAAAGGTGGTGTCGTAATCCACCCCTCAGTCCTCACTCCGTGGATAAAATCAACCCATCTATTCCTGAGCAATGTCTCCTTGGCGGGTTGAGACTTTTTCAGATCAAAATCACGAAAGTAACATATTTAAGTTGGAAGAGATTTAGAGACGATCCAATCCAATGATTTTTCAAACTCTGATTCTTAGAACTCTGACATTTCACAAGAGGTTCTGCTTTTATTGTGCACCCTGGTCCTGGGTGTTGTTTTGTTTTTGCTTTTCCTTCCATGTAGGATTTCAGCTTGGAAAAACAAAAAGTTTTCAGTGATTTTTTTTAAGTTTGAGAACACCTATTGCTGACTTTGTCTGTCCTGTCCTTCATGGGAAGGGAGACTGGGGCCCAGAGAGGACCTCCTTGTGTTATTATTTTGAAATGTTGTTGGAAGAAGACTCTTGGGTTCACTCATCAAAATTAGGGAATTGCTTTCACCTTCCCTGGTAATCATGGCAGTGCCATTGTTGGGCTGGATTTTGTGGAACATTAGAAGAAAGATGATGACGATGAATATATGATTCATCGTATATATTCATATATATCCATATGAATATATATATTCATATAGATGATGAATATATGATTGGTTTAGTGAGTACATGTCTTCTGTTTATCATTCACTTTCCTTGAGGTTTTTTTTTTAATTTATTTCTCCTCCCACCCAAAAATGACTTACTAAATGTAAAATAAATAAAAGTTAGGTTATGATGTTTGTTATGTTTAAATACAAATTAATTTAAAAATTGGGGACAAAATCTTGTTAATCCATGCATTCTGGTGTTCTTTTAGAAAATATGACCATTCTTAGAGTCTGTAGAGGTGATGGCAAGTTAGCTGCACAGAGACCATGGGTGAGACGAGGCTAAGAGAGATTCACTTAAGAAAAATGGAGAATTTGGTAGGGAAAGAAAAAAAAGTTGAGTGGCGGAAGGGTGGAACAGAAAATCAATCAAATACCAATAATATGATAGTCTTAGGAAGCCATTGTTTCCATGGCAGCATGGGAGGAGTGGTGGGTAAGGATAAAGATGATGCTCTTTGTAATAATTTTTTTAGATGGACCAAATAAAACTTTAATGCACAGATCCCAGAAATTTCTTTGGGATTCTTTGTGTGATACAACTGCATGGGCCCATGTCACATTCTAGACAGAAAGTAATAAACAAGAATTCACAATTGCCAAAGAGCTGGGAAACACTAAGACACGGGGCCCATCTCCTGCTTCCTTTCTGGAGCAGGACTCATATGCCCCTAATCTGACCCATCTTTTACATTCTGTTAATTACATATGAACTGAGAGCCATCACTGGAGTACTTACACAAACACAAATACTCTTCTTACAATAAAAAATTAACCCTCTGTCCTACTCTCTTTCTTCTTTACTTCCTCTTTCTACCTTTAGCCCATCTTTGCTTTCTCTTCTTTTGTCTTCTCCCTTTTCTGATAGAATGAGTAGTTCAGGATTGATTCAGACTCAGACTTCACTGGATTAAGCTTTCCCTACCTGCCATGGCTGAGACGGTAAAGCGTCTGCCTACAATGCGGGAGACCCGGGTTCAATCCCTGGGTCGGGAAGATCTCCTGGAGAAGGAAATTGCACCCCACTCCAGTATTCTTGCTGGGAAAATCCCATGGATGGCGGAACCTGGTAGGCTACAGTCCATGGGGTCTCAAAGAGTCAGACATGACTGAGCGACTTCACACACACACACATCTGCCATATGTAAACATGCTCATGGACACATGGCACTGTCTGGACTTGATATGTCACCTCTGTTGCTGATAGAAGCTACTGTTTTATTTTTCAATTTTTATTTTTTTTAATTATGAAAGCATGAGGACACATTTACAGGAGACTTAGAAAATACAGAACAAGGTTATATATAGTTTCACTATATATTACAATTATTTATAAGTAGACAAAATGAGATTTTTAGGTGGAATTTCAATATCAAGCTCTCAAAAATTAATAGAATGAATATACAAAGAAGTAGAAGGATATGCATGCAGATGCTTGCATAGTACTGTCCAGCTCTTTGTGACCCCATGGACTGTAGCCTGCCAGGCTCCTCTGTCCATGGGATTGTCCAAGCAAGAATACTGGAGTGGGTTGCCATGCCTTCCTCCAGGGGAATCTTCCCAACCCAGGGATCGAACTCACATTTCTGACATCTCCTGCATTGGCAGGTGGATTCTTTACCACTAACACCACGTGGGAAGCCCAGAAGAATATAATAGACCTGAAAAGCCCTGTGAAGAGAAGCTTTTGTGTGTATATATATAGAAATTTTATGAATTTTTGTCTATCTAAAATATTTATAACATTCTGATTCCACTTGTTTGATTTAGTATGGTCAGAATGCTAGATTTCTAATTTATGTTCACACAAAACTTTGATACAGTTCCATGTATTTTGGCATCTACTATTACTGCTGAAAGTCTAGAAAATGTATACTTTTAGAAGATAATTTTATTGTTTGGAACTCTGGACCCTTGTAACTGGGAATCATTCTGAAGGCTTGGACTGGGTCATCTACACAATTATTATGCAACTGGAGAGCTGAGGGTTTCCCAAATCAGACTCCCATGCCATACAAAATGTATATTTAAGTCAGGAATAAATCCAGCCTGTAAGCAAACAAAACAAAATATTGAGGTCAGAATGTAAAGAGTAGAAACAGATTCAAGGGTTATATATGTAGTATATAACAAAATTAACATCTAAAATCCATTTGATTAGAAATTATGTTAGAATAATTAGTTAACAATTTGTAAAATTAATGAAAACCTTTTTTAATACTATATACAAAATTTAACTCCAGATGCATTCCAAAGTCAGATACAAAACCCCAAATCTTAAAGATATAAGAACATTTAAATGAATATATAATCTGGAGATGAAAAGGATTTTCCAAAGTATACACCAAAGATAGAAATCATAAAAGAGCTTTTAAAAGGATTGCATATAGAAATGTTAAATGCCAAAAACCATTGCACTCAAAACTGAGTGGAAACTAAAACCCAGGGGGAATTTACAACATATGACTATGTTTAATGTGCTTCAGATAAAAATAGCTCTCCCAAAACCTATAAGAAAATGTAATGCCAATGGAAAACTTTGCAAAGACTGTTATCAAGTCATTCACAAAAGAAAAGATACTAATAATCAACAAATCTATGAAAATGTGTCTGACTTATTAGAAAGTATAATGGATACCAATCAAATTAGTAAGGCTTTTTTCTTCTTTAATAGCATTGATAATAAAGGTGTAGTGAAAGGGAAACCCTCCAATAGTCCCAGTAGGAGTGAAAAATTAAATGTAAAATAAAATGAGATTTGTTAAACAGTTATTGGTGCATGACCAGATACTGTGCAGTCATTAAAAATGATGGTGTACATATATACCCCTGACCCCAAAAAATGACAGTATATTACCAATGAAAAAGAGAGTCACAAAACAGTGTAAAAACGTGGTCTCATTTTTTCACATAGTATATTTGCTTATTTCTATTTCTCAAACCTACTTTTTTTCCTCAGAATTTCCTGGAGTGTTTGTTAAAATATACTTCCAATATACCACAGGACTATTGGACCATAGTCTCCAGGAAAGGTACCAAAGAGATAGTTTTTTTTCCCCCAGGACCCAGGTGACTCTTGATATAAGATAAATTGGGGAAATCCTTGATCTAAGCTAAGCTAATCTCTTCTTTTGCTTTGTATTAAACTGCAATCCAGAGAGATTCTGGAACCAGTCTAAACTACAGCTTCGTAGGAGTGGGGGATGGGGGTGGGAGTTAAAATTATGTGTGCTACATTCCAGATGAGTGATCCCGTTTTAGAGCTTCAAGCTTGTTCAGACCAATATTATTAAATCAAATTCCCATCAGCCTCCTTCTATTTTGGTCAGACAGGTAACAGAACTTCTCTTCAGCTCCTCTGCTTCACATTCAGTAACGATCTTCCTTTGTTGATGGCAAATGGAAAGTTTTCCATTTCCACTGTTCCCTAGCAATGTGACATTTTCAAACAGTAGCACAAAACTCTTTAAATAGAAAAGATCCATTTCTACTCTATCGTGACTCAGTAACAGCCTCAGGATTCTTCTCAAACTTTCCTAAAAATGTCATCTTTGGGCTGGACTCAAGAGGAACATTTCAGCCAAGGAGACACATTTTCCACTCTGTCAGGAATGAGCCAGCATGGGGTTGGAACATAAAGTGTTTTGTAATCCTCAGAAAAGCAATACTTCTCACCAAAACCATGGTAACAACTCTGTGTGATGCCGTCAGAGCCTGGGATCATTCAGGAGCCTCATCCTAACCAGAGACACGGCTGAGCCATTCACCTGTGTTGGTGAGAATGGTACCCTACATGACTGTTGCTATGGAAACACTACGGACAGTGATACTGAGCTGAAGGTCCCTTGTGCTTAGTTACCAAGGAAGCAGTGAAAATGAAACACGCTTCCTGTTTTAGTGGCTTCTGATTCTTCATTTGAAAGGATACCTTCCAATGGAAGAAATACATTTTATCATCCAAATTGTTTCATTTGAAATTTGCACCCACGAGGCTAAACTTTAGAGTCCAAAGTCTATGTGACAAGAGGAATGTCACTATATCCATCAATTCCTATATTCCCTTCCTCTTCTACCTGAAACTCTTGAGAGACGTGCCCCGCTAGACCTGGTCCTTCCCATCCTGGCTGGCTCTGCTCTGCTGGGCACAGGCCACTGTTGTGTTCTGGTAGCAAGCCAGTGGTGTGTAGATGTATTCTAGCTACCATCTTTAAAAAATGTATTTTATTGAGGTATAGTTGATTTATAATGTGATTTCTGCTCTCCAGCAAAGTAGATTCAGATATAGATATATCTAATCTTCTTTTTCATAGTTTCCCACAATGGTTTATCACAGGATGTTGAATATAATTCCCTGTGCTCTACAGCAGGACCTTGTTGTTTATCCATTCTTTATATACTACTTTGCATCTACTAAGCCTAAACTCCCAATCCATCCCTTTCCTCATCACCCTTTGGCAACTGTCCTCTGTGTTTGGGAGTCCTACGTGTTTCCCCAACACACAGATGTGCTCATTTGTGTTGTATTTTAGATTCCACATATAAGTGATATCATATGCTATTTGCCTTTTTCTGACTTACTTCTCTTCGTGTGATAATCTCTAGGTCTACCCATGTTGCTGCAAATAGCAGTCTTTCGTTCTTTTTCATGGCTTAGTAATATTCCGTTGTGTGTGTATAGCACAGATTTATTTATCCATTTATCTGTAGATGGTCATTTAGGTTATCTCCATATCTTGGCTACTGTGAATAGTACTTCTAGCTCCCATTCTTGAGTTGGGTACCCAGTCTCAGTCCCAGCTGCATTCAGAGAACCTATTCCTGGTCTTGCACAATCCTTGATCCTGAAGTTTCTATATATTCTTTAATAATCTTAAACAGGAAATGCTTCCCTGGCTGGTTAGGGTTCACACTTATAGAATATTACAGGAATGTATCCCCTCTGCTTCCAGAGAGGTAGGTTCTTGAGGTGGTGGCAGAACTTGCTACTCACATCCTAAAATACATTTGAGGGGGTGGGTGGGAAAGCAGGCTAGAGTAGTCAAGACACGTTTATAAAAGAAGATTGGTATAAGATCCTCACTACCAGGCATGAACATCTATGCTTAAGTCTAGAATAATTCAAATAGTGTAGAACTAGGACAGGAAAAGGCAGACAGATGAGAAAATCAGAATTGAGAGCCCAGAACTTCTGAATAAAGAAGCAACTTGATTAGTATAAACATCTGTGTTTGTACCAAGAAAACTTCTGCTACTGCTGCTAAGTTGTTTCAGTCGTGTCTGACTCTGTGCAACCCCACGGACAGCAGCCCACCAGGCTCGTCTCTCCACAGGATTCTCTAGGCAAGAAAACTGGAGTGGGTTGCCATTTCCTTCTCCACCAAGAAAACCAAGTTGGGCTAATATCAGTCTTGAAGAGAATTTAATATAGTAGAGCTGATATTTTTATGATTAGATAAAAATCACTAATCTCAGTATTGTGTAGAAAAGAACAGCATGTACTGAGGATTCCTTCTTGTTCTAAACTTAATATCTTCTCAGATCTACTTATTGGTTCCTAGGCAATTTATGGAAATTTCTAGAATGACATAAATATTGCCTAACTCAACTTGGTCACAGTAATCACCATGCTTTATTTTAACATTCGGGGGACATATCACATTGTTTTTTATTATCTCATTTTGTCCTTAAATATAACATTGTAGTGATTTTAATTTTTTTTAATAAAGAAACTTACTGAAAAAAAAAAGAAGCAACTTGAGTATAAACACAGGACTCTCAATTCTGATAGCGATGACTAGAAGAATATAAAACTAGAGAAAAAAAAATTGCTTTGTTTCTGAAAGCTAAAACAGATTGACACCTGAATGCCAGAACCATATGAGAACACGTTGGGATGATGTGGAAAAGATATCAAGAACTCCCTCCCTTTCACCTCCCAAAGAAAACCATATGGCCTCAAATGAAGTGAAGAGAGAGCTTCATGGACACCTGTAGTGTGTAGCTGGTTGGACCTGGAAGCAGGCATTAGGCTTGGACTGGAGAGCAACCCTCTGCTCAGAGTATTTTTAGCTACAGTGGAGCAGTGGAGGGTTGCCAAGGGCTCTGGGGACACAGATGACCACAGCAAGCTGAAAGCAGGGAGGGCAGTAAAGCACGAAGAGACCATCGGGGATGGAGGCCAGGCAGTAGCTAAAGACGGCTGCGCCCAAAGGTGCCGGCCACTGGTGGTGCGGTTTTGGCCCAGTGTCAGGACTCTCCCAGGTGCAGCAGGAAGTAGGCGCAGAAAGGGATGTGGTCATTCAATCTCCACCTCTAGCCTTGGAGCTTTGCCAGACCTGGAGAAGAAGCCTCCCAGGGACAAATGCCACTGCCAGGATCATCCTGCCCTTGGCTGTCTGGCCTTTCCCTCTAGGCTTGGAGTGCTGAACTGACAGCCTGCCCACCAGTCCTTCACTGGAGAGAAGGACTACAGAAGCTCCCAGGTGACAATAGGGGCAACGCCAGGGGCGCCGGGCAGCCAGCCATGCTTCACTTAGCTAGTGAGAAGAACACAGTCTTTACAGTCTACCCAGAGAGTTACCGTTTCTGATATACTCTAGTCATTCTTGAATACCCTGATTTCCTTCTGATATCATTTCCGTTCAACCTGAAGGATTTCCCTAAGTATTTATTGTAGTCAAGTCTGCTAGCAAACAAATTATCTGATTTTCTCCTTTACCTGAACTATCTTTATTTCACCTTCATTCCTAGAGGATATTCTGTGTTCTGGGTTGATAGTTTTTGTTTGGTTTTCATTTTGTTTTATTTTCTGAACTGTGATTTCTGCTGAGAAGTCTGTGGTTATTTAAATCAATGTTTTCCTTTATGTAATGTTTTGTTTTTCCTGGCTACTTTTAAGATTTTCTCCTTCTCTTTGGTTTTCAGCCATTAGATTATGATGAATCTAAGTGTGGTTTTTCTGTGACTATATCTGGTTTGGGGCTTCTTGAACTTTCTGAATCTGTACATTTCTGTTTTTCACCAAATTTGGGGAGTTGTGGCAATTATTTATTTTTCTGCTCTCTTTCTGGGGCTCTAGTGAGCCAATTATTATATATACATCAGGTAGATCTAATGATCTAATTGATGCCTTTGAACTGTGGTGTTGGAGAAGACTCTTGAGAGTCCCTTGGACTGCAAGGAGATCAAATCAGGCAATATTAAAGGAAATCAATCCTGAATATTCATCGGAAGGACTGATGCTGAAGCTGAAGCTCCAGTACTTTGGCCACCTGATGTAAGGAGCTGACTCATTAGAAAAGACCCTGATGCTGGGAAAGATTGAAGGTAGGAGGAGAAGGAGATGACAGAAGATGAGATGGTTGTATGGCATCACTAACTCGAAGGACGTGAGTTTGAGCAAGCTCTGGCAGTTGGTGATGGACAGGGAACCCTGGCATGCTGCAGTCCATTTGGTCGCCGAGTAGGACACAACTGAGCAACTGAACTGAACTGAACTAAACTGAATGAGCTGATGTTGTTAACAGACTTTTTGATACTGGGGCGCAGGAAACTGAGGGTCTGACCACTTTTTTCATCATTTTATCTCTCTTCTTCAGTTTGCTCTGTGTTCAAGTGTACTGACTTGATACTCATTCTTTTTTTAGGCCTTTTGGTGAATTTTTTTTTACTTCAGATATTCTACTGTAAATCTTGTATTTCCATTTGATTCTGTTTTGTGTGTTCAGTCCTAAGATGGAGTCACATGAGACTGTTCAGCGAAGCACAGTCTAGCCACCAAAAGGAATTGATAGCAATTCAGCAACATTGGTCTCTCCCATGAAGGTTGGCGAGAAGCCAGTTCAAAACCCATAGCAACACCTTTAAAAATTACTCATCTTCATTACTGTTTCAGAATATCTTGTTTTTTTATGTTTATTTATTTATATATTTTTGTGCTGGGTCTTCCTTATTACATGGGCTTTGTCTCTAGTTGTGGCATGCGGGGACTACTATTCCTTGTGTTGTGCAGGCTCCTAATTGCAGTGGCTTCTCTTGTGGAGCATGGCCTCTAGGGCTCAGTAGCTGCAACTCCCGGGCTCTACAGCACAGGCTCAATAATTGTGGCACAGGCTTAGTTGCTCCATAGCTTATGGGATCTTTGCAGATCAGAGATCGAACCCGTGTCTCCTGCATTGGCAGGTGGGTTCTTTACCACTGAGCCACCAGAGAAGCTCGTCTCAGTATATCTTATGACTGCATTTGCTCTGAAGCCTCACTGTGGAATAGTAAATGAACTTGAAAGACAGCTGTATAGCCTTTTCATTTTTATTCTCTCCATTCTAATTTTCTCTTCATAAAAGCAATGCTTGTTCTCTCTTTTCATTATAAGGTGATCAAACCAGTTCCTCTCTTTGAAAATCTCTGCTCTTTCTATTCTCATCCTGAGCAGCTTAAACCCAGGAATCAAGACGGCAAACTCTGAATCTCCCTGAGAAAATGTATATGTCCAAAGATAGATTCTTTTAGGGGGTTAAGTGAGAAGGAAATAATAAGTATTACACTCATAATATATATCATATATGTAACTTACTTATATACATAAATATATGTGATATATATGTAATCTACTTGTGCTACACATAGTAACAGAAAGTTCCATAATTTACAGTGTGTACAATTTATAGTGTTTTACATTTTCTAACCAAAGCATGACTCCATTGGCCCTTCTCTGAATTTCCAGGTGAATTCCAGACTCTCATGATAGTACGATTATTATTTTAATATTTATTTCATTCATTTATTTGGCTGTGCCAGGTCTTGCTTGTGGCACATGGGATCTTCCAGCTTCGTTGTAGCATATGAACTCTTAGCTGCAGCCTGAGGGATCTAGTTCCCTGAGCAGGGATCAAACCTGGGCCACCAGCATTGGAAGCATGGAGTCTTAGCCACTGGGCTTCCAGGGAAGTCCCAATACTACCATTTATCGATGACTTATGGTACCAGGCACTCTGCTAAGCAAACTGCATACATGTTTTAATCAAAGTATAGCAATCCCACAGGGCATGGTTCCCATTTACAAATGAAAAAGCTGAGGGTCAAAGAGGTTGAACAGCTTGCCCAGAGTTATCCACCCAGGAAGGGGCAATCCCAGGTGGGATTTGAACCCAGGTGACACTTCTGAGACCAAACTTTCTTTATTCTGTCTCCTGTTTTGAACTCGTGGCAGCATTTGATGGTATTCATCTCCCAGGTAGCATAGCAGGGGGAACAGAGTGTGACACTGAAAATAATGCTCACTTCAAAGAGGAGACTAGACTTCTAGTCTCCAGTGGTCACTCACTTGCTGGAAAACCCTGCAACCCCTCAGCTTCTCTCATCCTTTCTTGCCCATGTCTATAACAAAACACAAGTGTCCTTCACACACTTCAGACTTTCAGAACTGTTCTAGAAATATGAGAAGTGTGATCAGGCCAAAAAAGATACGAGGCAAATAGAAGTGATCGCAATCAGTCGTAGCCTAGCTCACATACTAACACTTCCTTTTCTAAGTTTTACAGTTACGACTCCAACAGAGAAGGACCCAAGAACAGCTGGCTAACCAAGGCATCGTACCATGTGAGTAGCTCTGTTTCTTATGGACTGATCTATATGGGGGTGGCAGGGGGGCATGCAATTTGGGAGCTGGAAAGCACCTCAGAGGTCATAATCCAATTTCATGGATCAGTCTCCCCAGATCCTCACGGACTCTGGGTCAGCAGGAATCCCAGACCTTAGAGGCTTTGTCCCAAATGCTACTCACCTGCCAGGGCTTCCCTTTACTCATAGAGGTTGTACCTAAAATTCTAATGTAGTGGATTTGATTACAAGACAAACACAATTCTATGGGCCTCCATCCCCTTCTATTTTTAGAATTGGACATAATCATTGTTCTTCCTGGAAGCATCAATTGTATCATCTTTCTCTCACCTCCTTGGTTTCACTTCTATTTGAGTACTTGAGTCCCCAGTTAATTGAATATTGTCAATTACTTCCTTTCTGGAATAATGAGCAGCAATACCATTCTAGTATAAATGGTGTAACATTGAATTGCTGCCCATCATTTGGGTCAAAGAAGGATTATCCTATCTTTTGGAAGATATATTTGAAATTTCCTACCTTTAAACTTGAAAACGTCAAGTTTAGCAGTTGAAGCTACCTTCTGGTGAGCTATAAAAACAGAAAAAGTACCAAATAAATGGAATTACCATGTAAGCTCCTTTAGGTTACACTTTTTTACTTCTTCCCGCAGAAGTTAAAATTTTTAATTTTTTAATTAAAATTTTAAAACTAAAAATCCATAATGACTCCTGCAGAAATCCAGGTCCTTGTCCAGACTGTGACTTCATAGTTAAGCATGCAACAAGCAAGCATTTGCCCTTGATTGAATGTCCTACAGTTAGTAACCTTGGTGCCCTGTGATCCAAAGTCTAAACATTTTAAGTATAGTCGGTGCTTCAGAACCAGAAAAGAACTAAGAATATTTCAAGCTCTTTCCTTTGGGAGTTCAGATGAAGTTCTTTGTTCATGGCTCAGCCCTGCAAAGAATAAACAGCAGGTGACCTATGGCAGAACAACTTTTTTTAGCGATTTGCTAAGCGCAAAAGAAAGATCTCACCCTGCAACTGAAAGGCTGCTTTGATCAAATGTACAGTTAGAATGAGAAACCAAAGGCACAAGGCTGTGTGGCCTGTTTCATCTTAGCCAGCCCAGCAAGGCAGGTGTTAAAACACAGGAGAGACCCACAGTCTACAGGCTTCATGTCAGATAAATACATTGGCGCTCAAAGCCGAGCAGGCCAGTCTTATTTCTGAATCCTGTTGCAAATGTGTAGAATTGAATTTGTTTAACCACCATCTAGAACTGAACGATTCACTAACAGTGAAGTGTAGACAAGTGTAGATCCACCAGGATCCTCTCAGCAGATCACATTCTCTACCACATGCCTTCAAATATAAGATGAATACGTCAGTTTCAGTGGGATTAAAATACTCAGTTCTTTCGTGGGGGCTTCCCTGGTGGCTTAGAGGTAAAGAACCCACCTACCAATGCAGGAGACTCGGGTTCGATCCCCAGGTCAGGAAGATCCTCTGGAAAGGAAATGGCAAGCCTCTCCAGTGTTCTTGCCTAGAAGACCCCAAGGATAGAGAAGCCTGGCTGGCTACAGTCCACGGGGTCCCACAGAGTCGGACACAACTTGGCAACTAAACAATAACAACAGCAATCCTTCATGGACATGTCTTTCCTTAATTCTGGAAAGAAAATTGAAGTAGAGAGACCCAGTATCTTTACATTTGCTCAAGCTGTTCACAACTGATTTAAAGTTTAACCTACATGTTTAAATAATCCAAACCTGGGTCTTGCAGCTGCCATTTGGAGGAAAATAAAAAAATTTTTTTAAGTTTCTGGAGTTAAATTTCAGAAATAAGACACCTAATAAAAACAGGAATGAATCTAACAGCATATTTTTACATAACACCCCTATGTAAGGTATGCAGATTAAATGTCCATTTGCAGAGTAGGGTCCAAAGGAAATAGAATCTTTTGTTATCCAGGATTTCCAGAATCAGATAGTGTGGGGCTTCCCCAGTGGTTCAAATGGTAAAGAATCTACCTGCAGATCAGGGGACACAGGTTCAATCCCTGGGTCAGGAAGATCCCCTGGAAGGGAATGGCAACTCACTTCAGTATTCTTGCCTGGAGAATCCCCATGGACAGAGGAGGTTGATGGGCTACAGTCCATGGGATCGCAAAAAGTTGGACATGACTAAGTGACTAACACTTTCACTTTTTTTCACTTTTCTCCAGGATTTCCAGAATCAGATAGTGTATATATTAATGAAATACTGCTTAACAGAAATTTTGCACTCATAGCCCATTGTGTCTTGAAGACAGTTGCTGGGGAAAGTCCTATGAGTCATGCAGTGATATTTCCTTTTTAATTCAGCAAAATGAGAAAGGTAGATTAAGCAGCATCAGTTTCCCATAGTCTTCAACCACCTCCTCTCCAAGGGCGTCACTTCTGCTGTAGAAAATTGTCAAAGCTACAGCAGGTGCACCCGCCCAGTGCAGGCCTGGCCCCTAGATCTCAGGGACTTAGCACTTCTGGGGAAGCCAGACCCAGACAAGCCTCTGCACCTGCTGAGATGGGGAGCCCAGATGGTGGCCCCATTGACCCAGAGCTTAAACACTAGTCTCTCTACTCAGCCACCCCACCACGACCAGGCACACGTGTGTAAAGGCAGTTGCTCCAGAGAAGGAACAGGAACTCACAGTCTCTGGGTCTTTTCTACTCAATCAGATTCAACATATTTCAAGATGCCCCAGACTCTGTGCAGGGTGGTATGCTGGGCGCTGTGGGGACCACCGTGAACACAGCTGTACTTTGTAGAGGCTCAAGATTTTAGGGGAAAAGGTGACAAGAAACACAGAAAGTGAGACCGGTTATATTTCCCAAGAGGGCTTTTTATGTCTTCCTTCTATCATTTGAATTTTCTGAAGCAGAAGAAAAGAGGAAAGGAGGAAGAAAGTGAGTAGAACATAGGGAATCAAAGCCGGTAGTCATTGGAGATCACCTAATTTGATGATTTTGGGTGTTTTTTAATAGTTAAATATATTGTGTATTATGTGTGTATACACACACACACATACTGGCTGGAACAGGGTCAGGGGCCTCTGCCCCACTCACTCGGCCCCCCTCACTCCTCTTAGATAACCCTGTTTCTCTTCCCCAGGGTCCTCTTCAAACAGAGTTTGAAAACCCTGCCCTAGTCCCAGTCTCACTGCCTTTAACCTTCATGAAGCTGAGATTGGAGAGGCCTCAGAGATGCGTCAAACATCCCAAAGCCAGAGCCCAGAGCGGTCCTATTTACAAACTGGAACCGCGAGACTTTAAATGCACGCGCAGTAAAATGATAACACAGCCTCACCTTGTCCATAACACCCGAAATAACTGCAGTGCTCCCCCTGAGTTTTCAAACTTGTTATAAATTGCTCAAGTGGAGAGCTGCTGGCCAGGTGAATTGTTCATTGTCCTTCCGTTACTACCAGGTAGCCCTGCTGGTTTAGTTTGTTCACAGAAACACCTGCTCGCCTTGGATAGAATTATTCTTGAATTGTGCATTAGATTGACCCAAGGCCATTGCCCATTGCAAAAAGAAGAAATTGCAGTCCCCTCCTATTGCAGCAGCTGAGGCCAAAACCTGCATCTCTTGATCCTGGAGTAGCAGCCAGCACAGAGCCCCTTTAAACAGTACGAAAGTGCTCTCAGCCAGAAGTACACCCCCAGGCTGGCTTCTAAGACTGCTTTCACATTTATAGTATCAATGGTGGAGTTCACATTTTCAAAAGAGTCAGGAAAGCTGATGAACTAGCCTCTCAACAGTAGTGTAGAAATATTACTTTAAGAATTTATGGTTCAGACTCCCTTCCAGAATCCCACCTCTGAATCTCAAGAGGAAAGTTTCAAATTGCCTACTTGCCACCATCAACTGGAATTCAGAAGCATGGCTCTGCCACCATCCCCATCAGGCTCAAGGCTGCAAGAGGACATCAGGGTTCTCTTATTTTTTCTTGTTTTGGGACACAGCCCAACCTCCTGTGGGCAGGCTGAGGTCTGCTCATCATTTCTCATGCAGGTTTTCTCCACTACATTCTTCTCTTTGGGCACCAATCTCCTGGGTTGGAGGGTAAATGCTGTGGCTCAGATGGTAAAGAATCTGCCTGCAAAGCAGGAGTCGTGGGTTCGATCCCTGGATGGGAAAGATCCCCTGGAGAAGGAAATGGCAACCCACTCCAGTATTCTTGCCTGGAGAATCCCATGGACAGAGGAGCATGGCGGACTACAGTCCATGGGGTCACAAAAGAGTTGGACATGACTGAGTGACTAACACATATCTCCTGAGTTGAATCTTAAATACTATTTTATTCCAACCCCTTCAGAATTCTTAGTGCAGAAAGAGATTCAGCTCTGAGTGTTCGATGAAAAAAAAAAGTCATAGAGCAGTTCAGTAGATATTTTGACCGTCTGTTGGGAGAAAAGCCCCATGGAACACAGAGGAGTTAGACATGAATTCTGTTTCAAAGAGCTTACCGTCTAGAATGTTCTCCCAATTCTCCTGCTTAGTTATGCCTGTTAATAATATTGGACAACATCTCACAACTACATGGAGTAGGTT